>NC_060129.1:89230013-89855013 GCF_021461395.2 Schistocerca americana
GGACGCAAAATCAACAGCATTATCGTTTCCTCGCACTAAAACTCGCTTTGTTATTTTGCAGGAGCAAAAAGGAGCAACTGTAGAAATATCAGGAGGCCAGATAAACAACCAGAAATAAGGAGAGAAGAGAAAACCGGAAGGTGGAAGGAATGTATAAGTGAGAGTGTATGCAAAAGAACTTGAGCAGAATGTTCGATTCCTGAGATGGTACTGAAGTTAAAACATTCCCGATTTCAGCTTTTAATATATCTGTACTTCTGATTCGTTTTGCTTGCATTTCAT
Organism: Schistocerca americana; assembly: GCF_021461395.2. Lineage (NCBI taxonomy): Eukaryota > Metazoa > Arthropoda > Insecta > Orthoptera > Acrididae > Schistocerca > Schistocerca americana. The sequence goes on from NC_060129.1 coordinate 89,230,296, forward strand.
CAACCCTAAAAGTCATAACCTAATCTTTATGTACAATAACCCGGCGGAGAATTTACGTCTATAGGAAGGACTTAACAAGGGGAGAGTGGAAATTTCATTTGGCACTCAGAGTTTACATTCAATTATCATTCCTATGAAACGTACAACCACTTGAAAGGTACAGCAATGAAATAATCAATTTGCACCCATTACAGGCGACAACATGTCTCTCCCATTACATGGAAAAAGGTCACATGACCAGAAGTAACTGTTAGAACACATACTTGCCTGTGCCTGTTGGTTGCTACCTGTAACTATTTATGATGTAATATCTACAATAGTAAACCTCATTTTAAATTTGGTAGGGTGTTGAAGGATACAAGTTGTGAATTCGTGAACTGCAATTTGAAGCTGTGACAGATCAGGACTGCCTCAGTAATGGAGGTTAGGGGGCATGAGGACAACATCTGGAGTGGAACTGCTTTCCGAGCGAGTACGCAGTGGGAGAGGGATTATATCACCATGGACAGTAAAACGAACCCACCACAGGAGCTCAACAGGGGACCAGTTATGGATGTTAAGGTCAACACTAATACGGTTTAAAAAGGTATGGCCTGTGTGTGGTAGGAAGTGGTATAGAATGGGGTTATTTGCTTGGATAAAGATAGTGGCACAGGTAACAGTCATTTTGACGAAGAGAGTGATGGTAAGGTGTTAGGTAGGAGTAGTGTAGAGGGATTATTTTACTGTAGCAGATAGGTTCGAGAAAGGTGATTCGTTTTGAGATATGAGGGTGTTAGAAATATGATTCAGTAGTGGTTGTAATCAATAAATGACTTTTCCACAGGATCCTATGCACGTATGTGCTTGAATGGGAGGACTCGCTTCCAAATCCCAGTATGCTCCAGCGAACACTGTGTATATACCATGTAGAACCAAGACTTTTGTGATGGTTGTGCTTTTTTTCTACATTTCGCTGCTTGTAAGACGATTAAGCCTCTCTTTGTAGGACACAGTGGAACCATTCGCGAGAAAACTTATTAGACATGTCGACCCATGGTTGATTTTTGGGCAGTATTACTTCGTATCGAAGGCAATCACTTATTGACAATGTATTATACTTAGTAGTAGGGGATGTCTAATAGGTTCGCCTTGAGCCTGAGGCTCATAAATGATGTGTTTGTGTTCCTAAATTTGCAACAGAAATGACTATGTCCAGTCATAAGGAAGGTATCGGTTTGACATGCAATACTGTAATGACGAGGGGAGGCATATGTCAAGTCATAAGAATGGTAAAGATATTTGCATTTCGAGAGCTACAGCCATCAGCAGGGTGTATTTGGATAACAGATGATGTCACGGCCGCCATCTTCGATAACAGTACTCTGGGATGACACTCCTGTTTTCCTACTATTAAGGTAGTGGTTGGAAAAGGTATGGTGGCAGTAGGGTTATCATTTGACATGGCTGACGTATTCTGCAGCATTAGCGATGCTAGCAGCGTGAAGGCAGCGGTGATGGTAGCAGTGATGGTAGTAACGATGTTAGAACAGTGAATAAACAGCAGTGAAATGGAGATGGGGACAGTAATGAGAATGATGCTCAAAACAGAGTGCCGATGAACAGGCAATCTTGAAGGCAGAATAAACTGACGATGAACAGGCACACACACAGAAGAGCTGCTAAACAGATCCAAAGCCTAGGGGCATTGCCTATACCACGCCAATTAGCACCAACTGAATTAGTGGTAGAGTGTACACTAGCTGATTGGTACTAACCAAAACTATTTTTTTTTCATTCAATCGCTGGTGGGAGTGGTGGGCCCTTTCTCAAATAGACTGATGGGATCAAGTAGGGCAAGGTTATATCTTTACACTGTAGTGACAAGAAAAGGGAAGCTAGATTGTGATAGACATTTTGTGGCCAAATGCTCTCCAGTGAATGAACAAAGGGGAATATTCCAGTCGAATTTCAATGATATAATAGAAATTCAAAATCTAGTTGAGTGGAATAGATATTATATTCCAGGAATGTTATTCTTTTTCACTCATAGGTGCATAATTGTTATAGATGTTTAGAAATGGTGGAACAATTGGTTGACAATGAGAGCTAGATCTGTTGACAGCTTCTGTAACAATGTAAGTTCGAACTGCTTATTGCATGGGTGTGTTTATATTCAGCAGGTAGTAGATATTTCACAGTGAGTGTAGCATTCTTTTGTGTTCTGTGAAAAATTTCTGGATTAGGTGAGAAAGTAGTGTAGACGAAAGCTAAGTGAAATAAGATAATCATTCAAAGTAAATGGAGAAACCAGCTGGAGAAAGGGGTGAAGAATTTGTGAAAAGAAAGAATTATTTGGGGGAGGCTAAAATAACTGGTTTAAACAGTAATTGGAAAAAGGAAAGTATTCTGTCATGTTTAATCATTAATTACTCATTAACTAATGACACTCCTATTACGACATTTTGATTTTCAACATGGCGAGCAACGTGAAAGTTAGACGTGGTTCTCCGAGGAAAAGTGTTAATTTTGTCATTAAAAAGGAGGCATGTGCAAGTTGTAAATACGAAATCACAAAGTTAAACGAATATGTGTCCAGCTTACAATGGCTAATCAGTGCTCTGAAAGTGGAAATTTCGAATTTTCGGCTTGGAAAAAGTGAGACTAATAGCCGACAAATTCCGCAAAGCGTCGCCCCTGCTAGCAAAAAATTTATTAAAGTCACTTACAAAAACAGCACGCATGAGATACAAAATCGTGTAAACATTAAAGATACTGGTGAAATAATCTTTGTGCACGAGAACCCTTTTGAAGTGCTTTCAGCTGTAGACTGATATCTCAACCATCTGTGTCGAACCAAATGGTAAGAAAATGGACATCAGAGACAAAGAACGAAAGAGTCGCTTTCAGTTACAGGAAAACAAACAATGCAACAGTGAGTATAGTCACCGACAGTAAATCAAAATCAAGTGTTCCTGTAGTTGGATTATCGACTACTATGGACAAAAAAGACAAAACAACCAGTTCCACCACACAACATCCAAGTACTGGCAGGCTTAAAAACAATTACCATCAACCAGCAAAAAAGTATAAAATAAACTTATTTGCACATACTAAAGGACGGAACGTAGCAGCCAAATCTCAGTCTAGAAGCAGTAACAAACAAAATTACTAGCACAGTGAAACCAGGTGCAGAAATTTCTGGCAGTCACTTCCATAAATCATGACATGAAAACAGCAACAACAAATAACGACTTTTTCGTCTTCTTAGGGGGAACAAATAACTTAGCAAAAAATGAAACGAAAGACCTAGTGACCTCACTTAAAAGAAGGCTACATAAGCAGATAAGATCAAACGTGATCGCCTTCTCTGTTCCACATCGACGTGACTTGCCTGGTCATGCATTAATAAAGAAGAGCAAAGCACAGTTAAACATATGCTAAACATATGCATGAGATTCAAACATTTGTGGACATAAGCTGTGAAGGAAGAAGATTCCACACATTCCATGGCTTACATCTCAACAGACTAGGGAAGGGCTTAGTTATATAATGGATCCAAGAAATAGTGACCAGCAAATTGAATGTGCAGTGTTGTGCTACAGTGGCCATCCCTCGTAAGAACAAAAATAACGAATACTTTGGAGAATCAACCACGAAACACTAAGTCAGTAAAACAAAACATCTGCAGAATAAGAGTGATATTTTTTAAGACAATAAAACCTTCTACCAGCTAACACCAGATGCAGGTGTATGTGTTTCATATGTGCCTCAAGCAGACGTCAGTCAACATGAGAATAATTTATCGCTTTTGAATTATAATGAACAGGGCTTAGGAAACAAAACAGATACTTTTGAATCATTTATCACAAGACTATGTCCACATGTAGAAATAGTGACAGAACACCAGAAAACAGTGAACAACATTCAGTATTGCAAATTAGAAGGCTACAACCTAGCTATGTTGTGTTGCAGAACACACAAGAAAGGTGGTGGTGTTGCCAACTACTCAAAAAGAAATGTAAGACCTTAACTACCTCGGATAAAGTGCTATGAGGGAACAATTTCTATGTTGACAAACATTTCGAAATTGCAATTCTTAAAATCACATTTTGCGCTATTCCTTACTATGTCATACTTGTATATCGATCCCCCCATGGAAACTAAGATGCTTTTCTGAAATCACTTGATGGATTTGTAAGTAAATTAATGTCAGGCTGTAGAAGAGTAAATCTTGTTGTACTGGGGAGATGTGAACATCAACACTTTACATGATAGTCAGGAAAGCAAACGTTTTACAGATAGTAACCTACCTTAAGGGGCTAAAGATCTTCTTGGACTATACCCACCAGAATAGCTAACACATATAGTAGTTCAGTTGATCATGTTATCGCAGATTATGACCACATCATCTCACCAGACATAATAAATGGTCACCTCTCAGATCATTTACGCCAAACACTAGTATTAAAATGTAATACAAAAATCAAACCAAGAAAAATGTACGAGCACAGGAAAATATTATCTGTAAACAACATTGCTATGCTAAGACACAGTTAAGGCTGGTAATCATGGGAATCATTTATAAGTACCATTGGGGTCAACAATAAATGGAACATGTTCACAGAAATTATGACTGAACACTTAAACAAAGCCATTCCATTAAAAAAAGTGAGCGTCCAAAAAAATCAGCCTTCAAAACAAAACCTGTGCCATTAGATTTTAAAACAACAGATCTGAAAGAAAAAATGGGAAACATGTATAGTGTACAAAGACTACGTCACAGCTACATAAACAACTCTACAAGCAGTAGAAATATAAGTATCACAAAGAAGTCAAGAGATTAAAATCAGAATTAATAAGCCAACAAATACGTGGTTCAGATAACAATTCAAAGATTTGCTTGTCAATTGTAAATAAAATCAGAAACAATGAAACAAAAACCAAAATTAATAATACACTATTAACTGTGAATAATGAAGATATGTCTGATCCCCTTCTAGTAGGCAATGTCCTTAATAATTACTTCATAGATTCTGTCAAAAACGATGTCTCTATGAAACAGGATATACAGCACTCATATGAGTTCTGTAACAAATAAAACTGCTGTACACTACATGCAGTAAGCACATACGACATTATGCAGCTTATTGATAACCTCAGAAATAAAAAATCACCAGGATTAGATGAAATTTCTCCATATCTATCAAAGAAATGTGAACGTCAACTAATGAAACCACTAGTTCATCTAATAAACTGTGTTCCCGAGGACATTGTGTTCCATGACAATTTTAAACTATCTGTAGTGAAACCAATACACAAAAAGGGGGAAATAAAGCATGTACAGCACTACAGACCCATTGCCCTAATCTCAACTTTCAGCGAACTGATAGAGAAAATAATAAAAAAAAATCTTGGAACATTACTACAATGCTGACATATTAAATGATTTCCAGCATGGTTTCAGAAGAGGTTGAAGTACCACTTCAGCAGCACTACAATTTGCCCATAATGTACTTGAAAAATAAACAAAAAATCCCAAGCAGCAGCAGTATTCCTGGGCCTCCCAAGGGCTTTTGATAGAGAACATCATGATGTGCTCTTATCAAAAATTGCGAAGAATGGTGTCACTAGAACACTCATACAGTTGCTAGAAACATATTTAAAGGGTATACAACGGTGTATGGAGATTGTGTACTCTAATGGAGAAATACTGGAGCAGAGAAGGTCAAGTAAGGAAACATACATTTTGGTGTTCCTCAGGGCTCTATATTAGGTACAGTCCTATTCATATGCTATGCAAATGATTTCCCAAGTTATCTTGACAACAAGCAATTGATCACTATGTATGCAGATGATACATCTGGTGTCTGCTATGTAGATGATGAGCCCATCCTAACTGAATAGACAAATAACTTTATTGAAAATGCAAGAGAACATTGAAAGAGAGAACCAAAAAGTAAACATAAAAACCTAATATTATTCCTTTTAAACCAAATGGTCCAAACAGAAAATACTGTGATCGATTAAAGTCTACCAGAAACCTGTACAGATGGTAAATTCTTGGGTGTATGCATAGATGACCGACTTTTATGGAAGCAGCAAGATGATTACGTCTGTAACAAAATAACACCCAGTCTATTTGTATTAAGATTATCACCATATCTTAATTCTGAAGCTCTAAGGACTGTGTATTATAGATTAGTGCATCCTTTCTTGTCTTATAAAACAGTATTGTAGAGTGCGGCATGGTAAACTAATATGAAATGAGTTTTCATACTGCAGAAGCAAGCCTTGAGGAGCAAGAGCAAAAGCAAACCCCTATTCATTAGACACGATATTCTCACAGTTTATGCCATGTATATTTCAGAAACTACAATGCTAGCGAAAGAAGACACTGAGATCACAAAAAGGAACATTGATATTCTTAGCTACGAAACAAGTTATAGAAAAGATTTTCATATGGTTAACAGAAGATTACCACTGAAAAGCCCCTGTGCCAAAGAAGCTGTTTTTAATAACTTGTTACCAGATGAAGTTAAGATACTGATAGGGGATGCTTTTAAAAAGCGAGTCAAGCAGTGGCTTATCCAATAATGCTCTTATAACTTGAACTCATCATTAATTAAAATGTAATAAGAAATAATGTAAACTGAAAAACTGTAACTGTAAAAACTTTATACTTAGTTGAAAACGCACATGCCTGTAAAATTACGTATTACGAGCAATAAATTGAATTGAATTGAGGCGTAACCATTGTTAATACTAATAAAATTGCTTAATAGTGAAGGTTTCAATACGCTGTGTGGTTTGTGCAATTAAAAGTTTTTCTCTGGAATTGTAAGAATATTTTTGTGGAGAGAGATTTCTCATTTTCTGTGTGGTTTGGGCAATAAAAAGTTTTTCTCGTACTCTCAAAAACTTGGTAAATGGTATGTTATCCCTTTTCTACTCAACTGTTTAACTGTAACAAATTGAACGAAGAATCTTTGATGTGACAATGTCTTCAGATGCCATACTATTATGAAATGCAAGTTATAAGGAAGGAAGAGACAGAATACGATGAAATCTAGCATGAAATTTTCGCATTTCAAAGCAAACAACGTCACGTGAACGGACCTGAATGTCTTGAAATCTAATTGGTTATTCTTGTTTTGGGCCAGGGGCTACACTAAGCGCTGCGCAGAACCAAACGCGTTACTGCTGCTATGTGCATGAAGTCAGACAGGACCACTTGGTGGCCATATTTGTAGGCTGCGTGTTTTCGTTTTCGCGTAGTTTCGTTTGTGTAGTGAATGATGTCCTACTACAAATGCATTAGTTGGATACTCATTGCCATCATAATACCTGCTGTGAACAGAGAATACTTGGGGGGGCCAGTCACACCTTCCGAAGTAGCGACCAGTGACCACTCAGCTGGCTGCCCTGATGTTCTATCTGCATCCATGATCCAACAACATCACCAAAAACCACTTGTGGAGCCACAAAGCTTTATTCTCACTCTCCGGAGTATGACCTGCAGCAGTACCATCCACCTTCCTCCTTCTTCCAGGCATCAGAAGTGTGCGACCAGTGCTTGACAAGATTTTCTCATGCCTGCGTGGTGGCATTTATCCCTCTCTCTTCAGTCCCCACGCTTTCACCCTCCCAATCAACCAAGACCACTTTTCACCTTCATCCCCACCTATCCTTTCACCCCTGTGCAACAAGAAACACTGCTCAAAATCCTTTCCTTTGCATCTACCAAGTTAATCAGTGCCAGGGCCATCTTTTGCCACCACACTGTTGAAACTGCAAAGGAGACGCTCCATGTAGTGCAAGAGATATTCTGCAATGGAAACTGACAGAGCGATGAAGGCACCACCAGAGGTGAACCTTCAGGCAGCTGCTTAGAAGGTTGTCTGAGAAGAGGAAAAGGAAGAAGATTATGAGGACTCAAGCTGGTGTTCATCACCATTTTTTTTATTTTCTGATTTTACATAAACCCATTCATCCAGAGGGCTTGAACCGATTTCTTGAGTTTGTGTATGATGCACATGTGGCCTCAAGATAATGCAGCCCTTTCTTCCTTCCGAAGCTGCATTTCCTTCTCTGTCGTCGCTCCTTCCCCTCTGACTTCCCCTTCCTCTCTCTTGGTGTCCTTGTGTAGATTGGACTAGCTATCCTCCTGGTTTCTACTATCACATATCTACTATCAATTTCCATTTTTGGCGGTTTTGGTACACTTTGGGGGTTTACCATCCTTTCTAAATTTTGTCTCCATAATGTGATACAACTGGGGAAGAACACCCTAGTTAGCGTCTTTGGCACATGACTTTACCACCTCTCCCATCATGCTCCTGACTCCATTGTCTATAATGCTATATAGCCAGCATAGTAGCCAGGCCATGTAGTGGTATTTTTCTGTTGCAGTTTGGTTGAGCACCTGTCCACTGTGCAAGGTGGCTCTTGCTGTGGTTGTGTGGCACAAATGGGCAGAGCCCATCATTGGAATGGGTGTATAGAGGTGTACACTCTAGGTATGAGAGACATTAACTTTTCAAAAAAAACTTGCCATTCTTGTGAGGTCGTTTCTTTATTTGCCAATGGAGTTTTCATGCTGCTTCTTGAGGACTTACTGTCCCTGGCTACCCTCTGGGAGGAGTGCCAAGTATGTCAGCATGGGGTGAAGCACTTTAACTCTCACCTGGTCTGTACCAGGACTGATGGGGACGCTTTTACTGCCAACAAACAATTATTTTCCATGAGAACTATCTAAGACAAATCCTGTGACTTGGATTCTTTGAGTAACATGTGGTCTGGTTCACTGTTGATCAAAACTTCTTCTGCCATCCAGTCTGTGGCCATTCATGATTATGACCACCTTGATGTCAGCCCAGAGCCCATTACTCCTTACCAGTCTTTGAATATGGTCCACTAATCATTTTTCATAGCGAACTCGTTCCTGAAACAGATGTGGACATCCGGGCCAATCTGGAAGAGCGAGGTATGCGTTTTCTTCAGAGTGTTAACAAAAGCCATAAGGACAATGTCATTGATACTGGCACATTTACTTTGTCATTTGGGGGGATATCCTTCAAGAGAGTGTCAAGGTTACGGTTTATCAGTGTGATGTGAAGCCTTACATCCGACCACCGGTTTTTGGCGATTGTGTTTTGCGAAGTTGTCATCCCACTGTACAGGAGATCCTTTATGCAGGGAATGTGGACATTCACTCCTTGGGGAAGCCCCTGTGTGCACCGCCCATGTGTGTTAATTACCATGATCATCACCCTCCACACTCACTGCTTTGCCCAGTTTATAAGTAGGAGAAGAAGATACTGTAGTGTAGATCCCTTCAATGTTCTTCCTGTACTGTGCCTCATCAGAAAGATGGCCAGTGTCTATGATATCCAACTTTGTCTTTTGTATAGCCTTTCCCCTTCCCCACCTCCTCATCCCAGGCCTGCTACCACTTCTCTCCCACGTCCCTGTGATTCCCACGCCCTTCTCGCTGGGTGCTGCCCTCTACCTGGTTGGAGAAGTGCCTCCCCTCCATTCAGTTCCAGATCCCATTGAAGCCTGCTCTGATTTCAGGTCCAGCGATCTTTAGCCTATTAGAGAGGAGGAGGTTGAGGAGGAAAATAAGAAGAAGGATAAAAAGAAGAAGAAACTTAAGTTCCAGAACAAAACCCCTCCAGTGCCCCAAAGATGCTGAATCCCTTCTCAAACTCAGTCTGACCTCTTGTTTATTGACGTCACTCTGGCCTTGTTAGTGGCAGATGGTTCACAGTGGTGTCTATGTCCACTGCCCTAACCGCCCTCCTTTAGTAATTCCACACTCCCTTCCTTCAGCTTGAGGATTTTAAAGCCATTCATCACTTGTAGGGAGGTGCTTTTTTATCTACTCAGGCTCTCCTCATAGAACAGTTCCTTACAGCCTACGACCTGCATCTTCTTAATTATGGTCCCCCATCCCATTTTGGTGCCTATAATGGAATTTACTGTGTGACTGATGTTTTGTTCAATCCCCCTCCGCTTCTCCCTTCATTATACTGGTCGCTGCACGGTGACCTCTGCGATAGCGACCGCATCCCATTGATTCTCTTATTCCTTTACCAACTCCCGATGGCCAAGTTACCGTGTTGGGTTTCCATCATGCTGATTGGTGGCTGTATACCTCTTAGGGCGTGTTTACCACATCTTTTTCAGGTTGTATTTATGAAGTTTTTAGTGACATCTCCAAGTTGGTTAATGGCACCGACGCCATTGCCACTCAATGGGCCCATTTTGCCACCAGTTGTGCGCATGGTAAAGCATAGCCATCGCCATACCCATCCATGATCGATGTCGATTCTTGCAACGCCTTAAGTAGTACCTGTACTCAAGGTGCCTTATTACCTTTAAATGCCTTCATGCCAAAAGCTGTTACTTAATCAAACACAGCAGTTGCAGAGAGGTCGTACTGTACAGTTCCCCAATGCGCAGATGTTCAAAATAGCTCACTGTCATGATGGACACAGATACATAGGAATGGAGATGACAGCACTATAGTAGAAAATTTGTGAAATGTATTGATTTTGATGTAAAACGCGGATATTTACCATCTATAAACTGTAAATTACTCAACAATTCTTTTCAAATGTTTCCCTTCCCAGAGCTGTTTATCTGAAAGAAAGCACTATGCAAAACATGGCACACATCTGAGTAAATGGGCAAATCATTAGTCAGCCTGATCATTAGCCTTTCTGAAAGACATAGGACTAACTATGAGAAGAATTGTACGAAGTATTAATGACATTCACACTAAGATATTTTTATGTAGATGAATGTATAAATAAATGATGACTTAAAATAATTAAAAGCAAACCAAAGGTACCAAGAGATAATAAGCATATCCCCTGTAATGACATGTCCAGCAGATTTTTTCTCCTGGTGACGTTATCTTCGAATTCCGATAGTCTAATAGTTAATGAACTTTGAATTGAATGTATGATACAAAAGTTGCATTTATTGTCTCATAAGGTAAGCACGAGTAAATTCACACAATTGTTTAATAACACCTCACTCTTCCAAAATATAAATAAAACAGTTACCATGAAACATTATTGCAAGGGAACTGGACGAAGAAGGCAATACCAGTCACATTACGTACTGCAGTCCCCTACTAGCTAGCAGTGTTGAAACTTTCACATATTATGTTCGTCGCTTAACCCTCACGTAAAAACCATATGCTCAGTGATTGGCCAGTGAAATGAAGACACAGCCCCTAGGCGTTGTGATAGCAATGGAAATAGGTCCAATTTATGTATTAGGTCCTTGAATCCACAGTGCGTAGTTCAAACTGTAAAGCATGGAGGGGATTCTGTGATGGTATGGGGATCCTATGGAGGGAATATAGTCGGATATTTGGTGAAAATAGATGGAAAAAATGAACCAAAAGGATCATCATGCCATTTACCAGCGACATGCTAAGACATCAGGTTTGCGTCTGTGAAAGGATTTGACTTGCAGCAAGACAACGATCCAAAACATACGTTTCGCTTGTGTCAGAACTATGTGAAGTCTCTAGGGGCTCATAAAACATTGAAAAACATGGAAATGCCGCCACAATCCCCTGATTGTAATCCAATCGAACTGCTATGGGATGAATTGGACAGGAGGAGCCTAAAATTGGAAATCATGAGTAGGTCACAATTGTGGGAGGGATAATTCCAATTGAAATCTTGGCAAAAACTGATGCAGCACATGCCGAGAGTGTGCAAGGCAGTGATGAAAGCAGAGGGTGGCTAATTATAGGAAACGAAAATTTAATGGTTGCACCTTCCTGTGTATTATTTGAGCTTAATAAACATTTGGAAAACAACAAATTGCATGTTCATACTGTTTTTTCTTCCATTGTCTATAATTACTAGGTGTTTCGAAGTTTCCAAACTAATGGAGGGTAGTATATATATATATATATATATATATATATATATATATATATATATATATATACTACCCTCCATAAGTTTGGTTGTTTTTTTCTCTATATCCCTCCATGCAGACCCCCTTCTGCCTTCGTCCTTCTTTTCGTCCCTCATTCCCTCCTCCCCTCTCTTCCTATCATCCTCTTTGCCCTGTGCCCTTCCTCCATCTTCTCACCATACGTCCATCCTCCTCCCCTCCTCCTCCCCTTATTTCTGTGCTCTGTCACTTTCCCTCTCTCAAACCTCCCACCTCCTCTCCCTCTCTCCCTTCCACCCTACCTCCCTCCCTCCTTCCCAGCCTCCCTGCCTCCCTCACTCCCACCCTCCATCATGCCCTCCTACCCTCCCACCCTCCCACCATTCCTTCTACTCCCTACTTTTCTCTCTCTCCATCTAGTTCTTTATGCATTACAGCATGCAAAGCAATTTATGCAAGCTCCTCAGGTACTGCACACACATTTTCTGAAAGAAGAGAGTTACTGTACGTGCAAGAGTCACTGTGCGTGAAGGAGTTACTGTGTATCCAGGAGCTACTGCACAAGTGAGACTTACACTGCACATTAGAAATACTGTGCATGCAAGAGATCCTGCACACACTATGGTTGCTACACTAGCTAGAATTGCTGAATGTGCAAGAGTTCCTGCACATTCCAGTGTAATTCTACATGCAAGTGTTACTGTGTACAGATAAGTTGCTGCAAATGCAACTGTTACTGCACACACAACAGTTACTGATTGCGTTATAGTTATGGCATGTGAAAGAGTAACTATGTATGAGAGTTACTGCATGCACAACAGTTGTTGAACATACAAGACTTTCTGTATGTACAAGATTTACTACATGCACGAGCGTTACTGCACATGCAAGAGTTACTGCACCCATGAGAGTTACTGCACACACAAGAGTACAATTATTGTGCATGCAAGAGTTACTACATCCACAAGAGTTACTGCATGTCGAAGAGTCATTGAGCACAAGGATTACTATGCACACAAGGCTTACTCACTAGGTTGCTGTATCCCAGATAGATATCCAGATACAAAGAGGAGTTGAGGAGTTGATATCACACTATGCATCAGTCTCTGAGTCATCACTTCCACATTATAGAAGCAATAAAATTATTTCGTCTTTACTCAGAATCACAGCAGCAATGCGACCAACACAAATTGTGATTCATTTTCAATGCTTTGAGAATTGACCAATGGTGCATAGTCCTTCGCTTCATTAATATCGATACTGTAGGGTCTCATATGTTGCCCCATGGTAACATAACGTACGCTTTTGTCACTACATTTATACATTCACAATTTCAGCTGATAACTTTCTGTAATGAAGTAACATACTTTAAATCTTACATCGTAGCACCTAGATTAAAAGTATCTCATTTTCTGTCACGTAGTTACCATCTGGTAAATTTCAAAGTTATAAATCGCTACGAACGCATTGTGTCATTTTGCCGTTTCCAGCACTTTCTATGGACTCCTGATCATTCGACCATCATTCTGTAACATCTTGTCTGGGATATGCAGTGTGTGGAAAAACAATGTGAGCAAAGGTGTAGGCAGAAAGACGTCATCAAAAATAATAATAACAGCCTGAGTATGGGAACTAGAGGTCACAGTTGAATAGTTACAGCGCTATGTCAGCATGAAAGTGGTAGTCTGTTTCAACCTTTGTTACAACATACTTAGCTAGGTGGCCGCTTAATTATTATTTACTTCGAGCTTTTTAAGACATCTTGAAACATAAAACATGGACATGTGGTTGTTTCTAAAGAAGTGCTGTCTGGAACGTCGACCGAGGATGTGATGTTTCAAGTTTTTCTTGATATCATCCTGGAGACTGGTTAGAGTGTGTTTACACATATATTTTTTGTGAATTAACTTTCATTTTGAGAAAAGACGTCAGTATGTCAGATTTTAATTGCGTCCCTGTAGCGCCATAAACATGGATTTGCAACTGCGAGTTGCTGCACTCGAATTCATACTGTCCTTCCTCCCTACTCTTTTGGGCAGATTGATTTTTCGCACCCTGTATAACGTTGCTGGATGGCAAACCTTGCTCAACCACCACTGCTTAAATTATACACTTTTTACGTACGGTACACACACGTCATTGAATGACGTCCAGTCTGGTCGTTGGCCTATATTTCGCAGCGTCACTGCAAAGCCAGCACGAAAGCACCATCTGATCCGCATAATTACACTGTACTGACTCTGAGCACATTTAGACGTTAATCACGAAAGCCGATAGCAATAATGTGCATGCTGAATTTAGTTTTCAGTTAAGCTTATGTCTCTTTCAACTGACACAACATTATTGCTGCCTCAGCGACTGACTGTTGCTACTAGCACCGCGGAATGATGGCAGTTTTTAAAATTCTCGTGAGTAATGGCAGTTTTCTGAACTGAGTAAAAACGGAAAAATAATTCACATGCAGGTGTTCATCATCGAAATGAGAGTGAATGCCTACTTGGTGCAGCGACTTAATTTTTAATATCTTCCCACATGAGAAGCTCGCGTATCCCTGCAGTTGCGAGATGCGTGTCCGATCCCACATGGGAATCACACTCCTATTCGCTGGCCAGTTGTGCCATTTTAATGGACCCGGAGGGTGCTGTTTCGTACTCCGCACATTCATGGATAGCCTTCTGACACAGCTGCCTCCTGCTGATGTAAACTTACATGAGAAGGAGGCGACTGCATGAGAAAACCTTACGGAAAACACGTAAAGAAATCGTCAAAAATACCTTTAAAACGTTTTTATCCAAGCCAGTTAACTCACGTGATACTGTTTTATTATGCTCACCTGGATGATACGCGTTGTGCAGAATATGCGAAGCGATAAAAGGGGGAACATGTTCACACTCCATGGTCTTGATGTTTGGAGTGGCTAGAAATATCCCTCTCGATTCAAGCCGATATCTTAGTCATGTATGTAGAATTAGTGGATATGTTGTCACCAGCTATCGCTTGTCTAGACACAACAAAAAAGATAACAGTATCATCTGTTTTTTATCGATGCGAAATATAAACTCAGTGAGAGAACCAGTTTTACTTTGTGGCAATGTGTCCCACTGTTCTCCCTCTGTTTCTATAAACAGCATTCGTCAAACGGCAACACATAAAAAACGATGCGTCGAGCGCCTTTACACAATGGAGGAGGACCGCATCCAAGTCGAGAATTCATTCACTTAAAAGGCGATGAAAAGAAAAAGAAACTTGTGTCAGCGATATTATTCGGTCGTATAGCTGGGCAGCAGCGGTCGCGAGAACGAAGGCCACCAAAGCTTTATTTTACGGTGCTTGACTGCGTTCTCGTATGTGGACAAACATCAGCCTTCATGCCATGGACCACAGACATGCAGAAACAGACGGTGCATGCTTCAATCCCTGCTTGATGGTATCTGAAAGCAAGTAGATCAGACAGTTGTAGTCTCTGTACCTGGAATCAATAACTGATTTCAACAACTGATCTCGTTGTTGTATTAGTGTCACACATGTAGTAATTCAGTTAACCAAATTTCCACAAGAGTCGCAGTATTAGTCCGATAACTATCCTTCTTACGTTTGGCTAGGTGTAACGACAGCAAACGTTTCAAACACTGTCCCGATAATTCGTTTTTTACACAAACGATAGCATTGCAGTAATTCGACGATTTTCTGTTCTTGTTGAACTGTGGCTCATTTAGCTGGCCGTTTTCACAGGAGACCGAATATCGGTTTGACGGGAAGCACGTAGTTTTCTGGCCATTTACTGAGGAGTACGTGTGATGTGTTATGCTTTGTGAAGTAATATCCGTAATGTCCGATTTTTACAGGGAATAAAAGGCTATGAATTCTCCTTAATCGAATACAGCTAACGATATAATATCGAGATAAGAAATATGTGCCAGGATACGTTACTTGTAGAGGGAATTCATAATACTGGGTTAGAGATTAACGCTCCGTTGTGTCAAAAATTTTCGCCTTTCGTAGAGTTTTAGTTCTGACGACCGACGTAGCCAACATCCCTACTTTCATCGAAGCAAGGATTTTGGAATATGATGGCTGCGTAGCTCGCGCAGTCATTTAGCTCGAAATTCTCCCTTTTGAAAGATAGTGACCAAATTTTCCCCGGTGTTTCGTCACTGGGCAAAGTGTAATCACTTATGTTACACGGGTGCTTCTGATGGTCGGCAGGCACTCGCACCTTTAGCATTGTCGACAACTCACCGCTGTAAACCCTGCCCCAGAAACGCGTATGGAGATGTAGTCACCTACCTTAGAACATTTACACATACAATTCCACACTTCGCGGCAGATCTCGTTGTGTGATACAAAGCCGAGTCGTCATAAGATGGACGCTGTCGTCGTGTTTAGTACGACCGACTCTGCAACGCCACATACGCGGCCCCTACAACTGACAGAGCTTTTCCTTACACCCTTCTCACTGAAACAAGCCCTAATACGCAATTAAAACATTTAAATGGTGTACATTTAATCGATCGTTAGGAACAGGGTGGTTTACAAGCGACAAACGTAGGGATTTCTTTCGCTTTATTTTCTGCTCGGCATTAGAATCGCGAAACCTCTGTTGCGAAAATGTTTTCTTTCTAGTTGTTTCTTCCTCCGTGAAGTAGAACTGCGACATCGTTCACCCTCCGGCCTCATACTTAAGCAGCACCAGAGTAGACTTGATGTCGACAGAGGAGAGATCTGTCATTAGTAGATACTCAAGCGGAATGTGATGTGCGCGTTTGAATGCTCCATGATAGAAAACTACTAGGAACTGAAGTGAACGTAATCTTTGAAAACCATGACCAAATTACGGCAATGACAGTTGCTATGCTACAACTACTGTCTACTATTAAAAACATTACTTTCTGTTCAATACACTGACTTCTTGTACGAGAGCGTGTCATATACGTTGTCTTTTGGTGATAAGAAACTGTTAGCACCTATTTGTCCCGGCACATTGTCCTTATGGTCCCTGGAAGTAGACGACAACGTCAGGCAGATTATGTTACTCTTCTGCAATAGGTATATGTTGAGACGAGAATGAAGGAAACGGTATCACGTTATATAACGCATTCTCATTCATTTTTGGTTGTTGAACATTAATCAAAGTTGGTGAAAACAATTAGAATTAGAGACTTGATATTCTGATCAACGCACAAGAGAGGGTACATCTTGTTCGACAGGCAGCACTTCCTGGAAACAAATACCCTCGATGGGAGTAACAACAGAAGGTCGTTCCCACGTCGCCTGAATGGGGGACGTCAACGGAACAGATAAATTTAGGGGCGCCTCAGTTTTCTGCTGTTTAGTCATTGCAACACCAGAAGGCTCAACGACTTCCCCACCTTTGTATGTTTCTGCAGGAGTTACTGCAGCTGTGGGAGGGATACTAGGAGAGACACTAGCCACCTCAGCTTCCAGTTCCGCACCATCGACCCTGTTAGTAGTGCAGGACTCAGCACTACAGGATGCAGCAACCAACAGACTCAGTTGAGGGGGCGGTGTGTGAGGAGTAGATGTATCCGACTCCTCACTGTCCTGCACACGACGTCTCTCGTGTTCACTGTCTGCACTGCCAGTTTGGCCACAGCAATTTCAGGGCTGTGCTGTGATGGTGAGACTGCAAAGTGTTGTTCCATTGCCCACGGAGAACAGGTGGCACCAACCTCGCGAGCGGTAGAAACGAGACCAGCCAACCCCAGTTTCCGAAGCTGTTCAGAGGAGACCTTCAACAAAAATACCTTCCTCTGAACGTTAGGTCTAAGGTTCGTTGCAGAGAAAGCACGTCCCTACTTGCACTTATTCGTTGCATGAGTGCGTAATCAGAGATCTGTAAATGAGAAGGAATGTTTTGTTTGACTACCATGTCCACTGAACGGGTCCTGCTATAACATTGCAACCGGTATTGAATGGACTAGTTTCGCAGCGTATACCCCTCACATGACTATAAGAAAGAAATGTCAACTGTTGTCCGCTTCTGGTGGGAGATTAAACACTCAGACATTTGTATACTTCAGTTCCTCGTTACCAGGAAGCAGCATACTTCTGGAACCATCTCAGTGCTTAAATGGAACCTGAGAACATGGAGGCTAAAGCAACCTATCTATTTGTAGTTGATCCAAAAACTTAACGAAAAAGACATATCAGAATGAAAATAGACTGTATGAACCTGATCAGCTGTTTCATGAATTGTATCAACGAGCCAGTTGTGAATCTCCAAAGACCCAGGCAGGAAGGAACCAGTGGGTTTGTCGAAACTGAAGATGTCTTTACCTTTTCCCAGAACACCCATGGCCGATATTATGAGCAGACTACTCTGTTATCAGTGGACTCACACAACAACTGACACTAACGTCCTGACGACGATGTGCTTCACACGACGACACGAAAAACACCGAGAGAAAGCTGTCCAGGTGCGCGCGTACTGTGATGAGGCAGTAAACTGGCGACCCTCCCACCCGGCGCTCGATGCGGAACTACCCCTGGACCAAGGCTGCAGAAATATCGTAGAAGAATCAGTATCTTATGACATCACGTTTGAAACTCAAATTTCTCTGGTCACGCTGTTGCATTTAAGATTTCACGAGTTCTGGGATGACTAATTACACTACTAGCCTGTAGAATGTGGCAACCTCATGTTTTGGCAAACAGTTTCTCCAAACATTATTCCACAAATATTTCTTTTGTGCGCGTTGTGTGTGTGTTCCAAGCGAGGTATACAGTTAGGGTGCCTGACATTCCCACACTATGACCATACAGGGAATGAAATCACGGTCCATGTTACCAGAATTAAATATTTGTGGTTTCGGCAAACCACTGCTGACAACCAGCGTGGCTTTTCCTTGAACACGGGTTCTGTTGATTCTTGCCCCCATCCTTGTCTAGTGAGAGCCCATGTCACTGTTCGAATGGTCTCGATGACAAGAGAACTTTAAAGTTCAAACTTTCCTCCGTTTCTTTAGGAACAGGTCTCGCTGTTTCGTTCGATACCTGTGACAGGCAATATGGTTTTGTTGAAGTAGCTACACTTAGTAATCCGTATATCAGCTGAGGGTCCTGCTCAAACTAAGTATACGAGAGCTTAGATTATGTAAGGTTCAAATGGTTCAAATGGCTCTGAGCACTATGGGACTTAACTTCTGTGGTCATCAGTCCCCTAGAACTTAGAACTACTTAAACCTAACTAACCTAAGGACATCACACACATCCATGCCCGAGGCAGGATTCGAACCTGCGACCGTAGCAGTCCCGCAGTTCCGGACTGCGCGCCTAGAACCACTAGACCACCGCGGCCGGCAGATTATGTAAGGGCCTGTGGAGACATGTCGGCAGATGCAGACGACCCCAGTTTTCTAAAAATGTATATTAGTGCCCAAGAATGTTCATCTCCGCCTTAACCGTTAATTTACGTCTGCCACTTTCCTGACAGCCCCTACTGGCCTATTCTACGTCAACATCAAGAATTTGTAGTTCCAGTAGGACTGAGGCACATCTTACGGTGCTGGACAATCGACAGTAGACATTCATCTGATGTTTGGAAGGGGTGTCATAGGAATATCGGCGAGACTCCAGGCCCTGGAAAATGAGACAAGGCAATTTCCAGCTTTGCAGGTGTGGAGTACACTACAAAGATCAAACTCTCATGTTTGATCGGTAAATGGCTACAGAAGTATTCTTCTGTTGTATAATTTTCCTGTAAGATTTGTACGTGCAGATTTCATGTTAGTTTCCAGTAAATGGTTAGTCCTGTGCATTTCAGTGTGTTACTAAACTGGATAGGATGGTTTCATGGGGCAGTACTGGCGTGGGTGAAAAGCGGCGATTTGTCATATTCAATTGTACGGATCTTGGTATGGCTGGTTTCAAGGTGTCTTTGGTTCCACCTGGTTGAGGTGGGGTCGTCAACAGATTGGAGGAAACGGGCAGGGTGATTGAACCCACCCACTCCTACCATTTCCATAAAGAGTACATTTTTTTGTCAGCTTATCAACTAACTAAATATTAGCAAATTCGTCATCTCTGCAGCTCTTAGCATTCTGTGTGTGTGTGTGCGTAGAGGGTGAGGGACTAGTGTCTGTGCCCCTAGAACAGCATTGCACAGTTCCTCGTCTGCAGCATAACGACGTGCAGATGCATGTGCCTCAATGACTCTCCATCACATGTTGTCAGGTGTGGTGAGGTGAGGACTTCTTGGTGGCCATTTCAAGGGAGCCACTATTGCTGATGAGCCACGACCTGTCGAACCAATTGAGAAATTGTTCCATATACACTTGTATTCGCAAGAGTAGCACGCGGCTAGAAATACTAAACAGCAACAACTGTGTACTGGCCTGCACCCTTTCCAGGAGGATATTGCAGCACCGACAGGCGTTACTCAGCCGGCCCACTGATTCCGTGCTGACAACAAGACAGCGTCCCTGCACTCCGCGCAGCCGCTACGACAGTGCCGTCGCGCTGCCGTCAGCTTCTTCTCGACTAATTTTCTTGACTGCCACGTGGCAAGCTCACAAGCCCTCTCACTGCGCTCTCAGTGTGGTCTGCTAGCATCGGTGTGATGGTGTATAACGTGGTCAGGTGCTGGGCTAACACTAATTCAGACGTATATGTGATTTCAGTCTTTCTCGGCGTTTTCCACTGATGAATTCGTCTCGGGTTATCAGCCGAGTGGTGGCGTGATGTTCGCCAGAAGACGATGGGTAAGAAACTCATTGAAACGTTGCGACAAGACGACGCCACCACTCGGCTGATAACCCGAGAAGAGTTCATCACTGATTATTAACAAGAAATTCCTACTCAATATTTACAAAAAATTCATGTCACCCAACCTATACTTTTCTTTAAAAAATGAAATCATTACAATACTCTTCATTAAATATTAATCCTGATCCAGTATTGATGGCATCTAGTGGTGATAGAATCACGTCAAATTTAAGATTATAACATTTACGACATTAGTGGAAGTTACTGCTAAAACTAGCTAACTGCTTAACATTAAAATTTAAATCCCAGAATCCCTATTAAAAATGTGTATAGTTAACCCTTAACAAAATATATAATCACAAGTTGACATCGAATTTCAATGCATTCTACATAGAAAATCAGTTTAATATCAGAAATTATAATACACAGTGTAAATGACGTTGGGACTCCTACTCGAGTTTATACCCACAACTATCACTCGTTGCACAAATTTCAATATTTACTCAAGTAATGTTCGGAAGTACCAGTCGTCATATTTTTTCACTCCTGTACTGTGTGAACTTCTTGGTGATATATTAAAAACATAATTAAATTCGCATGACGAATTCTCTCTTTCTTTGTCGCTGTGTTGTGCCTCTATCGAACTTTATACGGTAGACCGCTTTTCTACCCTCTGTTGCCCATCTGAATGCGTGTATTTCCCTTTACTGTTTGGAGTGAAGGTGGAACGCCACATTCACGCTCACGAGAAAGCCGAACAAGAAGTACGAGCTGGTCGCACAGGGCAAGATATGAAAAAAGTATAAACTTTCACACGCTGACAAATATAGGAAAAAGTGCCAGTGTGTTACAATATGTTTAAATGACGTTCAAGGCTTTATGTGACGAGTTGGCGCATAAAATCATGCCCATTAGCGTACATTCAATTGCTTTTCTTCATGATCAGACCCGGCCTTCGATATGTCGTGAAGCATGTGTTTGAAACCGCTGGACTCGTACATCCACAGTGAATATTCTAATACGGGGAGACATTTTAACTGAAAGTCGCTTGTCCGGTGCCTGCCCACAAATACGTTGTTGCAGTGTGTATGTTGTTCAGAAATACGACGCTGTGTTTCTTCGAACATGCATGCATGCATATATGCATGTATGTCCAGAACAACATTGCATAGTACTTCTGAAGAACACAGCAAGTGCAATTTTATACTCTCGTCCAAGGAAAAAACTTTGACCAAAACTTTAGTCACACTCTTTACTTTGTGTAGATCCAGTGTGACACTTCCGAGTTGTCTGAGGGAAAGTTTGTATAGTCCTTTGTAATCAACAGGCCTAGAAATCATAAACAAATAAACTTGTGCATCAGAATGTAACCTATAGATACTAATATCTGTAAGTAATGCTTTTAGGTGTACTTAATGACATAAAGAATATTTGATACCTCCAACCATTCAGTGCTTAGCTTTTCCGATGTTTATGTAATACCACACAATTCCTTCCGTTACGATTCCTTGATACTCGAAGATATATCCTACAAATCGATTCCTCCTATTAGTCAGATTGTACCAGTACTGATTTCTATCAGTTTGACCCAATACTTCTTTATTACATATTCGATTTAGCCATCTTATCTTCAGCTTTGTTCTGTACATGTGAGCATGTGGAGTATTCTTGGCGCACATCTGCAGTGATGTCGTTACGCAAATAAGACATAACATGTCCTTAAATGTCAAGTGCATCGATACTGTGTGGAGACCTGTATGTGGTGGACTACTGTGCTGACTAGTGTGCTGTTCTCGCCCACGTGATTTACGCAAACTGAATTGTAATGTTTACTCACAACCGTCGATAGCCACCAAGGCCATATGTCACAAGCTCCTAATACTATTTAATAGTTTATGCCTAAAATACATTTTCACATCGACCTCCCAATAGAGAATCTATAGTTTTTAAAATGTTCAAGGAAATTTTGATCCTCATGGCAGACAGGTACCCCACTAACACAATCACATAAAGCCCTATTTGGGAGGTAAGATCCGGTGTAAAATGGAAAGCACAGAGAAAATCTGATGATGCTTTCCATAGATGTGATTGGCAGTGAGTCTAGTATGGTAATCGATCGCGTCATGTCACTCTCTCCAGTTCTGACCGCACAGTGAGCACGTAGAGATGAATCGAAAATAATGTCTGCCGTCAAGTATGGGCGCGTGCCCTGTGTTTCACCTGATTTCATGCAACCCTGCCTAACGTACCTGTCGTGCGTTTCTTTCTGCTGTGGCGACGAAGACGCTCCAGCAGCGTTTTGGATGGGCAGATTTGATCGGCCACCATACATCCCGGACTTGATTCCCTCTGAGTTTTTATCTCTGCTCATATGACCTGCTCGCTTTCAGGACACTCTCTTGGAACAGACAGAGAGCTGCAGACGAGCTCAGGGAATTGGCGGACAGCTTAGGTGGCTGCTTTCTGTGACAAGGATGTTGGAAAGTTGGTTCAACGCAACGACAAATATCTAAGTCTGGGTGCCGAGTGTGTAGAGAAGTATCGCGATTGCGTAGCTAACTGTTACAAACAAAACACTTTATATTATCACTGTGGTTTCCATTTCGCGGCCGATCGCACCCTACTCTCCGAATAGCCGTTGTAAATGGTGGTGACTCCAGTCTACCCCCGATATGTTTGCGACAGTGCATATTAAAGTCGGTGATAGGCATAAAATACTGCCCGAAAATCCACTAAATGCTTTTTCCGAAATTTATTTCAAGGAATTGGTTCCGGAGCCAACGTCTGCGAAAACATTCAGTGACCATTCATTAACAAATAATTCTGAGCACATTGGGAGCATCATGACGCTTACACAGATTGTTGCAGCTAGACTGAACAACTTAACACCCAAATTCACTGAGAATCAAAGAAAAATATATCTATTTAAAAAAAGGAGACAAAAGTTAGTTTCATGACTTCATAAGCTTTCAAACCTATGCAGGCTTAGACCAGTTGTCACTTCAATTTAAAAAAAAAGGTAGTATCGACAGCATTCGAGGGATTTATAACAACAGATGAGTATGACACGAAACTGCTCTCCCATGGCGCACAAAACAGGTCACTTTCGAAGAAGAAACAACAGGAAACGTTGTGAAATTTAAGACAATACAGTATCTCCAAGACTGGCGATGTTTTAAGGAAACTGAAAATTTAGAGTAGGCTTCAGTGTGAGAAGCTTTTAATATTTCCCACAATGAGTCTTTGTCTCTACATCTGGCATCAAACCAAGAGAGATTCTGGTCGTATGTAAAGTACGCCAGTTGCAACACACAATCAATACCATTTCTGCACGATGGCAGTGGTAATATTACTAATCAAAGTGCCGCTACGGCGGAGTCACTAAACACGGTTTTCCGAAAGTCCTTCACCAAATAAGACGGAGTAAATATTACAGAATTCGAATCAGCAACAGCTGCCAACATGAGTAAATTAGCAATAGATACCGTCGATGTAGAGAAGCAACTGAAACTACCTAATAAGTATACCTGTTGGATCAACTAGGGAGGATTCCGGTCAAATACCTCCATATTTAGGAATCATGTACATCCGCTGGCTCGACAAAATGACCGCACCTAAAAATTGAAATGTTCCACACACCACACCTACAGTGAACAAAGGAAACCAATACGAGTAACATCGATTTTCACTATGACCTTGAACATCCACTGTGTTTGAACATTATGAATTATCTCGAAGAAAACGATATA
The DNA here is from genome assembly GCF_021461395.2 of Schistocerca americana. NCBI lineage: Eukaryota > Metazoa > Arthropoda > Insecta > Orthoptera > Acrididae > Schistocerca > Schistocerca americana. The sequence goes on from NC_060129.1 coordinate 89,254,676, forward strand.
TCGACACTTACTCTGGACCGATTTAGCGCACGTGGTTCCTATGAAACACAACCAGCTCTTCACTCAGTCTAAGTAATGAGAGCTATCTACAAGCAATCGTAAACCGATTAATTTCCAGATTTCTGGGAGTCTTTTGATACCGTTCTTCATAAACTGCTTGCAGTCACATTACGCGCCTATGGAGTATCGTCAGTAGACCAACATCGACAGACGGATCAGCACTCCCCAGCCGCAGGCAGCACAATAACAGAGACATGAACTGTGGATTGAGTGAACACAGAATACCGAACAAATGGATTAATTCGTATTTCTTAACAACAAAGACAAATGTAACATTATTGATCATAATTACTTCTTAGAGAGGTAATAAACAATTGAGAAGAAACACAAGGTCAAGAATACTGTGAATCATTCATTGACTTCTGTAGGCATATGGAGTGTAAATGTAAGGGAGGGCGGTATTGAAGGATGGACTGGTGCCGGGTTATAAAATGACTAATAAAATGAAGAAACTATTATAGTGGGGGGGCGGGGGGGGGGGGGGGAAACAAAAGGGTAACTGATAAAGGAATAAGAATAAAAATGTGAAGTGACTGACTTTTTTAAAATTAAGATACACCTATGGTAAATGGACACTTTTTAATGTTAAAGCTAGGATCAAATATACCATATGTTAGGTCATTGTGTGGGAATGATGTGTCCAAAGTGAAGGTATGGCTTAAGTGTGTATCGGTATATTCTCTGTGTGGATTCGTGTATCATAGTATTTTATGTGTTAAATAGTTGTGGTACTAAAATTTATTCCATAAATTTAATAAAATAAAGGGTTTTATAGAGACAGTTAGTTTGTCCTTTGGTTATTGACAGAAGTTTGAGGTGAGGTATATTGATTCCTCATTAAAGTAGTATATCTCAGAGGGAGGAAAGGGTACTTCAAACAACATCAATGACTAGCTGGACTGCTATATTTATGGATGCAGCGTATGTTATCGATAGGTTTGTTACTGTTCATGTTTATGAGAAGGCAACCTCATGGTATACTGAGATAAACAGGTACTGCAAAGATGTAACAGCTGCCAAAGAAAATAAATTGCTCCTAACCTTTCCTATCCTACCGGACACTGAGTCCAAAGATTAAAAAAAAGTTACCTGCTTGTAACACCAATTTCTTTGACCAAGACAATTTGACACTTAGCCAACTGTCATTCAGTCAAGATGGTGTTCTCAATAATGAAGCAAAGCAGTAGGCCTTGCCAGAACCATCGACTCTGTGTCTAATAGTGCATTTTAATTCGACAGTATGCCATCTTAGGAAATTTATAACACTTGTAAGTAAGCATTACAAACATAGATTCTTATATGGTCATGTCATTCGTTATGTATTTCACTGGATTGTCTAACCTACTTTCAAAAGACACTTGATAATGGCACTTTGAAGACGATGTCATGATTGTGTAAGTGTAAATGTAACACCGTAAATAAACAACAGTCTAATGGCGGTACTGTCTTTAAAGAAAAAGAAAATTAATGGGTACATCATTTAGCTTAACGTAGAAATGGTGTAGAGCATGCAGCATATCCTTTTGTGCCGTCACAACATTGCCCTCGTCGATCTCGAGAGACGTGTTACACGCATGAGGGAGACGAGTCTGATGCCGAATCAGATGATACAGAGGAGTCAGTTGGTCCACAGCCCAGCGGACGTGGTTTGGAACGCCACCTCAACCATCCCACTTGGCGCCGCTCCACTCCTAATAATCGCGCCTTTACACGCCTGACGTCTGCAATACGTAGCAGAGCCCGATGCGCGCTTTCTTAAAGGCCACATAAGAGAGAGTTGTAAAATTCTTGCCTGCTCCGAAATTTCCGCGCTCTATCAGCACACAGTCGTATCAACGTTTGTCAGAACCTCGGGTTTGCCCTCTGAACTCAGTGTTCCAAACTGGAGGCTTATCACGCAGCTGACCAGAGACTATGGTACAACACTTCTGGGTTCACCGTAATACGGTAAGGATCTCCATCTGCGCCGTATTCAACACCCAACGGAATCGAAAAATTTTCACCGACAGTCGTGTGTGACGTAATGTGACAGCCACTACACTGTGGTCTGTGAAGTCGGCGGGGATGGCATCGATAGCCAAAGTCCTTTCACACGTCCGGTCAGACTAAATATGCGACACCTGTTGCTAGAAGAAACAGTAAAATAAGTAAAACGGACAGACGCAAAGAACGGACAATTTAACTACTGAAACATCGTGGCAGATTAAAACTGTGCCAGACAGAGTCGAACTCGGTCCCGAGTTCGACTCTAGATCCGGCACACAATTTTAACCTCCCTGGAAGTTTCATATAAGCGTACACTCCGCTGCACAGTGAAAATCTCATTCTGGAATTTAACTACTACCGACAGAAATGAAAATTCGGAAACTGGTGTACAGGACGCAACACACAGTTAGAACAACCACCTGTCAAAATAGTATCCAAACATTTGTGTAACAAATGAATCACCTGTTCCTTAAAAAATTCGGATAGATCTAAAGTGCGTCACGTACTGGACGACGCAAAAAGGAGAATGGTCACGTGAAGAAAAGTTCATCTTATCCATTTACCATTACCAAGGATTTCAATTCCTTCAATGGAAATTTCCTCCCCAAAAAACATATAGTACACACGGGAGCCACATTAAGCACATGCAAAAAAAAGAGACAGAAAAATACACATGAAGAAGCTAGCCGCAAATCCGATACAACCATATTAATATGAGCCAGCACACTTTAACAAACAAGAACTCATGGCTGGCTTAATTACGTGACCAGATTGTGTCAGGGTCCATTTCCGAGTCCGCTGACGCGTCCACGTTAGATAATTCAGACAAAGGTGTTTTTCGTTGCGTCGAGGCAAATTCAGCTAAAAACTTTCTCCTGCGAATATAAAAATAATTTGTGGATGTCCATCCACATAGCGAGGAACGATAATCGTAATAAAGTACAAGAAATCGGAGGTAGCATTTCATTTCTCATGCACGATGTTCGAGAGCGGAAGTGTACAGAAATAGGCTGGAGGTGGTTCGACAGACCCTCTGCCAGGCACTTTAGAGTCAATTACGGAGTGGCCATGTACACGTGTTGTCCGCCTACACACTATATCTGGTCAACATTTGTTTGTGGTACAGACACTGATCTGATGGTACTTTACCGGCTGGTATGTCCTTTGCACTTCTGTACAGCCACTGCCGTGATATCCATTTCAGCCTTCTTACGGTAGTCGAGCGTTGGTCCCCCTCTGCAGTTTCAACCTCCAGTAATTCCCTCATTAGAAACTCTACAATTCCTTGAAGTCTCAGTGGGACCTCTCAACCCAACCAATCTTTTAAGGAAGTTACCGCTTAAGTTTCCGTTTTTCCCATGTCAATGTAGTACTTCCACATTAGTTACTCGATCTACTCATTAAATAAACAGTATTTTGTAGCGCCACTTTTTAAAAGCATCTGATCCCTTCTTTCCTACGCTGCTGTTCAACATAAGACAAATACCTACGAGAGAAGTTCATAAAATTTCTATTTACATTCAATGGTAGTATATTCCTCTTTTTCAGATACGCTTTTTCGTTCTTCAAAATCTCATTTCGTGCTATTTCTTTTTTATTTTGTCGCCCTTCGTTTCGTCCATCTTGCCCATAGAGCAAAACTCATGCCTACATAATTTCGTAAATTAATTCGTTCAGCAGCGCCTCATTTAATTTCATTATGTTCCATTATGTCTGTTTTACTCTGGTAGAAAATCATTTACAACCGGTTTTCAAGATATTATCCATTCAGTTCTATTGCTGTCCCATGAGTTTCGGGATTCCTGGCGGAACTGTGTCATGCAGAATGCTTAAAGGATTTGCTTCTCGCCCCAGAACTTTCATTTCCTCACAAAACTTCTCTTCCTGTTCCTTTACTTGTTGCTTAGTAAACAGATAGTTCGACGTGGAGATAGGCTGCAACTCTCCATTTCAGTACTGTTTCTGGTTTGATGTGGCATTCCAAATAACCCCTACATGGTCTGCAGGATTAGGATCTGTTTGCGTAGTGAACCATTCAAGGCGCGATAGACTGCTTGAAGGTTCCTAAAAGCAGGGACGTTTGTGTACCGACCTGGAAGATGTAACTGTCCATAGCACACTCGTCACGAATGGGTAGGATGAAGGACAACAATTGGTCACCAAGAATGTTGAAATAAACGACCTGATTTATATTCACGATATTCATGGTACATTATCATAACATCACAGAAGCGTCTGCAACCTGAGCAGTGCCCTCAACACAGGGCGAGTTAAACAACTCACTGGACTGTCAGTGGCCTTGACACCTCACACCATTTGAAAGACGCGACCGCTCAGGGCACACTGCACTCGCCTCCCCCCCCCCCCCCCCCACACACACACACACCCTAGTCAGCCTCTCGACAGTTCCTGTGCTGTTTGGCCCACTGGAGACGTGCAGCGTTATGTGCCACTGTGGGCGATGGCCTTCTTACAGGTACCGAGCTCCACGCCTCCTCTGTGTGCAGCTATTATAGGAAATGTTCGCTTGGAAACTGGTTGACATGGACCTCGATTGACTGGCAGAGAACTGTTGTACTTAGAATCAAAGGAGACACCTCCAACGTATCCCACTCTTCTAAATTTCTGACTACCATGCCCTGCAAAGATAGCCATCTTGTCTATGATGGATGCAACAATTTATGAATTTTGATATCTAAAAACTTTTTAAATTAATTCAGTTGCTCCTGTCACCTAACACTTGCTTTAAAATGTTTATGAATGTTCCTAGCTAGGTCGCCCAATCTCTGGGAAAACATTTACAAGCTTCACTAGCACATTTGTGAAGAGAGTGAAATGTGAATTAGGAAATAATTTGTTCAGGAAGTTTTTCAGTTAACCGAGTAGCAGCAGCGATTCTTGGACGCTTCATATAATTACAGTCAGCAGAAGCAAATCTTATTAAATTGTTTTCAGAAAAGTTGTACTAAAAAATGAAAGAATTAGATTAGAATAAAACGTTTCACTTGTTGCACCTTATCATATTCACCGTGCTTAGAGATTTCCCAAAGGTTCCAAAATTTACGTTCACCTTTATTTGTGTCCTCGTAAAATTTTTAAGAGCAGATAGTAAAAACCTGGGTGTTCACTCTTGTCCTTCTTCAGTCTACTTCCACAATGTAACCATTACGGCCTGTAATTCTAGTGATATTATAATATACTAGCTTATCTTGAGTTACTTAAGTACTCCAGTCCACATGTTTAATTTCATTATTAACTGTCTCACCAATTTTAATTTTCAGCATATCTAGCTGGGAAGACGCCACATTTCAATGTGGTACTCATCCGACACTGGCGTGATTTTATTCCTAATTTAAAATATTCTTTCTTTTAGATTACATGAGCAGCTCCTCCAATCGTTCAAAAAAGAGGTCTTAGTTTTTTCAAAACAATCGTTCACCATAGAGCGATTACCGAACAGCGACCTGGAAATTACATTTCCTGAAATTCAGTCTGTCTACATCCTCTGTTTTGCTACTCCAAACACTAATCTGAGACCATCATCTTCATTCTGGTAGCGAAATTCTGAAATAGATCAGTTGGCGAAAATGGGAGATCAAACTTACATCTTCCATAGCTGTTTGAGATTCTATTACTGTATTCAGCTGTCTCCTCTGCATTTAACAGTGGAATTCCCATTGGACTCGTAATTTTACCGCCCTTCCTTTTAATTTCACCGAAGGCTCTTTTGAATTTTCTATTTCCTGGGTCACTCCTTCCGCCAATTATCTATCTCTTTTTCGATTTCATCACATTTCATGCAGCCATTACACTTCAGCTTTCATGCATTTCCTGTTTATTTCATTCCTAAATGACTTGTATCACCTTATTCCTGATTTTGCCTGCACGTTTCTGTACTTCCTCCTTTCGTCAGCCAGCTGAAGTATTTCTTCTGTTACCTTCTTTCTGTTTCCTGTCAATTACCTTCTTTTTAGCTATGTTTCTCTTTCCAAATTGTGTAGTCCCTCTTTTTGTAAATGTCCATTCCTCCTCAATTGAATTACCTTCTGAGCTATTCATCGGCGCTGTAATTATAGCCTCAAAGATCTTCAACCATATATCTTTATTCATGAGTATTTCTGTATCCCAGTTCTTAGCGCATTATTTCTTCCTGCCCAAATTGTTAATCTTCAGTCTGCCCTTCGTCATTACTAAATTGCGATCTGGGTCTACATCAGCTTCTGCGTGTACCTCATTCTAGTACTGGATTCCATATCTCTTTTGATTTCGGTATCTCTGCCTGACCATGATGTCATCTAACTGGACTTTTCCCATATTTCCCAGTCTTTTTCTAGTACAGGCCTACCCATACCACTCGTAAATACTGAACAGAGACTTCGTTATTACTACCTGAAATCTACTGAAGAACTCCATTAGTTTTTGTCCTCTCTCATTGTTACTGCCTAGCCCATATTGTCCTTTAACATTTTCTTCTACTCACTCCCCTACAACCGAATTCCAGTTCCTCATGACTATTTTGTTTCCCCTCCCCTTTCATACTGAATTACCCGTTCAGTACCCTCATATATGTTCTCCATATCTTCATATTCTGCTTGAAACATTGGCAAGTATACCTGAACTATCGTTGTAGGTGTTGGTTTGCTGTCGATCCTGATGAGGAAAACCAATATCTTAGGCACACTATTTGGTTTGGTTACATCCGTAGGACACATTTGGGTTGAGGTCTGAGGTAAAGTTTGTATAGTTGTTTGTAATCAACAGGACTGGAAATCATGAACGATGTGTTGTAAATTGCATTGCGTATCAGGATTAAATATATGGATGGTACTATGTAGAAGTAATGGTTTAAATTGTAGCTAATGACGTAAAGAATGCCTGATAACTCCAATCATTCAGTGTTTAGCGTCTTCCCTTTTTATGTACCACGCACTTCGTTCCATTACCTGATTCACTATTCCTTGATACTTCCGGTCATGTACTGTCAATCGATTCCTTCTATATGTTTCATCACTTCGATTCAGCATCTGTTCATTAAATACTCGATGTACCCATCTTCAGCGTTATTCACCATAGGCTACTGCCCCTCTTGGGAACCCCATGTTGGTCTGGCTCCTTTATAGACGCCTTTTCCATGTTGTTGCATCTACACTGCATCACTGAGGTAATCACGCCACCCCACGGCGGTCTTTTCGCTAAACAACGCAGGTGGAGCCGGGATTGGACTAATTTAGTTTACAACGTTGAAATTTTACTTAGTGCACAAATGACATGGGGGTACGACAGTTTCTCTGGCTCTCCCTTGCAGTGATAATCACCAGGTAAGATTTGCTACTCTGATATCTATATGTCTACTTAATCCCATTAATATTTTCCTTACTCTTTTGCATTTTGTTGTTATATAAATTTGTCGAATTATGTATATGTATTTGTAGATGTAGAGTTCAAACTTAATTAAGCGGTTACCAATAGGTGTAGCTATTCGAAACACAGCAAATTTATTTTAGATTGTTTATAGGTATTTTCCATATAGCCCATGATGACACGTGTAACATGTAAGCGACAAACCATGTCACGCCATACAATTAGGAGCGTGTGTAAAGTAACCGATGCTTCAGAAATGGGCGAATAGTTTTCGGCGAATGTGGCATATACACAAGGTATTTCGCATAACCCCACGACAAGAAATCCTTGGGTGTCAGGCCCATAGGTCTAGGTGGCAGAGAACGCAGTGCCGCCATGCAAGGACGACGGATTCAACGTTTTGGGGGGTGCTGACTCAAAAGTGTGCAGTGCCTTCCGATTCACTACTCTTCCACAACGATGAAAATTCTGAATTTTATTTTTCGTTTTCTGTACTGCTTGTCGACGTACCGGCAAGAGTCACCTGCAGTAACGTATCACCACTACAGTGATTTTGGGTTGGGCCGTACGCTGCACCCCCTACTGTGTGGACGCGGCCCGTGTCCCCCGCTGGCCTCCCTCGCCCTGTGTTGTTGTGACGCCCACAGCCGGGCTGGCGGAAACTGGAAGCGGCTCAGACCGCAAACGGGATGATAGCTGCCCGCTGACGCTAACCGCATGCAATCGCAGTGAAGGCATGACGCACTTCCCACACACACACACACGTAAACGCGTCGAGTATTCCTGGCGCACATCCGTAATGGTCCCATTACGCAAATACGACTTGGAGGCGAGCAATCGCGATCCTGCGTTAGTAGCTTCCCGCAGATCGAGAGATTTATGCCAAATATATCAATAAGCGACGGTACTAATCTCCTATTGCGCACAGATCAGGTCACTATTCAAGAAGAAAGGAAAAAAGCATGGGAAACTTAAAACATCGGAATGTCACCAAGTTTGGCAATGTGTTATAAAAACTCAAAATTTTGCGCGGACTTTAATGTGAGATGCTTTTAATAGTTTCCACAACGGAGCCTTGCCTACACGTCTGGTAGAAAAACCCAAAGAGATTCTGGTCGTATGTAAAGTACATCAGAGGCAAGACACAGTCGGTGCCATCTCAGTATGATGACAGTGGTTACGTTACTGATCAAAGTGCCGCTAAAGCGGAGTCACGAAATGCGGTAAATATTACAAAATTCGGTCAATAACAGCAGCCGACTTCAGTAAGTTAGAAGTAGATATCCTCGATGTAGAGGAGCAACTTAAACCACTTAATAAAGGCAACTTTTCCGGCCGAATTGTATACCAGTCACGACCCCTTACGAGTATGGTGCTATATATTTAGAAATCATCTACAACCGCTAACTCGACGAAATATCAGCCCCTAATGAATGGAAAGATCGACACGTCACACCAACAGTCACGAAAGGAAACAGGAGTAATTCCCTGAATTATTGTCCCATACCAGTAACGTCGATCTGCAGTAACATTTGGAACATTCACTGGGCTCGAACATTCTGAATTGTCTCGAAGAAAACGGTCTATTGAGACATACTCACCACCGATTCAGTAAATATCGTTCTTGTGAGGCACACCTAGCTTTCATAGTAGCGAGTGCTATCGACAACGGACTTTGAACTGGTTCTTTTCTTGATTTCCAGAAGGCTTTTGATACCATTTCTCAGAAACGGCTTGTAATCATTTTGCAAACCCATTGAATTTTGTCCTAGTTGTGCGACTGGATTAGTCATTTCCTGGCGGAAGGGTCACTGGGCGTACTAACTGACGGAAAGTCATCGAGTAAAACAGAAATGGCATTAGGGGTACGAAAGGGAAGGGTTATAAACCGTCTGCTGTCCCTAATCTGTATAAACGATTTAGGAGACAATTTGAACACCTTTATCAGAGTGTTTGCACATTATTCTGCCGTTAACCCTCTAGTAAAGTTGGCATAAGATCAAAACCAATCGCCAAATGCCAATTTATTTAGCCAAAAGTGACAACTGACTCCAAACAATGCACAGAGGTAGGTCATGCACATGAATACGAAAAGAAATCCTTCACGTACCGGATACGTAATAAATCACACAAATATAAAAACTGTCAGTTCAACTAAATACCTTGGGATAACAGTTACGAACTATTCGAATTTGAACGATATTACAGAAAATGTTGTCGGAAAAGGAACCAAAGAGTGCGTTTCGCTGGAGTCCCTAATCTTGTTAGTATTGTTAGTTAATCTACATTCTAACTTATATTTCTAATACCCAGTGTCAAATTGGAAGTGCTGTTACTGTTGATGAGATTTGATACACCTGCCTGCCTGATCCTGGAGCGCGGCCATTCCGCGTCCGGCGGTATTGGGTAGGTGCGCCTCAGCCTTTGTTGGTTTGTTTGTTGACTATTTTGGTCCCTAATAAATTCCCTCATAATCTAGCGTGATACCTCGTTTGCCAGACTATTTAGGCTATGATAGGTGTCAGCACGTCGTATTATGGAGAAGATGTCACCTAACTGTACCCCCATTATTTCCCTGGTCTTTTTGAACTTTCCTTTGTTTATCCAGTACCATGCTGCCTGCTCCTATATATTGATGTCTAATGGATACAGCCCCATTAACACGAACAACCCCCCCCCCCCCCCGAGTAGGAGTTCGATATGCCCCAACAGAGCGTAACAGCATATTCCTCTGCACCCTTCTCACGGTAATGGCAGGCCACGTGAGCCTGTGTGCCCAGACCCCACACCTGTATCCTGCTATTGATGTTGAAATACTATTGTGATAGAGTTTAATGAGATTGGGTTTCAGATGGAATCTTTTATGACCTATGTTGATGAGAGTGTTTAAAACTTGTAGGGCTCATTGAGATATGGTGTCTATATCTGAAGTATAATTCCACTTTTCATCAATTACAACCCCTAGATATCTGGCCTCGCGGCGCCAAAGAACTGGTGATTCTTTCACTCTAATGGTTGGATTTCTAATCAGGCTACCTTTCAGCAATAGATACGTGGATCTGTGTGGTACAATCCTTATTTTCGCTTCGTGGTACCATTCTAAAAGTGATGTTATTGTTTTTCCACTTTCGGTTCTAGGGCCTCACGGCTATGGCCACCAACCAGCAGGAAGTCATCTGCGTAGGCTGTCACGTCTAGTACGTCCTAGCTGAGATATAATTTCTCTAGCAGCGGTTCTATATTTACATTCCAAGAGAGTGTCCCCAGAACAGATCCATGGGCAACCCTTGGTGATGGTTTTACTTATTTTCCCGCTAGGCGATGATAACCAAACCTCCCTGTCCTCTTAACAGCTCCTCAGAGAGCCACAGTGGGGCCCTGAGCACTCCTTCTCACATAAGGGGGAGAAGAGCGAGGGCCACCACAGGTTGTCAAATGCACCACTGATGTCCACCATGATGCCCACCACATACCTGCGTGGTGCTGAGCTGCAGATCTCAACCGCCAGGACAGTTGCGTCAGACACTGATTGGCCCAACCAAGAGCTAAGCTGCCTGTTACTCATCCCGCGCAGTATCCTGTGTATCGCCAGACTGTCAGCCAAAAACTTCTCTATTAATTTCTCCAGGATATCTAGGAGACGTATCGGCCTGTAGGAATTGGCTTCCTTATGGTCCTTATCTTTTCCTTTCTTTATAATTACCAAATTTGCCCTTTTCCCAATTTTCGGAAGTTTACCAAGCCTTAGGCATTCATTGAAGAGCCCTGTCAGAGGTCCTGTTAGCTGAGGGGCGAGGAATTGTACAACCTCTGATACTATGCCATCTGGCTTTGGAGCCTTCCCTCTTCTGAAAGATTTAGTTTTTACTGCCACTTCTTCCTTCTAAAAGGGATACACCATGGTGTTGTTGCTCTACTCTACATGATGTTCCCTACAGATATGGCATTGAATCTCATTGTCCTCATTCTCATCATCTGGTAACAGAATCTGTAGAACGACCTCGGCAGACTCCTGCCAGGACTCTGTCATTTGGTCGCCATCTCTGATTGTCGAGAGAACCTTGAGAGATCTTATTTTTTTCTCTGATCAACTTATAGGGGCCTACCCTACGGGCAGTGGCCAGTTGGTGCAGCACATATCTTTCCCAGCTTTTAACCCTAACCCCCTCAGTTCTTTCTGGAAGACCTATTTCGTTGCCCTGTGTCGCTGCAGCCAGAACTGTTTTTCTTGCCAGATGACACATTGCTGGTAATACTTCCTCGCCCATCTCACAGACTGGCGCATACGTTGTAGTTCGGCAGTCCATGGTGATGGGGAGGCTGCAATGGCTCTCTTCCTGGGTGGTACAGCAGCTTTCACTGCTCCAACTACAGACCCCACCATCTTTTCAGCATACCTATCAACGTCTACATCACCCTCAGGCAACGGATGAATGTCACACTCCAGAGGTAGGCATAACCAACATGTCTTATTGATGTTGTATTGGATCTCCCACCCCCCAGTGGCACTCCTCATCACTAAGGCTAAACACAATCAGATTATGATCACTTGTTGTGACTTTATCTTGGACTCTCCAGTTCGATGTTACTAATGGCACTGGGTGTTGACAGGATGACATCTATGTTTTTTTCCAAATCCACCTCCACCTCTATAGGTGTGGGGATTCCCTGGTCTGTTTGCCACAACGAGTTGGGAGGCCATGATTATCTCTTCACCCTTCTCCCCATTTGCATCTCAAGTGCCGCCCTACCATAGGGGCGATTTGGCATTCATATCGGCGGTTACAATAATCATTTGCCCTGCTATGCCGTGGTGACTCGAGTGAGATGATCCAAGAAGTCGTCAAAATTACCTCTATATTGCAAGTACATGTTAATGATGTACACTAGTCCTACAGGTGATTGTAATTCCACGATGTTGCAGTGGTTATTTGATAATTGTGCTATGGTAGCAACTCGTAAGGCCTTATTTGCTACAATTATAGATGCTTTTGGCTCCTCCCCAGTGTACATTACGTGCCAAGTGGCAGCCATAAAGGAGACTTGTCCAGCTTGGGAGTATGGCTCCTACAAGCAGATTATATCCAGCCTCCATTCCTCCACTGCCCTTGGCACTTCCTGAATGACCTAGCGACTATTATCTGTCCAATCATTATTTCACTTGACATTATAGAAAGTAGGTATGTACGTTACAATCAGGTCAGGTCTTTTTCCAATCTAACGCAATGTGTCCGTTTGCTAGGACACACTGTATTTAAATTTCCTCCAAATCAAATCTTTCATCTCGTCTTTCAAAAACCTTTTCAATGAGGTCACGCAGGGCTCTGAAGTCAGTGGGGAGATTCATCGACTTGAGTTGTATCCTGTCTACAGACTCCATTGCCGAGAGGGTGACCTTTCTACCATATTTGTACCCTATGCATACGACGTGCACGTCAAGCTCTAAGTTTGGGTACACTCTTCTTGGGTCTGCTCCCATAGCTCTTTGTTCTGCCTGCAGCTGCATCGTGCTGGTAACAGTGCTTTCCTGTAGTATTTGTTATGAAAGTCCTTCTTGTACGGGCATGGCACTGTTTATTGTACTAACACGCGAGCTGTTGTCTAATACTGGGCTGCGTTGGATTATGTCTGGTCAGCCCACTGCCACTGGTCGTCCACCATATCTTTCCACTTCATCAGTTTGAGTAGGCACCCAGATGAGGGAGAAGGAGAAACTAATGGGAGCCTGAGAGATTTTCTTTTTTTGGCTCTCCTGGTCTCAGTGACGCCATCAGCCATAATCTATTCTGGAAATTAGGTGCTGTTCCAACATTTTATATGTTGGGCAATTTGTACCAAATGCACCACAGGTCTTTTTGCCGCTATGCATGCATGGTATACAGACGCCTGGTTTATTGTAGTTTTTTCTTAAGTGGTCCTCAGCTTTGACTTTGAGCATGCAGGCTTCCTGCTACAGTATTTGTGTATATGATCTATGTCTCCGCAATTGTGGCAATGAGGTACCACGAGGTATACCAAGAGGTAATTTTTGACGTGTATGGCATGGAACCCTACCTAATCCAGAGCTGTCAGTTTCTTCCACAAGGCCCCTGAGACCTCCGTGACACGATGTACTACATCTCGGTCCCTAGGTCCTGTCCTCAATCTTAGCTTGAAATCTTTCATAAAGGTATTTATGCCCATGTCAGCTAATAACTTGTTTTTATCATCCTCTGTATCAACATCAACAATGATTATATTTTTAGTTGCCTTAACTCTATTAATTTTAATTTTTTCTCTGACCAGATTAACTGTAGTGGCGAATATCTCCTGAACGTTCTTGACATCTTGGCCAAGCATTGGTCTTAAAAAGACTGCCGTGTCTGGCCATTTGCAGACCTTGACCATGGTGTCCTCCATTAACTGGGCCTTTGGTCCTGCTTGTGCAACCATGCCAGCCCATGTTTTGACTGGTTGAGTTTTTAGTCTTTCATTTTCCTCTTCTAGCTCCTCAAATCTGCCTTCTAACTTGGCATTGACAATTGCCCTTGCTGCCAGCTCATTTTTGATGGACTGCGTCCTGACTAATTTGACGTTTTTAATATTTTGATCTAGGAACTGAGTCTTCCTTGTATGCCTATCCGTGATGCTATCCTCCGTCACGTGACCCAGGCCATCTTGTGGCGAGGTAGGGGCTAGCGTTGAAACCCTTAAGGAAGCACCAGAATCGCTTCTCTCTTCAGTAGCCATCATTTCTTGGCAAGTGAAAAAGATTGGGAACCGCTTCTCTTAACCTGGACCAACTCCTCTGGCCCGGCCGGGGGGGGGGGGGGGGGGGACTAAACTGCAGCTCCACTGCCGGCATCACCCCTAGACCGAGGACCCTCAGCTGCCAGGTTCAATGCCTCATTACCAGCACACTTGTCCCTGCAGTACTTGGTCACCGTCGATTCCACTCGTCCTGCATCGGCAAGTACAGCGCGCAGTCCGTAGAGGCGGACGCACCTCTCGCCCTTCGACCCCTACTGGTCAGAGCTTCCACCTTGCGGCCAACGACCCACTCCTACTCAGATGGTGGGCTGGTCACCCAGTTGTCTGGGGGTGTGGACCCATTTAGCGTATCCCTGGCTGTGTTACCACCCCCTGGGCTTGGCAGAACACGCCTGGGGACAGAGGAGTGGCGAGGCACACTTGCCGACTTGGGGTAAGATTTCATGACAGCAAACCAGGCCACCAGCAGCAGAGACGCAGATGGTGGCACGTCCCTGTGTTCTGGGGAGCAGCGCCGGGCGGGCGCAGCACGCCGCAGCCAAGGCCAGCAACGTGCTGCACCCACCACTCAGCCCAGAACCCAGAAATGGCAGATCTTGTGTCCCTTTTCGCAGCTCCCTCTCCGCCATGCACCCTTTGCTTTCGCCTTGGGTTGGGAGACTCTTAACGTCGTCCAGGACGTGAGGAACGGCAGCAGCCAGGCCGCAGGGTTCAGGAATCGACGTTAGACTTACCCTCATACCCTCGCCCAACTGCCGCACTCTACTCAGGAGAGACAGTAGGTGTGCCTCTCGTAACGCAGCTTCCCCTCCATCACGCAACCTTTGCTTTCGCCTCAGGTTGGAGGTGCTTAACATCCCACCATGACGGGAGTTTTACATCCTTCCTTGATATCTCCTGAAATTTTGCTCTGCAGTATGGGACCATCTGCTGACTGAGTTGGTGGAAGACATCGTAAAAGTTCAATGAAGGACATTTAGTGTTGTACCGTCGAAAAATAGTGGAGAGTGTCATGGATATGATCTACGAGTTGGGATGTCAGTAATTTGTAGAAAGATGATTTTTCTTATGGCGAGAACTTCTCACAAAATTTCAGTCACCAACTTTCTCCTCTGAATATAAAAATATGTGTATGATGCAGCTGTCTGCAAAACCACAGAAATACACTAGGAAAAAGTAAAGAACGTTACAAAACTAAACTATATTTAATACAGATGAAGAGAAAGAAACAGGTAATTCTCAGAAGACGGTTTAGATGTTCTACATAATAATAAATGCGACACACCATTCATGTCTTACATTCTCTGCGGTGTAAGAGGCTGTAGACATCAGAGTGTAGAGCAATAACTTTCACCAGAATGGCGGTAATTATCTTATCCCTAGGAGACGATAAAGGAATTCGCCAAATTATTGCCGGCTGCTTTGGCCGGCCGGTTCTAGGCGCTTAAGTCTGAAACCGCGTGACCGCTACGGTCGTAGGTTCGAATTCTGCCTCGGGCAAGGATGTGTGTGATGTCTTTCGGTTAGTAAGGTTTAAGTAGCTATAATTTGTAGGGGACTGATGACTTAAGATGTTAAGTCCCATAATGCTCAGAGTTATTTAAACCATTTTTGAGCCCAATTATTAACATCACAACTTGTGGAAACAGCATTCGAGATAGGTCGGCAATGTTCAGGGTAGGGCAGCCACCGACCCCTTGTCTGGTAGCACAGTGGCAGTCAGTTGTTTCTGAAAACGACGATGGAGATATTTCTTGTGAACTGGAACTTTTTTTTTCGAAAATGAACATGGATGGAATGTCGACAACGTATGACACAAGAACGTCATCGTCAGGAACTTAGTTGCACATTGTAACGGAGTTTGAGGCCCAGAGCAGTTTTCGTGGCACATCATCAACTTTCCATCACTTTAATTGTTAGGTATGTCATGCTGTCGAGCTAGAAACTAGTGATCTGAGGATAAATGTGGTTATGATGAGACTCGATGAAGAATTTAGCCTCCAAGATAGTTCAGCAGTTTATATGGTGGGGTAAATAAAAGTGGTCCACAGAATGGAGTTCCAGGGTAAAAAGAAACACAGCAGGGGATAGGAATTACAGCACTAACCATACTGTGGCAGATACCACGAGTGACCACCGTCCACCTCTTGCCACTTGTGGGTCCTGGTCATTCAGTAGCTGAAGGTGGACCGAAGCTGGACCGCTGGAATTGCTGCGGTATCATCTCAAATGCTCTGCTGCAGTTCTTGAAGACTATGGGGGTTGTTGCGACACACCCTAGACTTGAGGGCTCCCCACACAAAATGACTGCACAGTGACAGATCAGGTGAAATGGCTGACCTCCGCTAACAACTCTGACACACGTGACTCCTAGAATTGGTTGGCTGTATGGGCAGCTGCTCCATCCTGTTGAAACTAACTACAGGTGTTTACCTCCTCCGTTAGTGCTGCCTGAAATGATTTCAAAATGTTGGCAATGTAACGCCCCGAAGTGAGACCATGATGAAAGCAGATGGGGCAATAACGTGGCGTGCAGACACTGCACACCTAACCCCATCGTTGTGATGATGCAACTGTGTTTTGTGGAAATTGTGCGGATTCTCTGCTGCCCAGAACCTGTGATTCTGTGAGTTGACATAACCATTCGAGTGAAACTCGGCTTCGAGGTACTAAGGAACGAGGACTGGTTATCATGCGCGAGAAACAGATACTCAGTAAGGATGCATGTGCCGAGACAGGTAGAATATTCGTCAGCATGGTCGATGTGTCATTCCAGTCTCTTACAACAGACGCCGTATTAATTTGCTACAACATTAAAGTATTTTCTAGTGCCTTACAATCACATTTCCACGTGTCTGGGCATGTTTCAGAATGTTTTTGATACTGTCTGACGCCATTTTGGGACTACGCTTAGCGTGACGTTTCTTGCTGGCACTTTGACACTATTAAAGTTCTCGACAAACAACTGACCACACCATTCCACCGCCTTTTTTGTCACGTAACTTTCCACAAAGGACACCAGCTGCTCCTCTGTGAGCACCGTCGTCTCTTCTGCACTGCTCCACTCGCACTGACCCAGCTCGCACTGCGCTCTTAACTGGTCTGGATCACGTGGCTGGCATATACGTCACAGGGTGTTTTTATGTTTACACATTCACGTCCATCACGTATGATGCCCAGACTGGAATGCAAATGGCGTTAACTCGCGGCTTGAGGATGAAGTGAGATGGAACAGCTGGAAATTCACGGCCAGTGATTGAGAGAAGGACATATGGAGACCGCAGTTTTACGTCGATTTCCTCCTCCAGGTTCCAGTTCTGGAAGTCACGCCGTATTACTCTGTCTCCCCCCAACCCAGTCACAGATTTGTTACTTGCCGTACTTTTCCTATTGTGTGGGACATTATTGACAATATTCGTTGCAAGAGTCCGATAAGAAAGATAACTTTAAAAGTGTGAGTGAATGTTATCAGTTTTTTTTAATTTTACTATCAAATCAAGGGCAGTGCTGCTATTGGATAAAGTAAATGAAACAAATTTTACTTCTGGTTACTTAGTGAATAGAAAGAACTTGCGCCCTCATGCGTTACCTTTTGTGTGACAATATCGTGGTGCTGTTTTCCAACAGGACAATTCTCGCCCACATGTTGCACGTGTCCCTCTGAACGGGGAGTGTCGTGTTGAAGTATTCCCTGACCCCAACGAAAAGTGTGTGGGGCAGCCTTGGACGCCGGCTTCGTCCCATTGTCAGTATCAGCAGCTGTGCGCCTGCTGGCCCCAGGTGGGTACAGAGCGACTCCATGACACCCATCCCAGCAGAGGCGGTGGAACGTCACACTGATAACTGGGCTCATATGCCCACATCCCTGTAAATTTGACTCGATCTTGCAATTACGGAAGTTACACCAATTATCTCCCTCTACCGCTGAAGTTTCAATTCGTTTTCTCCTCCCCTTCTCGACATTTAATGTTTATGCGTCAGGTAGCGTATTTTATTATAATTGTCATTATTAAAAGTGCAGGCTTCTGTGGCACATTAAAAGTGAGCACAGATACGGCGTGATGCTAATGGCAAGTAATATATCCAGGGCTGTGGAGGGGGCTAGAGACAGTAGTAAGGTACGACCTTTAGAACTGCAACCTGGGGGATGTAATCGATATAAATTTGTTGTGGGAAAGACAAGGAATAGTTAAGGTAATAGGGCAAGTTATCGCCTTATTTATTTAAGTATCAAGAATCTGGGCATAGTGTATTTTAAAGTACTAATTAGACCTTAAGTCTTAGATATAATTGCTTTTCGTATTCAGGAAAAATTAGTAAGGTTAGCGACATGTGGTGACATCTACATCTATACTGCAGAAACCGGCTTGCGCTGTGTGGCGGAGGGTACTTTGCGCAACGCTGTCACCTCCCCCTTCTCTGTTCCAGCCGCGTATGATTCGCAGGAAGAGCGACCACTAGTTACCCTCCTTCTGTGTTAAGATCTCTCTACTTTTCGCGAGATCTATGTAGGAGGAAACAGTACGTTGGCTTCCAGCGAGTCACGCTCTGGCGTCTCCCTCACCGGAAAACTGTTTTGTGTGCTGTTCCACTTCAAATCACTCCATAAACATAACTCCTACATATATTACGGATATAACTGC
Organism: Schistocerca americana; assembly: GCF_021461395.2. Classification (NCBI taxonomy): domain Eukaryota; kingdom Metazoa; phylum Arthropoda; class Insecta; order Orthoptera; family Acrididae; genus Schistocerca; species Schistocerca americana. The sequence continues at coordinate 89,273,476 of NC_060129.1, forward strand.
TTCCGGTTTCGCGGTCATGTCGTCATACAATGAAGAGTCTTTCTGTTTACGTATTGCCAGAACACTACATTCGTTTATGTTGAGCGTCAGCTGCCACTCCCTGCAAGAGGCGTCGATCCTCTCCAGGTCTTCCAGCATTTCGCAGTAATTGTTTGAATTCGCGACTTCTCTGTATACAACACCATCATCATTGGAAATCTCATGGAAATTCTGACGTTATCTACTAGGTCATTTATGTGCTAAAAAATAAGTTATTTAGCACTCTTTTCGACCATACTCGAAATTACTTTAACGTCTGATGATTTCTCTGTGTTTAGAGTGTCATGTTGTGTTCTGTTTGCTAGAAACTCTTCAGTACAGACACAGAGTTGGTCTGATAGTCTGTACGAACGTAAAGCGTGGTTATAATTACAGTGCAATTACTCGTAGAGGTCCAGTGTGGGCTGTAATTACCGTATGGTCACCAAAGTTGGTGGACATTCTAATGCCTTAACACAGAAATGATTTACACTGGCAAAAAAAAGTAGTTCCAGTTTTGGCCATCAGGTGCAGCTCTGGTGCTGTGAATGCTAGAAAGAAGTATAGAAGTTTATCTTTTATTTTCTTTAGGGCCAGCAGCATAATGAATGTCTGATAACGACATGATTATTAGAGCAGATGCGCCGAATAGCTGCTAAAAATCAGTAATCTTTATGTACGATTGACTGTTTCGGCTCTGTCGCATTTCCAAGTACGTCTTGATTGACGTGGCGTCCATATTGCGTCGTTAGTGAACTGTTTTAACTGCAACTGTTTTAATAAGGTAATAAATAATGTCAACACGTTGAAAATAAAATGTTAATAGAGATGACAGTGGTTTGACATTTCCACTCTTACGCTGATATATTAGCCTCATACAAACAATGTAAAGCTGATTTGCACTGGGTGGGCAAAATCGGAATTCCGGAGGCAGCGTTAAGCAGATCTTTCATGGGTTAAACGACTTGAGTTGTTGTCCCATCTTGCATGAAAAGAGTGGTTTCCGCATTAATGCATTAGCATATCTACCAAATTTCGCTGCCATGGAATAATTACAGCCAGTACTCGCCTCCATGAGCAGATCCACGTCAATTATAATCCCCTGGGATATTAATTTCTACTGACACCCACTGTGCAGAACTGTGGTGCTGGAGCCAAGTGTGAAGTTTACAGGTTGCAATAAAACTCGCGAAATTATTCATCTTCGGCAATTTCGGCACAAATCATCAAACCAAAACGTCAAGAAAAGCTGTTACGATGTTTGTTATTTTAATATATACTCTGAAACCATAAAAATGAAGTAATATGCATTACAAATTCATTCTATTATATCAAAAAATAATCGACCCACTATATCCGTGCAGTACCCAAATGGCGAAAAATGCAAACATTTATAGAACACGCACGTGTATATAACTTCAGATGCTACTGAATATATATAACAAAAAAAATCATATTGGCAAGAAAGAACAAAATTAAGTATTTCACTTGTAATGCAGTATTATTGTGTTACATACTGTGGTGTTGCGTCACAAGTGGCACGTGTTCTTCCAGCAGCACAACGCTCGATCACTCACTGAACACGTCACACAGCTCCAACCTTCCGCTGGTTATTCAGTTTCCTGGACAATGTACAAAACATAGAGGGGACACCACAAGCAAACGTAACCCAAAACAAGCCTTGTCGTCTGTCGAGGGATCCTTATGGTGCAGGATGAAACAAAGCCCATTCTGTTTGCTCCTCCACTACGTCGTCGCTGGAACGTGTGCTAACAGCAAGACAACGCGACTGTACTCACTGCTTTCCACGCTCTGCTCTCACAAGTGTTCATTACTTCGGCTGGCGGTGACATACCCGACCAAGACTGAGTACCGTGCTGTGCGAAATCACAACCTGAAATTGCACCAGGCTAATGCTGAATTGACACAGTAGTGTGCTGTATACGTGCTATCGGTTCTGCTGAAGATTCTGCAACACGTTTACTTTCAGCAAGACGACGCGCTTTTTCTAACATACTGCGTGAAACTGATTCTCCCTCCCACAATTTTCTAAGATTTTATGGCACAGAGATAAAAGATCAATCTTTGGAATCAAATAGTCAGCACCTCTTAACATAAAATGTATACGTACTGATTGTGGATGAGACGGCAGGAACCTTACTGAGTGTATCAGTAACCGACAGTCACATATTGTGATTGTTGAGGTAAAACGGAAGTCAGTAGGAGCATCCAGCCTGATCTGCTGCCGTTGGTACATTATCAGCTTTACCTCATCTCCCATACTCTGTTGCAGTGATACAGCCGACGTAATGCTCATTATGCCCCACCCTGAAGACATGCAATACCACTGTAATATATCATGCTGTGCGGAAACGTAAGGTCAAACGAAGCTTGGTGTTTATTAAGGAGACGCTGAATTGTGGAGAACATAAGAAGCGTTAGCCTGTACAGACCCTGCCACACTGGTATCTACCAGCACGACAATGTGCCTCACTCATAGGTCCAGTTGTGCTGAAGTATCTCAGCAAACCTGGTTGTGACATCTAAGAGCTAATTCAGGTAGCGTGTCTTGTTCAGTTGTAGCCACAGGTAACCCATGAGGCTTGTTCAGGGCACACAGAAGAGAGCAGGATACACCAGACCTGTTCCAACTCCATTCCTACAAAACAAGCTGATTTAGTCTTTGAACAGGACGACACCCATCTGCTCAGTTTTTGTGTTACACAGATCTGCTCTCCAAGGAGTTCATCTGACCCAGACATACTGATATATTGGCGTTTCATGCTGGACAGAATCATAAGCCAAAATAACCAGTGGTGTTTGGTCGGGAATCACACAATTCGCAAAGTACAACAAGCCTGGTCTGCTGCCTTTTGGACAACTATACTGGGATGTGTTGTTTCAGCAAGACAGCGCTTACTGACTAACTTTTTGAATCACACAGCCGCTCTAATGCAGATGTTCCTCATATCCTGTGTTACTGGTTAAAGGATCAGTTTCTAAATATCCTTTGTGGCCAACTGTAACTTAAAATAACCCATTTCGTCCGGTGAGGGAACACTAAACTATGGTGGATTCTTCCAAGCTGTACTACTGTGCTACTTTTGGGGGTGATCTTTGAACAGGACAAGACATTTATACACTTTCACTACACTCCAATACGTACCACAGTTCCCTCGGTAGTAACAAATCAGATACACTCTCAGCCGCGTGGCTTGGGGAACTTAAACATGAAACGATCCTCCTGTGTCTGAGGAATTACTGAACTCTGCAGGTGTCCAGAGTGATGTCCTGCCTCTGCTGGGTGTTCCACAAGAACACCGGCCTTTCCGTAGCTTTCTGCGGTAAGTGGCACAAATTGTTCTAATGTCCATCAGCTCCACTGGCAATGACATGCAAGCCTAATTCTTGAGTATCATGTTTTAGAGGAACCATTAAGCAAACAATCACTAATGATTGATCAATGAATAATACAGCATGGTTAATGGTACGTGGTAACAACCTTAACGAATGTATCTACTGTTTTTTTTGGCATATTTAGCGAGTGTGTGTGACAGATAGATACCATTGTACGCACATTAATCTATCTTACTTCGTTCTCGAGGTTCCTACTTCAGACTTGCAATAGTTTCAACGTAAATGTAGCACATGTTGGCACGAATTCCTTTTCTGTAAGGTTACCTAATTGAATTTCACGCCAGCCGCTGTGGCTGAGCCATTCTAGCTGCTTCAGTCCCGAACCGCGGTGCTGCTAAGGTCGCAGGTTCTAATCCTGTCTCGGGCATGGATGTGTGTGATGTCCTTAAGTTGGTTAGGTTTAGATAGTTCTCAGTCTAGGGGACTGATGACCTCAGATGTTGTCCCATAGTGCTGAAAGCCATTTGAACCATTTTTTTGAGAATTTCACGAAAACAACTTCGTCCTTCTTCCAAACACTGCGGTTTGAATGCCACAACCACCTCTGTTATTTCTGCGTATGCTCAGTCCTAGCACTCCTTCTGATTTTGCTCCGTACCCGCTGTCATGGGGTCTCCAGGTGCTGTAGCAGAAGCCTACATCTACATCTACATCTACATGGATACTCTGCAAATCCCATATAAGTGCCTGTCAGAGGGTTCATGGAACCACCTTCACAATTCTCTGTTAGTTCAACCAAGTATAGCGCGTGGAAAATTTCCGTGCGACCTCTGATTTCCGTTATTTTATTATGGTGATCGTTTCTTCATATGTAGGTCGGCGTACACTCCTTGAACATCCACATTCAGGTTCAGGTTCTTCCTGTCGTTCAAAATCAGCATATCTATACATTGAAACGTCGTGCATTTCTGTATCATCCCCATTACATTTCTGAATTGTTACGTTATACACCGAAGAGCCAAAGAAACTGCTACACCGGCCTAGTATCATGTAGGGCCCCCGTGAGCTCACAGAAGTGCCGCAACACGACTAATGTCCGCATTAGATCTGGGGGAAATAACACCATGAATCCTGCAGGGCTGTCCATAAATCTGTGAGAGTACGAGCAGCTGGAGATCTCTTCTGAACAGCACGTTGCAAGGCACACCACATATGCTCAATAGTGTTAGTTTCTGGGATTTTTGGGCCAGTGGAGGTGTTTAAACTGAGAAGAGTGTTCCTGGAGACACTCTGTAGAAATTGGGGACGTGTAGGGTGTCGCATTGTCTTGCTGGAATTGTCCAAATCCGTCGGAATGCACGATGGACATGAATGAGGTGATCAGACAGGATTCTTATGTACGTGTCACCTGTCAGAGTCGAATCTAGACGTATCAGGGGTCCCATATCAGCCAATAACGGCACACACCCAACACCATTACACAGCCTCCACTAGCATGAACAGTCCCCTGCTGACATGCAGAGTCCTCGGATTCATGAGGTTTCCTCTATACCCGTACACGTCCATCCGCTCGATACAACTCTTACCTTTCATTTTCTTTGGTTGATAATACTAAGTTTATGATGCTAGTTAAGTCATTAGATGCAAGGTATTCTTCGGCTTCCTGGAGGACCCTGACAAAAAGACTTAAATTAAGGACGTTTTTAGCAACATACTGGCTGAAAGAAAATATCAGTACAACGAAAAAACCAGACAATGTGGGATATTTCACTTTTTTATTCACTTGATAGCTAGTTTCGAGCCAGGACCCATTATCTTCCTTTTACGAGTTGCCACCCGCTCAGGATAGATATTATAGCGACTATGAGACAATAGAGCGACTGCTGTCAGGTACGTAGGTTGTTCTTGAACATTAGCCAGATTATCTGAAAAACAATTTGAACCAGAGGCAATTCTGATCAGCACGCATGAGAGGAATCAGGCATCACATCTGGATAAAGAGGTAGGACATCCTGGCCACCAATCGGCTTAATGGGAGTAACAGGAGAAAGTCGGTAAGAGGTCGTAGGAAAGGGTGACTTAAATGGAACAGACAAATTTAGAGGCTTCGCAGTTTTTCTGTTGTTTAATCATTGCAGCACCAGAAATCCCAACGACTTCCCCACGCCTATATGTTTATGGAAGATACTAGGAACACACACCAGCTATCTCAACTTCCTTTTCGCACCATCGATCCCACCAGTAGAGCAGGAGTCAGCACTACAGTATATAACAACCAACAGACTCACTTCAGGGAGCGCTGTGTGAGGAGTAGATGGACCCAACTCCTCTCTGTCCTGTATACGACATCTCTTGTGTTGCACTGCGGACACAGCCAGTCTGCTAACAACAGCTTCACGACCCTGCAACGAAGTTCAAACTGAAAAGTCAGCAGCAGGTAGATGTGCATTCATCTGTTGCTCCATAGCACCTGGCCAAGACATGGCAACAATCTCGTGGGCAATAGAAACGAGATCAGCTAACACCAATTTTGACGCTGTCCCAAGGAGGACAAATATCCTCCACTAGCATATTAGATCAGAGGTGGCCACTTTAGGTGATGGGAAAGAACGTCGCTACTTCCTCATTACATGTTGTATGAATGCGGTACTCACAAAACTGTAGGTGGGAAGGAGTATTGTTCTTTACTACCATCTCCACTGAACGGCTCCTACTGTAACTCTGTGAAGGATATTGAGTGGACTAGCGTTCACATCGTATACGCCTCACATCACTCTAAGAGACCAAAGTAAACTGTTGTTACACACAAGGACACGAAAACGCTGAGGGAAAGCTGTCCAGGTATGCACGTTCTGTGGTGAGGCAGTAAACTGGCGACCCTCCCACCTGGTGCTCGATGCAGAACTACCCTTGGACCACGGCTGCAGAAATATCATAGAAGAATCTATACCTTATGACGTCGCATTTGCAAGTCAGATTTCACTGGTCAATGTGTTGCACTGGAACTGTTCACGATTTTCTGAGTGACTATTTACGCAACTTGTCTATAGAATGCTTTGGCAACAAATTTCTCTGAACATTATTCGACAGTAGTCATTCATTTGATGTTCACAGGGGGCGTTCATAGAAAATACCAGCTCTGGAAAATGAGACAAGTCAATTCCCAGGTTTGGAGGTGTGGAGTACTGTAGAGGGATACAGTTCCCATGTTTGGTCAGTAAGTAGCGACAGAAGTATCCTTCTGTTGTACACTTTTCTTGTATGATTTGTACTTGCAGTTTTCACCTTTCTTTACAGTCGAGGCGTAGTTCTGTGTATTTTAGTGAGTTAGTAATTTGGATAGCATATTTCCATGAGGCAGTAGCTATGAGGATGAAAAGTGGTTGTCTGTCTTATACAATTGCCTAGGTTTGGGAATGGCTAGATTCGAGGTGTGTCTGGTTAGCATGGTTGAGGTGGGATGGTCAACACATTGGAGGAAATGGACAGGATGTCTGAACCCGGCCGCTCCTAGTGTTTCCATAAACAGTACATCTTCTTGTCAATAAGAGTAGGGTTCACTTGGAACTTCTCCTTCATTGACTATGTTCTGCAACTTATCCACTACCTCAATAAGAGCAAATTTGTCATCTTTGCAGCTCTTAACCTTCTGACTACGTCTGTGTGTGTGTGTGTGTGTGTGTGTGTGTACAGGAGCAGGGATTAGCGTCTGTACCACTAGTATAGACAGAACACTACCGCCTGTTACTGCTCCCACCCAGCGCAATGTATTAATTTTCATCGCTACAGTAGTCATTGCATTATCACACAATGGGTAAATAGTTCTTTATTTCTTTCTTTGTCACTGTGTTGTATTTCTATCGAACTGCAGATGGTACACCGCTTTACTGACTGCTGTTCTCATCTGAGAGTGCGTGCTTGCGTTTAGTTTTTGGAGCGAACGTGGAACGCCACACTCACGTTCAGGAGAAACTGGAACAGGAAATACGAGCTAGTCGCACAGAGAAATAAATGAAAAAAAATGTGAAGCTTCAGTCACAAACAAACACAGGAATAAGTGCCAGTGTCCTACCAACTATTTAATTGACATTCAAATACACTCCTGGAAATTGAAATAAGAACACCGTGAATTCATTGTCCCAGGAAGGGGAAACTTTATTGACACATTCCTGGGGTCAGATGCATCACATGATCACACTGACAGAACCACAGGCACATAGACACAGGCAACAGAGCACGCACAATGTCGGCACTAGTACAGTGTATATCCACCTTTCGCAGCAATGCAGGCTGCTATTCTCCCATGGAGACGATCGTAGAGATGCTGGATGTAGTCCTGTGGAACGGCTTGCCATGCCATTTCCACCTGGTGCCTCAGTTGGACCAGCGTTCGTGATGGGCGTGCAGACCGCGTGAGACGACGCTTCATCCAGTCCCAAACATGCTCAATGGGGGACAGATCCGGAGATCTTGCTGGCCAGGGTAGTTGACTTACACCTTCTAGAGCACGTTGGGTGGCACGGGATACATGCGGACGTGCATTGTCCTATTCGAACAGCAAGTTCCCTTGCCGGTCTAGGAATGGTAGAACGATGGGTTCGATGACGGTTTGGATGTACCGTGCACTATTCAGTGTCCCCTCGACGATCACCAGTGGTGTACGGCCAGTGTAGGAGATCGCTCCCCACACCATGATGCCGGGTGTTGGCCCTGTGTGCATCGGTCGTATGCAGTCCTGATCGTGGCGCTCACCTGCACGGCGCCAAACACGCATACGACCATCATTGGCACCAAGGCAGAAGCGACTCTCATCGCTGAAGACGACACGTCTCCATTCGTCCCTCCATTCACGCCTGTCGCGACACCACTGGAGGCGGGCTGCACGATGTTGGGGCGTGAGCGGAAGACGGCCTAACGGTGTGCGGGACCGTAGCCCAGCTTCATGGAGACGGTTGCGAATGGTCCTCGCCGATACCCCAGGAGCAACAGTGTCCCTAACTTGCTGGGAAGTGGCGGTGTGGTCCCCCACGGCACTGCGTAGGATCCTACGGTCTTGGCGTGCATCCGTGCGTCGCTGCGGTCCGGTCCCAGGTCGACGGGCACGTGCACCTTCCGCCGACCACCGGCGACAACATCGATGTACTGTGGAGACCTCACGCCCCACGTGTTAAGCAATTCGGCGGTACGTCCACCCGGCCTCCCGCATGCCCACTATACGCCCTCGCTCAAAGTCCGTCAACTGCACATACGGTTCACGTCCACGCTGTCGCGGCATGCTACCAGTGTTAAAGACTGCGATGGAGCTCCGTATGCCACGGCAAACTGGCTGACACTGACGGCGGCGGTGCACAAATGCTGCGCAGCTAGCGCCATTCGACGGCCAACACCGCGGTTCCTGGTGTGTCCGCTGTGCCGTGCGTGTGATCATTGCTTGTACAGCCCTCTCGCAGTGTCCGGAGCAAGTATGGTGGGTCTGACACACCGGTGTCAATGTGTTCTTTTTTCCATTTCCAGGAGTGTACTTATGTAACGATATGGCACATAAAATCTTGTCCACTAGCGTAAATTCACTTGTTTTTCTTCAAGACTAGACCATGTTTCCATTTGTCGTCAAACATATGTCTGCAACCCCTTGCACTCGTACTTAGACTAAATATATTCCCCTACAGGTGAGACATGTTAATTGACAATCAATTGCCCGGCACTGGCGGATAAATGCAATACTGCAGTTCCTGTGTTGTTCATAAATACGTTGGAATGTTTTCTCGGACATGCACGCGTCCGTATTTGCATGCATGTCCGAAAGGACATTACAGTGTACTTCTGAAGAACACAGGTAGAGCAGTATAGTACTGGCCCACGAAAAGCTCTCGTGCGAAACAAAAATATTGACCAATATTTTAGTCACACTCTTTAGTTTGTTTACGTCCGTAGGACATGTTTGTGGTCTGAGGGAAAGTCTGTATAGTTCTTTGTCATTAGTAGAACTGGAAATTATGAATAATGTGCCGCAAATTGACTTGCGCACCAGGACGTAACGTATGGATGGTAATATCTGTATGTAATGCTTTCAGGTGTACCTAGTGACGTAAGGAATTTCTGATACCTCCAACCATTCATTGCTTGCTTTTCCGATTTTTTTTGGACTACCTCACACTTCCTTCGGTTACCTACTTAACGATTCCTTGATATCTGAGGATGTTTCCTGTCAATCGATTCCTTCTATTAGTCAGACAGTTGCTCTATTGTTTCCTATCAGTTCGATCCTGTGCCTCTTCATTATATATTCTATTTCGCCATCTTATCTTCAGAATTATTCTGTATCACATGTCAGATTCTGCTACGATGGGAGCATGACACTTGTATTTTCTGCTTGTCATCATCCGCCCATAACACCAACGTATGGAGGGCGTGTGGGCTAATGTTGCAGGGCCAGACCTTCTGACACTCATCTGGACTGGTCCCCTCTAACTAAAGAACAGGCTGCCCTCCTCTTCGGGAACCATATGTTGATCTGGCTGCTGTATAGACGCCCCTTCCACGTTGTTGCACCTGCAGTATGGCTGTCTGCATCACTGAGGCACGCAGGCCACCCCACTCCTGCATAGCCTTGCTGCTAAACAGTGGAGGTGGAGGTGGGACTAGACTATTGTAGCCTACGCTGTCCAATATTTTCCTTGGTTCATAAATGACATGACGGTATCACAGGCTCTCTATATTGTCCCTTGCACTGATAATCGCCGGGTAAGATTGTCTATACGTCTACTGAATCCTTTTAGTCTTCTGAGTCTTTCTTCATATTCTTATGTAAAATTTATAAATTACGTATTTGTATCTCAAGGTAAACAGATAAAACAGAATGAAGATATTCCGTACGGAGCAAATTTATTTTAGATTCTTTATAGGTATTTTGTATGAAGCCCTTGTCGACACAGACAGAATGTAAGCGAGAACATTTCGTATCATACATTTAGATGCGTCTGTGGATGAATTGTCGCATCAGAAATGAGCGATTTGTGTTGTGTAATGGTTTTAGACATAGGTATTTCACATAACCCCTGGAAAAGAAATGAGTTGGTGTCAGCGCCAGAACTCTAGCGGGCAGGGAACGCAGTGCCGTCATAGCAAGGACGACGGATTCAACGTTTTGGGAGGTGCTGATTCTACAGTGTGCAGCGGCTTCCGATTCAGAGTTCTTGCATAACGATGGAAATTCTGAAGTTAATTTTACATTGTCTGTAATGCTTATCAATGTACTGGTAAGTGTTAGCTGCAGTCATGTGTCACCGCTGTAGTGATTTTGGGTTGGTCCGTACGGTGGGCCCCAAACTGTACGGTCTCGGTCCGTGTCGCTGGCCTCCCACGCCCTGCATTATAACGCCCACAGCCGCGCTGTCGCAACCGGGACTCAGTTTGGAGCACAGACAGGATTTCAGCTGACGGCAAACCGCTATCCGCCTGCGGTCACAGCTGGGATATGACGCCAGCACTCTTGCCTGCTCTTCCCACACACACGCACGTAAGAAGCTGGAGTATTCCTGGCGCTCATCCGCAGCGATCTCGTTACGCAAATACGCGTTCCTGCGTCAGTGGCTTGCCACTAAGGGATAAACATGTCCTTAAAAGGCAAGTGCGTCTATACTGTATGGAAGCCTGTGTGTAGCACATCCTGACACTTAACACTAGCTTTAAAATGGTTATGAATATTCCTAGTTAGGTTTGGAAAGTCATTTACCAGCTTCACTGACACATATGTAAAAATATGAAATATGCATTTGAGTATAATTAGTCCAGGACATTGTTCAGTTAAGCAAGTAGCACCAGTGTTTCTTGATCGTATCATATAATTGCAATCAGCAGAAGTAAGTTTTATAAGATTGTTTTGAGAGACGTTGTACTCAGAAAATGGAAGCATTATATTATTATAAAGATTTTTAATTGTTGCGCCGGCCGAAGTGGCCGTGCGGTTCTAGGCGCTGCAGTCTGGAACCGTGAGACCGCTACGGTCGTAGGTTCGAATCATGCTTCGGGCATGGATGTGTGTGATGTCCTTAGGTTAGTTAGGTTTAACTAGTTCTAAGTTCTAGGGGACTAATGACCTCAGAAGTTGAGTCCCATAGTGCTCAGAGCCATTTGAACCATTTTACTTGTTGCACCTTATCATATTTACCATGTTTTAAAATTTCACAAAGGTTCCAAAATTACTTTCCGTTTTATTTGTGTCCTTATCAAAATATCAAACCAGAAACACGAGCTTTTAACATATTCTACGTCTGTTGACTCATCAGTGAGAACAGTGAATTTAGTGTGTCTCAGTTTTCTTGGAACTTCGTTCAGCGTTGTTATGGCTCTCTCCTATCACATTGTTTATGATCTGGAAACATTCAGTTCAACGCAGTTGAGTAGCATCTGAAAGTTTAGAATCAGGGAAACAACTCTCGACTACGTCCTCCAGCTGATTTACTACAATCAAAACAAGACTGTTCTGCCACGAATCCTGTCAAGTAAACATTGGATGATTGAACGGTGGAAACACGCTGTATGGAGTGACGAATCACGGTACAGAATGTGGCGATCCGATGGCAGGGTGTGGGCATGGCGTATGCCCGGTGAACGTCATAGGCCGGCGTGTGTAGTGCCAACAGTAAAATTCGGAGGCAGTAGTGTTATGGTGTGGTCGTGTTTTTCATGAATGGGGCTTACACGTCTTCTTCTTTTGCCTGGTACTATCATAGCACAGGCCTACATTAATCTTTTAAGCACCTTCTTGCTTCCCAATGTTGAAGAGCAATTCGGGGATGGTGATCGCATCTTTCAACACGATCGAGCACCTGTTCATAATGCACGGCCTTTGGCGGAGTGGTTGGACTAAAAAATCGTCTCTGTAACGGACAGGCCTGCACAGATTCCTGACCTAAGTCATATAGAACACCTTTGGGATGTTTTGGAGCCCGTGCCAGGCCTCACCGACCAACATCGATACCTCTCCTCAGTGCAGCACTCCGTGAAGAATGGGCTGCCATTCCCCAAGAAACTTTCCAGAACCTGATTGAACGTATGCCTGCGAGAGGTGTCATGAAGGCTGAGGGAGGGCTAATACCATATTGAATTCTAGTATTACCGATGGAGGGTGCCACGAACTTGTGAATCATTTTCAGCCAGGTGTTCAGATAGTTTCTTAATGGAAAAAATGAAAGGTATTCATATGATGTGGGCTATAAACTGAAAGTAATAGCGTATGCAGAAGAACATGGAAACAGAGCAGCTGAGTGGCATTTCAGCCGTCCACCGTCACACCATCTTGGTGTGGGCTGTCTTCCAAGGAACAGACTGGGTCCTCTGGCCCAGCTGAATCAATCGTTGGCTGGAGATGGTTATGCTCGGGTATTTGGTGAACATTTGCAGCCATTCATGGACTTTATCTTCCCAAACAACAATGTGTCATGTCACCAGGACACAATTGTTCGCTACGGATTTGAAGAACAATCTGGACAGTTAGAGCGAACGATTTGGCCACCCGCACAGCTCTACCGCTCGTTCCTCCGCACCCATGACCGGGATACTCTCACCCGCCACCGGCAATTACAGCAACACATCTGGAAACTCCTTACAACAAAAAAACGCCGGGACTGCTCCAAAGGCAACACCGCCCCTGGTCATGATGGCGTCATCTACCACCACCTCAAGGAATCCCCCACATCCTTCCTGTCTGTCCTTGCTACCTTCTACAATGTCCTCCTCTCCACTGGATTTTACCCCGACCTGTGGAAGATTTCCCATGTCCTGCTGTTCCCTAAACCTAACATACCCCCCTCTGATACATCTTCCTATCGTCCCATCTGCCTCACCTCCATGTTCAGTAAGGTCTTTGAGACCATCCTCTCTCACCGTATTCACCGCCACCTTAACCAATACCACCTCCTTCCCCTTACCCAATGTGGATTCCGGCCTTCCTTCTCCGCCAACGACCAGGCCCTTAACCTTACCAATCTTCTTTCCCTCCAAATTAACTCCCGTTGCTCTGATATCTTTGTTTCCGTTGATCTCCAGAACGCCTATGACCGTGTCTGGCATCCCGGGCTCCTCTTCAGATGTATGCTCTCCCCATCAACTTCATCCATCTCCTTGCTTCCTTCCTCTCCCATCGTCCCTCCTATGTGACTATCCACAGTTCCAACTCCAGTACTTTCTATCCCTCTGCCGGTGTGCCCCAAGGTTCTGTCCTTTCCCCTCTCTATCTCCTGTACACTGCTGATATGCCCAAACCTTCCCCACCTGTTCATCTTCTTCAGTTTGCTGATGACACCGCCATCCTAGCCCTTTATCCTATCCTTCAATAGTCCCAACATACCCTCCAAACCCACCTTGACCAATTCACCACTTGGTGCAACCAGTGGTTCCTCCGTATCAATCCCTCCATGACCCAGGCGATGATCATAGGCCGCACCACCTACTCCTTCCGCCTCCATGATTTCTACCTCACCATTTATGGTCGTCCTATCCACCTCACTCCTACCCTCAAATACCTTGGCCTCACAATCGACCGCCACATCTCCTTACCATCCAAAACAAACCTCACAACCGCCTCCGCCGCCTGATATTCCTGTCCAGCCGGACGTGGGGTCTGCATCCTTCCACCATCCTTCACACCTACAAATCCTTGATCCGCCCCATCCCCTGTTATGCCAGTGTAGCTTGGATTTCCGCCCCTCCCCGGTTCTATGAAGCCCTCCAAATCCTCGAATGCCTTGCACTCCGCCTCGCCTTCCACATCCACTTTCCATACCTCATGAGCATCCTCTATGACCTCATCCCCCTACCCCACCTTCTCCTTTTCCTTGAACACATCCGCACACTATGTATTGTCCGCCGCCTTGATCCCCCTCACCTCCAGGTGTCTCCCTTCCTCTCCACCCCCAACCAGTTGCCACACCTTTACCATTGTGTCCCACCCTCTCTCCATTTCCACACCATCTCAACTTCCACCGTCTACCCCTCCCAGATAATGAGCTTCGCCCTGACATCTACTCTTCCTACCAAATCTAACCCCATCTTCCTGCCTCCTCCTCAGGGCTCCCTCTCCTCCCCCTTCTTCCTCCTGAGTGGCTTCCCCCTCCTGCTTCCCTCCCTCTATTGTGCCCTCTTTCAGTGTCTCTAAATTCCCTCCTGCCCTGTCTTCCCTCTTCATCTCCCGCCACACGTATCTCCTGGACTCTTCATGTACCCACTGACACCCCTATTCTCTTCATCCTGCTGCTTCCCCTGCTGCCCCTTGCTCTCCCTCCTTTTCCATCCGCTCTGACCTTTCCCCCGGCAGGTCCCACCTGGCAGTTTTATTCTTCATCGTGTGTGCTACAAGTGGGTTTTAAGTATGTTGCTCTGGAGTTTTTTTTAATACTGTGGCCGACTTTTAACCTGTGCATGTCCATTCAGTGTCTTCTCTGTGTTTTAAGCATCGCCAACTGTGTTTTTTAACTTCCTGGTGACTTTTTTAACTGTCCCCTGTGAACGTCTCCATGTCAGTCTAATTTTATCTCCATTTTCTACCTTTGCTCTGTTTTATGTTCCCCTTTTTTATCGCCTTATGTATGTAACATTTTCTTCTTATTTTAGTTGTCATGTCGCTCGGTTGAAGAACGGCGGATTGTGCCGCTGACAGCCCTCCCCTGCCCACATGGGGCAGGGGAATGAAATCAAAATAAAGCAAAAAAAAAAATGCCCAAACGTCAGCCAAGTGCCCCGTACGTAGGAGGGTGGACCAAAGTGCGCGAGAGGCTGGTGTAGCCGACTCGGACAAGTCTGTTACAGTAAACAAATACATTGGTGACTAAGGAAAACTCACTGTACATCGATGCTTTTAGGTCCGTTAAGCATAAACTATTAAACCGCTCTCACACCGAGGTGAAATAATCTTGAGGTGGACTGATACAAGAAGGTGAAAATGAGCGCTTATTTTTGTTTTGAAATGTTGGTTTTAGTCTATAGCAACAGTTTGTTTATTTTGCCTCCCAGCTACCAGTTGCGGTACACACTACCATCCTCAAGCCATCCTCTGGCACGCATTCGTGACCCTCACTTCCGAAGTAACTGTCAGATTTTTGTATTTGACACGTTACATCTACTTGGGAAGTAAACGTAACCAGTAGCAAAATAAATAAACTGCTACTGAAGACTAAAACAAAAAAAATTCAGTATTGTATTCGTCGTTGTTCGACTGACAGTGTGTGAGGAATATGTATTTTTAAATGTAAATTGAGGTGGAGGGGGAAGAAAGGAAGCGGGTGGGAATGGGGTACTGATGTCAGCTGCATCGAGGCTTTATGCAGAATCAGCGGCGACGAGTGGAAAGTGTGTGCCCTGCCGCAGGCCGCCTCAGCGCCACTCTGCGACTGCACTGAGTTATCTCCACCGCTTCTACAGAGAAGACCGACAAATACGAGAACCACCCAAAACAATACCGCTGAGGAGGCAAGAAACAAATGTAGAATTTGCCCTTCATAATTCAGGACACTTACAAAGCATTAATGTAGTGAAAGGAATGTACGGCCGACCTCTCCATACTGGATGTGTTGGGTCAGACTAACTCCCAATAAGCGTGTCACAAGTGCTGATGCCGTGACATCACAGACGTGTATAACCGCGTGAGGCGTGCAGCGACACAGCAGTTTTCTACGGCAGGTGGTTTTTACGTCTGCTTATACCTGTCAGACGCTGGTTACGCCGTGATGAGTTTTCGGCACTGTGTATGATGGAACTGTTTACCAAACCACAGAAAAACACTCGAAAAAATACAAATGAAGAGAAAGGAGCAGGTAAATCTAGGAAGACGGACATGGATGTTTTGTTCAACAAAAAATGCGACACGCTATTCATGTCTTACATTTTCTGCTGCGTAAGAGGCTGCAGACATCGGAATATAGGGCATTGGCTTTCACCTGAATGACGGTCATTATCTTACCCCTAGGAGACTATAAAGTAATTCGCCAAATTATTTACATCAAAACTTGAGAAAACAGCATTCGGCAATGTATACGGTGGGGCCGACACTTACCCCTTGTCTGGTAGCCCAGTGGTAATCTGTGGTTTTTGATAACGACGATGGAGATATTTCTTGTGAACTTGAACTTTTTGTTCATATTTAACACCGAAGGAATTTCGAGAACATACGACATAAGAACGTCATCATCAGAAACTTAGTTCCATGCTGTAACGGAGTTTGTGGCCCAGAGCAATTTTCGTGGCACATCATCAATGTTGCATCTCTTTAATTGTTAGCTATGTCATTCTGTCGAGCTACGAACTAATGATCTTAGGATAAATGTGTTTATGATGAGACTTGATGATGAATTTAGCCTTCAAGATAGCTCGCCAGTTTATATGGTGGGGCAAATAAAAGTGGCCCAGAGGACAGAGTTCCAGGGTACGAAGGAACACAGCAGGGTGAAGGAAATACAGTACTGACCTGTCTGTAGCAGGTGTCACGAGTGACCACCGTCCACCTCTTGGCACTTGTGGGTTCTGGTCAGCCAGCTGCTGAACGTGGATTGAAGCTGGACCGCTGGGATTGATGCAGTCTCATCCCCAATGCTCTGCTGCAGTACTTGAAGGCTATGAGGGTTGTTGCGACACACCCTAGACTTGAGGACTCCACACACAAAATGATTACACAGTGACAGATCAGGTGAAATGGCTAGCCAGCTACGGTCGTGACCAGACTGATCTCCTCTAACAACTCTGACACACATGACTCCTAGATTTGGCTGGCTGTATGGGCAGCTGATCCATCCTGTTGAAACTAACTATAGGTGTTTACCTCCTCCGTTAGTGCTGCCAGAAATGATTTCAAAATGTTAGCAATGTAACACCCCGAAGTCAGACTCTGATGAAAGCAGATGGGGCCAATAACGTGGTGTGCAGACACTGCACACCTAACCCCATAGTTGTAATAACGCAGCTGTGTTTTGTGGAAATTATATGGATTCTCCGCTGCACAGAACCAGTGATTCTGTGAGTTGACGTAACCACTCAGGTGAAAGCAGACTTCGTCAGACATAAAGAAGCTAATCACAAAACTGGAGGCACTAAGGGAACTCTGCTGGTTTTAATGCGCGAACAACAGACACTCAGTAGGGATGCATGTGGAGGCCCAGCTATATTCGTCAGCATGATCGACGTTTCATTACAGTTTTTTGCAACAGGCGTCGGATTGTTTTGATAGGACATTAAAGGATTTTCTGGTGAGCTCCATTCACATTTTCTGGTGTCCGGGCATGTTTAGGAATGTTTTATGACTTGTTCAAAACAGATACTGTCTGAGGCCATTTTTGGACTGATCGTTGCGTTGCGTTTCTTGCTGGCACTTTGAGACCATTAAACTTCTCGACAAACAAGTAACCACACCATTCCAATGCCTTTTTGTGACGTTACTTTCCACAACGGACACCCGCTGTTCCTCTGTGAGTACCGTCGTCTCCTTTGCACTGCTCCACTCGCACTGACACAGCTGGCCCTGCGCTCTGCACTGGTCTGGATCACGTGGCCGGTTCATACGTGGTGTCTGCGTCACATTCACGTCCAATCGTATCCATTCGTCCGCGCCATTTTTATTTGCCCCTGCCTGTTGCTAGCATTTTACGTATGATGCCCGGACTGGAATGGAATGACGTTAACTCGCGGCTCGAGGACGAAGTGAGATGGAACAGTTGGAAATTCTTGTCGAGTGACTGACAGATGGACATACGGAGACTGCAGTTTTATGTCGATTTCCTCCCACAGGTTCCAGTTCTGGAGGTCACACCGTATTACTGTGTCTCCCCCACCGCAGGTCCAGATTTCTTAGTTGCCGTACTTTTGCTAGTATGTGGGATATTATTTCCAAAATTGATTGCGTGAGTTTTCGCGCTCCAATTATTTTATGTGTACACTGGTTTACTTTGGTTAATTGTATAATACTGGAACTGGCTTCTTATTGAATGAACAGTTTTGTTACTGTAACTCAGTAGAATGCACAACATATCCACCTCTGGTACAGTTACTGTAAAAATGTTCTGAAATTATTTCTGTTATCAAAAATAATGAAGTTACCGTACGGAATGCTTAAAGAACCTCAAACCTTGCAGTGGAGTTTTCGTAAACTTTAATTATTAATCAGTGCCATGGCTAACACTAGAGCATAAGACTATCATTATTAACCAGAAAATGATTTTTCTATAGCTTTTACGAGCCCATAATTTTTGCTTAGCAAGGTTTCCTTTTGAAACATGAAAGTATTTTAACTTTGATACTGTTGAAGCTTACAATATTAGCAGCCCGCGTCCGCCTGTGAAACAGAACGTAAAATCTGCTGCTTTGTACTCCGATCTCGAACTGCTGTGAGAAATAATTTTAAATGCACTTTTCGCCTGACCGCTTATTGCCGTATGATTGCCCTTATTATCAGATCTGAATCTGCCGCGGCGGCGACTCGCTCCGCCGTGTCTCAGCTCTGCACCGCGGACACGACTTAAAAAGCTGAAAGTGTCGCAAATAGATGTGTAAAATACCAGGCAAGCTTTCTAATAGTACGATACGAATTCTCATTAAACAACATTTAAAACTCGAATAACAAGTTCACACACCATTCTTTATACTCAGCGCCCAATAGCGTCCTGCTTACAATCTTGACAAATGAAAGCTACCTACGTGTTAAACATAGCGTCACAGATTCCTCCTCTCTTATGTGACTCCAGGAAGACGACAACGACAATATTATTCTTACACTACTATTTATAAAATGGCTGATTGTCATGAAATCTTTGAGTTTTTCTTTATTAATTCTTTTCTGGGGCGGTTTCAGAACTCGCCAACACAGATATTATTTCACAAATCCACTACTTAATCCTTTACAAATACAAAATGTATCATAATTGTCTCTATTCTATTATTATTCAGAGCTCACACACGTAATCAGTGCCTGTATATACATAAATAAAATTGTAGTTGCATAGTTATAAAGCATGTTTTACGTGGAAACGTTGTAGAGTCTGATGTGAAAGATAACTTTAAAGGTGAGAGTGAATATTACGAGTTTACAGCAGATCACATGTGGCGATTGTGGAGGTAAAACGGAAGTCAGCAGGAGCATCCAGCCTGCTCTGCTGCCGTTGGTACATTATCAGCATTACCTCACCTTCCATGCTGTGTTACAGTGATACAGTTGATGTGATACACATTATGTCCCACCATGAAGACATGCAAGACCAGATATATCATGCTGTGCGAAAACGTAGGGTTGAAACGAAGCCTGGTGTTTGTTAAGGGGACGCTGAACTGTGGAGAACATAAGAAGCGTTAGCCTGCACTGACCCTGCAACACTGGTATCTACCAGCACGACAATGCGCCTCACTCATAGCTCCAGTCATGCTGAAGTAGCTCAGCCAACCTGGTTGTGACATCTAAGAGCTAATCCAGGTTGCGTGTCGTGTTCAGTTGTGGCCGAAAGTAGCCCCTGAGGCCTGTTCACGGCACCCTGATGAGAGCAGTATACACCAGACCTGTTCCTACACCGTTCCTACAAAACCAGCTGATTTAACCTTTGCTCAGAACGACACCCATCTACACAGTTATTGTGTTACAAGGATCTCCTCTGCAGGGTGTTGCTCAGCTCACCTGACGCAGACATGCTGATATATTGGCGTTTCATGCTGGACAGAATAATAAGCCAAGATAACCAGTTGTGTTTGGTCGAGAATTTGCTAGATACAACAAGCCTGGTCTACTGCCTTTCGGACAACTTTACTGGGATGTGTTGTTTCAGCAGGACAGCTTTTACTGATTAACTTCCTGAATCACACAGCTGCTCTAGCGCAGATGTTCCTCATATCCTGTGTTACAGGTTAAAGGATCCCTTTGTAAATATCCTTTGTGGCCAACTGTAACTTAAAATAACCCATTTTGTTCTGTGAGGGAACACTAAACTGTGCTGGATTCCTCCAAGCTGTACTCCTGTGCTACTTTTGGGGGTGATCTTTCACCAGGAAAAGACATTTATACCCTTTTAGCGCAGGGTCACTCTCCAAAACGTAATCAGTTCCCTCGGAAGTGACAAATCAGATACACTCTCAGCCGCGTGGCTTGGGGAACTTTAACATGAAACGATCCTCCTGTGTCTGAGGAATTACTGAACTCTGCAGGTGTCCAGAGTGTTGTCCTGCCTCTGCTGGGTGAGTAGGAGACGATGTTCCACAAGAACACCGCCCTTTCCGTCGCTTTCTGCGACAAGTGGCACAAGTTGTTCTGATGTCCATCAGCTCCCCAGGCAGTGACACGCAATCTCACTTTTGAGTATCATGTTTTAGAGGAACCATTAAGCAAACAATCACTGATGATTGATCAATGAATAATACAGCATGGTTAATGGTACTTGGTAACAACCTTAACGAATGTATCTACTGTTTCTTTGCCAAATTTAGGGAAAGTGTGTGACTGAATAGATACCATTGTACGCACATTAATCTCTCTTACTTCGTTCTCGAGGTTCCTACTTGAGACGTGCAATAGTTTCAACGTAAATGTTGCACATTTTGCCTCGCATTCCTTTTCTGTAAATTTACCTAATTGAATTTCACGCCAGCCGCTGTGGCCGAGCTAATCTAGCCGCTTCAGTCCCGAACCGCGGTGCTGATACGGTCGCAGGTTCTAATCCTGTCTCGGGCATGGATGTGTGTGATGTCCTTAAGTTGGTTAGGTTTAGATAGTTCTCAGTCTAGGGGACTGATGACCTCAGATGTTGTCCCATAGTGCTGAGAGCCACTTGAACCATTTTTTTGAGAATTTCACAAAAACAACTAAGTCCTTCTTCCAAACACTGCGGTTTGAATTCCACAACCACCTCTGTTACTTCTGCGTATGCTCAGTCCTAGCACTCCTTCTGATTTTGCTCCATAACCGCTGTCATGCCGACTTGACCAGGCCTCCAGGTGCTGCAGCAGAAGTCTACATCTACATCTACATCTACACGGATACTCTGCAAATCCCATTTAAGTGCCTGTCAGATGGTTCACGGAACCACCTTCACAATTCTCTGTTATTTCAATCAAGTATAGCGCGTGGAAAAAACATCGCTTATATATTTCCGTGCGACCTCTGATTTCCCTTATTTTATTATGGCTATCGTTTCTTCATATGTAGGTCGGCGTACACTCCTTGAACATCCACATTCAGGTTCAGGGTCTTCCTGTAGTTCAATATCAGCATATCTGTACATTGAAACGTCGTGCATTTCTGTATCATTCCCATTACATTTCTGAATTGTTACGTTATACACTGAAGAACCAAAGAAACTGGTACACAGGCCTAATATCGTGTGGTGTCCCCGTGAGCTCGCAGAAGTGCCGCAAAACGACTAATGTCTGAATGAGTTCTGGGGGAAATAACACAATGAAACGTTTAGGGCTGTCCATAAATCCGTAATAGTACGAGGGGCTGGCGATCTCTTCTGAACAACACGTTGAAAGGCATACCAGATATGCTCAATAATGTTCATGTCTGGGATTTTGGGGCGAGTGGAAGTGTTTAAACTCAGAAGAGTGTTCCTAGAGCCACTCTGTGGACGTGTGGAGTGTCGCATTGTCCTGCTGGAATTTCCCAAGTTAGTCAGAATGCACAATGGACATGAGCGGATGCAGGTGACCAGACAGGATGCTTACATACATGTCGTCTCTCAGAGTCGTATCTCGACGTATCAGGGGTCCCATATCACTTCAACTGCACATGCCGCACACCATTACAGAGCATCCATCATCTTGAACAGTCCCCTGCTGATATGCAGAGTCCATGGATTCATGAGGTTGTGTCCGTCCATTCACTCGATACAACTGTTACTTTTCATTTTCTTTGGTTGATAATATTAAGTTTATGACACTAGATAAGTCATTAGGAGCGAGTACTGTTAAATCAACGTTGTCCCGAAATCACGGAAGTTTTTAGCAACATACTGGCTGAAACAAAGTATCTGTACAACGAAAAACCAGCCACTGTGGGATATTTCACTTTTTTATTCACTTGATAGCTAGTTTCGGGCCAGGACCCATTTTCTACCTTTTACAAGTTGCCACCCGCTCAAGGAAGATGCGTTGCTTATAGCGATTACGAGGCAATAGAGCGACTGCTGTCAGGTACGTAGGTTGTTCTTGAACATTAGCCAGATTATCTGAAAAACAATTTGAAACAGAGGCTCTGTCTTGCAGTTCTGATCGGCACACATGAGAGGAGTCAAGCATCACATCTGGATAAAGAAGGACATCCTGGTCACCAATCGGCTTAATGGGAGTAACAGGAGAAAGTCGGTATGAGGTAGTAGGAAAGGGTGAATTAAACGGATCAGACAAATTTAGAGGCGTCTCACTTTTTCTGTTGTTTAATCATTGCAGCACCAGAAATCCCAATGACTTCCCCACGCCTGTATGTTTTTGGAAGATGCTAGGCACACACACCAGCTATCTCAACTTCCTTTTTCGCACCATCGATCCTACCAGTAGAGCAGGAGTCAGCACTACAGTATATAACAGCCAACAGACTCACTTCAGGGAGCGCTGTGTGAGGAGTAGATGTACCCAACTGCTCTCTGTCCTGTATACGACGTCTCTTGTGTTGCACTGCGGACACAGCCAGTCTGCTAACAACAGTTTCACGACCCTGCAACGAAGATCAAACTGAAAAGTCAGGAGCAGGTAGATGCTCTTCCCTCTGTTGCTCCTTTGCACCTAGCCAAGACGTGGCAACAATCTCGTGAGGAGTAGAAACGAGATCAACACAAATATCCTCCACTAGCAATTAGATCATAGGTGGCCACTTTAGCTGGTGAGAAAGCACATCGCTACTTCCTCATAATATGATGTATGAATGCGGTACACACAAAACTGTAGATGGGAAGGAATGTTGTATTTTACTACCATCTCCACTGAATGGATCCTACTATAACTCTGCGAAGGGTATTGAGTGGAATAGCGTTCACATCGTATACCCGTCATATCACTCTAAGAGACCAAAGTAAACTCTTGTTAGCTTCTGGCCAAGACGATGTGTTACACACGAGGCCATGAAAACACCGAGGGAATGCTGTCCAGGTATGTGCGTACTGTGGTGAGGCAGTAAACTGGCGACCCTCCCATCCGGCGCTCAATGCGGAACTACCCCTGGACCAAGTCTACAGAAATATCATAGAAGAATCTATACCTTATGACGTCGTATTTGCAAATCAGAATTCTCTGGTCACTGTGTTGCATTGGAACTGTTCACGATTTCCTGAGTAACTAATTACACAACTTGTCTATAGAATGCGGCAGACGAACGCTTTGGCAACAAATTTCTGAACAGATACTTACTTTGTGCCCATTTGTGTGCGTGTTCCACGTGATGTAAACAGCTGGAGTGCCTGACATCCCCACGCTGTGACCATACACGGAACGCCAGCAGAAACCAAAAATGTACAGGAAAAGCCGTGGTACAGTCGGCGCCATCCTGCCTAAATTTTGATAAATAATCAGCATTGGCTGCCGAAGACATCCGGCATAAGAAGTCAGCCTCATTCTGCCAACGGCCTTGTCAAAGAGGGCGGAGGAGCGGATAGAGGTTCAGGGCACTCTCTTGTCCTAGGGGTGGGAAATTGACCCTAAAGGCGGAAGAATCAGCAATGATCAACGACATGAGGATGCAGAAGGCAATGGAAACCACTGCATTAAAGACACGTAACGTGTATCCACAGGACATGTGGCATGTAATTGAAGAAGTGTCATGATGATCTCTCTATTGGCAAAAGATTCCGGAATAGTCCCCCATTCGGATCTCCGGGAGGGGACTGCCAAGGGGGAGGTTACCATGAGAAAAAGATTGAATAATCAGCGAAAGGATAACGTTCTACGAGTCGGGGCGTGGAATGTCAGAAGCTTGAACGTGGTAGGGAAACTAGAAAATCTGAAAAGGGAAATACAAAGGCTCAATCTATATATAGTCGGGGTCAGTGGAAGGAAGACAAGGATTTCTGGTCAGATGAGTATCGGGTAACATCAACAGCAACAGAAAATGGTACAACAGGTGTAGGATTCGTTATGAATAGGAAGGTAGGGCAGAGGGTGTGTTACTGTGAACAGTTCAGTGACCGAGTTGTTCTAATCGGAATCGACAGCAGACCAACACCGACAACGATAGTTCAGGTATACATGCCGACGTCGCGAGATGAAGATGAACAGAGAGAGAAAGTGAATGAGGATATTCAAAGGGTAATGCAGTATGTAAAGGGGGACGAAAATCTAATAGTCATGGGCGACTGGAATGCAGTTGTAGGGGAAGGAGTAGAAGAAAAGGTTACAGGAGAATATGGGCTTGCGACAAGGAATGAAAGAGGAGAAAGACTAAATGAGTTCTGTAACAAGTTTCAGCTAGTAATAGCGAATACCCTGTTCAAGAATCACAAGAGGAGGAGGTATACTTGGAAAAGGCCGGGAGATACAGGAAGATTTCAATTAGATTACATCATGGTCAGACAGAGATTCCGAAATCAGATACTGGATTGTAAGGCGTACCCAGGAGCAGATATAGACTCAGATCACAATATAGTAGTGATGAAGAGTAGGTTGAAGTTCAAGACATTAGTCAGGAAGAATCAATACGCAAAGAAGTGGGATACGGAAGTACTAAGGAATGACGAGATACGTTTGAAGTTCTCTAACGCTATAGATACAGCAATAAGGAATAGCGCAGTAGGCAGTACAGTTGAAGAGGAATGGTCATTTCTAAAAAGGGCCATCACAGAAGTTGGGAAGGAAAACGTAGGTACAAAGAAGGTAGCTACGAAGAAACCATGGGTAACAGAGGATATACTTCAGTTGATTGATGAAAGGAGGAAGTACAAACGAGGATCTGAGCACTATGGGACTTAACATCTATGGTCATCAGTCCCCTAGAACTTAGAACTACTTAAACCTAACTAATCTAAGGACAGCACACAACACCCAGCCATCACGAGGCAGAGAAAATCCCTGACCCCGCCGGGAATCGAACCCGGGAACCCGGGCGTGGGAAGCGAGAACGCTACCGCACGACCACGAGATGCGGGCAGGAAGTACAAACATGTTTCGGGAAAATCAGGAATACAGAAACACAAGTCGCTGAGGAATGAAATAAATAGGAAGTGCAGGGAAGCTAAGACGAAATGGCTGCAGGAAAAATGTGAAGACATCGTAAAAGATATGATTGTCGGAAGGACAGTTTCAGCATACAGGAAAGTCAAAACAACCTCTGGTGACATTAAAAGCAACGACGGTAACATTAAGAGTGCAACGGGAATTCCACTGTTAAATGCAGAGGAGAGAGCAGATAGGTGGAAAGAATACATTGAAAGCCTCTATGAGGGTGAAGATTTGTCTGATGTGATAGAAGAAGAAACAGGGTTCGATTTAGAAGAGATAGGGGATCCAGTATTAGAATCGGAATTTAAAAGAGCTTTGGAAGACTTATGGTCAAATAAGGCAGAAGGGATGGAACACATTCCATCAGAATTTCTAAAATCATTGGGGGAAGTGGCAACAAAACGACTATTCACGTTGGTGTATAGAATATATGAGTCTGGCGACTTACCATCTGACTTTCGGAAAAGCATCATCCACACAATTCCGAAGACGGCAAGAGCTGACAAGTGCGAGAATTATCGCACAATCAGCTTAACAGCTCATGCATCGAAGCTGCTTACAAGAATAATATACAGAAGAATGGAAAAGAAAATCGAGAATGCGCTAGGTGACGATCAGTTTGGCTTTAGGAAAAGTAAAGGGACGAGAGAGGCAATTCTGACGTTACGGCTAATAATGGAAACAAGGCTAAAGAAAAATCAAGACACTTTCATAGGATTTGTCGACCTGGAAAAAGCGTTCGACAATATAAAATGGTGCAAGCTGTTCGAGATTCTGAAAAAAGTAGAGGTAAGCTGTAGGGAGAGACGGGTCATATACAATATGTACAACAACCAAGAAGGAATAATAAGAGTGGACGATCAAGAACTAAGTGCTCGTATTAAGAAAGGTGTAAGACAAGGCTGTAGCCGTTCGCCCCTACTCTTCAATCTGTACATCGAGGAAGCAATGATGGAAATAAAAGAAAGGGTCAGGAGTGGAATTAAAATACAAGGTGAAATGATATCAATGATACGATTCGCTGATGACACTGCTATCCTGAGTGAAAGTGAAGAAGAATTAAATGATCTGCTGAACGGAATGAACAGTCTAATGAGTACACAGTATGGTTTGGGAGTAAATCGTAAAAAGACGAAGGTAATGAGAAGTAGTAGAAATGAGAACAGCGAGAAACTTAACATCAGGATTGATGGTCACGAAGTCAATGAAGTTAAGGAATTCTGCTACCTAGGCAGTAAAATAACCAATGACGGACGGAGCAAGGAGGACATCAAAAGCAGACTCGCTATGGCAAAAAAGGCATTTCTGGCCAAGAGAAGTCTACTAATATCAAATACCGGCCTTAATTTGAGGAAGAAATTTCTGAGGATGTACGCCTGGAGTACAGCATTGTATGGTAGTGAAACATGGACTGTGGGAAAACTGGAACAGAAGAGAATCGAAGCATTTGAGATGTGGTGCTATAGACGAATGTTGAAAATTAGGTGGACTGATAAGGTAAGGAATGAGGAGGTTCTACGCAGAATCGGAGAGGAAAGGAATATGTGGAAAACACTGATAAGGAGAAGGGACTGGATGATAGGACATCTGCTAAGACATGAGGGAATGACTTCCATGGTACTAGAGGGAGCTGTAGAGGGCAAAAACTATAGAGGAGGACAGAGATTGGAATACGTCTAGCAACTAATTGAGGACGTAGGTAGCAAGTACTACTCTGAGAAGAAGAGGTTAGCACAGGAAAGTAATTCGTGGCGCGCCGCATCAAACCAGTCAGTAGACTGAAGAAAAAAAAAAAACGATCAAATCACGGTCCATCTTCCCAGAATTAGGTTTTTGTGGTTTCGCCAAACCACTGCAGGAAACAGTGCGGCCTTCCCTGAAATACGGGTACTGTTGATTCTTCTGTAGTGAGAGGCCATGTCCCTACTCGAATGGTCTCGACGTCAAGAGGAGTAGAAACTTGAAACATTCCTCCTTTTCTTCGAGAGCAGAACTCGCCGCTTCCTGCGACAACTTGAATGTTCAGTACGGTTTCGCTGAAAAAGCAACAGACAGTGATCCGTATATCAGTTAGGGCACGTGCAGAGACTAAATTCACGAAATCCTAGGTTATGTATGTGTGTGTGCAGACATGTTAGCTGATGCTAACGACGATCTCATTTTCGTTAAAATGGATTCGTGTCCAACAACGTTCACCTCCGTCTTAACCGTTAATTTACGTCTGATGCATTCTATAGTAATTCGCTACTCGCCTGTTCTCTGTCAATATCACGAAAATGTAGTTGCAGTGGGTTGGAGCCTCGTCTCACGGCGCTAGGCAATCGACAGTAGTCATTCATTTGATGTCCACAGGGGGCGTCATAGAACATACCAGCGACACTCCAGGCTCTGGAAAATGAGACAAGTCAATTCCCAGGTTTGAAGTTGTGGAGTACAGTAGAAGGATGCAATTCTCATGTTTGATCAGTAAGTAGCTACAGAAGTATTCTTCTGTTGTACACTTTCCTTGTATGGTCTGTATGTGCAGCTTTCACGTTAGTGTACAGTCTAGGGTTATTCTTGTGCATTTTAATAAGTTAGTAAATTGGATAGGATGGTTTCTTAAGGCAGTAGTTACGTGTTTGAAAAGCGGTTGTTTGTTTTATAAAAACTGCCCGGCCGACACGTGCGCCGCTGCCGCTGCCGCTGCCCCGTCTCGCGCACAGTGCTGGAAACTTCCGAGTAAGCACTGGCTCATCGCACGTTTATGGTTTGGATTGGTACGCAGTGAGGCAGGAAGAACAATTTATTTTCTATTTTCTTTACTTACATATGTACGTTTTATACTCATTGTGTAGAGCAATGTTTTCCCAGACGTTGCTTCATATGAGTCTAAAAAATTCAGCTTGTATAGTTTTCTGTCCAGCAAGTGCCTCAACATATGTATTAGTAGACATACCACCCCTGAATTCTACTTCACTGAACTCGATAGTAATAGGCTCTCCTGGTACAGCGAGAGTACATGCATTTATACACTGCTCCTGTACATTCAGATACCAGCACCTCAGTGTGTCTGTAGCAGTCGCTAAGATGCAGTATAAATCATCCAAATTCCCCACACTTGAATGTTTTATTTAAATGCGCATATCCCCTGAAGTTGATTCAGTCATAGCTTCCCTGTACATATGCACTGTTGAAACCCTTCTCCCATACATTTTAAAGTCAGTTGGTGATTGTAATGCACCACACTCTGTTGTCATCTACTTCTTTGTACACTCCCTCATGCTGCACAGATAGTCCTGTGATGCCAAAAACACGTCGAAAGTTTTCTATTTCTGGACCTACACTGACGCTTTTAGATAGACTAACAGCCACAGTATATGTGTTGGTGAAAAGTAGTACACTTCTGCAACTTAACTGAGACTTGCCGACTTGAGGAACTTCTGATCTCTGTGTGAAATAGTTGAAAGACTGCAGGTCTGATAAATCTGGAAGATACTCTGTGGCTTGTTGCTGCATTCCAGCTAGAGTTCATTGGCCTGGTGTAATCCATAGATATTGCCGAGTATGTTTGGTTTTTCGGCCCATCCCTGCTGACTGCACTTTGTGACGTTCTTTTCACTACTTTATACAGACCTCAAATGATCTTTATTGGGCGAGAACAGTGTCGGGGAGGGGAATGTAGGGGGATTGGAGAGGGGAGGGAAGGGTGAGTGGATGGGAAGGCGACATACGGATATGTGTCTGCTGTAATATGACACCGGAAGAAAAGTAATGACAGATCCTGAGGCAGCGATTTCGCTCGTGCAGTCTCTTAACAGATGAACGCAGAAATGGTTTCTAGATATGGGACTGGAACGCAAATTTCATAATAGCGGAACCCCTTTCTTTGCACTCGATAGCGAGTGTTCATGAGAGACAAAGGTATCGCCAGGAGTGCGGCAGAACGTAATCAGACAGACAGGATGAGCTGATGATGCTGTAGTGTACAGGGACGTCTACAACTCCACACAAGTCGCAATATGGTGCATGGTGGAAGTTGCCTTGCACCATCACTAGTCATTTTCTTCCCTGTTACGCTCGTAAATACAGAGAGGGAAAAGCGACTCTCTTTATGCCTCCATCATCATCAGTTTTTTGCTATATTAGCAGGAGTGACTGTAGGAGAACTGAGGAAAAGATAAAATGTTTTGTATGGAGTGTTCTTCTGTATGGCCTGAAACATGGGTTTTGAGGAATAAAGACCGAGAAAGGCTGGAGGCTTCTGAAATGTGGACATGGCGGAGTATGGAAAGAATAAGTTGCATGGACAGAGTAATAAATGAAGAGGTATTGAGATGAGTGGGAGAGAAAAGACAGTTGCTAGATGTAATAAAGAGAAGAAAAAGAAATTGGATTGGGCATATATTAATAAAGAATGACGGACTGATAAAAACATGTGTAGAAGGTTATGTAGAAGGGAAAAGGAAGCGAGGAAGGAGGAGATTTCAGATACTGGATGTCGTAATGGACGGTACAACGTACAGCAGCCGTAAGAAGGAGGCAATGGATCGCAGAAAATGGAGAGACAAAGGACCTGCTAATATAGCAAAAAACTGATGGTGATGGAGGCATAAAGAGAGTCGCTTTTCCCTCTCTGTATTTACGAGCGTAACAGGGAAGAAAATGACTAGTGATGGTGCGAGGCAACTTCCACCATGCACCATATTGCGACTTGTGTGGAGTTGTAGATGTACATCTGCATCTACACCAGTACTCGGCGTGACACCCGGCGGTGTGTGGCGGAGGGTTCTTCTAGCATCACTAAGTGACAGTCTCTTTAGTGGGCTTGTCGCGTTGTCTAGGTGTTCTGCAGACAAAACACAGTCTTCCCTACAAGATTTTCTATTTGATCGTTCCTATTTAAGTTGGCCCTAATTGTAATATCTTGACATTTAGCTGAAACGGCACCCTTTCGATTTGTGTGACTCATCGATAAAAGAAATATAACGGATTCCTTCTAGTTCTCCTGTGGATGACATAATACTTTTCATTATTTAGAATCAACTGTCACTTTACGCACCGCACCGGTACACTCTCTAAATCATTTTGCTATTGCTTTGATCTTCTGATGACTTTACTAGATGGTAAAAGACAGCATCATCTGCAAACAATGGCTGCTCGGATTGCCTCCTAAATCGTTTTTATAGATTAGGAACAGCAGAATGCCTACAACACATCGTTGGGGAAGGGCAGATACCACGTTTGTTTTACTCGACGACTTTCGCGAGCTCTCACCCGGCAAACAGGAATACGGCGGTCATCCGGATGAGAGGCGTCACGCCACGCTTCCCGTGGTTTGGCCGTCCTGCGGCAGACTTCCGCTGCGCCCGCCGTCATATTGAGCGCGCGCTCCCTGCGACGCGCACTGCTTCTGTTTGCTCCCCAGTGTCGACAGCGGACAATGCAGCCGGCGGGCGTAATTGCCACAGTGGCAGGACTGCTTGCAGCAAACGGGACCTACTCGGTGCTGGATTGCTTATGCTGGCACATGGACAAACGCCCGATGCTCAGTATCGGTGAATCTGTACTAAGGGCGCACCACTGTGTCCGTCCCTGTAAGTGCTCTTTCCTGCTGTACGTATTGATAAGACGTTATGCACAGTCCACTTATCCAACACTCACAGGCGGCTTGGCTTACATATGCTGTTATTAAAAATTATACGTTTTCTGCCTGACAGTGAAGGACTACGTTTATTATGAGGACGCTCAGCTAGGCATCCACTCTTAAGGAACGCGTATAGAAATGACATTGGTGTAACAGGGTGACGAGAACTGAAGGAAAGTGATGGCATGCAATCGAATGCGAAACAGCCTGTCGTGGAGCTTATCGTAAAACTGGCTGTCCTTTAAGGCGTTGCTGCAGGTAGTGTTATAATATGTTTCATACGCACTGAAATGACAGATATCTGGAGGTAGAATTCATCGGGTGGTTCCAGGTGGTACGAACTGCTATGTCACACACTTTCCAGGAGCGGTAGCTTGTTCTTTAGGAGTATCATTTCTATGCGCAGCCTAGGAATCAAGAAAAAACACCTATTTTGACGAGCTATTGGCCAAAAGCAGTGATCATACAATAGCTGTAGTTCTCTTACGTCTGTTCTCCCACTCTTGTTTGCTGTGACGTAAATATTCCCTACGACCCTTGCCAAAATTACACACACGAGAAAGAATCAAAGGACGCAGAGCAATAACTAGCGTTCCAGCCAATTTACCGTCTGGTTAATCAGTCGGCATAACTGTATACGAATGCGAATTGATAATAGATGATCTTGACTGATCCCTATTGGTACCTCTAATTCCCAGGGTCCTTTTCATGTAAGTTTCCTCTTCAAATGCCGATTGGCTGCAGTTGAAAACGAATTCCTTACTCAACGACGGGGCAAATTTGCTTATCTCATCTACAAATATTTCGGTCGATCCTGTAGTTTGCTGTGCATCGCCAAGTTGACGCTTGTCTCGAAATTTCATTATCTCACGTCTCACACTTCTGTAGCACTGTTTGACGTCATGCAAGCATCCACTGCTTCTCTTGAAAGCTCTATAATGTATGTCGAGCATCCTTGAAACGCGCAAACACCAGTTTTTTTGACAAGTGTGCCTTGTCCTCCGTTGAATGTCTGTAGTTTTCCTTACACACTAACGGTCATATTTCTGCTGACTTGTTCAAAATATGTTCGTAATTGTTCTTTTGCTATGCTGTCTGCGATTTTCCAAGTACATAATTATGTTTAGTATCCGCTCCTTGGACAACGACTGTCCTTCACTACGTTTGACTGGAAACGGGAGCTGCGGCCCTCTGTCCGACAGCGACGATGAACTACAGCACACCTGTTTCAGTACAACTTTCTAGTGCCGTGCACGTATCGCCATCACTGCACTCCTCTTGTACATCGTTCGCACGACACCACGCATTCCACTGACTCATCCGCCACTCCTTTCTGATCAAATCTCGACTTTGGCTACTGTTACTGAAGATATAACGCAATGTTTGCTTTGTTTATCGTTGCCATTGCTCTGCTTTGTAACAACAGCACTAGGACTGTAGCACTGTCGTGAGTTACTCGTCGACTAAGCAGTTCAGCCACGCTCCGTAGCCTCGTGCTGTCGACAGCATCTGACAGCTCCAGTCCCGCCCCCTGTTGCCATCATCAGCCAGTGTTGTGTTAGCATCGTGGGCAATATGTGGGCCGCCGAACGCTGTCACATCTGACATGCAAGTGCATGTCCAGCTTGTGTCTTTACCCGTAGCTTACAGCAAACATGGAAAATAAAATGGGTTATTGGTAGGAGTGAAGCAGGAAATGCAAATGTTGCTTTTACAAACATTTACATTAAAAGAGCTGCAGGATGCCTTACTTCAGCTTTTTCACCTTTGCTTTACTTCGAGCTGAGGTAGCGGCTTTTGTACTTCACAGTTCTCTTCTAAACTTTAAGCTGTGTCACCTAGGGAGATGTACTCTCGCAATTTCATTACTCTACAGTAATTATATTTTTTGTGCTGCAGTTTTTTTCCGCCGGTGTATTGCTGGCGAGCTTTCCCAGCGGCCCTCTCTGCTGAAGGAACCCCCATAAAGTTACTCGCGGAGGTTCAGAGGACAAAATGAACCCTAGTAGTCCCCGCGTAATGCTTTCAGACGTATGCATGCTATCTGAACAACTTAGAATTTATCATACGATATAAACTGAAAATGCAGATAAATGGACCTCATACGAGGCAGAATTGAAGGGCGATTGTTTAGTTGCACACATTTGTAATTTGCACAACCAGCTCTTTTCTGGGGCTTGTAGAGTTTCCAGACTTTAGAGGTTCCAGGCTGTGGCTGGAGTGTGTTCCCACAGCCGGAGAACGCGAGTGGTCCGCGGCGCGAGTCGCCCAGTGCGGGGGTCGGGGCCGTGGCCCGCTGCGTGGGAGGCCGGCCTGCTTGCAGCCAGACACGCAGGTCGGGGAGTACGTGGAGGAGGCGCGCCAGTCGGCCGTAAACACACTTTCGCTTAATCACAATAGGAGTAGTTTCCTTTCGTTACAGAATTTATCATGGAAAATCTCTCAGTCATTGGCCGTAACTGAGGCATTATTCCAGTACGGGAAACTTCAAGTATCGTTACACAGTTGACGGGGACAGGCTCTCGCGAGAATACATCGCAGGTTACGGAGAGCGCCAAGTGCGTCAGTCGGCCCTCAGACACGACGAGGCGGAGGTCTCCGTGTTGTGCCAGCAGCGTGGACTTCCCTCTGTACGAGTCAATTACGTTCATTGATATCAGGTGTGCATTACTCGAACGTTCGCAGTGGTTAATTACAAGTGGCATACCGCAATGGCATCCCGATTTTTCGGTTAACAGTAGCAGCTGCCCACAGTCACATCAGAAGCGACTGTTTGTATGTTTACAGCCCGGTAGCCACACCGACGGCGAGAGACGTCATCAGAATTAGCAGTCTCAGTGGGCAGGTAGGGAACTTTCAGAATGTTTACCGGCGAGGTCAGCTCACCGCCGAGGTAGCCTCAGCTGGGCTGCCTTAGCGAAGCGGATCTGACGAGTGTAGCTGCGCGGCCTAACCGTCTGTTCCTTCACAGAGACATTACGCTTTCTTCTTTCCTTTTGCTTCATTTTGCAGTCTAACTCACTGCGAGTTTTATCGCGCATTTGCTCAAAAAGACGTGAGTCCCTCGTGAGGGAATGAGCAGGCAGAATATCTTTTGTGTGTCCAGACACTCTGCCATACACTTTCTGGCAGGTGAGATCAGCACCTTTTAATGCAAAGCCACTCTCTGCCACTCAGTGCCTTCATTGCTGCTTTATTTGCGGCGAGGAACCGTATGTCAACCGCACTTGCATATCGGTCGACAATTTAAGTTCGATTATTTCTAAAATGGTCTCAACATTTGATGAGTACTTAGCTATTACATTTGTTTTCTCCCTGCTCCGTAAGCGCTGAACGTTCGCACACAAGTACAAAGGGACAGAAGTGCAACTACTGCCTCGGAAGTGTACAGAACAACGAACGGCAGCGCCTCTGCTACTTACGTAACGAGATACCCTGGGTAAACACTGCTACAGCTAAGAGGAAAATACAGCTCAGAGGCGGATCCAAGAGATTAAAGCGAGAGGAGAGTGGTATGCCGATTACATCATTGGGAATTCCAGCTTTTCAGGCTGCAGTTACTTGACTGGGACACAGTACTTGGCAGGTAGACTGTGATGAGACAGGCTAAGTGTGCGGCGCTCCAGGAGATGAGAGTACAGAATGCCTGGGGTCGTCATTCATGGCCCAGCCTGGACTGGAGATTTGAAGTCACCAGGAAAGTTTCCCACCGGCTGCCGCTCCAGTCTGGAGCGCCCTGCCGCCTGCAGCCCAGCTGCCTCTCGGCCAGCCTGGAGTCTCCTCTCCAGCCCCGCACTGCCAGCTCTGACACCAACGTGAGACCATATGTCTTATTCCCAATCTCGCCAATCAAACCAGTTAACGATAAGTGTGATTTTCACTTAAATATTACTGTCTGTGCCTAGCCAGGTACATCGCACGTTCCTGTAGTAGCGGTGCTAACTCTGTCAAGCTGGGGCAGAACAGCATGCCTGACATGCGACATTAAATTGTTTTGTTGAAAGGATGTCGAAAGTATCGCAAGCGAGCTGCCTCAAGGACTCAGAAATGCAACAGCTGACATCAGTGTAACCAATTACGTATTGTATACCGAGTGGCTCCCCGTGAGATGGGCGAGAATCCAACGTGGCATTCTCCGCTCTGCTCAGGGCTTCGATGCACGGACCGTCCACACCGATGCTGCATTCAGAACTTCGGCTCATACGGAATGACGGCACAGTGTCCCGTGTTGTACTGTCGGCGCAGCTCTTCCCGCTCCCTCGTCAAGGGGAGCCGCAGCAGTGGCCGCCGTGCTGACAGTCAGCTGACTTGTTGACCTTTTGCTTGTAAAAGTGTGCAGCACACCTCACGCCGTGTCCATTATCGTAGGCTGCAGCTCTCTTAGTGTTTCACTTTCAGTAGCTGCTGGTACTGATGTGCATATGAGTAGCCCCTGGAAGCTCGTGAGTCAGAGTGCAGACCTCGATGTGACTGAAGAACGTTTTGCAGATTGGTCACCGGAGCTCGCAACGTGCGGCAGCCCGGAGCAGCCGCCCCCCGCGGTCTCAGGTGCGCAGCGCCTGGCAGACCGCCTCTGGCACTCCGGACTGCCGCCGCCGCCAGCAGGTGGAGCGTTGGAGGGAGGGGGGTGCGCCGGCGCCCTGGCGCAGCTCCGCGACCTCTCGTGTGACGAATCCGTGATACTCGTCAAGGAGCTCAACTGCCGGATCGCTAACGACTGTATCGACTCCAGTTGTGTACCGAGGTATGTAGACCACTCGACGCCATTACTACTAACCGTACAACTAATTCTTTCCTTAAATTTATTCTCAATGCTGTCACCTACTTTTCCTATTTTGCGATACTGTCTGTCAATAAGGGCACATTTGTGAGACCCAAAGAGGAAGCGCGCTAATACCTTCTGCCGCCGCCTCTTCTGTTGACACTTTCCACCGAGCAGTCAATGGAATGTGCCTCGTGGCATACGTCTCTCTCCGCTCGCTGTCTCCGCATATCGATACAGCAGACAGTAAATCATCTGATGATGACAGTCAAAGACTGAAAGCGGCAACTAACAATAAAAGCTTTTGCGATCGAGACTGCTAGCCTTACTAAAATTGAATTTATATCCCTATTTCCCAACCGTATTATCAAAAATTAATAAAAGTACAGCGTCGTTTGAGATGACAACAGCTGTAGCTCGATATCGTTGTTAGTTGTAAATTAGTTCAAAAGTGAACAATAAACACTACAAGTGGCTAAATTAATTACTTTTCGAAAGAAACAATTATAGAGTCAACACCCTGCACCACCAGATTACAGTAATACTCCACAATATTTGCTGTATATACGTAATTAAAATCTCTAACATGGCAGCAGTCAGCAACAGTAAAATTATGGAAGCCATAGGAATCGAACAGTCAACCAGTGGCACGTCAGATGTTTATTCACACTTTTACCTTGCTTTACTGTTCATTAAGCGATGTGGCTGTACGTTAGCATTTATATGGGTCATTTTAGTGTTGACTGAGCTTTATGACCTGTTTTCTCTTTTCACACAATAAGTTTACATACGTTACTACTTCTTCCAAGGAAGAAAGGCTTACATCTGTTTTAACATAGGTAAGGATTCGAATAAACTTGTGCAGTACAACTAGCTGGTGCATGATTCCCATTCTTTCCATACATCATTAAGTTATAGTAAGACAGTCACATTCAGGCCAACTTTTGCTTCAAGGATCATGAAATGGCATCACGGTATTACCGCCTCTAGCCTCGAAGACTTCGTCAACTCGGCGGCGAAGAGAGTGCCGGAAGTTTCTTCAGATACGCAGCACCTGCCCGAGGCCTCCCACTGCTGCATCAGATCCCGCAGAGCTACCAGTGTGTGGGGATGTCGGCTGCCACGTCTCAGCTGCTGTTCCAGACAGTACCGTACAACGTCTGCGGCTCTGAGACCGGGTTGTCTAGTGTTCGCCTCGATGTGCTGTAGGGCGCCTGAGTATTCGTGAAACCGGGAACCGGGAGTGTATGCACGCAGCCCTGGGAACACGACTGTCTGTGTCATCTTCTACAACGCAAGTGTCCAGAGAATAGGGCAACACTTCGTCACCGACAATGTAGAAATAAATGTGCTGGTTAAGGTTTACATTGACCGCTGTGACTGAATCCAAGTCACGGCGACAGAAACACCCATATGACACCATGGAACCACCAGTGGCTTGACCTGCATCCTCTATAGGCCGTCGGTCCCATCGCCACCTCCATAATTTCAGAAGAGGCGAAATCGCGCGACTCGTGTGACGCACCTCCACCCAGCCACTGTCCGTCTCTGTGTGGTTTGGCCCACTCAAGACGCGCAGCTGTGTGTGTCTGTGTGAGCGACGGCCGCTGACTCCAAAAGTCGAGTCTGTACAGCTGCCTTCGGAACGATTGCTAGGCAGCTGGTTCAGATGGAGCTGCTTTGCCAGGCATTGGCAATTCGCGTCTGATTTGAAAGCGATCGCCAGTCACTTGGAGTGACACTCGTCAACAGCCATGTCAGCTAGAATCTTTTTACGCCACTGCCTCACATCACTACGAGTGGTTCACCATCCGTTGCAGATACTTGGACAGTCCACATTGATAGACCAACAGATCGTGTAAGCCAGCAGTCTGTCTTTAGCTGTCGCCGCGGTCGCACGCTCCTCAAGTTTGCTCCGTGAACGTTCAGTGTTTACGCCAGTGTTTTCGTGTTTCGTGACTGTTTATTGGCTTTTTGCACGTGAATTAAGTGTTATAAATTGAGCTATTGGTCTTCGTTCATGTCGTCTTTCTACGTAGTGCTGTTCGGATTTCGGCGTTGTCCGAAATTTCTTCGCTGCAGAACACCATGGCAAACTCCGTGAGAAAAAACACTGTGATTTTCACCTTCGACAAGTGCACCCGTCGAGTACAGCCCTCTGCACTTGAAATACACGACTAGATTACCGAGGTATTTGGGCTTCATCCTGAATCTCCTCATACCATGCAGCTAGACTCTGATGAATACTGCATTTTTGTAAAGTTTAACGATTCTGTGAGTGTAGACCGCTTTCTGGAAAAATTTGGTTATGAAACGGAATTTATACTAAAAGTACTGTAAAACTCAGGAATTCCGAGTCTGTAATTAGAAATGTTAGGGTTTTGAATATTCCCATAGAAGTAGACAACTCGAAAATTAAAGATGTCCTTTCAAAGTGTGGGGTTGTCATGCAAATAGTCAACGAAAGGTGGGCTTCGCATTTCAAGCTGCAGTGCTTTAACGGCATTCGCTCCGTAGAGATGGAAGTGAAGGCAAACATTTCCTCCCACATCTTTCTTGACGGGCACAAGACGCATGTTATGTACTCAAGGCAAACCCCTACATGTCATGTATGTAACGAGTCTGGTCACCTCCGTCAGGACTGCCCTCGCCGTGTTTTTGTGCTAACAAATAACCTTACGCAACGCCGGAAATTAACATTCAACGATTTGTTGCCAGCCAGTAAGACAACAGAGGCGGCGGCTGTCGTGGATCCTGTTACTACCTCTGAAAATGTTGCACTTAATGTTAATGATTTTCCGTCTTTAAAACCTGCATTAACTGCTGAAATTCCGTCCCGTGACAGCGAGACTCTCACTAAAAAGCGTCCTCTAGAGGACACTGAAAAATATGTTGATGAGGGCTCTTCCTGTGAAACACCCGTTGCCAGGAAGCCGAAGCCAAGTCCTGTTGGAAGTGGTAAAAGGAGATGAAATGCAGGTCGATGTGGCTCCCGCACAAGGAATTATACCGCCACGAACAGATAGTGACGCAGCTCGTAGTGACCTTTCACAGAAATGTGACCCTGAGCCTGAGGTCACAGCTGCAATAACCGCATCGAGTGCACAGCCCATACAGTGCGAACAGTACGAGGAAGTACCAAGTAAACAACCTGCTGGCTCCGAAGCGCAACACCGCGCCGAAGGAGGAAATAAACCAGCATCACCGCCTCGCCAGCAAGACAACGCAACCGACAACACCCCGGAGCCAAACAAATACTGACGACTCGCAAGCCACCGCCGTTGCGCAAGACGGCCACCTTCGGAGGCTGCGACCGAAACCAGGTCTTGCTGTCACGCGTCATCAAGCGAAAACCTCACCACAGAAGAAAGACGTCAAGAAAAAGAATATTAAATATGAAGTCATCAGGGCCAACACTGACGAGGAGAAAGAGAAAGACCACAGTGACTTATAGCAATGCTTTGTCAGGTTTTCAGGATAATTTTCTTTTCGAGCACTTTGTTTAAGTGCAGTAAAATTTTTTCTATGAAGTTAGTGCATGTAATGGGCACACAGCTTTGTAAGGATCATGACTTGTAGAGAAGGTCGTTGCTGCTATAATCACACCGATCCTCATCCCAAATAGCTTCTTCTGGTATGTCTGCGATGCAAGTTTATAGCACTACTACTATTAACATTAATAAAATACAGTCACCCTTCAAATTGCCATAATCAGAAGAATTCTTGTACCAGTCTGGGACAGATACCGCGTTGCTTTAAGAAGTTGCGATGACGCCATTTCGGATCCCAGGCTTTTTTGGAATTGTTAGTGTTTCTACAGAAGCCATATCGGTACAGCCATTCTTATAAGGGAAGACATTCCGGTGACTGAAATCGAACGACTAGAATCAGGAAGAGCTGTAGGCATAAAAATTTTCGATATGACCGTAGTTAACCTTTACGCCCCATCAGGAAATTCTCATAAATTGGATGGTGCGATGTTTTTTCAAGATGAACTAATTTATTTATTGAGGAAAAATCAGTGTTCTCTTATATTCGGTGGACATATTAACTGTGTTTTAAACCAGAAAGATCAACAACCCAATTTCAACTACTCGCCACAGTTAAAAAAGTAAGTGATCTACAACTCAAAGATGTATAGGAACTTCAGCACCCGACATCAATCGAGTTCACGTATATAACCAGCCACTCCCGCAGCAGACTAGATGGAATTTATGTGTCACCAAATTTGCAAAAATTTTTATTAAACGTTGAAACTGTTCCCGTGTATTTTAGCGATCACAGTACACTTTTAACTTGCTTTAATTTAAGTGTACAGCCAACCCGTCGTTTCAGAGGGCAATGGAATTTGATTATATCTGTTTTAACTGACGAAGAACTGGAACAGGAAGTAAGAGTAGCGAGGACTATGTGCCTCCGCACAGCAGACAAGCACCCAACAGTCATTGACTGGTGGACTAGGAGGGCTAAACCAAGGCTGCTGAAAGTTGTCGTGCAGTATAGTGTAGCGAGGCGCAGGGAGCTGAGGAATACAATGGAATTTTATTATAAAGTTTTAAGAGAATTATATCATGAGGCACATGATGACGTAATTCGTCTGAATGATATCAAAAAATAAAAGTCAAGTTATTAAGCATTAAACAGTAACAGATGGAGGGACTAAAAATTAAATCGAAGCCACATCAGTAGTAACTGATGAAACTGCTTCTCTGTATCACTTGGTGCGGCATGCTAGAAACAGACGTCAAACTTTTATTGATGAAGTCCAGACGCATACTGGTACAAGGTTCACATGCCAGAAAGAAATACTGGACGAAGTCCACAGGTACTATGACAACTTATATGCCCCTACCACAGTGGACGATGCAGCTCTCGAGGACTTTCTCACTATTTTAGGTCCACAGTTGTCGGGAACAGAAAACGCTGACATCCTGTCACCTATCACTAAAGATGAAGTGCATGAGGCAGTGCGTAACTCACCTCTCAAAAAATCTCCGGGACTTGGTGGCCACCCTGTGGATTTTTATGCCCGCTACTGGTCTATAATTGGGGACAAGATCACTTCCATGGCGAATGTGGTCCCGACCGGAAAAGCGGTCCCTGCAGAGTTTAAGGAAAGTAAAATAGTACTGATTCCTAAGAGTAAAGTCAAAACCAACTCAAACGATTTTCGGCCTCTTTCGCTACTACATTCTGATTACAAAATAATTTCGCGTATTATCAACCCTGCCTTTCCAACAAAATATATTGAGTCATCATCAATCTTGATCTCCAACCAGAACGCTATTCGAAAGTCTATCTGCATACAGAGACGTCGTTGCAATTACGTCAGTGGCAAGTATAAAATGTGCTTTAATCTTTATAGATTTCAACAAAGCTTTTGACCGCGTTAGTCATAGATACCTCTTTGCGACGCTGTCAAGAATGGCTTTCCACCCTCAGATTGTCAACATGCTAAGAAATATTGCAACAGGTTGTTGTTGTTGTTGTTGTGGTCTTCAGTCCTGAGACTGGCTTGATGCAGCTCTCCATGCTACTCTATCCTGTGCAAGCTTTTTCATCTCCCAGTACCTACTGCAACCTACATCCTTCTGAATCTGCTTAGTGTATTCATCTCTTGGTCTCCCTCTACGATTTTTACCCTCCACGCTGCCCTCCAATACTAAATTGGTGATCCCTTGATGCCTCAGAACATGTCCTACCAACCGATCCCTTCTTCTGGTCAAGTTGTGCCACAAACTTCTCTTCTCCCCAATCCTATTCAATACTTCCTCATTAGTTACGTGATCTACCCATCTAATCTTCAGCATTCTTCTGTAGCACCACATTTCGAAAGCTTCTATTCTCTTCTTGTCCAAACTATTTATCGTCCATGTTTCACTTCCATACATGGCTACACTCCATACGAATACTTTCAGAAATGACTTCCTGACACTTAAATCAATACTGGATGTTAACAAATTTCTCTTCTTCAGAAACGCTTTCCTTGCCATTGCCAGCCTACATTTTATATCCTCTCTACTTCGACCTTCATCAGTTATTTTGCTCCCCAAATAGCAAAACTCCTTTACTACTTTAAGTGCCTCATTTCCTAATCTAATTCCCTCAGAATCACCCGACTTAATTAGACTAAATTCCATTATCCTTGTTTTGCTTTTGTTGATGTTCATCTTATATCCTCCTTTCAAGACACTGTCCATTCCATTCAACTGCTCTTCCAAGTCCTTTGCTGTCTCTGACAGAATTACAATGTCATCGGCGAACCTCAAAGTTTTTATTTCTTCTCCATGAATTTTAATACCTACTCCGAATTTTTCTTTTGTTTCCTTTACTGCTTGCTCAATATACAGATTGAACAACATCGGGGAGAGGCTACAACCCTGTCTTACTCCCTTCCCAACCACTGCTTCCCTTTCATGTCCCTCGACTCTTATAACTGCCATCTGGTTTCTGTACAAATTGTAAATAGCCTTTCGCTCCCTGTATTTTACCCCTGCCACCTTTAGAATTCGAAAGAGAATATTCCAGTCAACATTGTCAAAAGCTTTCTCTAAGTCTACAAATGCTAGAAACGTAGGTTTACCTTTCCTTAATCTTTCTTCTAAGATAAGTCGTAAGGTCAGTATTGCCTCACGTGTTCCAGTGTTTCTACGGAATCCAAACTGATCTTCCCCGAGGTTGGCCTCTACCAGTTTTTCCATTCGTCTGTAAAGAATTCGTGTTAGTATTTTGCAGCTGTGACTTATTAAGCTGATAGTTCGGTAATTTTCACATCTGTCAACACCTGCTTTCTTTGGGATTGG
Organism: Schistocerca americana; assembly: GCF_021461395.2. Taxonomy (NCBI): domain Eukaryota; kingdom Metazoa; phylum Arthropoda; class Insecta; order Orthoptera; family Acrididae; genus Schistocerca; species Schistocerca americana. Next base: position 89,316,209 of record NC_060129.1, read on the forward strand.
AATTATTATATTCTTCTTGAAGTCTGAGGGTATTTCGCCTGTTTCATACATCTTGCTCACCAGATGGTAGAGTTTTGTCAGGACTGGCTCTCCCACGGCCGTCAGTAGTTCCAATGGAATATTGTCTACTCCGGGGGCCTTGTTTCGACTCAGGTCTTTCAGTGCTCTGTCAAACTCTTCACGCGGTATCATGTCTCCCATTTCATCATCATCTACATCCTCTTCCATTTCCATAATATTGTCCTCAAGTACATCGCCCTTGTATAGACCCTCTATATACTCCTTCCACCTTTCTGCTTTCCCTTCTTTGCTTAGAACTGGGTTTCCATCTGAGCTCTTGATATTCATACAAGTCGTTCTCTTATCTCCAAAGGTCTCTTTAATTTTCCTGTAGGCGGTATCTATCTTACCCCTGGTGAGATAGGCCTCTACATCCTTACATTTGTCCTCTAGCCATCCCTGCTTAGCCATTTTGCACTTCCTGTCGATCTCATTTTCGAGACGTTTGTATTCCTTTTTGCCTGTTTCACTTACTGCATTTTTATATTTTCTCCTTTCATCAATTAAATTCAATATTTCTTCTGTTACCCAAGGATTTCTACTAGCCTTCGTCTTTTTACCTACTTGATCCTCTGCTGGCTTCACTACTTCATCCCTCAAAGCTACCCATTCTTCTTCTACTGTATTTATTCCCCCCATTCCTGTCAATTGCTCCCTTATGCTCTCCCTGAATCTCTGTACAACCTCCGGTTCTTTTAGTTTATCCAGGTCCCATCTCCTTAAATTCCCACCTTTTTGCAGTTTCTTCAGTTTTAATCTACAGGTCATAACCAGTAGATTGTGGTCAGAGTCCACATCTGCCCCTGTAAATGTCTTACAATTTAAAACCTGGTTCCTAAATCTCTGTCTTACCATTATATAATCTATCTGATACCTTTTAGTATCTCCAGGGTTCTTCCATGTATACAACCTTCTTTCATGATTCTTAAACCAAGTGTTAGTTATGATTATGTTGTGCTCTGTGCAAAATTCTACCAGGCGGCTTCCTCTTTCATTTCTGTCCCCCAATCCATATTCACCTACTATGTTTCCTTCTCTCCCTTTTCCTACACTCGAATTCCAGTCACCCATGACTATTAAATTTTCGTCTCCCTTCACAATCTGAATAATGTCTTTTATTTCATCATACATTTCTTCAATTTCTTCGTCAATTGCAGAGCTAGTTGGCATATAAACTTGTACTACTGTAGTACGTGTGGGCTTCGTATCTATCTTGGCCACAATAATGCGTTCACTATCCTGTTTGTAGTAGCTTACCCACATTCCTATTTTCCTATTCATTATTAAACCTACTCCTGCATTACCCCTATTTGATTTTGTGTTTATAACCCTGTAGTCACCTGACCAGAAGTCTTGTTCCTCCTGCCACCGAACTTCACTAATTCCCACTATATCTAACTTCAACCTATCCATTTCCCTTTTTAAATTTTCTAACCTGCCTGCCCGATTAAGGGATCTGACATTCCACGCTCCGATCCGTAGAACGCCAGTTTTCTTTCTCCTGATAACGACATCCTCTTGAGTAGTCCCCGCCCGGAGATCCGAATGGGGGACTATTTTACCTCCGGAATATTTTACCCAAGAGGACGCCATCATCATGTAATCATACAGTAAAGCTGCATGCCCTCGGGAAAAATTACGGCTGTAGTTTCCCCTTGCTTTCAGCCGTTCGCAGTACCAGCACAGCAAGGCCGTTTTGGTTATTGTTACAAGGCCAGATCAGTCAATCATCCAGACTGTTGCACTTGCAACTACTGAAAAGGCTGCTGCCCCTCTTCAGGAACCACACGTTTGTCTGGCCTCTCAACAGATACCCCTCCGTTGTGGTTGCACCTACGGTACAGCTATCTGTATCGCTGAGGCACGCAAGCCTCCCCACCAACGGCAAGGTCCATGGTTAAGGGGGGGGGTGTAAATGCGAAAATAGCAATCAATGGCCAAACCTGTAAACCCATACAGATAAGGCGAGGGGTTCCACAGGGCAGTCCCTTATCTATGTTCTTATTTTCCGTATCTTTAGAGCCCTTTCTCCGCACTGTCCACGCAAGATTAACAGGCATAACATTGAGTGTTGGGAAAACCGTCATACGAGCTTATGCTGATGTCGTGGGTGTTGTAATAAGGAATAAGGAGGAGACAGTTACACTGGAAAGAGAAATCCAAAAATATTGTCTAGCGTCGGGAGCTACAACCAATGAAAACAAAAGTAAAATATTGAATCTGCAGGGCCTAGATCACCTCCGACTGGCATGGGCAAAACAAGACAACAAACGTAAAACTTTGGGAATAACCTTAATGGCATGTCCGATGAGGATGGCTGCTTTTAACTGGGCGGAAGCTACGAGGAAAGTTCATGGTGCTGTAATGGAGAACATCCATCGAACTGTGGACCAGGTGCGAAAAGTCAGATTCATGAACTCCTGCATTTTGTCTAAAGAGTATTTCATTGCACAGGTATTTCCAATCCCCAAACTAGTAGCGAAAGTGATCATGTCCACTGTTACCAATTATTTATGGCGAGGAGATATATTCAGGCTCGGTGCGACTACCGTTATACTGGATGTCAGAAATGGGGGCCTCGGTTTGGTGGACATTCGAAATAAAGCATCTGCTCTGTTCCTCAAACGGACTTTCCATGTACTCCGAGAACTTACACAATGTATAACCGCAAAGCTCTTTGAGGCTGTGACACCCCATAGTCTGCAAGCACCGATTGATGTGCGAAGGATTAATGCCCGTCTGCAGTATGTGAGGAACTTTTTCCTCGAAGCAAGTTACCTTAGTCACGAAATCAGGAGCAACACATGTACCACAGCGTGCGACATCATACTTGAAAGGAAGTTAAATGAGGGCAGAAACAAAATTGAAAAAAAATTCCCTAATTGTGACTGGAAAGCTGTATGGCGGAACGACAACTATGCCGGCCTATCTGCAGACGCTATTTCCGCATGGTACAAAACAGTTAACAATGTCATCAGCACCAACGAGAGACTATATGGTATCGGTTTAAAACAGACACACCTTTGTGGAAAATGCAGTCTGGTGGATACACTCATCATCAGATTCACCTGCGGCGGCAATGTGATTAACTGGAATTGGATTAGGCAACAAAGCGCCTTTCTCGCCTGATCCTCGGCCGAATATATAACGCAATCGCTCCTTCTGAGACCAGACATGACATACTTTCCGAAATTAAAAACCAACGCCATTAGCTGGTTACTTGGAAAATATGTTAGTTATGTCATCAACAAACTTGGGTCAGACGACGAGATAGAATTCCGCGTTTACATGAACTGTGAAGACGCAAAAATCAGCACGTATCGCAACCACAAGAAGCACTACGGCAACATGCTGAAGATCATTTTTGAAAGAATGGGTGTCGGTTAAATATGTGGCACCACTACAACACCTTGAACTTGAACGAACAGAAGAAAATTAAAAGTCACTTGCGTTCTTATTATTATTTACTTCTATGTTACAGGAAGAGTTTTTTCAAAACATTTTGTTCAGAATTACTTGGGTTCGACTTCCAAAGTATTTGTGTGATTCAAGAAGAATTGTTAAGTTTTTATCAGTGTTCAGTTTTTACTCAGAGAAGAGGTTTCTTTGTCTTTCTGACATCGGAGAATGGGAATTTTGTGTTAAGATTTCTGCACACTTAGTGCCATGACCCAACTGGGGACATGAAAAAAGGGGTGGGAGGGGTTAGGGCCTCGACGCACCGGCAGTGCCGTGAAGAGACCCCACTGCTAGTGCGGCGTGTACCACGCCCTGTGACCTTCCTAAAAAGAAAAAAGTAGTTAGCACGCGGGAATAGGATACGGAAGGTCATGGGTTCGCGCGTGGGTGGATGCGAAAAATTTTCTTTTCCTCTTCATAAAAAAAGAAAATAAAAAAGTTGGTACAGCACTTGCCCGCAAAAGGAAAAAGTCTTGAGTTCGAGTCTCAGTCCGGCACACAGTTTTACTCTGCCAGGAAGTTTCATATCAGTGCACACTCGGCTGTAGAGAGTAAATTTCATACTAGAAAGAATATATTGTTAAACTGGGAAACGTATAATTTTAGAATTGTACATTTGCATTCAAAACGCTCTCAGAAAGATGTATGCGTTAATGGCACATGCTTTTGCTGATGTCCCTGTCTGCTATTTCCAGTTTGGCTGGTATCTCGGTATTGCAGATGACGTCCATGTGTTACTATGGTTTACACGTCTGTTATAACGTTCTGAGCAAAACTAACACATTCCCAAAAATATGCGTATCCCAATGCGATAGTTTACTCTGCAAAAGAATAAAGGAAACCCGCTGGTGATAATGAAATATTGCCGAAATACGTATCGGTAAAAAGAGAAGAAACCGTGTTTGTTCAAGGTTGAATCTTTTCAAATTTTTGTTCTTACATCAAAGACGAGATTAAAAGTGAGATTTCATGTAGAGAAATCACCTCAAGATGAATACCTACTCACAACATTCCAAGAAGCTGTATGAAGCGAAGAATCTGAGAATACAAGACGGACGCGTGGCTGTCGCTCTCGTAGGGCCGCCAAAGACGAGGTCACGCTAATTATAGGGCGCACAGGAGCGAAGTGGCCGGGGAGACGGTCCAGTATGTGCTACTGCAGGAAAAACCCTCTACCACGCACTTCGTAGGGGTTTGTAGAGTATGGAAGTGGAAGTTGATTTAGATATTACCAGCATGTTATTTTTACGGCCTTATGACTGAATATTTACTTTCGCACAGGAAAAAATAAATTTCGTTAGCTAGGTGACTGACGCAAAAGTGGTAGTGCATGATATAGAAAAATATACTGTCCCAAATAATATATGATCTCAACCACATGTGCCCTTACTTATTGTGTAATTACTGCTTCCATTTCCTTACAGTTTGCATCCTTCAGCTTTACCTTTAGTTGCCAACATTAAAAATAGTGTTACAAGCAATTTGAGTGAGTGAGGCGCAGGATTTTGAACTTTCTTCGACGTACAAGACTTCATTATTTAAACGTTTGCAACTCCCGTTAACGTTAGTAACGTCTTCACACTACAACATTCAGTAAACAGATAACCGAAGATTTCCGCTGCTCGCCTGGCATTGTCCTCGTTATATACCAGCGTAATTTGATGTTACTCTCGGACATGTACATACTACTCACACAGCTGATACTATCAGCTGGTCTAATGACATTTCTCAATATATTGCAGTGTTCTCTGTAATTGTCTCTAGTTGATGGCTCTTAATACTCCTGTATTCCTTGGCAATATTATGCTTTTAATATGTGTTACTCTGATGCGTTGTGTTTTACATGGTGCTGTTTGTCACTTTTAAAAATGGACATCTTTTTCCTGGAAAATATCGAACGAACATACGTGAAGTATTACATCTTACATCCAACCTGTGACCACCGGTGACGCCTCAGGAGTTGACTGAATGACTTCGCCGCAGCTGGGTAGAGGCTCATAATCACGGCCGGCCGCGCCGTGCCACAAGTCAAGGCCGGTTCCCACTAGGACTGCCGCGCGTCAAAACCTCGCGTCAGCGGCGTGGTTGCCATGGAAATGGCGTCAGCGGCAAGGCGCGGCGGGCTCTGCGTCGCGGTTTGACCATGTCGAACCGCTTCCGCTGCCGCGTGCCACGCTCCAGGTGCGCGCCGCCAATCACAGAACGCGCTGAGCGTGACGTCAGGTACGGAACCCCGGGCCACACGAACTTCCGCCGAACCGCTGGCGCGGACGCGGCGGCAGCTATGAAATACTTATCATCCGATTCCAAGGAAACTATTCGGTAGAAAAATTTGATTCTTGGGCATGTTACAGCCTGATACCTTCTCTCGATAAAGGACCGAATTTCTTTTCGTTATTCGTTGTGGTTACTTGCTGTATCGCATTTACGTAAACCTTTACACGAAATTTTAATGAGTGTGCAGAGGTAAAAACGCATTGCGTGGACTTTGCGTACAGTTCATTTTAGGTAATACATTATTGCATATGAAATTTAGTCAACATATCGAAATTGTTTTTAAAGCTGAGAGCAGAACGATAGCTAATACCGTTCTCGAGATATTGAATGATATGTCGGCGGACGGGCTGTGCGGTGATCGCGCGCAGGTCGCTCGCTACGCGGCCGATACTTCGTCCTGCTCGTCGTAAAGCATGTGGTTGTATCAACTGGAAATTTCGTAAACGGCTCAAGAAATCGAAACGTGTTTTTTTGCAAATGATAAATTGTAAAAAGTCATGTATTTCGCCTCATGATAAATATCCAAAATCTGTTTATCTACCGAGATATGAAAGAAACTACAGTTGTTTCGGAAGGGATAGATGAATTTCTTTAAACGGCATTTAATAGCATGTGGAATGAGAAGTTAAACCGAGACTAATTTGCTGGTATGTCATAAGATGTAATTTGCTAAGTATCTACAGCTATTGATTATTTCCTTTGGAAGTAACAAACGTTTATTTCTTTATCCAGTGTACTTTATTGGTTCAAGACGCGTTTCGCCTTTTATTTTAAGGCATCTTCGGTGGAATCTAGAATGATACAGTTCTGCTTTGATATGTGATACTTGCACATTATAAAACAATTCACATCTTTTTTTACGTGAATAACTGATTACTTACAGTGAATCGAGTTTTTGGCGGACGTTTGCGTTTCCCCTCACCTGGTCACATGCTGGAGGTTGAACTAAAACTTAGATTATGAAGCATCAGCACATTTTCATGTGCTCTTTTTTCTTCTGTCAATAGCTGTGGACATTTTACCGAAAACACTGATTTGAAGTCATAACTACAGTGTGTTCACCTCATGTCCCTTCCTGTTTGGTTTGTTTATGTACATGTTGCCAACCTAAAGATATATATGCTGAAAACTAATGTTTGTTTATTTTTGTTCTCCTTATAGCTGTATGTGTGTGTGGCTAGCCAGTGATAGTTATAGAAAGTTGAAAGTGAATGCAGTAGTTGTCAGACAGTGGTTGAAAGATTTGGTGTTCAGCTGATTTCAGTTTTGGTTTAAATGTTTTGTGGAGGAGTGCATGGAAGAGTAAATTCACTGCTTACATTAACAGATAAAATAGTAGAATAGCATTTCAACAGATGATTATTATCAGATTACTATCACGCAACCCCTTTGTCCTCACTCTTTGACCCCTCATAATATGTCCTGTCAACTTACCCCTCTTGTAGTCAAAGCTGTGCCGTAATTTCCTCTTCCTCCTCTATTTAATTCCATACCTCTTCTTTAGTTACACGATCCTCATACCTCATTCTTATTGATCACCACGTTTTGAAAGTGTCCATTGTCTTTTTGAGAGAAGTGTTCATCGCCCACGTTTCACTTATATACAAAGCTGCACTCCACACAAGGTTCAAAGAATGTTTTAATTAATATTGTCAAAACCTTTCTCTAAACATGCAAATGCTATACACACAGTTTCGCAGTTCTTCAGTGTGTCTACTTAGCTAAGTGGTAGGATCAGTATTGCCTTGCGTGTTCAGACATCTCACAGGAATCTAACATTGTGCTTATGTTAGTTTGTAAAACCCCTCCTCCTCTCCTCTCTACATTTTCCTTCCACTTTCTAGCCTTCTCTCATTTGCTTAGTTCTGGCTTTGCCAAATGAGTTCTTGACAGTTGCTTCTCCTTTGAGCAAATTTTTCTTTGTTCTTTCTCATTTTCATTCTCCTATGTTTTCCAAGAGCAAAATCGCATTCTGTTAACGTCATGTTTAGACATTTCTATTTCCGATGGCCTACTTTATTTGCTACATTTTTATATTTTTCCCTCGTGTCAAATCTAACATATCATGTTTTATCTAACGATTTCTACTGTACCTTCTTCCCGTTCACATACTTTGCTGCATTCACCACTTCTTCTCTCAAAGATATCCATTCGTATTCTAGCGGATTCCTTCCTCTGTTTCTGTCAGTCGTTGCATTACGGTAACTTTAAGATTATCGAAAAACTGTGGGTCTTGACTTCTTCAAGTTCCATTTCCTTAATTTTTACCGTTTACTGTCTCTTTAGTTGTAAACCACAGCTCGTAACCAATAAATAATTGTAGGTTTGCGTCTGTACCAGGAAATGTCTTATAATTTAAAATCTGGTTTCGAAAACTTTGTTCCAAAAATATATTATTCTTTCATGATTCTTAAGCAAGGTGCTGGCGATGATTACATTACGCTCTGTGCGAAATTCTATTAGGTGGCTTCCACTTTCATCCCTTCCCCCAAGCCTTTGTGTTCTTACTGTTTTCCTGTACATGCTACCGTATCACATTTTAAATCTTTGTCTCGCTTAACCATCTGAATAATCTCTTATCTCGTACATTGTTTTAATGTGTTAGGAGATAGTGAACAATCATGAATGGTAGTCATGAAATCTGTTTATGGTGAAATGAGAAAACATGAATAATGAAATATGTGAAAGAGTACATTGTACAGAAAATGAAAAATTGGTATGTCTTCAGCCAACTTCGTCTTTCCTTCATGTAGGTTTACAATATAGTAAATCAAACGCACCGGGCGTTTCAGTGGGTCCCGCCCCGTACCTCGGTGGCTGTCCGTCATCGGCTACCGCTAGCGTCTGCCGCTTCCAGATGGGAACGCCAGTTCCGCGAGCAGCCGCGTCAAAGCGGAAAACGCTTGCCGCTGCCGTTGCCGCACGACGCGCTGCCGCGCTCTAGTGGGAACCGGCCTTTAAACCAGATGCCGTGCCACAAGTCACGCGTGCAGCGTGTCTGGCCCACGGGCGGCGCGGGCCCGGCCTGCCTGCCGCTCGGCTCCGCTCGGTCCTTCCCGGAGGCGCCCGGAAGAGCGCGGCGGTTCACCCGGCGTCGCGGTGCGGCGTCTTTCTGCCGGCACAAGTCTCTCGAGTCCGGCAGACTCGCGCTGTCAGCGCTGTTTACCCTTTGCTGTGTGATCTCGGTATGATGGAGGTTCACCGGGCCAGTGGCTGTTTGCACGAAGGAGGCAGTCGAGCGATCTACCGTCGCGATTCTTTAAAATGGGTGGCAGTGACAGAAGAGAGCGAAGAGCTTTCTCAATTCATATACGTTACAGGTAGTGCATATCTACTGTGAAACTACATTATATGTACATATACACGGATGCTCTGCGGATCACACCTAAGTGCCTGGCGGAGGGTTCATCTAATGACCTTCACAACAATTCTCGATTATTCCAATATCGAACAGTGCGAGGAAAAATCCAATGCCCATACCTTTCCCTGATAGCTCCCGTTCCCTTTATTTTATTACGACGATCGTTTCTCCCTAAGTATGTCTGCGTTAGCAAAATATTTTCGCATTCGAAAGAGAAAGTTGGTGACTGAAATTTCGTGACATGATTCTGCTACAATGAAAAACGCCTTTTTGATGTCCACCCCAAATTCTGTATCACGTCAGTAACACTGTTTCCCCTATTTCGGGGTAATACAGAACGTGCAGCTCTTCTTTGAACTTTCTCAATGTACTCCATTAACCCTATCTAATGAGGATCCCACACTGTGCAGCGGTACTCCAAAAGAGGGCATTCAAGCGTAGCGTAGGCAGTCTCTTTAGTAGATCTGTTACATTTTCTATATATTCTGCTAATGGACCGCAGTCTTTGGGTTGCCTCCCCCTCAACATTATGTGTTCTTCCCAATTTAAGTCGCGTCTGCCCATTCTGATTTAGGTTTTCCGTGATTTCCCTAAATCGCTCCAGGCAAATGCTGGGATGGTTCCTTTGAAAGGGCACGGCCGACTTCCTGCCCCATCCTTCCCTAATCCAATGATACTGATGACCTAACTGTTGGGTCTCTTTCCCCCAAACAACCCAACCCAACCCCAACCCCCAATCTAAGTGGCTCGTAATTATAATTGCTAGGGTTTTAGTTGAATCTGCGGGCTTTAGATTTAGTGGTTTATCGTATAACCGAAGTTTAACGGATTCCTTTTAGCACTCATATGGAGGACTTCATTTTCTAGGATCAATTGCCACTTTCCAAAATATACAGGTATATTTTCTAAATCGTTTTGCATTTTTTGACCTCAGATTGTTCCTCAGATTGTTACGAAATCATTTATATAGATAAGGAACAGCAGTGGGCCTATAACACTACGTTGGGGAACGCCAGAAATCACTTCTGTTTCACTTGACGACTGTCTGTTATAAGGAACTGTGACCTCTCTGCCAGGATATCACGAACCCAGTTAGTTAACTTAGACGATATTCCATAAGCACTCAATTTCAGTACAAGCCGCTCGTGTGGTACACTGTCAAAGGCCTTTTCGAAATCCTTGTCGATAGCACTCAACACTTCGCGCTTCACAAGAATGATGTTTTCTGAATCCGTCTTTACTGTGTGTCAATAGACCGTTTTCTTCGAGGTAATTAATAGTTCTCACACGCAATATATGTTCCAAAATCCTACTGGATATCGAAGTTAATAATATGGACCTGTAATTTACTGGATTACTCCTTCCACCGTTCTTGAATATTGGTGTAACCTGTGCAGCTTTCCAATCTTTTCATACGGATCTTTCGCCCAGCGGACGGTTGTATGAGGTTGTTATGTATGGAGCTGTTGCATCAGCATTCTCTGAAGGAAACGTAATTGGTATGCAGTACGGACCGGAAGACTTACGTGATTTAAGCTGCCTCACAAATCGGAGGATATCTGCCCCTAGGTTACTCATATGGCGAACTGTTCTTGATTCGGATTCTGGAATATGCAGAAAAAGTTTAAAGATTTGATTGACAATGAAACAGGATTAAATCACGAATGTCGACAGACGAGATTCCTTGTTTTGTACATCAAAAAGCACTTTGTGCTAAATTTGCAGGCCTTTGGCACATGGCGAAATTGGAAGAAAGCATAGTATAGTTGCTGAAGTCACACGCATCTTCCGTTTTCAGCTGCAACGGTTTTCAGTGAAACTGAACGATTCCTATGGAGACTTCATATCGTACTGCAAAGTACGTAGGTTAGACCTGAGTTTCTCCTGGCGTATACAACTTTCAAATAACTTCCGGGAATTCAGCCTGGTAACACTTTCAGCGACCGCCGATATTTCGGCGGGAGAACACCCGGCCATTTTGAAGGCAAACTGCAACGGACAAGCGGCGTACATGCAAATTTAAAACCTCGGTTCTCGGACTGAAGCAGGAAAGATAAAACACACACACTGAACACTAGTGCTGTCCCCCCTAGGTTATATGGCCTTCCGAAGGTTCACAAGGAAGGGGTTCCTTTCCGTCCTATAGTGAGTAACATTGGCGCTCCGACATATCGTGTATCCAAGCATCTTGCTTCTCTGTTGAGTCCACAAGGAGCTCAGTTGATTTTTTACGTCGTTTGGAGGGACTGAGGCTGAATGACTCTGATATTTTAGTGAGTTTCGATGTGGTCTCTCTCTTCACTCGTGTTCCTCTGTCTGATTCGTTGCGGTTAATTGAAGCCAGGTTTGGTGCTGATTTAACTAATCTCTTTAGGCATGTGTTTACATCCACTTACTTTTTATTTAATGACCAGTATTACGAGCAGACAGATGGAGTTGCGATGGGTAGTCCGTTGTCTACTGTGATCGCAAATTAATTTATGGAAGACTTCGAGGAACGTGCATTGGAGTCGGCGCCTTTAAAACCCGCCTGTTTCTTTAGATACGTTGACGATACCTTCGTTGTTTGGCCTCACGGTAGGGAGAATTTGAATGTCTTTCTAGAACATCTGAACTCGATCCACCCGAACATTCGTTATACGATGGAGGTGGAAGAGGATGGTTGCCTTCCCTTTCTCGACGTGTTGGTTAGGAGGAAGGATGATGGATCATTGGGACATGCAGTCTACAGGAAACGTACTCACACCGACTTGTACTTACAAGCTAATGGTAGTCACCATTCGGCTCAGCGTGAAGGGGTACTTCGTACCTTGGTACACAGGGCACATGTCGTTTCTGACTATGAGACTTTGCCAGCTGAGCTGTCCCATCTTGAAGTTACATTTCGTCAAAATGGTTATAGTGATAGACAGATTGAACGTGCGTTGCGCTATCGACCAGCTGTACATCGGGTGATTGATGATAATTCTGAGTCAACACCTAAGTCTACTGCCTTTTTGCCTTACGTAGGAAACACGTCCAATAAGATCGGTCGTATTTTACGGAAATACGATGTGAAATGTGTTTCCCGACCTCCATCTAAAATTAGAGCACTTTTGAGTTCCGTTAAGGATGATCTTGGACTGCGTAAGTCGGGTGTATATCGCATTCCTTGTAGCTGCGGCATGGCATATATTGGTCAAACTATCAGGACCGTGGAGGACAGATGTACTGAGCATAAACGGCACACACGATTACAGCAGCCAAATAGATCTGCTATTGCCGAACATTGCTTGGATACTGGTCACCCCATGTTATATAATAACACCGAGATATTGGCATGCACGTCCAGCTATTGGGACAGTGTCATTAGGGAGGCAGTTGAGATTAAATTAGCGAGCAACCTCGTTAACAGGGATGGAGGTTTCTGTTTAAACTCTGTTTGGAATCCGGCTCTCTCCCTTGTCAAAAAACACAGGAACAGAGTCAATGCTGCCTCACCTGCGAATTCATAGTCTCACTATTGATAGCTCTGACTTTGGTCATCTTTGGTGGCACTAGTGTTTAGTGTGTGTGTGTGTTATCTTTCCTGCTTCTGTTCGCGAACCGAGGTATTAAATTTGCATGTACGCCGCCTGTCCGTTGCAGTTTGCCTTGAAAATGGCGGGGTGTTCTCCCGCCGAAATATCGGCTGAATTCCCGGAAGTTATTTGAAAGTACGTAGGTTATGTCGAGAGACATCTCTGGAACGACTTAAAACTTGCTAGCGTTTAATAAAGGAATGCAGGAACGAAAATTAAAACATGTGCAATCTAGTGCAGATTTCACATTTTAACTGGACTTGACTGCACACTGCCCACAGTAATGCACTGCAAGGTAACTTTTTCCTCATTTGATGGGGATGGATTTCAAAAGAAAATCGCGTTTCTGGATCGGACACATTCTGACAAAGACAGTGAAGTTCCCTAAGATCACTGGTGTTAAAGGAAATACGGAGTTTGAAGAATACGTTGTTGCCTAGAAAGAATTACAAGGGTAGTTTTATAAAGTTTTTGAGAATTTTAAAAGTTTCTTTACATTAGCGCTTCATTGCGTATTAATACAGGTTACGTAACATCAGTGCTCTTGTGCCAAGTTATCCTCTTCCTTTGTGTAAATTTTTCTGTCAAAACATGTCTAGCAAATGCGATGTTTGCTGTAGAAACCTGAAGGCGGGGATGTGAAGACTGTGTAGGTTATAGTTTATTGGGGCGAATGTAGCGGCGAGGAAACTGGGTAGATGAGACGCTCTCCGTGGCAACGTACGTTATGTAGGAAGGACAGAAAAGTCGCTGAAAAGGAGGCAAAAATTTGTGCCCTTGAGACTGAATTAGAAAATGAGGACTTGGAATTATGTAGGCTAAGGGAAGAAACAGGGACGGGAAAGGTAGAGGCAAAAAGAGAAACTGTTGAAAAAACTTCGAAATTCAGTTAGTAAATCAGTTTGGCTTGCTATCTGAAGTAGTGGAGGAAGGGCCTCATTCAGATGTAGTTGAATGTATTTTGAAGCAGAATATTAGCTTCAAGAAAAAAAGACATGTAGGGATCAAATCAGAATAGGAAAAGAAGAATATTGCTTATAGTTAACAGTCAAGGCCAGGAGCGTCAGGAGGAATTAGGTGCAGCGTACCAGCTCACAAGTTTTGTGAAAACAAATGCTAGGGAGATCAGGTAATTACAGGTGGGGCAGCAGGAAACAGCCTGTGGTATGAATCCAAGGTGTACTATTGCGAGAGACTTGGATGAAATAGGAACGTGAACTGGCCACACAAATGTAGTGTCTGTGGAGGTCTTTCAGCGCCATGTTCGGTCCTGCGTAAACACTGCTGTAAGGCGCGTTAACACTCTGGATTGCTATATGAAGTAGTGGAGGAACGGGATGTTCCAGATACCGCCAAAACCTCACACATGCGATGTTCCTGTTGATACTACTGGTTGGTGAGGACACACTACGCATGCCCTGCACCTAAATAGGAAGGGGAAAGATAAGTCAGCTTCTCTATTAGCAGACACTGTAAGGGGGAGCCTCAGTCACACGAGGGTGGCCCCTGTGGTTAATGGCACCAGGTAGACAGGTTTCTTATGTTGAGGTCAAAGTCCAAACAGGCAACACTCAAGAAAAATAGATTAACAGAAGCTTCATGTACAGTAAATAGGGATGAAGCTAAGGGTAGTATCAACTTACTTCATCAGAATATCAAGGGAATAAAAAATAATTTAGATGATCTGTTAGCATATGAAGATGACCTATTACGCTGTCTGTCAGACAAAAACAAGAAGTTGTTAATCTGTGATGATTTATATGTAAACTTTCTAACCAGTTCAGATGGGAAAAGTGTAAGTGTTATTAATTGTATATAACATAGATTTAGCTATCAATTTCCCTACACATATAGCTCAAGGCAGTAGCGCTCTAATAGATAATGTATTTGTACAGCAAGAGAGTGTAAAACTAACACATGCTTTTCCATTCATAAATGGATTATCAGCCCATGATGTACAATTGATTAAATTAGAAAACACAGCAAGGTGTACAGTTCAGAAACCATGAAATAAAACTGTAAGGTTGCTCAACCCAGTGTTTATTGAGCACTTCAGAGAAAATTTAATAAATGTTAATTGGGTAGATGTATATAATGAGCCAAATGCACTTGTGCCTGGGCATGGCCCGTGAGCCAATGTCATGGCCACCCCATTTCTACACTCCTCGTTTCTTTTGTAATTCCTGCAAACACTAACACCTGTACTCATACTGATAACTAATTTAAATACAACCTACTGGTGAATTTAGCTTAATGGGTATTAGGCCACTGTCCATGGCATATTTCTGTGCCTAAGATCATCGTCTCCTAAATGTGGAGGCACAAAACTAACTTGTGGAAAGAGACCTATCCGAGATTTCAATTCTGATGTATTCTAGAGCTTCCAGCAGATAAGGGCAACGCTACAATGCTCATGAAATAATGAACCTACTGCAGAAAAACTTGCGTTGTATTACAACCACAAAGGTACAGTGAGATTAAAAGCAATCTCCCAACATCATTACTTAGGGTAACGCATCAGCTAGTAAAAGCCTCTTTGATTTCTCTCACCAACTAGAAATGTCTTACTAAATCAGAACTGGTCCCATCAAGATTATGTGGTATACTAAAAATTCACAAACCCGTCATTCCATTAAGACCAGTTGTTAGCGCTATGGACTGTTCGACAAGCGTGACTGCCAAATACCTGGACAGTCTTCAACAGACCTCTGCAGCAAAAAAAGACGTATAAAAGGATCAGTTCATTATACAAAATATAGAATCCTTCATGTCCATGAGATATTAGCCCATTTAGACGTTCTATTAACTGCTTACTATAGTTGCTCTTAATAAAACGATGTCACATATGGAATTTACACTCTTAGATAAAAAAAGGAACACTCCGTAAGGAAATATCCGAAAGATACAGAAAGTAGTAGTTGTGCTGTACATGAGCAGACAAACAAGTGGATGACTTATTCAAGAGGGAAGCTTAACAAGTTAAGTAAGTCAATAATGCGTCCTTATGTAAGCAATTTTTCATCTTGACATTGATTGACAGAGTTGTTCGATGTCTCCCTGAGGAACATCATGCCATATTTTGTCCAAATGCTGCGGTAGATCGTCAAAATCCCGAGCTGGTAGGACGTCCCTGCCTATATTGCTCCAATTATTCTCAATTGGGAAGAAGTCTGGCAACCTTGCTGGCCAAGGTAGGGTTTGGCAAGTCTAAAAACAAGTAGTAGAAACTCTCCCCATATGCGAGAGGGCATTATTTTGGAAAAAAAGTTAGCCAAGAATGGCTTACCTCGAAGGCAGCAAAACGGGGTGTAGAACAGCATAGACGAACTGCTGTGCTGTAAGGGTACCACAGATTAAAACGAAAGAAATCCTGCTGTGAAAGAAAATGACACCCCACACCATCACTCGAGGTTGTCAGACCATATGGCGGACGACAGTAAGATTGGTATACCACGACCATCTGGGGCATCTCCAGATGCGACTTCGGCCAGGAATCTCATTGACTGGAACAGTCTTCTATGATGAGCCTCGCTTCTAATTGAGCCCCAATGTCCAGCAAAGATGTGTCTGCAAACGCCTTGGAGACTGGGGGGGGCGGGGGGGGGGGGGCTCCAACCGGACTGTCGCCCGCCATGAAGCCCAACAACCGAGAGTGATGGTCTGGGGTGCCGTTCACTTTCATGGCAGGACCACTTTAGTAGTCACCCACACAGCAGAGCGATACGTCGACGATATTCCACATCCAGTTTTGTTGCCCTTCATGGCAAGCCATACTGACATTACATATCAGCAAGGTAATGCCCGCCCACACACACAATGAGTGTTTCTATTGCTTGCCAAACATACCTTGACTAGGATGGGCGCCAAACCTCTCCCTAACTGACAACGTTTGGGGAATATTGGGCAGGGCACGCCAACCATCTCGGGGTTTTCATGACTTAACCAGCCAGCTGGACATGATTTCGAACGATGTCCCTCAGGAGGACATTCAACAGCTCTGCCAGTAGATGCGAAGCCGAATAACTGAGGCGGACCAAAGCGTTATTGACTTCGCTCAGTTTGTGAGGGTCTCGAATAAATCATCCAGTTTTCTGAAACTGTATTCATTACAACATTACAGGAAACACACTCAGCACAGTTACAACGGAGTTCTATATGTAAAACTGGAAGGAACAGCTCATCAGCCCAGCAAGAAAAATTACTATCGTTGGTTTTGTTATATTGATGACACTCATACTTCGTTATATAGCCTCATGGACAAAAAGAACACAGAATTTCTAAACTTTCCGAATGATATTAGTTATAATATAAAATCCAGTATAGAAAAAGAGAAAGAAGTTGAAATATTTTAAAATGTACGGCTACTTAGAAAATCCACAGATGTTAGGCACAGAAGGTCTGCAAAAACCTCACTCACACATGTGGATACATTCACAAAAATTCCAGTCATTGTCCCTAACTGAAAAGAGCAGTAATGAGAACATTCGTGGGCTTGGCTTAAATAATGTGTCACCAGAGGAGTTGGAGGAACGCTCCGACCATTTAAACACTACATTCAGAAGAAATGTTTAATCTGAGAAAGAGATAAATAGGGCAATAAGTCCATAAAGGTATGGGGCTTCTCATGAAGAAGAAACAAAGATTTACTCTCATTTGTAAAAGCAGTCATGGTTCACATGATCAGAGTACGAGGAATACATAGTATTGATGCAGCGTTTATACCAGTTACGAAGGAGCGTGAATGTTTTGAACACTGTAAAGAATGTACTGCTAGCACTTGTCACAGGAGGAATATATAAATTGTCTTGCACACAGTCAAGCACACATGTGTAGTGCAAACAGAAGTAATGATTTCTTGCTTAAGGAACAGAAGAGCAGTTGTCATTTGCGAAATAGCTATAAATCGGCAGTCGCAGAACATCCACTGGGACCAGGGAAACTAATAATTCGTCTCTGCGATACGGAACCAATATTACTCTGCTTGAATTTACAGAGAGGGCATTCAAATTCCAAAGCACGAAAGCAACTTTAACGGAAAGAAGAATGAGAGAGATTAGACTAGTTGCTAGCCTTAGTGCTGAATACAGAAACCAGCGCCAAGTGTTCCCCAGCAGAAGCTCGACAACACACGCACTCGTGACTCTGCGCTCTTAAGCAGCCGTCTGATGACATCACAGCCCGACTGTGGCAGGGATCCGAACAAACAGTTCAGCTTGTAGAGTTTATAGAAGTTTGAAACTGCTGCCTGAGCCTTTAGAGCCTCTGAAGATATCTCCAGCATTTGGAGACGAAAGTTAGAGACCTCTTTTTTTTTTTTTTTTTTTTTTGAGTCATCAGTCTTCTGATTCTTTTGATGTGATCCACCACGAATTCCTCTCCTATGCCAACCTCTTCACCTCAGAGCAGCACTTGCGACCTACGTCCTCAATTATTTGCTGGATGTATTCTCCAATTTCGTACCATGGAAGTCATTCCCTGATGTCCTATCATCGTGTCCCTTCTACATATTTCTCTTCCATTCTGCGGGGAACCACCTCATTCCTTACTTTGTAAGTTGACCTAATTTTCAGCATTCGTCTGTAGTACATCATCTCAAATGCTTTGATTCTCTCCTGTTCCGGTTTTCCCACAGTCCATGTTTCACTACCATTCAAGGCTCTGCTCCAAACGTAAATTCTCGGAAAATTCTTCCTCAAATTAAGGCCTATGTTTGATACTAATAGACTTCTCTCCGTCAGGAATGCCTTTTTCGCTGGTGCAAATCTGCTTTCGATGTCCTCCTAGCTTCATCTGTCATTGATTATTTTTCTGCCTAGGTCGTAGAATTCCTTAATTTGATATACTTCGTGACAATTAATCGTGATGTTATGTTTATCTCTGTTCTCGTTTCTGCTACTTCCAATTCCTTTCGTCTACAAATTTTAATTAAATATTTTTAATATAAAAAGGATCTACTGAATACAGTATGTGGGAATGGAATGTAACAAATGTACCAGACGCCACCTGTCGGTAATAGTGTTATAATTAATATAAATGACGTGCACTCTGCCAACCAATTTTATGTGACGTAGCATGTGAAAGTTGCTGGATTTGGACGGGTTACTCCTGTAACTGAAATATCAGGTACGTGCTGGTACATTTGATGTTGATTAGATAGGATGAAAAAGATTTCCTTCCGTGAAATAGTAAATTAGTATCATTATTTTTACAGATCTGAAGATGGTTCTGAATGAGCCGAAACCGGTCATATGAATAAAAAAAAATTTGCAATCAAGACGGATTTTAAGTAACACTATAAAATCACTGATTGCTGTTATCCCATAAGACATTATGTCTGTTTTTGCAAAATTTTTTCGATTTATTCTCAACCCATATTTTGTACTCATTAGACTATCCATTCCATTCAGCCCATTATGTAATTCTTCTTCACTTTTACTTTCAGAATAGCAATGTCATCAGCGAATCGTATCATTCATACCCTTTCACCTTGTATTTTAATCCCACTCCTGAACCTTTCTTGTATTTCCAACATTGCTTCATCGATGTACATACTGAAAATACGGGCGCAACACTACATCCCTGCCTACATCCTTTTAATCTGAGCACTTCATTCTTGGTCATCCACTCTTATTATTCCCTCTTGGCTTTTGTACATATTGTGTATTACCCATCGCTCCCTACAGCTTACCCCCGTTTGTTCAGAATTTCTAACACGTTGCGCCATTTTACATTACTCAACGCCTTTTCCAGGTCGACAAATCCTATAAACGTAACTTTATCGTTCTTTAGTCTTGCTTCTATCACCGACAGCAACATCGGAATTGCCTCTCTGTTGCATTTACCTTTCCTAAGGCCAAATTCATAGTCATCTAACTCATCCTCAATTTTCTTTTCCATTCTCCAATATGTTATTCTTGTCAGTAATTTGGATGCATGAGCTGTTAAGCAGGCTGTTCGACAATTTTCGCACTTGTCAGCTCTTGCAGTCTTAGGAATTGTGTGGATGATATTTTTCCGAAAACTAGATGGTATTCGGCGGACTCATACATTTTACACACCAACGTGAATAGTCGCTTTGTCGCCAGTTCCCCCCAATGATTTTAGACATCCTGATAGAAAGTTATCTATGCCTTCTGCCTTATTTGATCTTAAGTCCTCCAAAGCTCTTTTAAAATCTGATTCTATTACTGGATCTCCTATCTCTTCTAAATCGACTCTTCTTTCTTCTTCTATCACATCAGACGAATCTTCCCTCCTCATGGAGGCCTTCAATGTACTCTTTCCATATATCCACTTCCTCCTCCTTTTTCGACGGTGAAATTCCCACTGCACTCATCATGTTACCAACCTTTACTAACAATTTCACTCAAGGTTGCTTTGACATTCTTATGCGCTGACTCAGTCCTTCCAACAATCATTTCTTTTTCGATTTCTTCACATTTTTCAGGCAGCCATTTCGTCTTAGCTTTCCTACCCATCCCGTCTATTTCATCCCTCAGGACTTGCATTTCTGTATTCCTGAATTTCCCTCTTAACTTCCCTCTTTCATCATGGGTTTTCTTTCTTTTTTTGGTCATCAGTCTACTGACTGGTTTGATGTGGCCCACCACGAATTGCTTTCCTGTGCTAACCTCTTCATCTCAGAGTAGCACTTGCAACCTATGTCCTCAATTATTTGCTTGACGTATTCCAATCTCTGTCTTCCTCTACAGTTTTTGCCCTCTACGGCTCCCTCTAGTACCATGGAAGTCAGTCCCTCATGTCTTAGCAGATGTCCTATCATCCTGTCCCTTCTCCTTATCAGTGTTTTCCACTTATTCCTTTCCTCTCCGATTCTGCGTAGAACCTCCTCATTCCTTACCTTATCAGTCCACCTAATTTTCAACATTCATCTATAGCACCACATCTCAAATGCTTCGATCCTCTTCTGTTCCGGTTTTCCCACCATGTTTCACTACCATACAATGCTGTACTCCAGACGTACATCCTCAGAAATTTCTTCCTCAAATTAAGGCCGGTATTTGATATTAGTAGACTTCTCTTGGCCAGAAATGCCTTTTTTGCCATAGCGAGTCTGCTTTTAATGTCCTCCTTGCCCCGTCCGTCATTGGTTATTTTACTGCCTAGGTAGCAGAATTCCCTAACTTCATTGACTTCGTGACCATCAATCCTGATGTTAAGTTTTACGCTCTTCTCATTTCTACTACTTCTCATTACCTTCGTCTTTCTCCGATTTACTCTGAAACCATACTGTGTACTCATTAGACTGTTCATTCCGTTCAGCAGATCATTTAATTCTTCTTCACTTTCACTCAGGATAGCAATGTCATCAGCGAATCGTATCACTGATATCCTTTCACCTTGTATTTTAATTCCACTCCTGACCCTTTCTTTTATTTCCATCATTGCTTCCTCGATGTACAGATTGTAGAGTATGGGCGAAAGGCTACAGCCTTGTCTTACATCCTTCTTAATACGAGCACTTCGTTCTTGATCGTCCACTCTCATTATTCCCTCTTGGTTGTTGTACATATTGTATATGACCCGTCTCTCCCTACAGCTTACCCCTACTTTTTTCAGAATCTCGAACAGCTTGCACCATTTTATATTGTCGAACGCTTTTTCCAGGTCGACAAATCCTATGAAAGTGTCTTGATTTTTCTTTAGCCTTGCTTCCATTATTAGCTGTAACGTCGCAATTGCCTCTCTCGTCCCTTTACTTTTCCTAAAGCCAAACTGATCGTCACCTAGCGCATTCCCAATTTTATTTTCCATTCTTCTGTATATTATTCTTGTAAGCAGCTTCGATGCATGAGCTGTTAAGCTGATTGTGCGATAATTCTCGCACTTGTCAGCTCTTGCCGTCTTCGGAATTGTGTGGATGATGCTTTTCCGAAAGTCAGATGGTATGTCGCCAGACTCATATATTCTATACACCAACGTGAATAGTCGTTTTGTTGCCACTTCCCCCAATGATTTTAGAAATTCTTATGGAATGTTATCTATCCCTTCTGCCTTATTTGACCGTAACTCCTCCAAAGCTCTTTTTAATTCCGATTCTAATACTGGATCCCCTATCTCTTCTAAATCGACTCCTGTTTCTTCTTCTATCACATCAGACAAATCTTCACCCTCATAGAGGCTTTCAATGTATTCTTTCCACCTATCTGCTCTCTCCTCTGCATGTAACAGTGGAATTCCCGTTGCACTCTTAATGTTACCACCGTTGCTTTTAATGTCATCAAAGGTTGTTTTGACTTTCCTGTATGCTGAGTCTGTCCTTCCGACAATCATATCTTTTTCAATTTCTTCACATTTTTCCTGCAGCCATTTCGTCTTAGCTTCCCTGCACTTCCTATTTATTTCATTCCTCAGCGGCTTGTATTTCTGTATTCCTGATTTTCCCGGAACATATTTGTACTTCCACCTTTCATCAATCAACTGAAGTATTTCTTCTGTTACCCATTGTTTCTTCGCAGCTACCTTCTTTGTACCTATGTTTTCCTTCCCAACTTCTGTGATGACCCTTTTTAGAGATGTCCATTCCTCTTCAACTGTACTGCCTTCTGCGCTATTCCTTATTGCTGTATCTATAGCGTTAGAGAACTTCAAACGTATCTCGTCATTCCTTAGTACTTCCGTATCCCACTTCTTTGCGTATTGATTTTTCCTGACTAATGTCTTGAACTTCAGCCTACTCTTCATCACTACTATATTGTGATCTGAGTCTATATCTGCTCCTGGGTACGCCTTAGAATCCAGTATCTGATTTCGGAATCTCTGTCTGACCATGATGTAATCTAATTGAAATCTTCCCGTATTTACCGGCCTTTTCCAAGTATACCTCCTCCTCTTGTGATTTTTGAACAGGGTATTCGCTATTACAGGCTGAAACTTGTTACAGAACTCAATTAGTCTTTCTCCTCTTTCATTCCCCGTCCCAAGCCCATATTCTCCTGTAACATTTTCTTCTACTCCTTCCCCTACAACTGCATTCCAGTCGCCGATGACTATTAGAATTTCGTCCCCCTTTACATACTGCATTACCCTTTCAATACCCTATACACTTTCTCTATCCGTTCACCTTCAGCCTGCGACGTCGGCATGTATACCTGAACTATCGTTGTTCACAGTAACACACCCTCTGCCCTACCTTCCTGTTCATAACGAATCCTCCAGCTGTTATACCATTTTCTGCTGCTGTTGATATTACCCGATACTCATCTGACCAGAATTCCTTGTCTTCCTTCCACTTCACTTCACTGACCCCTACTATATCTAGATTGAGCCTTTGCATTTCACTTTTCAGATTTCCTAGTTTCCCTACCACGTTCAAGCTTCTTACATTCCACGCCCCGACTCGTAGAACGTTATCCTTTCGTTGATTATTCAATCTTTTTCTCATGGTAACCTCCCCCTTTGCAGTCCCCTCCCGGAGATCCGAATGGGGGACTATTCCGGAATCTTTTGCCAATGGAGAGATCTTCATGACACTTCTTCAATTACAGGCCACATATCCTGTGGATACATGTTACGTGTCTTTAATGCAGTGGTTTCCATTGCCTTCTGCATCCTCATGTCGTTGATCATTGCTGATTCTTCCGCCTTTAGGGTCAATTTCCCACCCCTAGCACAAGATAGTGCCCTGAACCTCTATCCGCTCCTCCGCCCTCTTTGACAAGGCCATTGGCAGAATGAGGCTGACTTCTTCTGCCGGAAGTCCTCGGCCGCCAATGCTGATTATTTACCAAAATTTAGGCAGTGGCGGGGATCGAACCCGGGACCGAAGACGTTTTGATTATGAATCAATGACGCTACCCCTAGACCACGGGGAATAAAAGAAATACTTCAGTTATTTATTTTAATTCCCATGGTTTCTTCGCAGTTACTTTCTTTGTATCAATGTTCTTCTTTCCAACTTTTGTTATTGTCATTTTTAGAGATATCCATTCCTCTTCAAGTGGACTGCCTACTGGATTATTCCTTGTTGCTGTATCCATAGCCTTGAAGGTTTTCAAGAGTATCTCGTCATTCCTTAGTACTTCTGTAACTGACACATTTGCGTATCGATTCTTTCTCACTTATCTCTTAAACTGCAACGTACTGTTTATCATTACTACATTGTGATATGAGTCTATATCTGCTCCTGCGTATGCCTTACAATCCACTTTATCATTTCGGAATCTCTGTCGGATCATGATGTAATCTAACTGTAGTTCCCCATATCACCCAGCCTTTTCCAATTATACATCCTCCTCTTGTGATTAAGAGTATTACGCTATTACTAGCCGAAATTTATTACAGAACTGAGTGAGTCTTTCTTCTCTCTCATTCCCTATCACAACCCCACATTCTCCAGTAACCATTTCTTCCACGTTTTCCCCTACAACTGCATTCCAGTCGCCCATGAGTATTGGAGTCTCATCTCCCTGTACGTACTGTATTACCCTTTCAGTACCTTCATATACTTTTTCTGTCATCTTAAGCTTCCTACATCGGCATGTAGTATCTGAATTATGGTTGTCGGTGTTGGTTTGCTGTCGATTGTGATAAGCGTAACTGTATCACAGAACTGTTCACTGTAACACACTCTCTGCTCTACCTTCCTAAAGAATCCTACTCCCATTATACTGTTTTCTGCTACTGTTTATATTACCATAATAGCAGGCCAAAATACGACCGTCCCGCCCCGCAGCAGAACCCATGGATAGAGACCTGCACCGGTGTCTGGTCACCTACACAGCCTTGTACGATGATCCCCAGTCGACATTCGAAACCTGTACTCGCCGGTGAACACAAGCCCACTCCTCTGATCCAGGTTCCGTTTCACGTGTCCCCTTAGCCAATTTCTTCGCACTCCAAGGCCCCAGGTAGTTTTTTATTGTTGTTCGTAGTGGTCGCCTAGTGACCACATTCATCTAGTGGAACTGGCTACTTACTGACTGTGTCGACGAGCCTCCGAGTTGACACCAAACTGAGGGAGTACTTTTACAGATAGAGACTCCAGCAAAACACAAGCGGAACTGAGCCCACAGAGTTCTACCTCCATGATACAGAGGCACACAGGCAGTCATATGTGCCCCTGGATAGGACAAAAATTTCCTGCAGCTACTTCCTTAATTACCTTGGTGCCTCCCTCTTCCCGTCACTGTCATTTATGCAGCACTGCGCGGACCTGTGAAAGTCGTTTGGTTCTATCCTAAATCAACTGCAAAAACTGGGGAGCAAATGTAGACAAACAAAACAACGCTGCAATTTCTCTTGGTTATTGAGCTGTCGCATATTGTGCTAAAGCGTGGGAGAATGGCACTCACACAGTTAAGACGTAAGGAGCCATGTTGACTATTAATGACATTGCTACAACAGCTCCCACTTAGGGGCTGCATGTTCTGTCAAATTTTGTCCCTGCTAATCTCACAATCAAGGATGCCAAGGAACTAATTCCTAAGACAGGGTGCAATAAGTACTCAGTCCAATTGAGTAAGGCAGCGCAGTATGGTCTTTCTTGTCACGAAAGACTAAGATTCAACCTCATCCAAATGGCACAAGAGAGACATGGAAACGTCTTGAAAACGTGGTATTATAGTGGAAGTGCTGCTCGTGATTATGGCGCCAAGGAGCAGACGGTGAGCCATGTTGTGGGGGAGCGCCCACTCCATGCCTTTGAAGGAGGTCTGCTGTGCTTGTCCAATCATACTTCTGGCTGCATGTTTGTATGTGAATTCTTGTATTTCATCAGAAATGATCAGTTCGCCAGAATATGTTAGCAGACTCGCATGTTGTTGTTGTTGTTGTTGTGGTCTTCAGTCCTGAGACTGGTTTGATGTAGCTCTCCATGCTACTCTATCCTGTGCAAGCTTTTTCATCTCCCAGTACCTACTGCAACCTACATCCTTCTGAATCTGCTTAGTGTATTCATCTCTTGGTCTCCCTCTACGATTTTTACCCTCCACGCTGCCCTCCAATACTAAATTGGTGATCCCTTGATGCCTCAGAACATGTCCTACCAACCGATCCCTTCTTCTGGTCAAGTTGTGCCACAAACTTCTCTTCTCCCCAATCCTATTCAATACTTCCTCATTAGTTATGTGATCTACCCATCTAATCTTCAGCATTCTTCTGTAGCACCACATTTCGAAAGCTTCTATTCTCTTCTTGTCCAAACTATTTATCGTCCATGTTTCACTTCCATATATGGCTACACTCCATACGAATACTTTCAGAAATGACTTCCTGACACTTAAATCAATACTGGATGTTAACAAATTTCTCTTCTTCAGAAACGCTTTCCTTGCCATTGCCAGCCTACATTTTATATCCTCTCTACTTCGACCATCATCAGTTATTTTGCTCCCCAAATAGCAAAACTCTTTTACTACTTTAAGTGCCTCATTTCCTAATCTAATTCCCTCAGCATCACCCGACTTAATTAGACTACATTCCATTATCCTTGTTTTGCTTTTGTTGATGTTCATCTTATATCCTCCTTTCAAGACACTGTCCATTCCATTCAACTGCTCTTCCAAGTCCTTTGCTGTCTCTGACAGAATTACAATGTCATCGGCGAACCTCAAAGTTTTTATTTCTTCTCCATGAATTTTAATACCTACTCCGAATTTTTCTTTTGTTTCCTTTACTGCTTGCTCAATATACAGATTGAACAACATCGGGGAGAGGCTACAACCCTGTCTTACTCCCTTCCCAACCACTGCTTCCCTTTCATGTCCCTCGACTCTTATAACTGCCATCTGGTTTCTGTACAAATTGTAAATAGCCTTTCGCTCCCTGTATTTTACCCCTGCCACCTTTAGAATTTGAAAGAGAGTATTCCAGTCAACATTGTCAAAAGCTTTCTCTAAGTCTACAAATGCTAGAAATGTAGGTTTGCCTTTCCTTAATCTTTCTTCTAACATAAGTCGTAGGGTCAGTATTGCCTCACGTGTTCCAGTGTTTCTACGGAATCCAAACTGATCTTCCCCGAGGTTGGCTTCTACTAGTTTTTCCATTCGTCTGTAAAGAATTCGTGTTAGTATTTTGCAGCTGTGACTTATTAAGCTGATAGTTCGGTAATTTTCACATCTGTCAACACCTGCTTTCTTTGGGATTGGAATTATTATATTCTTCTTGAAGTCTGAGGGTATTTCGCCTGTTTCATACATCTTGCTCACCAGATGGTAGGGTTTTGTCAGGACTGGCTCTCCCACGGCCGTCAGTAGTTCCAACGGAATGTTGTCTACTCTGGGGGCCTTGTTTCGACTCAGGTCTTTCAGTGCTCTGTCAAACTCTTCACGCAGTATCATATTTCCCATTTCATCCTCATCTACATCCTCTTCCATTTCCATAATATTGTCCTCAAGTACATCGCCCTTGTATAGACCCTCTATATACTCCTTCCACCTTTCTGCTTTCCCTTCTTTGCTTAGAACTGGGTTTCCATCTGAGCTCTTGATATTCATACAAGTCGTTCTCTTATCTCCAAAGGTCTCTTTAATTTTCCTATAGGCGGTATCTATCTTACCCCTAGTGAGATAGGCCTCTACATCCTTACGTTTGTCCTCTAGCCATCCCTGCTTAGCCATTTTGCACGTCCTGTCGATCTCATTTTTGAGACGTTTGTATTCCTTTTTGCCTGTTTCACTTATTGCATTTTTATATTTTCTCCTTTCATCAAGTAAATTCAATATTTCTTCTGTTACCCAAGGATTTCTACTAGCCCTCGTCTTTTTACCTACTTGATCCTCTGCTGCCTTCACTACTTCATCCCTCAAAGCTACCCATTCTTCTTCTACTGTATTTATTTCCCCCATTCCTGTCAATTGCTCGCTTATGCCCTCCCTGAATCTCTGTACAACCTCCGGTTCTTTTAGTTTATCCAGGTCCCATCTCCTTAAATTCCCACCTTTTTGCAGTTTCTTCAGTTTTAATCTACAGGTCATAACCAGTAGATTGTGGTCAGAGTCCACATCTGCCCCTGTAAATGTCTTACAATTTAAAACCTGGTTCCTAAATCTCTGTCTTACCATTATATAATCTATCTGATACCTTTTAGTATCTCCAGGGTTCTTCCATGTATACAACCTTCTTTCATGATTCTTAAACCAAGTGTTAGTTATGATTATGTTGTGCTCTGTGCAAAATTCTACCAGGCGGCTTCCTCTTTCATTTCTGTCCCCCAATCCATATTCACCTACTATGTTTCCTTCTCTCCCTTTTCCTACACTCGAATTCCAGTCACCCATGACTATTAAATTTTCGTCTCCCTTCACAATCTGAATAATTTCTTTTATTTCATCATACATTTCTTCAATTTCTTCGTCAATTGCAGAGCTGGTTGGCATATAAACTTGTACTACTGTAGTAGGTGTGGGCTTCGTATCTATCTTGGCCACAATAATGCGTTCACTATGCTGTTTGTAGTAGCTTACCCGCATTCCTATTTTCCTATTCATTATTAAACCTACTCCTGCATTACCCCTATTTGATTTTGTGTTTATAACCCTGTAGCCACCTGACCAGAAGTCTTGTTCCTCCTGCCACCGAACTTCACTAATTCCCACTATATCTAACTTCAACCTATCCATTTCCCTTTTTAAATTTTCTAACCTACCTGCCCGATTAAGGGATCTGACATTCCACGCTCCGATCCGTAGAACGCCAGTTTTCTTTCTCCTGATAACGACATCCTCTTGAGTAGTCTCCGCCCGGAGATCCGAATGGGGGACTATTTTACCTCCGGAATATTTTACCCAAGAGGACGCCATCATCATGTAATCATACAGTAAAGCTGCATGCCCTCGGGAAAAATTACGGCTGTAGTTTCCCCTTGCTTTCAGCCGTTCGCAGTACCAGCACAGCAAGGCCGTTTTGGTTATTGTTACAAGGCCAGATCAGTCAATCACCCAGACTGTTGCCCTTGCAACTACTGAAAAGGCTGCTGCCCCTCTTCAGGAACCACACGTTTGTCTGGCCTCTCAACAGATACCCCTCCGTTGTGGTTGCACCTACGGTACGGCTATCTGTATCGCTGAGGCACGCAAGCCTCCCCACCAACGGCAAGGTCCATGGTTCAAGGGGGGCAGACTCGCATACCAGCCGTAATGTACGCAACAATTCCTGTCTGACATCTCGATTCGTCTCTAATCGGCTGGCGACCTCTATCAATGGGAAACGTAAAAGCTTGAGAAGGGCAAGTTCAGTTTAGTTTTCACTATTCTAGTCTACAAAATACAGTCAAGTTTCAGAATATCATCTGTCACATAAGCTGACTCCATTTTATTTTGAAAGGTTGAACAACATGGAATGGAACATGACAACGCTGCAAACGGCTGATCTGAGGCATCATATCCTGTCCCAATCAGTGCATGCTGTTCGGCGCATCACAAGAGCCACGGTCAGAAGGATGAGATGTCAGAAATGGCGTCTTGTTCACTTTCAGTGGCGGGATGAACCTGGTGAGTATATTATTTGGAAGTTCGTTATTGTTAAATAAAGTGGAATGTGCTCATTTAGGTTTTCTATAAAAACTCTCGTCGAAGTTAATCAACACATGGTGATGGATGTGCACCACATTTGAAAATTCTGTCCTAATTAAAGTGGATAGAAATAAAAACATAAGAACTAAATAATAATCACACTGAAGAAAAGAAACCGTTGTCTAATCACAACCGATTTCATCTAACAAGAGAAGATCACCAACCTGGTCTGATATACAAATCGCTACTTGCCAGGTGTGAGCCCCAGCTGTCTATGTCGTGCGGAGATTTGGGCCACGATTATGACTGTACGCAGTTAAGACCTTCTGAACACATAGATTTTCAACGCTCGTGTACCACTTGTTTCTGTCACGCTCCGCTGCGTTCGCCCATTGTCGGAGCTCGAACTACTGTACGGTACGGTGAGTAAGAGGTTCGCGTTTATAGTGCCGGTGAACCGACAAGCGACAGTGTGGCACCTCCAGGAGCAGTATACAGTGACGGTCAAATTGCCACGTTTAAACGTCAAAGCTCGCGACAGTTGTGACCGGTAAGCGTCTTTATATGTGGCTATTCGACTAACTCTTACACGAGGCAAAAGAAACTCTATGAGCGTTTCTTTGTGCTATTATTTGTACCTTGCGATTTAGTTGCGGCAGTCATAGAGAAGACCCGTTAAATGGAGAGAAGAATAGTTGATTGACGTTGGACTATTCTTTATGAGAGGATGGTGGTGACAATGATGACAATACCCTTTCACCACGATCATTTTCGTCAAACTACTTCATTGGCACAATGCGACAGAGACGTAAAATCACGAACTGACTGTTTAGGAAGCTTGCTTTGAAGGGGTAATATTGTCAGATTTTACCTTGCCTCTGTCCGTAACAGAGATCTGTGTGTGTGTCTGTGTGTATGTGTGTGTGTGTGTGTGTGTGTGTGTGTGTGTGTGTGTGTGTGCGTGTGTGTGTTTTATATAAAACAAGCTTGCTTTGAAGAGGTAATATTGTCAGATTTCACCTTGCCTCTGTCCCTAACAGAGATCTGTGTGTGTGTGTGTGTGTGTGTGTGTGTGTGTGTGTGTGTGTGTGAAACACATGGGGCAGAAGTGACCGGCTCCACACTCGTCTTTCCACACTTGCGACGTGAAGCGGGTATGAGGGCTCTGGACGTCACCCCGCTGCACAGTACTCTGCACTCGTGCATCAGGCAGCTACAGTGGGGCGGAGCCAGTGGCAGGCAACCTGGACCTACAGAACTTTAAAAACTCTTCATTCACGATGTCTAAAATGAGTATTATCATAAGTATGGCCATTTATTTTAAGAGCGGGCGGGTGTTTGGTCTCTAGGGTTGAGATCTTGCAAGTGTGCGTTTTTCTCCTTACAACACAAGGTCCAGTTAGTTATGTTTATGTGGAAGGTTACAGGTAGTAAACATGAAGGTTGAGGACCGATTTCATTCGATGTCAGATAAGGAGAGATTATGCTGACACAGCAGTAGAGCACACCACCTCTAACCTCGACAAGGGCCTGAGTTGGCCGACAAAGAGAGTCCACGAGTCTCTCCAGTTGTGTCGTGTTCAGCTGACGTCACTCAACTGGTCCCGTAGAGCCGCCAGATCGCAGCGACGTTGAGCCGCCGCTGTCCACACGCTGGAGCCAGACATTTCCTGTGAGGCTGAGACCGGATGGCTTAGCGGGCATGTCGGGATGCGGCAGGACGGCTGAGTGTTCGGTCGTCCAGCCAAGAGCGTGTCCACGCGGTCTGTGAACACGGCTGCTGTCTTGGGAGCGTCCCCAGGGCACTCAGCATGAAGGTAGCGCACAGGTCCGGATTAAAAAATCACTATGCGATGTGATGCGATCTAGACTGCTCGCTCACTAAACTTCAGCACAGATCTCTGACACGTGACGTTTTAAGACTCCCGTTCATTGTCGTTGCGATAAAAGTGACAATGCAGGAAGGTACTGTAACTTTTACAAAATATTTAGACCTTTAATGCCATACGCTACAGAGCGTACGGGGATCCACTACACGATGCCAACCCCAGCAGAACAGACACTAAGAGTCGCAAGAAACGACAGAGCCCGTGTCCTTAGAAATAGTGTAAAGTGCGTTATAAAAAGTAGCGGAATTTGGCACATTGTGTACATTTATTTACTTCTTTATGCGTTTATTCCACCTGATAAAATTAAGGCATTCGTGCACTCTCTTATATATAACATGACATCTCAATGGGTCAACATTACGACATGCGAAGTACACGGGCAGCTTACGGTGTTGATAATTATACTACTTTTGCTAACAACAACAATAACAACAATGGAGACACATAAGAACACACGTTTCTCTTGATGGGACATGCACAACTGTTGATACACATCCCAGTGATAAAATCAACTGCTGATGTAAAATTTTGCAACTGTAGCATGTTATGCTTTATATCAGAATACACATACTACAAAAATTGTAGCTCTGCATCCTTAAGTTGACTTAGATGTAAAACAGTGTAACTGTTTCAAACGGTGAATGCATTACTTTTACATGTTTGTTCGCCTTTCTTTTAACAAATCACATGATAAAAATATCAAAACTTCACGTACTGCAATTACATAACATTATGGCTTCAGTACAAACAGTCATGATTGCACACGACGTTTGGCCTTGGAACGGAGTGGGAGAGAGGGGAGTCCCTTTCTCTCTCCCTTTGTCGCTCTTTGTTTTAACTCGCAACCGTCGGTAGCTATCGAAAACGCTCGCTTCCCCACGGGATGTATGCTTCGAAAAGGATCGAGGCACAGGAAAGTTCTATGTGAGGTAACGTCCTGGCGATACTCTTGTTAACACTCGTACATCTGTATTTATGGGAAGAATTGTCCGATTATCTATGTCTAGAAGTCGAAATCTATCGTTTTCTAAATCCTGCTCTTCGATTGTGTGGCACACCTAGGGCCAGATATAAGCTCAGATGTCAACCGAATTGCGATGAAGAGTGGATTGAAGTTTAAGAGAATGGTCTGGAAGAACAAAATGCGGAAAGGAGTGGGACACTAAAGTGCAAAGCAATCACGAAATTCATTTGAATTTCTCTTGGGCTGTAGATATTACGTTGATGAATACCACATAGGCAGTTCATTTCAACAGAAATGGACACCTATGAAAAGGGCATCGTAGAAATTGGACAAACAAAGATAGATATAAGGAGCTAACGGAAAAGAAACCTTGGGAAACAGAAAAAAATACAACAATTGATCGGCAAATCATTGGCGAAAGTGTCAACCAAGAATTATTGAAGTTGGCGTCTAGAATATACGAGAATGGTGGTATACCATTAGACACAACCATGAAGATAAGAGCAGAAACTTGGAGGCCTATCGGACAACTAGCATAACACCTCATGTATGGAATTTGTCGACAGGACACAGAGGAATGGAAAAGATAATAGAGGATATGATAGATGACGATCATTTTGACTGTCAGAAGGCTAATAGCATGAGAGGGCGGTACGTCTGACATTGTGACTGATGAGAGAAACAAAACTTGGAAAATAAAATGACCACATTCATGGACCCTATAGACCTAGAAAAAACATCCGGAAATGTAAACTTCCGCAAGATGTTCGAAATATTGAGAAAAATGGGAGTAAGTTGCAAAGAAAGACGGGTGATACGTACAAGAACCAAGAGGAAACAATAAGGTGGCATGACCAAGAACAAAATACTGTCCCATCTTCCTACCAAAGCGTTTGGTATGTTCCATTCTTCACCGATTCTGCTGAGAACCTCATCATTTTTTCTTTTATCAGTCCATCTAATTTTCGGCATTCTTCTCTAGCACCACATCTCAAACGCTTCGATTCTCTTCCGTCCCGGTTTTCCTACTGTCCATGTTTCACTTTCATAGAATACTGTGCTCAAAACTTAAGGGGTAGATTTTGAGAAAGTCACCCAGAACTGTGGATCAGGGGAAACTTACTGTACGAGATGAGAAGGGAAGACTAGTTGTTGAGGACTGCATCGGACGAGATTTGAAAACCTAAGAGCTTAAGACAAGGTGATATGCACGACAGAGATTACTGCTAAAACATTGATCACAAGTTATTAAGAGTGAGAAGGTAAGCACATTGTACATAACAGAGGTGGGATGGGGTGGTGAAAAATAGATGGGAATGACAATGAAAGATGCAGGAAACTGAAACAGAGTGAAGCAAAGAGTAGTTACAGTGATAAAAAGCTGGATGGCGAGAACCAAGGACGCGTTGTAGAGTTAGTTCTCACCTACGGAGTGCTGAGATACTGTTGTCTGGGGGAGGAATCCAGGTGGTGAAACAGGCGCTGGTGTCACGAATGTCATGTTGTAGAGCATGCTCTGCAACAGGATATTGTGAGTTACCAGTATATACCCTCAGCCTATGCCCATTCATCCTAATTGATAATGTGATGGTAGTCATGCCTATGTAGAAGGCTAAACAGTAGCTGGTATATGATTTGTATCTTTTCGCATCTGGCTCTCCCTTTGATAGAATATGTTTTGACGGTTACAGGGCTATTACAGGAGGACACACTCTTGTTAACTCGAGATCAATGTTTTAGCAGTAATCTCTGTCTTGTATATTACCCTATCTTCCACCTTTAAGCTCCCTGGATGCGGTCCCCAACATTCCTTCTCATCTTGTACGGTAAGTCTCCTCTGACCCACGGTTCTGCATGACTTTCCCAAAATCTACCCCTTTTCCCCCTTTTCCTAGACCTGTCCAATCCTTTTCCTTAACCCTTCTTACTTCCGTTTCAACCCTTTTACCTGCAGAAGGAGCCACTGGCTCCGAAAGCTTGCCAATCACAACAGTTTCTATGTGTGTTCTGCCGCTGCTTCGTGAGTCGATTCTTTTATCTATCCTATTAAATCATTTTATCAATGATTGATTTCGTTGTTACAAAACTGACAGTTGATGTTAGTTGACTTCGTTTGGCCGTGAACATCCTCTTTGAATGTTCTTCTCTACTCTTTATGTTCTCTTTCATATTTCCATTATGAGTTAGTTTGTCCTTGGTTAAAATGGCTCTGAGCACTACAGGACTCAACTTCTGAGGTCATCAGTGACCTAGAACTTTTTTTTTTTTTAAAAAAAAATCTTTATTCAAAACATTACATTACATTATTCATATAACCCACTACCTAACTACATTAGTGGGTCTTAATAATGATACAGTTAATGCAGCTTTTATTCTACACTACAGGTACTTCTATTAGTTTTACTCTAGTCTAACCGCTATGGGATTCTAAGCTACTTAATCTAAGAGTCTACATTCTACCTGCAGCGTTACAGGTGTGCCAGTGCTACTATAAACCTACTGGTGTTGGCCACGGCCCACTGAGCTAATCCCAGTGGGCGTGCCCCTGGCACTGGGCTGGCCTTTAATTGGTGTCACTGCAGTCTACTCTAGGTATTATCCTATCATCTACATCTAATGTAATCTAACTACATGTCATAATTGGTGTGCGGTCAAATCCGGTGTTTTGTACCCCCCTCCCTCCTAGTCCAAGGTAAGGCGGATTCCAGCCGTATGACGGCTGGCCAGGTCCCCACTTGGCGGTACAGGAAGGGTGTACGAAGTCTAATTCGGTGAAAGTGTTAGTCTTTTACTGATGGTTGTCCCTTAGAAAGTTCTTAATTACTTTCTTCGATATTACATCAGTGAGAGTATTTAAGATGTTGAAAGTGTTTTCGTGTCTTATTATGTGGTACGTGTCATTGTTCGGTAGCTGTTGTCGTAGATCATGGGCTACATCATCGAAGAGGTGGCACTCATACACCACATGTTCTGAGGTACCTTGCACAGCACCACAGTCGCACGCTGGTGTAGCCTGCTTCCCAAACTGACATAGATATGTCGGGTATGGTCCATGTCCAGTAAGAAAGTGCAGCATTCCTCTTGTGGGTGTGAAAAATGTAAATTTCAACCTTTCCTCTATATCTGGTAGCAGTTCATAAGTTCTGCATCCCGTATCCTCACTACTCCATTGATTCTGCCAAAGTTCAATTCCTCTCTTTTTGATGGCAAACCTGTCCCCCGCGTAGACCCCAAGTATTTCCCTGATTTTATCCCTATTTTCCTTCTTCGCCCAGTACCAGGCGATTTTTATGTCTAATGGACAAATCCCCATTAGTACTAATAGCGCTCCTCCTGCTGTAGTCCTGTAAGCCCCCGCTGAACGTAGAAGCATATTCCGCTGCACTCTTCTTACGGCCATGGCAGGCATGACCCTCGTGAGTCTGTGTGCCCTGATCCGTATCCTACTATGGAGGTCAGAATACTATTGTGATATAGTTTTATTAAGTTTGGTGGAAGGTGGAATCGCTTATGACCTATTCCAATGAGATTATGTAGTAAAACCAGTGACTTTTGGGATACGGTGTCAATATGTGATGCAAACTTCCACCTCTCCTTGATGATTACACCCAGGTATCGGGCCTCATGGCGCCGAAGAACTGGCATGCCATTGATTCTTACTGTGGGATTTCTGACCAATTGGCCTTTAAGAAGCAAGTATGTTGATTTGTTGGGCGCAATAGTCATTTTACTTTTGTGGCACCACGATGTAAGCACAGTTACGGCTCTCTCCACTTTCGGTTCTAAATCCTCACGGCTTCGGCCGCTGACCAGCAAGAGGAGGTCGTCTGCGTATGCTATGACCTCTAGCACATCGTCACAGTTCTTTAGATCTTCAAGTAGAGGCTCCATATTGATGTCCCAAAAGAGAGGTCCCAGGACAGAGCCCTGAGGACATCCTTTGGTCACAATCTTCCTAACCGTGCCGCTAGGGGCCGATAGCCAGACCTCCCTGTCTACACAATAGCTCCTCAGAAAGCCGTATAGTAGCCCTGGACAGTTCTTTTCGCGCAGGCGGGAAAAGAGTGAGGGCCACCACAGGTTGTCGAAGGCGCCACTGATGTCTACCATGATGCCGACAACATACTTGTGCGGGGCAGAGCCAAAGACCTCGGCAGCCAGGGCGATTGCGTCAGACGCAGAACACCCAGACCGAAAACCGAATTGTCTGTCGCTCATCCCACACAGCATGCGGTGTGCTGTCAGTCTGTGTGCTAGTAGCCTCTCAAAAAGTTTGCCCAGTACATCTAGCAAGCAGATGGGTCTATAGGACTTGATTTCTGTAGGATCTTTGTCTGGACTCTTTTTGATTATTATTACATTCGCTTTCTTCCAAATTGCTGGAAATTTCCCGAGTTGTAGGCACTCGTTGTACAACTTAGTGAGAGGAGCTACGAGCTGGGGGGCCAGGAATTGCACCACTTCCGCAGTAATGCCGTCCGGGCCAGGAGCTTTACCCTTTTTAAGGGCCTTTATCTGGGCAGCGACTTCCTCTTCAGAGAAGGGGTAAGTTCTTGTGTTATTGTTGTAGTCCCCTTGGTCTTCTCTTCTTATTCTTTTCTGTTCTTCTGTCTCATTTTCCTCCACATCGTCAGGCAACAGGACCCGGAGGAGGGCCTTGGCAGTTTCCTGCCACGTGCCCGTCATCTGGTCCCCGTCCCTGACGGTGGATAGCACCATAGGTGATCTTATTTTCTCTCGTACTAATTTGTATGGGACTCCCCAAGGGTCCATAGCCAATTGGCTTTTCACGTAATTTTCCCAACTTCTGAGTCTGACAGCCCTGAGCTCCTGTTGGAATTGATCCTTACTCTCTCTGTAGATCTGTAGCCATCTTTGTTTTTCCCTCCAGACGACACTCCGCTGGTAGTACCTCCTCGCCCTCCTTACAGCCTGGCGCATCTGTTCTAATTCAGCCGACCATGGTGTGGGGGTGGCCGCAACGGCTCTCTCCTGGTTGGTACCGCGGCTCGCACCGCCCTGGTGATAGCCTGTACCAGTTCTTCGGCGTATTCGTCCACGTTTTCATCACCCTCCACATCGTCAGGCAACAGGACCTGGAGGAGGGCCTTGGCAGTTTCCTGCCACGTGCCCGTCATCCGGTCCCCGTCCCTGACGGTGGATAGCACCATAGGTGATCTTATTTTCTCTAGTACTAATTTGTATGGGACTCCCCAAGGGTCCATAGCCAATTGGCTTTTCACGTAATTTTCCCAACTTCTGAGTCTGACAGCCCTGAGCTCCTGTTGGAATTGATCCTTACTCTCTCTGTAGATCTGTAGCCATCTTTGTTTTTCCCTCCAGACGACACTCCGCTGGTAGTACCTCCTCGCCCTCCTTACAGCCTGGCGCATCTGTTCTAATTCAGCCGACCATGGTGTGGGGGTGGCCGCAATGGCTCTCCTCCTGGTTGGTACCGCGGCTCGCACCGCCCTGGTGATAGCCTGTACCAGTTCTTCGGCGTATTCGTCCACGTTTTCATCACCCTCCACATCGTCAGGCAACAGGACCCGGAGGAGGGCCTCGGCAGTTTCCTGCCACGTGCCCGTCATCCGGTCCCCGTCCCTGACGGTGGATAGCACCATAGGTGATCTTATTTTCTCTAGTACTAATTTGTATGGGACTCCCCAAGGGTCCATAGCCAATTGGCTTTTCACGTAATTTTCCCAACTTCTGAGTCTGACAGCCCTGAGCTCCTGTTGGAATTGATCCTTACTCTCTCTGTAGATCTGTAGCCATCTTTGTTTTTCCCTCCAGACGACACTCCGCTGGTAGTACCTCCTCGCCCTCCTTACAGCCTGGCGCATCTGTTCTAATTCAGCCGACCATGGTGTGGGGGTGGCCGCAATGGCTCTCCTCCTGGTTGGTACCGCGGCTCGCACCGCCCTGGTGATAGCCTGTACCAGTTCTTCGGCGTATTCGTCCACGTTTTCATCACCCTCCACATCGTCAGGCAACAGGACCCGGAGGAGGGCCTCGGCAGTTTCCTGCCACGTGCCCGTCATCCGGTCCCCGTCCCTGACGGTGGATAGCACCATAGGTGATCTTATTTTCTCTCGTACTAATTTGTATGGGACTCCCCAAGGGTCCATAGCCAATTGGCTTTTCACGTAATTTTCCCAACTTCTGAGTCTGACAGCCCTGAGCTCCTGTTGGAATTGATCCTTACTCTCTCTGTAGATCTGTAGCCATCTTTGTTTTTCCCTCCAGACGACACTCCGCTGGTAGTACCTCCTCGCCCTCCTTACAGCCTGGCGCATCTGTTCTAATTCAGCCGACCATGGTGTGGGGGTGGCCGCAACGGCTCTCCTCCTGGTTGGTACCGCGGCTCGCACCGCCCTGGTGATAGCCTGTACCAGTTCTTCGGCGTATTCGTCCACGTTTTCATCACCCTCCAGCAATGTCGGGATGTTGCACTCTTCCGCGAGACGGTCCCAGTTGGCTTTGTTATAATTGAGCTGCAGCTCCCACCCCATGTCCCAGTGGCACTCCCTTTCCCCAATATTGAATGAAGTTAGGTTATGGTCACTGGAGGTTGCTTTATCCCACACTTTCCAGTTATTGACTTTTGTGATGAGGTTTGGTGTTACCAACGTTACGTCTATATTTGTGCCATCTCCCCCGCCGCCTGTATAGGTGGGGGGGTTCCCTTGTTGGTTTGCAACCACCAGTTGTAATGCCATAATCGTCTCTTCGGCCTTTAGCCCTCATTCATCGTGAGTGCCACTGAACCAAAGGGGGGACTTTGCATTTATGTCTGCCGTCACTATCATCCTGCGTCCCCGCAGTGCCGTGGTAACCAGTGTGAGTATCTCAAAGAACTCATCTATTACTCGCCCATATTGGAAATATATGTTGGAGATGTAGATCACTCCTGTCGATGTTTGTAGTTCCACGACATTGCAGTGTTCGCTCGAGAACTGCGCGAGGACCATGGCCCTGAATGATCTGTTAGTGATTACTATTGCAGCTTTTGGTTCTGCTCACGTGTATATTATTTGCCAATTGGCAGCCATGTATGGGATCCGTCCCGCTTGGGAGTATGGTTCCTGTAGACAGAGTACATCTAGACTCTTCTCTTCCACCACCCTCCGAAGTTCCTGTAAGACTAGTTTACTGTTGTGTGCGTTTATCTGACCCACGTTTATTTGGTTCACGTGGGAAGTAGGTATGAATGTGTGATTCTGGCCAGTTTTTGGACCAGTCGTGAGCTACTCTACCATTGGTTATTACTGCTTGATGATATAGTTCTTCTATGTTGAAATTCTCATTGCGTCTTTCAAATACCTTTTTAACCAGATCTCGCAGGGCTCCGAAGTCGGTGGGGAGATTCATTGTCTTGAGCTGGATTCTATCCACAGCCTCCATTACTGGAAAGGTGACATCTCTGCCATATTCATGACCGACACGTACCACATGTCTTAGTGCCGTAGTGAGGATTGCCGGCTCCTCCAATCTGGAGAGTTGCAGTGCATGCTCCAGGTTGGGGTATATTCGTTGGGGGTCTATTCCCATTCCTCTCTGGGCTGGTGAGTCAGGGGATGAGTTTGTGCTGGTCACTTCATCACACTAGACTTGTTCGGTATTTATCGATTCTTTGCTGTGTGGAAGTGAACTCCCAGGTACAGGATGCCTTCGTGGCCGAGAAGGTTCTTGGTTCGACCCAGGTCTCCAGCAGGGAGGAGAGGGAGCTTCTTCTTCACACGGATCTGTTTGTATAAATACATCTTTCATTATTATATCCATAGATCTTGGTTGCGTGATTTTTTGTAAAAATTGTTTAAATTTGCTTGCTCTCAGAGCGTCCCTCAACCTCTTGCTTGGGGATTTCCTTTTAGGCTTCCTGAGTTCAGTTATGGCCTCAGCCATAGTTAATTCGCGAAATTAGCCTTTGTTCCAACATCCTGTACGTTGGGCAGTTTCTTCCGGTGGTGTTGGACGGTTTTCTTCCTCTTTTTATGCATGGGATGCAGGTTACATTTTTGTTACAGTTTTTCCTTGTATGGTCTTCTGCCCCACACCTGGAGCAGGCCGGCTTCCTTTCACAATGCTTATGGACATGGTCCAGATCGCCGCAATTGTGGCACCGGGGGACTACTAAGTAGTCTCTGACGTTAATTGCGTGAAACCCTATGTATACCTTGCCCATAGCGGTTAGTTTGCGCCACATCTTACCAGAAACCTCGGCGACGTGATGGACAACATCTCGTTCCCGAGGCCCGATTTTAAAACGCAGCTTAAATTCATTTTTGAAAGTTTCCCACTCACAGTCGTCAAAATTCTGGTTATACAGGGTTTCGTATATGTCACTTTCGGTCAAGGCTACAGGTACATCATATAACATAACTA
This sequence comes from Schistocerca americana, assembly GCF_021461395.2. Taxonomy (NCBI): domain Eukaryota; kingdom Metazoa; phylum Arthropoda; class Insecta; order Orthoptera; family Acrididae; genus Schistocerca; species Schistocerca americana. The sequence goes on from NC_060129.1 coordinate 89,356,639, forward strand.
GTGGATTTCTCTTTTTGAGTGGTTCACATTTGACTGCCTTCTTTAGTTTGTTATTATTTAATACCTTATCTCTATCTTCCTCTGTGGCAAGATCCACGATTACCACATTTTTGGTAGCTTTCACTTTATTGACTTTAATTTTGTCTCTTGCCGGGTCAATGGTAGTTGTAAAAATCTCCTGTACTTTTTTAATGGTCTGTCCAGGTAGTGGTTTTAAAAAGACTGCCGTGTCTGGTTTCTTTGAAACCTTGGCAATCGTTTCTTTGGTTGTTTGGGCCTTCGTGGCGGTTTGCGCCACCACTCCAGCCCAGCACTCTAGAACTTAAAACTACTTAAACCTAACTAACCTAAGGACATCACACACATCCATGCCCGAGGCAGGATTCGAACCTGCGACCATAGCAGTCTCGCGGTTCCAGACTGCACCGCCTAGAACCGCACAGCCACTTCAGCCGGCTACTTTGTCCTCAAGGTAGCAGAATTCTTTCAGTTCGTCTTGATCCTCGTCTACAATTCTGACAAGTTGAACACTGATCTGATTTCTGCTAGACATCATTAATTTAATCTTTCTTTGGTTTAGTCTTAATTCATAGAGTCTACCCATTAGATTGTTCATTCTACTCAACATCTGCTACTGTTATCTCTGACTTCCATTGAGAACAGCAATGACATCAGCTATTTCTGTCACTGATAACCTTTCAACATGAATTTTAATTCCATTTCTGAACCTCATTTTTAATTCCGTCATTGCTTCTTCGACGTACAGATTGAATCGTAGGGGCGATTAGATGTATGTCTTTTACCTTTCCTAACCTAATCTGTTTGTTATTGGCCTTCCTACTTTATTATCTTGTTTGATGTACAAATTGCACGTAACCCTTCTTTCCCTAGAGGATACACCCATTTTCCTTAGAGTTTCGGAAATCCTGCAACATTTTAAATTATCGTACGATTTTTATCTAACTACAAATCCTATGGACATGCCTAGATTTTCCTTAAGTCTCGCTTTAATCATCAATCGCCAACTGAGAAGTCCTTCGCTGATGCCTTTATCTTTCCTAAAACCAAATTGATCGTCATCTAGCACTTCCTCAATCTACTTTTTCCTCTTATATACATATTCTTGTCAGCAACTTGAGTGTGAGAGCTCTTTAGGTAATTGTGCAGATGTCCTCGCACTTATGTGTCCTTCAACATACAGAACTATGTGAATGATATTTTCAAGAGATACTGATTGTTTATCTGGAGAACCAGTTCGAATAATACTTTGGCTTCCAAATTTCTGAACAATTTTCGAAATTCCTAAAAACTCTTCCACATGGCTTCCACATGATTTGATCGCGAGCCTTCCTGACCCCCGTATGTTTCTGTGGCTGGAAAGGTAGGCATCTCGACGACCGCTGCTTCCCGTGACGTCTCACGAGGCCACCTGAGGACAGAGCAGCGTCGACCTGACCGCCACAGGCAAAAGCGACTCCCGCCGCTGAACACCACAGAACGCCCTACACTACGCTGCTTGTGGTGTGGTGTCAGTGGTAGCCACAGATCTCAACCCAGGTTACATCGGTCTGTCTGTGATGGCTGGTGAACTTCTCAGCACTCTGTTGTCTCCACCCCAACCCGTGGCTATACATTCTGCAGTCGTTGCCCTACAGCCAGATGCCAGTGTAATGTGTCGGTACGATGCTCTCAAGTCCCTCATGCCGATGATTCGTTTTTTTTACAAAGTCATTAAGATGCACGTTCTTTGGACTTTCTCTTTTGCGATTTGCGATGAGTAATTCCAATAGCATTAGGAACAGAACAAACATCGTGTACACACATCATTCTCCATCTGTAGCAATGTTTTTTTGTACTGAAAATAGGCTCGCATAAGAACGAAATGCCAAAAATCTGGCACAGGCATAAAAATAATGCAGTACTTTTCTTAAAGACGTTGAGTCTGCCAATAATTGTAACATTATTTGTTTTCACGACTATATTTTCGGCCCTATGCCTTTTATACAGGTATACAGCAATAACCGAAAACTGAAGGGCAGATGGCATGTATAGAACGCCACTATCCTCCCATGCATGAGGCAGTTATATTACAACAAATGCTAAAAACTGTACGTCACTTGCATTGGGCCACTGGAGGTGTCAAAATTTACGAATCTTCTGATGTGTGTATATCTCACTGTTGTCTCTGTATGTTGAGTCTCCTAGCTCCGAGTGTACATCTACTTTAGATGAGCGTAAGGATCATAGTTACGGCATAAGGTAAATTTATTGTTACTGATGTTAACATCACTAACATGAATCTCCTCAAATCACTGTTCATGTTGTTTATACGATGTGCATTCAAGTTCTAAGGCCTCCGATTTTTTTTCTCCGGACTGGAAAGAGATAGAAACATGCGCATTGTTTTAAAATGGGGCCACGTTCATTGTCAATACGTCTCAGAGATGGCAGCACTGTACGGCTGATGGAATTTTACCGCAAGCGGCGAGAATGAGAACTGTTTTAAACACTTAAAATGGCGACGTTTTCCTTACCTGAACAGCGTGCAACCATTCGTTTTCTGAAGTTGCGTGGTGTGAAACCAATTGAAATTCATCGACAATTGAAGGAGACATGTGGTGATGGAGTTATGGATGTGTTGAAAGTGCGTTCGTGGGTGCGACAGTTTAATGAAGGCAGAACATCGTGTGAAAACAAACCGAAACAACCTTGGGCTCGCACAAGCCGGTCTGACGACATGATTGAGAAAGTGCAGAGAATTGTTTTGGGGGATCGCCGAATGACTGTTGAACAGATCGCCTCCAGAGTTGGCAGTTCTGTGGGTTCTGTGCACATAATCCTGCGTGACGACCTGAAAATGCGAAATGTGTCATCCAGGTGGGTGCCACGAATGCTGACGGACGCCCACATGGCTGCCCGTGTGGCATGTTGCCAAGCGATGTTGACGCGCAACGACAGCATGAATGGGACTTTCTTTTCGTCTGTTGTGACAATGGATGAGACATGGATGCCATTTTTAAATCCAGAAACAAAGCGCCAGGCAGCTCAATGGAAGCACACAGATTCACCGCCACCAAAAAAATTTCGGGTAACCGCCAGTGCTGAAAAAATGATGGTGTCCATGTTCTGGGACAGCGAGGACGTAATCTTTATCCATTGCGTTCCAAAGGGCACTACGGTAACAGATGCATCCTACAAAAATGTTTTGAAGAACAAATTCCTTCCTGCACTGCAACAAAAACGTCCAGGAAGGGCTGCGCGTGTGCTGTTTCACCGAGACAACGCACCCGCACATCGAGCTAACGTTACGCAACAGTTTCTTCGTGATAACAACTTTGAAGTGATTCCTCATGCACCCTACTCACCTGACCTGGCTCCTAGTGACTTTTGGCTTTTTCCAACAATGAAAGACACTCTCCGTGGCTGCACATTCACCAGCTGTGCTGCTATTGCCTCAGCGATTTTCCAGTGGTCAAAACAGACTCCTAAAGAAGCCTTCGCCGCTGCCATGGAATCATGGCGTCAGCGTTGTAAAAAATGTGTACGTCTGCAGGGCGATACGTCAAGAAGTAACGCCAGTTTCATCGATTTCGCGTGAGTAGTTAATTAGAAAAAAAAATCGGAGGCCTTAGAACTTGAATGCACCTCATACGACAACTGAGGCGGTTGGTGGGGAACATATTCACAAGTCGTTTCTTCTTTGCTCTTAGCAGTGATTGTACATGCCACATTAAACGTTTTATACCAGAGTATCTTAATATCGTGCTTACATTTGTTAACAAAGTTTGGCATTCTGTTTACGATACAAGCATTTGATGTAAAGAAATAAGATAAGACATTTCTTTATTGTGATAGTGCGTAATTGTACATATGGTATCCATCGTCAAAGGCTTACAGTAGCTTGGCTGCTCATAAAAACATGGCAGTAATAATCATATATATATATAATATTACATGTGTATTCTTTGTACCACATTAACATCACAAAAGTATAAATCGCAGTCACAACTTTCGTACATGAATTGATCCGATGGACAAATAAAGAGAAAAAGGAGTACAAAAATTGAGATAAAAACATGTGATGGGATGCTTGTCACAAATTATAGAACATTATGTGTATCATCATGTAATTTTGAAATGTACTGTTAATATGTAAGGTACTGTACCAGTACAAATGTAGTCATACATTTCCATGGTCCTTAGAAAGTTTAGGCAGAGAATGGCTTTTTCAGCTACACTTGCAAAACACCTTATACAATTTTTTACTGAATTACTAAAATATATTACTTATGTTAAAATAAATACATCCTAAATATAAAAACGTTGATGAGTGGACATAATTCTTCCTCATTTCCATACATATCATACAACTCACGGGAAACGTTGTAAAGACTACTCATATTATAAAACTGGCATAGATACGATTCTGTGCAAATCGTTATGTCCTATGCTTGTCAGTAAGTCAAATAGCCAAACTATACATTCTCATTTATGTTACTTTCTATTAATAGCACGCAAAACTTACTGGAATTTATCTCGAGATCCCTTATTTCTTAAATCTGTCTTATTGCTGGGCAAGCTGTGTGGGTGATTTTTGAAATAGTTGTATATTTCCACATCTTCAGATATTTCGATACTACTACCCTTAGGTTAATTTTTATTACTGGATCTACGTTAGGTGGTGATACTCCTCTCTCTTTGCTTGATGTGCTCTTTAAATTTGTCGCTGGAATATGAGCTTTGTAACGTCCGGTCGAGGTGTCCGTGCTGTAACTCATACGATTACTGACATTGTATATTGATCTAGTTTCAAAAGGTAAATGCTACCTGCATACACTTTGTGGGGGCAGAAAGTGAAAGCTGTGCTTCTACAGAAATCTGATCCACTGGCTTGTTCACCAGTCCGTCGTCTCCCGTCTTGTCCAGAACTGCAGGCCCAGGCGGCTGTTTTCCGGGAACGAGTCTCCAGCTACTGGCGGGACGTGGCGCAGCTGCTCTCACTCGGTGCGACGCACTTCTCACAGCTGTTGGTTCCCCTCGCATTCGAACGTATGGTAAGTGGAGTCTTTCCCTCCTCTTATAAACTGTATTATACGTACAGGGGGTGAGAAAAGGACACACACCACCTGGTCAGTTCTTGGAGAGTGTTTCCCAGTTTACCTTCTTCACACTGTAGCTATCTTTGGCTCTCCAGTTCTAATACTAACCATCTGGAAGAATTCTGAACCAACTTCTACTTCTGTGAGCCTTTTGGGGCTATGATACAAGGAGGCTAAGCTTGGAATGGTTAGAGATCGAAGAAAATCGTCTGTATCTTTCTTTTCTCGTATTTGCTAGCTATTTCGTTAACAGATTCAGATAACTTTGGATACAATCCTGCTTTACAAGCTGAAGCATGTTAGCTTCATATGTAGTGGAGAGTGGTCTAGAGTCTCAGTGTGGCATTTCAAGTCACCGTCAGCATCTTCTCCTAAGGATCTCTACTCCATATGGAAGGCCTATAAAATTACTTCTGCTCAACATGGAGGTTCGTCAACTTCAAATCACGTAATGAACCTGTATACATACCACATAATTTATACAGTTCGACACAACTGCTCAAACTCTTCCCACCTTAACATTCACGTGGCCATTTCCCAGGACTCCATGACAAGACGATAGCGCAGCTGACACTTGTGGCTCGACGCCATTGGTGGCCCCCTGTGCTCACCACTGCCAGCCAGCACTGTCCGTGTGACACGGCAATGCCCCAGCCGCCGCAGCCACAGAGGACGCGCGTCAATAACGAAAACCTGCAGTTGAGGTCCACCAGTTAGCGCGTGTTGCGTCTGCGAGTGGCTTTGTTAAAGGCACTGTGCTACTACAGTCACAACCAGAACATTTTATGAATATGTCAAGGCCAAAGAAAATCTCTGTCAGACTAACGTGAAACCGGATGCTGCTTTCTGAGAGCATTCATCTCAGTCGTTAGCCTTTCTGCACGTGTCTCGTGGCCTAACTCGAACCATTATCGAGTCTGAATTCTCTGTCTATGATTTATGAACACTACCACCAGTGATTTTCACACTACCGGGAATAAAAGCTATGTGGTCTTAACACATACACTGGACTCGCATTCGGGAGGACGACGGTTCAATCCCGTGCCCGGCCATTCTGATTTAAGGCACGGCCGACTTCCTTCCCCATCCTTCCCTAATCCGATGAGACCGATGACCTCGCTGTCTGGTCTCCTTCCCCAAACAACCCAACCTTAACACATAGAATGGCCACTGTGCGATATGACTGTTTGCATTCTGACAGTAGTATACATGGAAAGCAAAAGGACGCAGTATGATCTGTGCCTTTGTGTAACATTTTGTGGCGTATGTAGCAACGTGCCAGTCCCTAAAGTATCGTGTGAGCCTCATTTTGGATCCTTTGAGAAGAGAATTAGGCGATACCTCTTTTAGTGAACTGAAAAGGCTCTGGGTACATTAAATCTTTTTCCTATAAATATTACGGATGTTTGCTGGATGGTATTTTCAAAGATTGATAGTTGCGGGTTCCGTATTTAAGAATGGTTTCTGCCGACATCGTATCATGTCCTGTCATTGCATCTTGTTTTCGATACCATCATCCATGCATTTCACTGCAGCAAAGGCAATTGACCTGATACGTGTCCAATATTTTGTAGAGTTAGTACCTCACAGCTTGCGAGAATGTTTAAAGGACGACTTCTTTATTACATTCGCGGTGCAGCTACGCTTCGTTGATCAGACACTGCACCTGCTTAGGAAAAGTGTAATTCCCAAAAGTTATTCCGTGAAACCAATGTTGTACAGATAGTTTCGATTTAAAGACACACTTTGCTTTCTGAATGAAACTTAAGTCTTCTGACAGCTGCAGCAGTCTTGAGGTATTCGTATTCGAGATAATTCCTCTCGCGATTTTGACCCTTGCCCCTGGTAACTGGGCTCTCACATAATACTGTGTACAAATATGTATGTATGTATGTATGTTCAGAATAGTTCAAATGGCTCTGAGCACTATGGAACTTAACTTCTGAGGTCATCAGTCCCCTAGAACTTAGAAATACTTAAACCCAACTAACCTAAAGACATCACACACATCCATGCCAGAGGCAGGATTCGAACCTGCGACCGTAGCAGTCGCTCGGTTCCAGACTGAACCGCTTAGAGCCGCTCGGCCACACCCGCCGGCATAGATTAGGTCTAGATGGCAGAAAGCGCAGTGGCGCCATCGCAAGGACGACGGATTCAACGTTTTGGAAGGTGCCGATTCAAAAGTGTGCAGCACCTTCCAATTCACTGCTCCTGCACAACGAGGGAAATCTGAATTTTATTTTTCGTTTTCTATACTGCTTATCGACGTACTGGTAAGAGTCGACCGCAGCCACGTGTCACCACTACAGTGATTTTGGGTCGGTCCATACGCCGGGCCCCCTACTACGTGGACTCGGCCCGTGTCGCTCGCTGGCCTCCCTCGCCCTGTGTTGTCGTGACGCCCACAACCGGGCTGTCGGAAGCGCGAAGCGGCTCAGACCGCAAACGGGATGTTAGCTGCCCGCTGACCGCTAACCGCATGCTGTCACAGCGAGGACGTGACGCACGTCCCACACACACACACACACACACACACACGTAAACGCGTGCAGTATTCCTGGCGCACATCCGCAAAGCTCTACTTACGCAAATACGAATTGGAGGCGATAAATCGTGATCCCGCCTAGAACCGGTTGGCCATGTATGTATGTATGTATGTATGTATGTAACTTTAAAAAATATTGTATTCGAAAAGGATTTCTTTTTTCTCTGGCACCTCCCATCAATATAAAACTGATAAATGAGGTATTTCATTCCAAAAATATGAAAAAGAAGAACAACTGTATTGTGAAAACAACTGAAAGCTTTTTAATTTCCAATTTTTCTCGTATTTTTGATATACGTAACAGTTTTGTTATTTCGTAATTGATTCATTACAATATACACATTCTTTTGTGAATAAGGTAATTTTTTAATTTCCAATGTCTATTAAACACTTATTAGTAACTCAGAGAGAGAGAGAGATAGAAGTTTTCAGTGTGCACATACGTAGAACAGCAACAGCAATGGCAGCTCAAAAACAATACATGTTCCACACGAAATATATACTCTGTCTCTCTCTCTCTCTCTCTCTCTCTCTCTCTCACACACACACACACACACACACACACACACACACACACACACACACACGCACGGGCACACACACATGGACGCACGCAGTGTGCAATGAAACATTCATAATCTCAAACATGCAGTCAGAACTGTGACAAACAGTTAATCAAACTATTCCACACACACCAATTCAAGTGGAGCACCTTTTTACCTTTTTACTAATAAACCCACCCAGACACATCAGTAAACAGTGTGGGTGCAGCAGATTTCCACACCTATGCCCCCCGATGAACCACTTGTGATCGTGGTAGGACACCCCTGCTTCCAGCTGGAATTGCAGTATATATCTCAGTATAACCTCAATCGAAAGGTGTCCTGATAAGCATTTGTGGTGCAGCGCCAATGCCCTATGGAGACACCTGTAGAAGTCCCTGAACGTGAAAGTCTTTCAGGTTGTGCAAATCACCGTGTTTGTCATGCAGACTTGTGGGATAGTCCAGCTCTACCTCTAGGACATATCCCTCAACAGCATCAGCAGCCACATATTTGATCTCTTTCCTCAGTCTGGTGATTTCCCCTTTGGACATCCATGAGAGCCCTTGAAAAGGTACACTTTGTTGCATGGTTTGCCTTTAGAGACAGTTTACATCCTTGTAAAGGATGAAACTGAAATCGTCAGACAGCCTGTACTCCCCCTCGATTATTTGCAAGTTATTTGCCTTGGCATACCTGCGCACACATTGGAAAAGTCACTCGTGGACCGCATGTTCCAGGAAGACATGCATCTCAACGTTGGTCAAGAATTCGCTGCTGGCTTGTGTCTTTCTTAACATGGCACCCCACGAAATCTCAGCCATAGGCTACAAAACTTCTCGAAGATGTTGGCGGTCAGATGTACATTGGTGTTCATCATTTTACATGTTCTGATAAATCAGAGATGCCGAAGTCCTGCTGTTCATTCACCAAGTGCCCGTTCTTTCCATTCATTATGTAAATGCCTCTTAGTTTACTAGAGACTCCAGATATTCGTATGGAAAGACCCCTTCTCCGTCACAAGTTGAAACTCTTGAAACTCTACATCATCGAGATAAGTGGCTCCCTTTGCTGAGAATATCTTCAGGACGCGTTGGTTAGCAAATTTCTAGACACGTGAGCATAAAGTGTTGTGAATCCAGGAAGTGGTGTGATCCTCTTTGAAGCGGCATGTATTCGTCAACCGTGTCAGCAATGACACTGATCTTATCATCCTACAACCCAGACTCGTCAAAGCGCTGAACTAGAAAGTGGGCATCATGCTCGCTGAAATTGTGGAAAAGATGGCTGTGTGACGTGGCAGTTGGTACTTAAAGTTACATGGGTTGTCAGCTGCACTCTGGGACTTCCCCATTACATGGCAACAGTTTCTACAGGGCGCTTCCTCACCTCTGTCCAGTCACAGTCCCCAGATATAACGATCAGCTACCTGCTTGTACAGTGCATCATTCTCCTTCACGTTGGTCATGAGGACGTTTTCACTATAATTGATATAAACATCCCGTACAAGACTTTCAAGCTCAGTGAGCAGCCATCTCGCACTATTCCCTTGACATAAGATTTTAATTTTAGTGCACAGAACTTGATGGGTAGCCACATATCGTATGCATCATTTTGTGACAGTGATATGGGAGGCAGAGACACCACGTTCACACTGTACCACAGGAGCTAGGAGGCGCTCTAAATCGACGTAAACGACAAAGGGACAGAAGTGTTCGTGAGAGGCATTCTTAAACTTCGAGAACCGTTTATCCTTGATAAGCATTTCCACACCTATTGTTTCCTGGCTCTAGCAGTCAGTCAGGTGTCTTTCAAGATACATGCTCTTGGTAAACGACTTGAGACATATATATCTTGCACCTTTTTTGTTTTCATTTCAGAGGAACGGAGGTGGGACATGCATTTTATCCATAGGTTGTGTTGCTTATCGTCTTCAGAGATTAGCAGCACGTCTACACTTTTTGGATGTTTCTCGGCTAATATGGACAAGAAGGGGGGACCACCTAATTTACGCTCGACTTCTTTGTCGATGTACCACACAGCGTGTTAAGGTTTGTCTTCTTCTTATGGCTTTCCTACATCCGGCCATAAACGAGAAATTAGAACGTCAGTGGACATCTGGTGTTTGTTGTGTATCTGTATGCCCTGTATTTTTTGGTTAATTTCTATCACTAGTGAGAAGCAACGATGGAAATCAATTTAAATTCCTGTCATCATGATTCTGGGCATTAGGACATGCTTTTTGTTAGCAGTATATACTTTTGAAGAGAGATGTAACTGGACAATAGGTTGATCAAAATCTTATGAACATAAATCAAGGCAGAGCATACAGCTGAGTGTCTTACAGGACCCCCTTTCCTGCACCTCAGAAAAGTGACTCAGTATGACCACTCTGGTATCGACTCACCCCATGATGTCACGACAGCTCTCCCCCTAACTTGGACAATGCTCTTCCCCTCAACAACACGTCGAACTCCTAATAACTCTGCACACAAGAAGGAGGAAGAGACGCAGTTGATAAGTATCTAAGGAAGGAGAAATAAAAATCCGTATTCGTATAATAATAATAATAATAAATTCTCAGTACTTACACATAAAACTGTTGTTGTGTTCATTACTGGAATACACTTCCAGCAACTCATCATCAGTGGGCATGTTTGTCATTAAGAGCATATCCAGCATGGGTAATAGAGGAGGTGTATGACGTCGGCAGGGGAATGTGTCTGAAAGAATTTGGACAAACCCAAATGAAAACACAGGTGCAAAAGAACTAGTAGCTGGTGTCGTGTCTAAACACCGATATTCGCATTGAGAACATCTACAAACTAGAGCATCTCAAAAATAACAAACAAAACATTTAATACTGTAGAATAAGCGATATCTGCCTCTGAACAATCGAAGTCGTTCCCCAGAGATCATCATCATCGTCATCATCATTATCAGCTGCTGGGTTCAGATCCCACAGCGAGTAACGCCTGCTCACACCTATAAAAGAAGAAGTAGAACCCATAAGAATCACTTACACTACTAGCCATTAAAATTGCTACACCAAGAAGAAATGCAGATGATAAACGGGTATTCATTGGACAAATATATTATTCTAGAACTGACAGTGATTACATTTTCATGGAATTTCGGTGCGTGGATCCTGAGAAATCAGTACCCAGAACGACCACCTCTGGCCGTAATAACGGCCTTGATACGTCTGGGCATTGATTCAAACAGAGCTTTGATGGCGTGTACAGCTACAGCTGCCCATGCAGCCTCAACACGATACCACAGTTCATCAAGAGTAGTGACTGGCGTATTGTGACGAGCCAGTTGCTCAGCCACCATTGAGTAGACGTTTTCAATTGGTGAGAGATCTGGAGAATGTGCTGGCCAGGGCAGCAGTCGAACATTTTTTGTATCCAGAAAGGCCCGTACAGGATCTGCAACATGCGGTCAGGAATTGTCCTGCTGAAATGTAGGATTTCGCAGGGATCGAATGAAGGTAGAGCCACGGGTCGTAAGACATCTGCAATGAAACGTCCACTGTTCAAAGCGTCGTCATTGCGAACAAGAGGTGACCGAGACGTGTAACCTATGGCACCCCATACCATCACGACGGGTGATAAGCCAGTATGGCGATGACGAACACACGCTTCCAATGTGCGTTCACCGCGATGTCACCACACGGATGCGACTATCGCAATGCTGTAAACAGAGCCTGGATTCATCCGAAAAAATGACGTTTTGTCATTCGTGCACCCAGGTTCGTCGTTGACTACACCATAGCAGGCGCTCCTGTCTGTGATGCAGCGTCAAGGGTAACCGCAGCCACGGTCTCAGAGCTGATAGTCCATGCTGCTGCAAACGTCATCGAACTGTTCGTGCAGATGATTGTTGTCTTGCAAACGTCCCCATCTGGACATGGCTGCACGATCCATTACAGCCATGCGGATAAGATGCCTGTCATCTCGACTGCTAGTGATACGAGGCCGTTGGGATACAGCACGGCGTTTCGTATTACCTTCCTGAACCCACCGATTCCATATTCTGCTAACAGTCCTTGGATCTCGACCAACGCGAGCAGCAATGTCGCGATACGATAAACCGCAATCGCGATAAGCTACAATCGGACCGTTATCAAAGTCGGAAACGTGATGGTGTGCATTTCTCCTCCTTACACGAGGCATCATAACAACGTTTCACCAGGCAACGCCGGTCAACTGCTGTTTGTGTATGAGAAATCGGTTGGAAACTTTCCTTATGTCAGCACGTTGTAGGTGTCGCCACCGGCGCCAACATTGTGTGAATGCCCTGAAAAGCTAATCATTTGCATATCACAGCATCTACTTCCTGTTGGTTAAATTTCGCGTCTGTAGCACGTCATCTTCGTGGTGTAGCAATTTTAATGGCCAGTGTGTATAAACAAAACACTATAGAAAATATGTATACTTGCTTTCATCCTCAGCCAAGGTGACCATGATGAATGACATCACACCGTCGTCGGTAAACAGTGACAACAGTGCGGCGTCATCATTGTTATCCAACGTGCGTGGCCATGACTGCAGTCACCATCGTCGTCACGGATACCGCACGAGCGCTTGACTGCGATATCAGGGCTGGCTGGCAGTCGGAGAGAGAGAGAGACTGTTTACAAAACCCTTCAGCCACGCAGCGTGCGCTGATCAGCAATTCAAGTCGCAGTTCATCACGCTTCTTCTCTCCCCACTAACATTACTTACACATAGCGCATTGCGACAGTGCCCAGCGTGTTGGTACACATTTGAACATGCCTCTCTCAACTAGCTACTACTCTCATTACTTACCAAGCGTTTACGCAAGGCAGCAGAAACGGGTTTATTTCTCGTAAGAAAAGAACTTTCACATATGAAACGAGTGGGATTGTGCTGTGACAGAAATGCGCGAAATGGAATATGCTGGCTGCAAGTAGCTGCTGATCGGCTACGTTTTGAGTGACACATTGCAGAAACTTGGGAAATCATCTCGACAGTTCTCCAAAAAGAGTGTAGATGTCACCTGGTAAATAAACACAGCTGACAAAAGAACTGTAAAAAATGAGCTCACTGTGCACTCTAAACACCAAATTTTTATTAAGAAAATAATATTTGCACATATCTGCAACACAAGTAAATCCATTTTTCTCTCCAGCACCATACACTTGCTTAAGGTGTCGGACTGACATACAGTTGAATGATTCCAAATTCAAGATGGCAGTGTTCTTGAAAATATCCCATATTCTTGCCACCACCTCACGACCTTTGACTGCATGACGCTCTCTCTGTGATCACAGTTTCGGAGTGACGTCAGCATATCCTCACAGGTCATTCCTGTATCGTGGCGGCTACTGCGATAGTGGAATCGAGTCAATCACTCTACTGTCTTCCAAGACGTGTCACACTTCATTGTTCTGAGCAGCTGGGCAGAAGTGACAACTGTGTAGAAACTTGTCGAAACACAGACTGAGTCGATGTGTGTGACAACAGCTACATCTTTAATCATCTTTAAACATGAAGCGGCCGCACTCGTCGTGGAGGCCTCGCCCGTGAGCAACAATGTTGTACCAGGAGGCAGGCAGCTTGGACCCTGGCAAGCAGGTCTTCAGCTGTATCTACAGGTGTTTCGTACATAACCTCAGAGAATGAGGTCTAGGGTTGTAAGATCCAGCGATCGCAATGGCCATCAGAGAGGACCCCCTCTTTCCAGTCCTACAATGAGCGTGAGTATTCTTCAGTGTGCTTGCAAATATTAATATAAAAGTGGAATGATCTCGGATAATGCCCTAAAATACCTTGACTGAGAATCTTTGCTGTTGGCCTCCGATTTGGGTGGCATGGGTGTTGTCCTCATTCTAGATCTGCCTGTTTGGCTTTTGAAAACAACATCACGGATGAATGAGGCCTCATCCACAAACAATACAAACTGTATGAAGTTGGACAGTACAGCGCTGTGAACGATACTGGATTGACACAAGCAGACATAGGGCTCAAAATCCGTTCGTCCCAGTGCTTCCACATTTCATCTCTGATTACTCATTGTGCACTGTACACAGCAACACACCTCACCATGAACACGACACAAGCTATCTGATGCAATGGACAGCTGACAGCAGGGTCAGTGGTGTGCTTGCGGCACAGGTTAATGCGCCACTGCGATGCTTGAGTGCTACGAGCCTAATTGTGTACAGTAGGTCCGTTTGGTGCTCAGGTGTGTACACTGTTTATCAGCTGCTACTGTTCGAGTGCACAACGGACACCCGAGATCTTTGCAAGGGTGTGAAGAACTGCAGGCATCATTGCAATACATGCATTCATTCAGACTGACAGTCGTTGCTTTGAAGAATTGCTATGAGCTACATTGTTGTTAGGTGGTGTATGCTGTGTATGTCCTTAACACAATAAATATGCACTTTCGAGTATTGGTTCCCTATCTCAATATAATCTATTGTTGAACCACTGTCACCTGTTTCAGTGTGACCCAAAAGGATTGGGGACTACACGTATAGAGAACAAAAGCAGTTCTGTCCCACTTTTCTCAGACTCTCCCGACGGCACCAATGTCTGTGGTGAGCACTCACCTTCCAGAACAACATACTGGGGGATGCTAGGGTAGATAGAAAAAAGGAAAACAGAATGGGCAAGTGCGAGAGGGACTCACGCACTAAGGGTTCTGTACAAACTCCCCATCCTGGGAATCGAGATTCCCAATGATTTTTGCCTGTTATCGAGACTCTGTAACTTTACTGGCAAGATACTGCTCCCAGGAATACCAAGATCGATTCAGAAATTCTACGTTATTTCCTCAGCCCAGCCCAAACAAACAAGAACAAGCAAGCAGAGGACTTTAGTTTACGTATGTAGTGAGAGAAGATTTAATAACACATTTCTGTTTACGTACTAAATCATGAATACAACATACATTTTATGTTTGGATGCAGTAATGTTCGTATGTTATACTTTCAACAGGACATACAATGTATGTCCAAATCGAAAACGACATTTTTATGTGATATAATTAAAAGTTAAAAAGTTTCAGATTTTTTGCTTTCCTTGTACCGGAAAACTTAATTGTTGCCAAATCTCACGATTCCAAGTCAATGGAGAGCACCCTATAGGTTTCGATGAGTGAGTTTTCGATTATAAAACACGAGACATTGACTGGAGTCAGTTATAAGCTTGCAATTTTTACGCCGCCAAGGGTCCGATACCTTTGTATGTGACATAATTTGAACATGATACCCAGAACTTATCCAGAGAAAAAGATTCCTAAGAGATGGACAGACAAATAGACAGACTGATAAAAAATAATACGAAAAGTATTTTCTAGAGTTATATAGTTACCAATTATGGATTTTATGATTTTTTCCTTTATTTGCACTGTGAAATCTGGCTTCTTCCTAAATGTCATGATTCTGATCAACAGGGAGCACCTTACAGATTTTTGTCAGTGATTTTTCAAGTATGAAAATATTTAATTTAAATGGCCATATCTTTAATGCCGTGACTTAGAAGCCTACAATTTGTACAACGCCAAAGGAGCATAGACCTTAATATGTGACATAAATGGGAGCTTCGTACCCGAAAATGGTCCAGAAAAAATTATCTTAACGCTGGGACAGTCAATACATTCCTTCAAATCTGCAATATTCGAGACGTGATCAGATACAGACGACATCGTGTTAGATGACGAGCTACAAACGCAAATTTTCGGCAAAAGCGATCAGCCAGGCAACAGACAAACACTACAACATTTTGAGTCAAACTGACATTTCGTGTGTGCACACTTAACTCAGATACTGTTTCAGATATGGAGCGGCTGATGTCTATCGTTGCGTTTGTAGAAGGTCATAACATGTGTTCAGGATTCTCACAGCGTTGGTAACGAGTAGGATTTTGACGGATTTGTCAAAAGTCTGGCCATTCTACACTCCTGGAAATGGAAAAAAGAACACATTGACACCGGTGTGTCAGACCCACCATACTTGCTCCGGACACTGCGAGAGGGCTGTACAAGCAATGATCACACGCACGGCACGGCGGACACACCAGGAACCGCGGTGTTGGCCGTCGAATGGCGCTAGCTGCGCAGCATTTGTGCACCGCCGCCGTCAGTGTCAGCCAGTTTGCCGTGGCATACGGAGCTCCATCGCAGTCTTTAACACTGGTAGCATGCCGCGACAGCGTGGACGTGAACCGTATGTGCAGTTGACGGACTTTGAGCGAGGGCGTATAGTGGGCATGCGGGAGGCCGGGTGGACGTACCGCCGAATTGCCCAACACGTGGGGCGTGAGGTCTCCACAGTACATCGATGTTGTCGCCAGTGGTCGGCGGAAGGTGCACGTGCCCGTCGACCTGGGACCGGACCGCAGCGACGCACGGATGCACTCCAAGACCGTAGGATCCTACGCAGTGCCGTAGGGAACCGCACCGCCACTTCCCAGCAAATTAGGGACACTGTTGCTCCTGGGGTATCGGCGAGGACCATTCACAACCGTCTCCATGAAGCTGGGCTACGGTCCCGCACACCGTTAGGCCGTCTTCCGCTCACGCCCCAACATCGTGCAGCCCGCCTCCAGTGGTGTCGCGACGGGCGTGAATGGAGGGACTAAAGGAGACGTGTCGTCTTCAGCGATGAGAGTCGCTTCTGCCTTGGTGCCAATGATGGTCGTATGCGTGTTTGGCGCCGTGCAGGTGAGCGCCACAATCAGGACTGCATACGACCGAGGCACACAGGGCCAACACCCGGCATCATGGTGTGGGGAGCGATCTCCTACACTGGCCGTACACCACTGGTGATCGTCGAGGGGACACTGAATAGTGCACGGTACATCCAAACCGTCATCGAACCCATCGTTCTACCATTCCTAGACCAGCAAGGGAACTTGCTGTTCCAACAGGACAATGCACGTCCGCATGTATCCCGTGCCACCCAACGTGCTCTAGAAGGTGTAAGTTAACTACCCTGGCCAGCAAGATCTCCGGATCTGTCCCCCATTGAGCATGTTTGGGACTGGATGAAGCGTCGTCTCACGCGGTCTGCACGTCCAGCACGAACGCTGGTCCAACTGAGGCGCCAGGTGGAAATGGCATGGCAAGCCGTTCCACAGGACTACATCCAGCATCTCTACGATCGTCTCCATGGGAGAATAGCAGCCTGCATTGCTGTGAAAGGTGGATATACACTGTACTAGTGCCGACATTGTGCATGCTCTGTTGCCTGTGTCTATGTGCCTGTGGTTCTGTCAGTGTGATCATGTGATGTATCTGACCCCAGGAATGTGTCAATAAAGTTTCTCCTTCCTGGGACAATGAATTCACGGTGTTCTTACTTCAATTTCCAGGAGTGTATTTTCGAAAATCGTTCAAAAGTTTGAATAGAATCTCCTCAGAGTTCCAGCCACGCCATGTGGCCTTACACGTAGGAACTCGACGCTGCTGGCAGCTCCAGAACATTTCAGTTGGATACATCGTCACGGGAGTATACACTCATACATTCAGACGTCTGTAATGTCAACTACCAAGAAATATCTGCATCTCTCTTATCGGATGTCACAGTTTGAGAAATGTATTTATTTAATAAAACCCCACTAGGCATCTGCTGTGCATTAATGTTTTTATGCCTGTACAAAACTGAATGTACTACACTCATGCGCTGGCAGTAATTTCAGTGTCATGTAATAGTGCTACATGTAACTGTATATTAAGACAGGCTGCTGCTTGTGGATGTTATGAAAGTAATTTGAACTATTTTCTGTGTGTCTCAGGGTAACCACGCAAGTGGTCGGCAACTCCACGGTTGGATTAGGGACATGGAACGTGTGAAAGACATGCTGCGCACGAAATTAACCGGATGGTTACAGGACTTGCAATTAGCCAGCAAACAGGTGGAGCACTACGAGGTGGAAGAAGACAAGGACAGGCCAGGGGACTTGACAATCAGGTATAAACCAGTGTACACTCAAATGTCTGTCGTACTCACTATGGTTTATTGGAGTTTATCTCACTTTTATCCATGGAAGTATTCATTAAGGTTATAGAAAACACAGGGATCATTTAATTCAGAATGGAGTAAAGAACTAGCACTAATAGACAGTAGTGAAGGACATGGTTATAGAAACTCGTGATTTACAAAGGTTTTTGACTCCATGTAGCCTTCGATTTTTTGATCCGTATTGTGTCTTAAAATGTGCCACGTATTACGTAACAGACCAGCGGAGAAAACTGACACAATAAACTATGTTACTGCATTTACTAGAGAAAGTACTGATGGTTACAGACACTTCCGAAGTTTTCATAATTTGTGGAAACAATGATGTGGAACCTGACACAAAAAGTGAGCGTGTCCTCGTCTTATTCGGGACAAAAAAAAAGTTAAAAATTCGATAGAAATCAGCCGCTCTATATCTGAAACATTATCTGAGTTAATTGTGCACACACGAAATGTCAGTTTGACTCAAAATCGTTCACGCAGTAGAATGGTACGAACGTACCGTCGTTTGACCGTCGCACAGAGTCCCGTATGCAAATCATAGTAATGAGTACCGCTGGCGTAGAGAAACAGCTGAAACAGCTGAAAATAAATAAGTGGCAATGCATAGATGGAATGCCAGTTTGGTTTTATAAAGAGTAGTGTACGGCATTGGATCCTTACTTAGCTTGCATTTACCGCGAATCTTGCGATCAGCGCTAACAACCAAGCGAATGGAAAAAAGTGCAAGTGACTCTGGTGTATAAGAAAGGTAAAAGAACGGACCCACAAAATTGCAGACCAATATCACTAACACCTGTTTGCTGCAGAATCCTTGAACATATTCTCAGTTCGAACATAATCAACTGTCTTCAGACTAAGGAGCTTATGTGCACAAATCAAAACGGTTTTGGTAAGCATCGCTATTGTGAAACTTCCTTTTCTCGCGTGATGCACTGAGAGCTACGGATGAAGGGGACCAGGCAGATTCCATATTTCCAGATTTCTCGAAAGCATTTGACACGGTGTCCCATGCGGGGTGATAACGGAAGATCGAGGATATGGAATAAGTTGAGTGACTGCAGGTTGACACAAGATGACAAAATTTATAGTTGGTGTGATGAATGGCAGGTGGCTCTTGCTGTAGAAGAAAGCGGATGAGTAGCAAAAACGAACCCGTAATATCCACATACGGCATTCCTGTTTACCACAGTCACTTCGTTGAAATATCTGGGCGCAATGTTGCGAAGCGTGATGAAATGGAATAAACGTGTGAGGATTCTGGTAGGAAAGGCGAACGGTCGACTTGGGTTTATTGGGAGAGTTTTGTGAAAGTGTGGTTCGTATGTAAGGGAGACCCCGTATAGGACGCCAGAGCGACTTCTTGTTCAGCATTGCTCGAGTGTTTGGGATCTGCACCAGGTCGGATAGAAAGAAGACATCGAAACAATTCAGGGGGAGCAGGTAGATTTCTTACCGGAGTTTCGATCAGCATGCAAGTGTTACGTATATGCTTCTGGAGCTCAGCAGGGAAGAAGACACTCATTTCGAAGAAAACAACTGAGAAAGTGTAGAGAACCTAGCTGCAGAACGATCCTAATGACGCCAGCATACATTCCTGGTAGCGACTACGAAGACAAGATACGAGGAATTACGGCTCGTAAGGAGGCATATAGACAGGCGTCTGTCCCTCGCTCTGTCAGCGAGCGGAACAGGAAAGGAAACGACTAGTTGTGGAACAGGGTACCCTCCGCCACGCACCACACGGTGGCTTGCGGATCATGTATGTAGATGTAGATACAAAAGACGATAGTTGAGAAGAATTATTGGTTTCATGTCCGTAAATTTAGTGAAATCATTTTTGGCTTGGTTTCATTTGGAATCGAGAGGTTTTATCTATTCTATTTCATTTGTTTGGTCTTATGACTGCATGCATGAGGGTTGTGGTGTAATAGGTGGCCCCAGTTGCGTGTAGATAAGGACATTGACAGGAGTTTACGACGGCGGTGACGAAGCTACAGTGGTGGTGGATGTGGTTGGAACTTCTGGCTCCGGCAGTGGTGCGGGCGATGGGGCGGGCCGCGGTTTGGGGCTGGCGACGGTGTTGGCGACAGAGCCAGCGACGCTGCTGGAGAGGGAGTCGACGGTGGCGCAGGTGGCGGCGACGGTGGTGGAGCATTTGACGGAGGCAGTGGCGAAGGAGCTGCCAGACTACGGCTCTCAGTGAGTGGTGAAACAATGAAGACGACGACGAAGGGTGGGAGATGATCGGCGAAGAACCACTAGCAGAGTCCATGTGAGAGCTGAGGTGCTGGCGAAGTATAGTGAGACGTTGTAGTAAAACGGAGGATATACTTCATACTGGAAACTTTGAGAGGACATTTTGAGGTTAACATGAGTAAAACGAGTCAGAGAATATACTGCAGCCGAGAATGTGCTCATCGCAAGTAAAAGGGTGAGGGGTGTTGCTCAAAACAAAGAACGTTCTCCGATTTCGTGTGAACAAAACTAGAGGTGCTTCTCACAACCGGAAATTATTGAAGCGAGATCTGTAGCATTCTTCGGGCTGAGTAAGTTAAGTTTTACCTACTTTTTGGCAATGATGGCAGAATTCATATTACTTGGGAGGCAAAAAAAGAAATATATAGCCGAACGAAGTGCTGAATTGAGGAGCTGTAGAAGTTTATATCGCTTTGACAATAAGAACATTATCTGCGGACGACCTCTCAAAAGAAGTGAAAATTGAAACATTTTTATTGCTATTTAGTAGACCCAAGTTTTCAGACTGACGTACGAGATCATTTAGCTGTAGGCCTACACCAAACAACCGTGTCGCTGACTTATCCAGACGTTCACCATCATGTCTTCTCACAGCATAAGTCTTATATAGTGTGGTGTTAGAAATAAGTAGGGTTACCAGAAAAATTAATAACTGGTTTATTGCAAACCTAGCGACCTGTTACTCGTAAGGAACGCATGGTGGGCCGCTTACGTGCTTGCCACGAGAGCAGACAGTTGTGCGCCGTATTTAACCAAAATTATCTCGTGTTAGAGAACTCTAGCAGAGTTCCGGCTTGGAGTAGATAAAAAGTCATGTAATCTTAAGATTTCGTTCGCATAATGGTCGCCTAATTTCTATAATTCAAAAGTTTTCCGCATGTTGTAAATTCGGTAACATCTCAAGAAAATGCATTTTCGTAAGCTGTACCTAATTGTCTTAATAATTTGTTGCCGCACATAAAATAAACAATATGAAACGTAGTGCAACTCTGCCTGAACACACTGATGCCGGTTGCAGACATGTCGCCCGTTTGAGCGAGCTGAATGACACGTGACACTGCGCGTGCTTTCTGTGCCGGACACGGCAGACCACACACACCGAGGACTCAGCAGGGAGCAGAGGTAGTGAGGAAAAGGAACACTCTCGTCAGAGATTATGGCTTCGAATGTTTTGCTCGTAAGAACTTTCTCAGAGAATGTTCTTTTGCTCGGAGAATCTTCTCCAGAGAACGTCGTCTTGTTTATTCATACGACCCAGCGTGTTTATCTTCTGTTGGATGTCAGTACAAAGTCGAAAACCGGAGATGCAAGAGGGGAGGGGGTCACAGATCTCCAGCAGCAGTGGTGCAGCTTAGGTACCGCCCTCGTAGTCCATGCAGCGCACCATTTCGTGTCTCTTCTGTAGTTCACGTATCACCATTTACAGTCGGTCATTTCTAAATTCCCCCAATCCACTTCATTACTGGACTCGCATGATACCTTCAGTAAACGCTCCAGCACTACAGGCCAAAGCCGCCTATAGCACACAGACCCCTGCCTCTGCACGCAAATTGTCAACGATTACCTTCTGTGGCAGCGGTCTGCCCCGCTTGTCGACACTCCAGCTCCATGTGGCGAGTATTTATTGCGTCCTCTGTTGATTTGCCACTTTGTGTTGCAACGCACTTGCTCCTAAACTGAATATGGCAGTCAGTGTTGTATCATTATAGCTGTGTAGTACATTCGCAACTGTCCACAAGTTTCGAGATTTTCTTTAGAGCTTGTTTCAGTGGATATTGTTTGTTCACTTCCTTGCTGCATTTAAATCCGTTCTTTCGTTGCCTTATGGAATGAACGGCTCCATTATGTTAAAAACAGCCCTTTCTCGAAATTCTTCCCCAACCAAATCTACGTATAATGTTTATTCAGATCATTGTCAGTGTGCACGTACATCCTGCATGTGGGGCGTAGAAATGATGATTTTCATCACGGCACGGGTCCTGAGTCCCAGCTTGTCAGTGGAGTAGGTGTGGTACTGTAGCTCCAAGCAGAACAGCGTGCTGGTGTACGTCACGTGGAAATGATTTGCGAGCCTTAGCACCATGCCACCACATGCCTTATGGGAGGGACAGCTTTCCGGTCAAACTGGGGACCCAGACATCACACGGAACTCATTATGATGCAGCTTCATGCTTTAATTGACAACGTCGTTGTCAAGTAACAGTGATAACCAAGGACCATACTACAAGGAGTACAGGGAGTAATGATTGTTCTGCATTGTATCTGGCAGTATGGAAGCTTTCCATCGTTGATGGGCTATAGGGAATGCAGTCGTAGATTAATCAGGAAAAAATTGTCTCATATCCGATTCTGAGGGCTCCATTCTCATCACAACATGTACCTGACACATGTGCATCGAATCGATGTACGGAACACTGACCTTAGGACAAAGTTTTACGGCCAATAATTTCTATATGATAATTTTCACTGCCAAACGAGATACCCGCACCAACCACTCACGAAGCGAGACCGAGCGAATTCTTCAGAGCCAAGTAAACAAACATTTTTATGCAATAGTGAAGCGTCATTTTGTCAAGTTTTACGTCAGCAGACATGTACTTCTGCACGTCAAGCATAGCAGTGTGAGAAGGTGGGATGCACACTGCCGGATGCAAGCAGAAACATCATAAAAATGCGACAACTGATAAGGGTATAATGAGTAAAACGAAAGACCTATAGAGAAATAAAAACACATGTTTGGTATTTGCAAAGACGGATTTGAAATAGTTTAAGTCATCGTATCGCGCTGTCCTTAGCCGTTGGATCAGTTGAAAGGGACTGAATAAGTGGACCTGCTCGACGGTACACTCACGATTGCCCATAGAGCTCTTCTTCCTGTGGGAGTTCCGCTTTCAGCTGTCATACAGTCTTTACGGAAAGTTATCGCAGATGTCACATCACCTAATGCAGATAGGAAACTCCCTGGCAGGTCAGAGCCGTGTGTCGGATCCCCGACGTTTCAAGTGGCTGCACTCTCCACTGCAGAGTGAGGATTCGTCCAGGAAGCAACTCCCGAGGCCTCTGGTCACTGCAGTGCCCATCCTTCCGGGAGCGCTGGTCCCGCCAGCCGTGCAGGGGAGCTTCGGTGACGGCTGGAAGGCAGCGGCTGAGGCACTGGCGGAAGTAAGGCTGCGGCGGCGGCTCTCGGTTCCTGCCTGCCCAGCTCTATGTCAATTTTTTAAGGACGTCATATTCGCCATTGACTTTAGAAATTGTTTTACAATTGCAGTTTCGGCCTTTTGAGCCATTTTCAAGTGGCAATGAGGACGATTTTACTTCAACTGATGACAGACATGTGTACATGTCAGCGTCTAAAATCATCTATAACAAATTCGAACAAGTCATTCATATCCTTAACATAAATATCACATGTTCACTCTCTTGCAATGCATACGAAATTCTTCTTTAAAGAAAAGAGGTATTCTGCGGCAAGCGCTGCAGCTCTGCTGTTTGGTGTGCCTGAAACCAGTTAAAACGATATAGCAGCACAGAACGGAGTGGATGATCTGCAAGAAATAGTTACAATCGGTGTCTCACTCAAGTGCTCCGAAATCTAAGGATGAAATGTCGATGCGCTAAAATGCTAAAAAGACCAATGGATTTGCGATTGTTTGCTGTGTTACAATGCATCCTTTAAAGAATAAAAAGGTTCCACGTTTGTGTCCCAGTCTGGCACACAGTACTCATCTGCCAGGAAGTTTCTAATCCACTGGTGAGTGGAAATCCGTTCTGGATACTTTTAGCCGCGCGGGATTAGCCGAGCGGTCTCAGGGGCTGCAGTCATGGGGTGCGCGGCTGGTCCCGGCGGAGGTGCGAGCCCTCCCTCGGGCATGGATGTGTGTGTGTGTGTGTGTGTGTGTGTGTGTGTCCTTAGGATAATCTAGGTTAAGAAGTGTGTAAGCTTAGGGACTGATGACCTTAGCAGTTAAGTCCCGTAAAATTTCACACACATTTTTGGATACTTGTACGTTCTTGCATAAACTATACATGCTAGGTTTTCAACTTTTAACCTGGCAGCTTGTGTGCTAAAGGCGGCCGCTGTTGAGTGAACGCCTGCTGCGCTATCAGCCGTGGAGCCTCTCCTTTGACGACGACTTCAGTGCGCTGTGCAAGGAGCGGCAGCCAGAGGCGTCGCAAATGTTCAGCCTCGCTGATGAACTGTACGCCTTCCATCGTGTCTACTGGTCCACTGCAGCTGAGTACATCGATTCATCCTACGAAGATCATTTCAAGATTGTAGGTAAGTTTAATACTGGGACCCGGCCACTTCACGGTTATGCGGTGACATCTGTTCAGTTGTTCGAGGAATGAGATTCAAATACCCTTCTGAATATGTAGTTTTAGCTCTTGCGTGATTTTGCATGCCACGCAAGATAATCTCTGGTGCTCTTTCCAAAGTCAGTGTTTAGATTCCTCGACAACTCTCCGTCTCGATCTATGACAAGCTAACTACTTCATTTCGATGTATTATTGACTTCTTCGTTATGGAAGGACTAAAAAAAGACTATGTACACAAAATTTTGAAGCGTTTAGAGAAGATTAAAAATAACAAAGTTTATGTGACACAAAGGTCATAGGTGTACCTCCACCTGCTCGTGGCCCGTGAAGGTTTCGGCGCCAGCGATGTGCAGAGGCTGTGTGATGTTCTGGAGACGTTACTCAAGTGCCAGCTGGCTGCTAATGATTGTGCAACACACTCGAAACAAGTGGGTGTCTCTCAAATAATGTTTGCAGCCTCAGCCTAACAGGCAACCACCTCACCTGGGGTGTCTGCCAGTGTCTGGTACACTGAACAACTCGTCTCCCTCCCGTAGGAGGCACGCAGCACCTCTGAAACAGTGCCCATCCCACAGCACTTTGAACACCGTCTCTGAACGCCAGTTCACATAAGACCTTCATACGTGTGCGACACGTGCCTCATATAAAAAAGTGTTCCTTCTTATCTTCTATAAACGCTCTAAAATTCTGTACACGTAGTTTTTTTCAGACCCAGTCTAAGGCTTGTTTTAAAAATGGCGAATGGTTTCTGCAACTTAACGGCTACAGACAAGCTAATGTTTTGTCAGTACTGTAACTTGTGCAGTGTTCTACATTTCTCATCTATGATCTTGGCATGATACTGTTCGTATTTACTAATTTTCTTTGACGAATAATATTTCGATTTGTAACTGAACAGTTAATTGTACGAAATACACAGTTAATATTATCCTTAGAAATGTTGATACTATGAACTGTAGTAGGACTGAGGAAACACAGCTATCGCACCTGTCTGCTAAACAACTCTATTTGTTCGAATCACTATATTTTTTAAATGTATTATTTTACTCTCGTTGCTGGACTTTATCTCTTACTCGATCATCTATCTATCGTGCACCAGACATGAAACGAGTTGCAGGGTTTTCATTGGTAGTAAGCTGACTAATTTAGAAACTAAGGTGGTCGAAAAGGGTTACAACAGATAAGGAAGTAAGTTATCACAAAAATATCCGTATAGTAGAACCAGGAACTGTAATACTGAGAAGAAAGGTCTTTCCAAAATTTCGGCTGTCGCCGATAATTTACTGCAGACACTCACAAGAATAATACTGGCACATAAAAGGAAATACGCATTGTTAGCAAGTTACTAAACAAGCAGACTCTTACCCCATCTGTTGCTAGACTGAGCTGCACTCTGCAGCATGTCTACAATCATGACTGAAACTGTTATGGACACCGAGAACAAACGTGTGAGCTGTAGTTGATGTTTCAATACCTCACGGGTGGCGACAAGATATTAAAGAATGAGCAGGGACAAGACCTTACAGAGTTGTGGACCATTAGCCGTTTGTCTGGAAGCTAACTTTAAGCCCGACATTGAAGATATCTTCAGGGGCCGGCCGGTGTGGCCATATGGTTCTAGGCGCTTCAGTCTGGAACCGCGTGACCGCTACGGTCGCAGGTTCGAATCCTGCCTCGGGCATGGATGTGTGTAATGTCTTTAGGTTAATTAGGTTTGAGTAGTTCTAAGTTCTAGGGGACTTATGACCTCAGATGTTAAGCCCCATCGTGCTCAGAGCCATTTTATCTTCAAGGGAAAGTGGTCGTGATAATCCAGAGAGATCGGAGAGGTCGTGGCAGTTCGGCCGAGATAGGGGGAGGGGGGGGGAGGGGGAGGGGAAGAAGAAACTGGTGCGAATCTCTTCTGAGCACGTGGCGATGTCCGAAATGGTTTGCACCATCCAGCAGGCTGCTACAACGCCCCTGTCTGAAAGAGTTGCCATCGCCACTATTAAAACCGTGGCGCTTCTCTGCCGGCTTCTTCACGCATCACTGTCCAGCAGAACTAGATGCTTGCCCACAACAGACCAACGTATCAAGAACTGAGCCCTGATCTGTTGTCTCTGCCATTGTGTAAAATCACCTAAATCGCAAATCCAAGCCTACAGATGTCAAAAATACTTCCTGTGTGACGACTATCTGACCCAGTATCGCAGAACCACCTGGCCTATCCCAATTACAAACAAGACCAGGCCAAGCTGCAAATTTTTAGTTTTTTATTCATGCGACGATTTGTTTCGGACCGAGACCCATTTTCAAATCACCATAAAATAGTCGAAAATGGCATTTTCGAAGATGTCAAAAACGTGTAATGAACATTTACAGTGCATAGAGATAACTCACCGAATGAACAAAAACTTGGAACAGTTTTTCGTACTCTGGTTACTAGAAGTTGTTGACCCAAACTACTGCAGCATACTGGAAGTTCGTAAAATCTCCCATGTTAACTGTGCCCAAATGTACAATTCTTGCACAACTGCACCATCTACACAGCCTCAACTCGAATGATCTAATAAATATAAAGTAAACGCATTATTCACGACACTAAACTTACATTCCGCATCCCAACAGCTACATGCATTGCATCCTCACCATCAAAGATATTGAGTTCAGATCCACAGTTTTCTACACCGTCAGCAGAGCTCACCGTCATCATCTCAACAGTTTCTTGTGTCGCATTCCTAACATGAAAGACATCCAGTTTAGAACCACTGTTTTCCACAACATTCACTCTCTTTCAACGTCCACATATCGTCCAACAGATGACGATAACAGCCACAGCCACCTTCCATTTTAACATCCAAGTCACCTGTTCCAAAAAGCAATCCAACTTTATCTTCAGCCACACCAAAACATCAGCTTAAAACCTATACCTAACCTTGTTTTGCCGCATAAAACATCAAGACAAAGCAGCAGCATTGCATTCCATCCATATGTCTGTTCCATCAGCTCCAACGAGATCTTCATCACTCACATGTTATGTCAATGCTACAACTATACTTGAATGAAAATTGTTAGAGTCTCGTAACACAGTCCCAGTCATTCTTCACTCTACAAAGCACAGATAATTGCTACAACATACAATCAGATGGTATTGCCAATGGGTGCTTGTGAGATATCCTGATACCAGCACCTCATTCTGCAGATCAGAAACCCTGGGATTGGTGATACACATGAACAAAAACACTGCCACATTTTCCATAAACTGAACAATCTATTGAAAAAGGATTCATTGTCTTCTCATCCATAACAACCACACGTTACCAAACAACCTCAACAACGCAGACTCAGTGCTTCATATCATAAAGATATACTCACTGTATCTAATGACTGCTCGACAATTCGGTACATACAATGTCACACAAATACGACCACCATATCTCTTGGGCCCGATTTAAAATACCTGTCTATAACGCCACATAATGAATTAAATATAGCATTTACAACATAAGACTATACAGCCACACATTTTGTGAGCATGTGGGTTGATGCTATTCTGTCATTCTGAGCAACAGATTAATGTGAGATGTACCCTTTACCCTTTGGCCCCTGCAAGATGCAATTTCCACCCCCACACTACTACAGAAGACAGACAGACACTCCTAACGTTCTAAAGAGAAATACCTGAAAAACTTTCAGCAACAAATACCCTCTGGAGTCGTCCACTGTAAGGAAATGACATAAAAATTCACAAAATGTCTTACGTAACTAGTGGGATACTTGGGTACTGGAGTACTGCTAGTTAGTGTAAGAAAAACATGAAAGTAACGAAAATTATTATTTATTTTGCAAAAATTCTGAGAAATCACAATAGCACTTTTAGTTATGAATTGAACACGTTATTTGCAGGTTCTTTTCAGAATGTGAAGTTACCTCTTAAGGATAGGATTCGCTAATGAAATTTCTATACAAAGTTTAAGATTGTTATTGACTTGGCAGAATGGCTGAGAGCAGCACCTACTCGACTTGAATAATTATCGGTTAGAATGTTGCTAGGTACAGTGGAGGCTGTCATGTGTGATATGCAGTGAAGGGTACTGTTGTGGAAGAAATGTGGGGGTCGCAAGAGCTGTAGCTGTGATGACTGCTGTCTGCGCCACTTGCTGCCGACAAATAAGATAACTCTCGTTCTATCTGGATTGACCTTCGCCAATCAAACTCTCCCTACGCCTTGATGAGGTCAAGGACTCCTATTCGCCCCTAGTCTATTGGCGTGGTACACCGGTCAGATAACCAGTCCACCACGATGCCACTCAAAAATTAGCTCGCAGGCGTTTAACTATTACTCAGTCCGTTCACACCGCACAATAAGTGCGGCGGCCAACACAGTGAACAACGCTTAATCGCAAAGACTCAATATACAGTTGCACTTCGATTCGCTCTCGACAGAGGTGCTCTCCCAGTGAAGTACTGAGGAGAGACTTGTTTCTCGCTCTTTGAGTACATGTACGAGCGCACAATAAGTGCGGCGGCCAACACAGTGAACAACGCTTAATCGCAAAGACTCAATATACAGTTGCACTTCGATTCGCTCTCGACAGAGGTGCTCTCCCAGTGAAGTACTGAGGAGAGACTTGTTTCTCGCTCTTTGAGTACATGTACGAGCGCGCACGCTCTCGTTACGTGTTCTCGCTCCAAGAGCGACAACGGAATGGCCCCTCTGCACACCAGACGTGAAGGGG
Source organism: Schistocerca americana (assembly GCF_021461395.2). NCBI lineage: Eukaryota > Metazoa > Arthropoda > Insecta > Orthoptera > Acrididae > Schistocerca > Schistocerca americana. Next base: position 89,386,119 of record NC_060129.1, read on the forward strand.
TATATATTTCGACCTCTTCCATTACTCCTTCAGCTCAAGGCGTCAGAAATATCGTCTGCCAATCAGCATTGCTCTTCTAAAACGGGAGAATGACGTTTGGTTTAAGGTGACCAATCCGGATATCTGTAGTATCGGTGTTTGGCGTTTGCTGTCACCCTGTGAAAATCTCTGAAACTGCGTTCTATGTGTAAAGGATGCGTAGGCTAACCGCTCTCACACAATGTAGCGGAATTTGCTTTTAAGCCGAACACAGGGTCGTCCTTTCTCTCGGGCTAACGATGTCTGCTCTACAGGCGGCGGTCACTGGCCGACGTAGATAGCTTGGGACCGGCCTCCTGGGGTGCAGTTGCCTCTCTCGAGCTAAAAGCTCCTGTGACCGTCGAGTCTGGAATGTATGTGTGTACGCCAACCTCGAGTATTTCGACCACGGTGCGCACTTGCGATTTATTAGTTATTTGCATATCGTTTACATGAATTCATACAATACTGACTTTATCTTTTCGAGTTTGGGCTCGAATGAAGCGTCTTGATGTGCAGAATATGATTGTGAGGGCGGAATATGTAAGCAATGAAGGAGACCACGACGTCTTATAATTTCAGGAAATTCTTATTAGAGGCTGCCCATGATTCCTTTACTTTCAACCTTCTTAAAAAAAAACAAAAAAACCTCTTATTTGCTAGTAGATCTAGTCACGTTGTGTGATATCATACTGTACGCAAGTTTATATCCCACGGCTCACCTATGATTTGAGGGTAGTGTCTTTGTATACTAATCAAAACGTCATGGAACCCAGGCTCGAACCTCCCTACTGCTTAAATTTAGAATAAAAATCATCAGTAATGATGGATGGGCGGATAGAGCTTCAAGGCACTTTTTTCCACTGCTCCTAAAACCCTGAAGAGTCAGCAGTGCTCAAAGGCATGAGAATGCAGAAGGTAATGGGAACCACTGGTGTCTGTCCACAGGACATGTAGCCTATAATTGAAAAGTGGTATGATGACTCCTCCACTGGCGAAATATTCCGCAATAGTCGCACATTCGGATCTCTGGGAGGGAACTGGCAAGTGCCAGGTGTCCCAATGAATTATGTTTACTGTATAGCTTCTTGTCTGGCACACCATGCTTCTTTTGTCACTGTAAATCTTACTCAACAGCATATCTCCATCTGCCTCGATAACTTCACCTCTTGGTGTAGCCTCTACTACATCCAAATCACTTATGTTAAAAACCCAAGGAATTATTACAAGAAATACCACCAATCATTTCTCTCTCCCTAACTTCCACCATTGCACACATAAACATGACTGTGTGGTGGTACTCTCTTCAAAGGGAAGCTGGTTCGAATCCTGGTGATGGAAGAAATTTGCATTGCTGGTATTTCCCGAGTATTGGGAGGGGGAATTGAAGCACCAAGTTTCACATCACCAGACCTCGTGTCAGTGTTCTACATTACATTACCTCTCCTCAGCGTATCATGATACACTGATGCCTGTGACACTGTTGAAGGTGACACATGTGGTGTCGACGATAATCGCCTGCAGCAAATCGTCAATCGACCGCCGGAGAGATGCTGTACACCTAAGCAGCATCGCCACCGCCTATGAGAAAGAAGTAGCAAGCCACTCCTCCTGTAGCTTCGAGGCGCCACACACGACAAGTATTTCCAGTTCTGCCAGTGCCTGGTACGAGTTCTGCCAGAGTCCAGCCTGAGTTCTGTTCTGTCTACGAGGGTATCAACAGTTCCATGACGACTGCAGAGAAGCGACGAATTTCTGCCTTCAGAGTGCAGTGTCGGCGTAACGTCACTCAGTCAAGCCTAGGCCAAACATGCACGTACAGAGAGTCGAGGGCCAACAACAGACACATATTTGGCACAGTTGTGGTAAACGTTCAGTGCTCATCATCTGCAGACCTGCACTGTAATGCCGCTCAGTGTTTTCAGCAGCTCCTGTGTATTTGGACCCCAATTAATACCACACGTGCTCACGCAGCCACAGCCACGAGGAGCTAAAGATAAGTGTATTGATTTCCAAACAATAAGGCGTTCTGATTATTGACTCATTTATCGTAAATTTATTAAAAGCATGACACAACAACATGTGTGTCAGATGTGGATGTTAAGCTCTTAACGCATCCATTACAGTCACGTACATTCAACAGATAACTTCGAGTCACAGTTCTCTCACAATGCAAGGACAGTGCCCAATTACGTGCAGTAAGATAAGCGCTCACAGTAAGACCGCGGATATGTTGCTCCATTTCTCTCTGCTGACATGGGCAGAGGACTCTCACTTTCTCATATCTTGGAATAATCACGGAACACCAGTCTACCACAAACTCAAATTAAGAAAACAGCAAACTCGACAATGTGGGGATTCCATCATCCAGCCATCCTCTGTACTTGGAAAAAACCCACTGAACGAGGCGATGCTGTGGTAAGCTGGTGGCTACAAACTTGATTTTCGACCAAATTTAGTTTCTCTGCGATGTCCCTACACAGTTTAAGGTGAATGACACGACGGTTCCTATGGATGGATGCAGCTGTCCTGCTTCCCCGTTCTTCCCAATTCTGGGTTATGCTCTAATAGCTGTTTCACCAACAGGACGTTAACCCCTGATCTTGTTTCTTCCTTCGTCTTTCCAAAAGCCTTAGTGACCCCAGTGTTACTTCCGCCAATATAGCTTGGATCTCAGCACTCTCAAAAATTTACCATTCCTTACAGTCTTAGAACACCTTGCACTCTGTATCATATTTGCCGTCTCAGACGCAACCTCTACCAGCTGATTACTGTGCCCTCTCTTCTGAAGTTCCTCAGACTTTGTCACAAATTGGAAACGTTCCATAAACGTGGGAAACAAAAGCAATTTTTCTCGCCTATCCTCTGGATACCTAGGCTTCTGGTGCGCCTATACCAACATGTCATAGCCACCCTCCACTTGCCACCCTTCTGTATCCTATTCGAGCGGAACTGCAGCTGGCTGATTCTTCCTGTTCCAGAATAGTATGTAGACACTTACTCCTCCAACCAGCTATAATCCTAGCGTCTACGCCTCTTCAATATGTAGATGATCCCGCTTCCAGCCTCCTGACCACTGTCATCCGTCCCTCACACCTCCCTCTACCCACATCAACTTGTCAATCATACTTCCCAGCCCACTCCAACACCTTGAATACATACACCCTTTCTGGCCGGCACCTGCATCATACTGTATTACCCTCATGGTAGTTATTGGGAACTGACTGTCAGTGACTTGCCAGAAGCACGAGCCTTATCTTCACCATAGCACCATCATCAGCTTCAATGTACATGTGTTTATGTAGAGACGCTATGGCTTTCATTTTTTTGAAACCTATCATTTTATTCATTCTCCCATAAAAGCTATACTGGCCTAACTTCGATAAGCTGAAGAGCAGCAAAGTGTCCGAACCATGCGCACCACACGATAATGTGGTGGGAGTGAAATGAATAACAAAGAAAATGGAGTGTTTACGACAAAGTCGTGCATTCGGCCTTTCACAGAATGTGCCTGTGTATGAGAATCTTTCAGAACTTATTCGTCTTACTGGGTATACATTTGCGCTCAACACGCCAATGAGGTATACATTGGATGACGTGTAGCATATCAGTATCATTCTTCTTTTATTTGTACTCTGAACAGAAATAGTGCTCGAGGAAAACGACCATCAGGACTTCTCAGAATGCAGTTGGTAAAGTCGTCTTTAAGCTGGAGCCTGGTTTGGTCACCACACTGCTTCGCAAGCCATTGTCCTACTGCAGGTTGTGGTCATTCGCCGTCTTCCTACTTCTGAACTAACTTACCCAGTTAATAATTGTGGGACACAGTTAATTATTGGGTCTCCGAACAATTCTACAGTTCCAACATTTTCGATTTCCATAAATCAATGTCAGAGGTGAAAGAAGAGATAAGTGACAGAAGGAATCTCGGGAGCAATGCCTGAATCCCAAATCTCTGGAGTTGTAATCCCACATTCATCCACTCAGCAGCTGAGGCATACATGTCCCAATTGCATTTATTGCTGCATTATTATCATTATACTAGCACAAGTGAGACGAAGTAATTACATTTTTCTGCGTGTTTTTGAATGTATGCAAACAGAGTATTAACAGTAAATCGTTCATTGTGGTAAAGGAACTCCCAAAATCGTCAGTTAATGTATTTTGTTGTGTTTTTTCTCGACAATCTCGTGCTAACGAAACAAACTGGTGACAAATATGCTCCATCACTTTTTTTTACGCTGCGTGATGGGGTCACTAAGTTCACGGAGAAAAGTGAAATATCACAAAAACGAGAATTCAGCCTGCATGCTATTTCTTTGTACAGGACGCCTATGGAGTTATGTCAAAAGAGTATATTCTATATGGACGTAGTTAGATATAAAAAAAAATACGTATCCAACGGATCAGTGTATGGACGATCACACCTTCCTCAGATATGTATGTGTCTCGCTGTCCCCCTTGCTTTATTGCGGATGGTTCTAGTAATTTTGCTTGGAAAGACTTCCTCAACACTTGTGTCAATTTTCCAATAATCTTTCAACGTTGAGCCACATGCGACTTTATTATTCTTCATATTCAGTTATTTGCGTGGTAAGATCAAAAGTTTGTCATGACGATTTCAAAAGGTTGTTGAGGTGGTAATGTTGGGATTTCGTGGTAACCATTTTAATGTGTCTTTAAATGTTGCAGAACCAAATACACTCCTGGAAATTGAAATAAGAACACCGTGAATTCATTGTCCCAGGAAGGGGAAACTTTATTGACACATTCCTGGGGTCAGATACATCACATGATCACACTGACAGAACCACAGGCACATAGATACAGGCAACAGAGCATGCACAATGTCGACACTAGTACAGTGTATATCCACCTTTCGCAGCAATGCAGGCTGCTATTCTCCCATGGAGACGATCGTAGAGATGCTGGATGTAGTCCTGTGGAACGGCTTGCCATGCCATTTCCACCTGGCGCCTCAGTTGGACCAGCGTTCGTGCTGGACGTGCAGACCGCGTGAGACGACGCTTCATCCAGTCCCAAACATGCTCAATGGGGGACAGATCCGGAGATCTTGCTGGCCAGGGTAGTTGACTTACACCTTCTAGAGCACGTTGGGTGGCACGGGATACATGCGGACGTGCATTGTCCTGTTGGAACAGCAAGTTCCCTTGCCGGTCTAGGAATGGTAGAACGATGGGTTCGATGACGGTTTGGATGTACCGTGCACTATTCAGTGTCCCCTCGACGATCACCAGTGGTGTACGGCCAGTGTAGGAGACCGCTCCCCACTCCATGACGCCGGGTGTTGGCCCTGTGTGCCTTGGTCGTATGCAGTCCTGATTGTGGCGCTCACCTGCACGGCGCCAAACACGCATACGACCATCATTGGCACCAAGGCAGAAGCGACTCTCATCGCTGAAGACGACACGTCTCCATTCGTCCCTCCATTCACGCCTGTCGCGACACCACTGGAGGCGGGCTGCACGATGTTGGGGCGTGAGCGGAAGACGGCCTAACGGTGTGCGGGACCGTAGCCCAGCTTCATGGTGACGGTTGCGAATGGTCCTCGCCGATACCCCAGGAGCAACAGTGTCCCTAATTTGCTGGGAAGTGGCGGTGCGGTCCCCTACGGCACTGCGTAGGATCCTACGGTCTTGGCGTGCATCCATGCGTCGCTGCGGTCCGGTCCCAGGTCGACGGGCACGTGCACCTTCCGCCGACCACTGGCGACAACATCGATGTACTGTGGAGACCTCATGCCCCACGTGTTGAGCAATTCGGCGGTACGTCCACCCGGCCTCCCGCATGCCCACTATACGCCCTCGCTCAAAGTCCGTCAACTGCACATACGGTTCACGTCCACGCTGTCGCGGCATGCTACCAGTGTTAAAGACTGCGATGGAGCTCCGTATGCCACGGCAAACTGGCTGACACTGACGGCGGCGGTGCACAAATGCTGCGCAGCTAGCGCCATTCGACGGCCAACACCGCGGTTCCTGGTGTGTCCGCTGTGCCGTGCGTGTGATCATTGCTTGTACAGCCCTCTCGCAGTGTCCGGAGCAAGTATGGTGGGTCTGACACACCGGTGTCAATGTGTTCTTTTTTCCATTTCCAGGAGTGTACAATCCGAGAATAAGTTGTTCATTAAGAAACCCACACATCTGAACAACAAAACGAGACTCAAGCTCTTTCCTTCTACAACCACATAAGATCCGTGATTGCCTTGTCATGGAGCTGAGATACTGATAACTTCTGTTGTACTGAGAAATGGAAGTTCCCATTCACGTAAGCTTCAAAAGAATGTGGTCTTAACAGGTATTCTGATCACACAATGGCCCACATAATGTGAGGTAAGTTCCTTTCCAACTCTTGGTAATATGGGTACTTTCATTAGACAAGAAAACAATTTTTTCCTGATCAAATAGTGGTATATGGCACATTTATACCTAAACAACACTCTTCAGCGAGACATGGCAGAAGTCGCCACAACAGAGTATGATAGGTTGCAAATCGTTGCTCCACACCATTGTCAGATAATTCAGTAACAAACATGGGCCTAAATCCTTTCGTATTCATATTTTTTCAATATGGTCGTGCATTTTTGGATAAGATGCTTGAAGTCGAACTGCTCTTTTGCAAATGGTTTTCATTGGAGACTGCTCATCTGATTAAGAGTGGGTGACACACGTTCCTGTCACTTTTCATTGCTTCCAATACGTGGCCTGTCTTTCAGACAGCCTGAAAATACAGGACATTTATCTCAATCAGGCATGGCTACTTTACGAGGGGGACTGAGGCAAATGGTCTCATCATACCTTACATAGTTTTTCCTATCTGCGGATGTTCATGCAACCACGAATCCTCCACTAATCTCTCCTTTACAAGATAACTGTTGGTCCATGGATTCGGAACTCAAAGACTGTAGTGCTGAAACAAAAATATAATTCTGATAACATTGTTTTTTTCCATCTCCAATGTAGGAATATCAATAAAACCTATTTACTTCCTCATTTTTACTATGTCAAGAGCGATACAGGGACTTCTTGGACACCCTGTAGATGAAATAGACGTGCATAGTAACATGATACCTGTCTTTGTTAATACTCCTACTTTGTGTTGACATGCCGCCCTACATAGTTCTGGGTCACTGAACCTGGATAATGTGGGTAAACAACGCCCAGGCTCGTCATCCAGAGAAGACTTTGGATTCAGCTGCCTGCAGTGTACGGGCACCACCTACTTGCTGTCGTTTTCTTGCAGACGAGGAGTGGCAGCTGGAGGACAGAAGCCACGATATGCTCTCCGTGGACACTGACTGCGTGCAGCTGTTGGTGAACGCCCTGGACCACCCCACGTGTCCGCTGGAAGACCTGCCACTGGAAGCCGTGAAGCAGCGCGGGCAGTGCCGCGAGCAGCTGTGGGACGACGTGGTGCAGAGGTCGCCCCACATACCCGTCACCAGCTACCTGGCCTACACGCAGAGGGCGAACGTCAACCTCTGCCTGCTGGCCTGGATGGCGGTCAACTCGTACGGCATTTGTCAGGACGTCCCGTTTAGTCTGATACAGTCCGTGCACGATGCTCGCCGCTATTTCGATAGTCCTTATGATCAATCATGTCTCCAGCCGAACGCTACAGACGCAATCTGCTCTGTTTCCAGAGCTATTCTGTTGCTAAAGTGTCGCGACTTTTCCTCCATGAAGACTTCCCATAATTGTACTTTCACTAAGTTCCGATCTCTATGGGTCTATAGTAGGAGTAGTATACTGGATCAAAAGCTAACAGAAGAAATACTGAACTACAAAAACGGTTTAAACGACGCCACCTTGAAATACAAGGATTTTAAAATCGACAGCTTGAAGCCTTTGGAAATGTCATTTATACTGGTAAATATCATTTTCCGTTTTTCGACTGCCGGAGTATACATGTACCTTCCCCAGTTACGTAATTTGCCTGGGAAGATACTCTTGTCCTTTCAGATTACGTGCATAGTCCAGATCCTGTGTTCTGAGGTCGTGTATCGTATGGCAGGCGTCCCTGACTTACCTACAGCAGTGCTGATAGACAGCGCCCTCACACTTCTCAGCTGTTTCTGGCTGAACTCATTCTGCTACCACATGTATGCTTGTGTTCGCCATCTCAGGCTTCCTGACCAGCTACTACCTGCTGAAGTAAGCCAGTTATTCCGTCGTGAGGTGCTGTGTGTGTTTATACCGTGGAGTATAGTATGTGTGGCAGCTGTTGCTTTGGAAAAGACAAGTAAACATTACCTCATCCACAGTCGCATAGTAGTCCTTGCAGGGATTTCAGTGTCTGTGGCATTCAACTTGGTTTGTCTCGGACTGATTGGATACATGTACCTACGTAATCGGTGCTCCATGCGGCAACTCGAAATTGTTGATAACAAGAAATTTGCCTCAAAGAAGCAATATCTTTTTATGTCAGTTAAAGCCATTATATTAAGTGGAATAGGAATTATTATTAGAATTGGGTTCCACCAAGCTCAGGGAATAGCGCAGTTAGTGTACTATATACATCTAGCTACGATGGTGCAAGGACCAGTGCTCTTCGTCTGTTTCGTTTGCAATGGAACGACGCTCCCTCTACTGAAGAACAGGATACTTCTTTGGTGGGACCCAACCAACATCCCTGCAGGTCTAGAGCTGTGTTCGGCAGCCGAGAGGAATCTGGCCAGGAGAAACAATGAACAGTCTCCCTTTTCAGAATCCTCGCTGTAGCCTCCTTCAGTATTTTTCGCAAATAACTGTCTCCACACTACACTGCATTAAACCCAGAAATAAAAATGGACTCTACCTGGTATGACAATATTAAATGTCATTAAATCTGATATCGTACAGCCAGTACTTCTCTTTCCTAACGTCTCCTTCATTTATAACTGTGTGCTTATTTGTGAGTGGTAGCCTCTGTCTACCTATTCTAATGCACTCAGAATACTTACTAAAATTGTTGGGAATTGCTTTGTGTGTACAACAGGCTGCGTCAATCACACGTCCTGTTATATACAAGGAAAACGCAGCAGGTTGTCAGAGGAATTCCCGTTCGTCAGGGTCATCTACCGTGGCGATGGTGCATTTCTGGACACATGTTTGTAGGACGTTTTTTCTCCGTTTTCCTTCGAGGATCTGTCTTTGCAGTTTGTCGGTTTTATTAATGTATAATGTATGATTATAGTAAATAACATTATGTCTGAAACAAGGAAATTTTCCATATGTGTGTGAAAGATGTACTTTTACATGATTTGTAATTCAAGTACCATGACAAGAGACATTCAGATACTTATAAAATCAAAAGAGAGGGGCCAATGACTGAAGTGCTGTGTGCATGAAAGTGTAAATGGGTTTGTTGAGCTTATTAGTGGTTCGATCACATAGACTGGCTCAAACAGGTATAGTAATAAAGTAACACATGACTTGTTGTGTGAAATGTGGCTTGAAGTGAACGCAAAGTGTCGAATGGCAGAGTTATATGAGATTAGCATTATTGGGTTTGTGAGACAAGATGATGATTTGTTAAGCTAGAGGTTTGTAAGGGTACTATGGCATTTGTTAAAAGTTAATGTTCCATGTGCCACTCTTGAGCAAGGAAGAACATTACTTAAAGGCGTATTCACAGAAACAGTACTGTGGAAGGATAAACTTGTGCCAGTACTGTGAGTCCTGGAAACATGTGCCATAGTAGCTTCACTAGAAGCACACAGTACGCCGAAATTGTTGTGATTCGTAATCAATAGACGATCTCCCATTTGTTCAAATAAAACCTGAGTGAGCAAAGTAAAGGAGTGTCTGTGTGAATTTAGTTTCAAGCCCAACTGAAAATCCTGTGATAAATAGTACTACGTGGAGTGATTTTCGTGAATTGTGAAAGTATAGCCATCATCGCGCACTTAGCAGGCACCCGCAGAGTTAACCGCGGTTTGCGTCTGGACGCAGTGGAACCAGAGGCCGCAGCGCCACGAGGGAGGCAGGTGCCGGGTGCAGCCCGCCTGGCCGCGGGGGGCGCCGGCAGCTCAACACATTCTGTAAACCCGTTTGACGAAGATTTGCAGGCCGTGCGCCTCGATTCTGTCAGCGCAGCGCCAAGCCAACCCTGGCCCGCTTTGCGTGACGTCACAAGAGCGCGCCGCGGCCTTCTCTTTAGGCCAGAGCCGACACGGGGCGCACTGGGGGCGCTTAGCGGCCCACCCACACAAGCGTCCTGCACCACCGGGACACGCGTAAAGTCAGCCCGACACAGTGGTCGCCAGCCGAGCCTCGACCCGCTGGAAAGTATCGAACCTCATCGCTCGAAAGCCAGTAGTTAACGGCCCTCGTGCCACCTACTTACCCCCAGGCAGGATCCCGAGTTCCGACCGCAGTTCTGGGAACATTCACAGCCAAGTCCAGGAAATTACTTTCGACTGGCTGTACGAAATACACAGTTCAAACTCAACAGGAAGACGGTCACTCAAAAAACATTACTCCCAGATTTGGATAACAAACTGAGATTATCGCTATCTAATTACCCCCAGCCAAGTCAGTCATTTGAGTCGGAGCACCACTACCACTTAGCTAACATCACCGAGTTTTCCCTGAGGTACAATTCACTGTAAACGCCCACACTAATTACCATGCAACATTAGCAGATAACGACAGGAAAGTTCTTAAGCGGTAACGGATGCGCGCAAACGAGAAGGCGTTTGGAAACTCGAGAACACTGTGCGTCGCGACACAGAACTCCGCTCCAGAGAGCCCGCGACCCGCCACGTCGGCCACACGGGCGCCGACGGCCAGTTCTCGATTCCCCGAGCTCCGAGCCTCTCCACGAAATCCTTCTACACGTGGGCCTTTCAGCCAATCAGGAGCAGCAGAGGACTGGAAGCCCCACCACTGCCCACTCCCTGCTGCTGCTTACAGCCGCTGCTGTCACGTTCTGGTCTTCAAAAAGGCGAACCAGCGAGCAGATATGGGTGGTCAGGGAATCACCTGTTACAACCCTTTCACTCGTGGGGTATTAAGCATTAACTTCTGCAACCGATATACCTATTAAGGGCTTTCCTCTGATATATCTGGAGACAAGCATTCCCGCAGCCGAAACTGCTTGAACTGTTGTTACATGTACGTAGTTGTTCGACAGCACACGTGTTACTCAGACGATGTCCCCTGCAAAGTGCATCATGCGTAACTCGCGCCACTGCCGTCAAACGCAGCATTGTCAGAGCGACTCAGACTTGGGATCAGCAGTCTGCACAACCGCCACAATTTGAGACAGGGACGACCAACTCGCATCTGCCGAGGCTAAAGGCACAGAACTCAACGCTGACTGCGAGCGTTCTCAAGCAGGGCGTGGGGACTATGGATCGTCCTGCTTCCGATATGCAACAACAGTTTTCAGCGCACCAGACTGAAGTAGAGAACTCTGTCTCCACCAGATCTCCAGAAACGCAACGCTACGCCGAAAACCCAGACAATAAATCCGAAGTAAACAGGCAAAGCCGCCACAAACACGATACTCCAATTACATAATGTTTACACACATCCAAATACATCTCACGAAGAAGAAGGTTTACAACTGGTTGGGTGCAGATGGAATTAAAGCACATCCAACACAACTTATGGCACTTTAGCAAACCCTACAATTAACTATAAACTAAGAAGGTGGCAAAGAAACCGCCAAATCGTTGTAACCTGCACTAAAACAGTTGCCTGGGCCACCAAGCCGTTCACAAAAAAATCCGAAGAAATTTGCCAACATCACAACACACACATCAGATATCGAAACTCGAGAGAACAGTTTGAGTTACTTACCGATCTGAAGCAACAGTAACAGAAATCACACCGCACACCAAACACTAAGCAAAAGAGAAACTACACAGACTCACGCTCGCCTTTGTGATAACCAATTTTGAGCGTGATACAACAAACGAAAAAACTGAAGGGGACCTAAAGGTACCGGGAAACTAAATCAAAATTCCCCGCTATTCCTTCCAGTCATCTATAGTTACAAAGAACCAACTAACAAGCTACTTGTTCACCATTTCAGAATGCACTGTGTACCTCACAAGGTTGGACTATTTAAACACTACCTCCTCAATAACAGAAACGTCCATATTGCAACACTTTCCAATAAGACACGAAAAGCTGCGATATAAAGAGAAATGTGAAGAACGGAGTCGAGCACATCCAATTTTTAATTGCAAAATAGACCCGAAACAAGAAGCACCAAAATGCAGGAGCTGCAACACTGATAACGTTAATAGTGATGAGAGTCGCAAAGAAAGACCAAACCAGCCTATCTCAGTAAACAAAACTGAAAACATTAAGCGCATTGATGAAACTATCACGGTCTTCGTCCAAGAATGACACGAAAACAATCAAACGGAAAACATACTCTGAGTCTTCACTACAGCCCCTCCCAACATGATATTTGAAAGAAGGGAAATAATAACAGCAGTTTCTAAAAAGCTCCTACTACGTTCTTTGGCGAACACGGATCCACGTCTATATCGCCATATTGATAGACAAGGAGGCCTATGCCCAACCTAGCCTGAGACACCAGGAAGCAAGAATTAACTTTCACATTCAAGCCTAAGAAAGATATTGCCACTATCTGCATTAACACGCTGGGTTTCTGCTCTAAAAACAAACTCCCTAAAGGCATAATAAGAGAAAAAGAAGTTGGTATTATAGTCGCAGCACGTACCCCATGAGCAGGTAGAGAAATCAATCTAGATAACTGTATCTGTCACGCAAACCAGACCGTAGTAGAAGCTGAGATAGATGCTTCAGAGTCTTCCATATAAAACACCACAACGATGTATCTTGCCGCGGTACTGCCAGCTGATCTCGTTAGTTATATACTCTCATTTTGCCCAGCTAAAGGAACAGGAGGCTCAGTACTAGATCTGTGATATTTGCTGAAAAATTGAACAAGAAAGATATTAAACTTGTTGTAGCCATTTTGAATCACGCAAGACTCAGAAATGACTCGCCGCCTTTTATCAATCACTATGGCACTTCTATCTTAGAACACATACTATGTACAACATAGCTACCCAGATTCTGAAGCTACACTGAATTTGGCGACTGCATAACTAACGAATACCTCACATTTATTATGCTGTGAACCACAAAAACTAGGAAAAACAATCATAAACTCACTAAATCGGATAGTCGAAAAATTCAGATTGATACGTTTTAACAGAAAACCTAACGAATCAACTATTCAAACCACTCCTTATAACATATTGTAATCACCAAACACAAGTGGAAGCAATACAACCTGCTATACCTAAAACTACCCTAAGAAGAAAATAACATAACAAAGAGAAAGACTCCTGACGTACATAAGAAACAAAATTAAACAGTAGGGAAAGTCTATAGACCATACGGCACTAACCAAATGGATATGCTACGATTGGCTTGAACGTTTTCAATGACCTGATAAGAAGAGAAACCCACCAAATGATGCGCGAGGTAATCACAAGAATTAGGTCCCACAATAGCAGTAGTTTTTGGAAAAAATTTCCAACAGGTCATAGCACACCATTTGCGAACAGCCATCCTTAATAGCAGATGAGAATGTCATTCATTACTGACGACCTCAAAAAAGTTCCTCAGAGTGCTAGAAAACCATTCACGGTCATCCACGGTATCCATAATTCGATGAAACTGACGAAGAAACAATACTCGACAATCCGAATGCAACCGCTTAACATCCACTACTTTATAAGATTGACGAATATGAAATGGAAAGAAAGCAGCTCAGAGACTGGAGGCACCGGAAGATAACAAAATAAATCAATCCTTTCACAAGACACCTGCCTCAAACACATCAGACGTTTCTTCATCGCGGCCATGAAACTGAAAATAGTCTCTCTAAAATAGAAGCAAGCTAGAATCAAGATGATTTCCCAACCCGAAAGACCAAAAAACAACACCAAATCATAGATTACCGTGCTCTCAGTGACAGGGAAAGCTTTCGAGACAGACTAAAAATATTCAAGGAAGAACAACATAATGGCACAAGAACAAGCCGGGTTCAGCGGCAACCACAGCACAGGCGACCCGGTCCCAGGACTGAGCAGCAGAGCGACGCAGGCTGAACGCAACACGGCAGGCGCAACGCCAGCACGCTTTCTCGTGGACGGCGAACGCGCCTTCCATTGGTTGTGGCATGATGGGCTGCTCTTTGAAACGTTACTTTTGAACTTCCCACCCCAAAGTGTGCAGCTTACTAAAAACGTTGCTGGAAACAGGTAAGTACAAGCGCTGCTTGGTGATCACCATTCGACAACTATTAAGCCAGACGCAGTGACGTCACGTGGGACAGTCACGTCTCCACTGCTACACACCAACAACACGGTTGACATCGCTAAAGATCGAGGAACGAAAGAAGAGGCCTGTACAAAGATGACACTGCGTACTGTTGTCAGGGCCCGACATGTGGCAGAATTAACGAGCAGGTCAGCCCCTTCACAAACAAGCAGGAATCATCGCTAAGCAAGTCGAGTAGATTAAAATACAGTGGATCCACGAAATCTATCCTTCATCGCCAACCTGTGATTTTCAACTACCCCTACTTTGAATAAATATGCATTCCTCACGTTATCTTCAGAGGTACTCTGACAGTCAGTTATAAACAATGAAGAAATACGCCAACTGGAAAATAAGATGTTATAACACAGAGAGATGTTGTTGCGCCCCTCAGTGTCAAGACTGGTTTTAAAAATAGCTCTCCATTCTACTGTATAACATGCAGGCCTCTTCATCTCCAAGTACATACTGCAGCCCACATCCATCCCAATCTCCTTACTGTATTCACCACCCGGTCTTCCTCTACGATTTTCACCCACACTTCACTTCAAAACTAAATTGGTTACCTGTCGACGTCTCGGAACGTGTCCTACCAACCGCCCCTCCATTTGGTCAAGTTGCGCCTCGCATGTTCCCACGTTTCTCGGGAATCCAAACTTATCTTCCCTGAGGTCGGCGTCTACCAGTTTTCTCATTCTTCTGTAAAGAATCTGTGTTAGTATTTTACAACGATCAGTTATTAAACCGATAGTTTAGTAATTTTCACACCTACCAGTAACTGATTTCTTTGGAACTGATAACATTAAATTCTTCTTAAGGTCTGTGGGTACTTCGCCTGTCCCATACGCCGGGCACAACAGGTGGGAGAGCTCCGCCGTGGCCGGCTCTCCCGAGGCTGCCTGTAATCCTGCCAGAAGACTGTTTACTCCTTGGGCCTCGTTTCGACTTAGATGTTTCAGAACACTGTCAAATTTGATCTCGCACAGTTACATCTCCCACCTCATTTACATCCATGACCACTTCCCTATCTGTAATATTACCTTCAGTATGATATATATCTGACATAACTACATTAGCAAACAACAAACCTATCTGATGTCATGACAGCAGAAATTCTAAATATGATGTAACTATGCTATTGACTATACAAAGACATAGACCACTACACCATTCAGAAGGACTCCAGTTTCTTCTATATAACATGGCACTTACCTCTGACTTACACGGTTATGTTACAAATCCCTTCGTATCATACTACAGATTAGTTCCTAAGCATTAGTCTTAAAGACTACTAGTACAATGTAACAGGACACAAAGTGCCATAACGATCGACAAACAATCGCAGGTGATGCTTTTTTAAAGGAAGGTTTTAACCCACTCATAAGGCGAATGCCAGGACTCAGCTGTAAGAATAACATCGTCCTCCAATCCGCCAGGATTACACGCTGTGTCCAAACCAAATAAGAGCCTCAGATTTAAGATGGACAGCGTCACTACATCATTAAGCGCATTTCCGTTCAAAGAGTAACGCGTTTGGTAAGGCACATTGCTGCTTGTACTAAACTTAAATGTTTTCATTTTCACCTCTCCCCTGTCAACAGTGACTGTAATTGGGATCAGCAACTCAGAAACAGACATTCTTTAACAAAGTCACTCTGAAGTAGTCGACGAATGATCTTGAAATTAACCACATTTTATTAAGACCTGACTTATTAGGCGCTGCAGATAAGTGATCTTACGTATTTCTAAAACATTAAAACTTAATTACGAAACCTTTTAATTTTCTTGATCGCAAAAACACATTGCTTTACCATCCATTACACGTTTTGGTTGCCAATCAACTATTGTTAGCTTGTAAAAGAAACAATAAACAGGGAATTGCCTTAGATTTAACCAAATTTAACAAAGTTACGTAGTATTGCGTGATGATATGCCAGTCATGGTAAATGCAATGTGGCTATGAATTCTGTAGGCTTGAACGCCATCATCTAATAGCATATCTTGGAACTGTGTAAGTAATTGGAAAGTACCTATCAGGTGAATGTGAATAGTAAACTGTTTTCAGATATTAAAGAAATAAGCAAATAGAAATAATGAAAACATACCATGCTGACTAATGAACCACATTTTCCATAGACTATTGGTTACACCAACGAAGTTACAGAGTGCGACTCTCAACATATAGTAACAATCGAAACACACTCTTTCGTTAAGAATAAATGCGCTAGCCCAGTTTAAGAAGCGAAAGTAATTTAAGGAAGAGACACTCTCTCTAGTTACTTATATCGAAAATGAGTATGAGCAGAAATTAGTAAGTGTAGCTGCCTTTTTGGCCCTATCAGCTGTTCTCGACACTGCTTGGTGAGAAGCACTTCTTTAGAAATTCACGATTGTGTCGTAAATTTAAGGAGTTACTTAGCAACATGCTAAGCAATAGAGCATTTCATATCCATTCTCACAATGACAGATGCAGGGTACGTAAACCAAATGATAGTTTACTTCAAATGCCTGTTCTGAGTCCACTACCACTTTGGTCTGTACATGCACAGCTTACCAAAAGTCTTCAAAAAAATTTATTTATGCTGATGGCATTTGCTTGGTGGCTCAGAGCCTCAACGTTTCTGATACTGAAACCTCTTTAGCCACTGATATGGAAGTCTTAGATGTATACATCAAGAAATAGTGGCTCCACCTAAATCCACAGAAAATAATTGTATCTATATTACATCTATGCAGAAGACAGTCAGAGTGCACACCAGAAGACAGATTCAGAGACCAAGTCTCGTTGTACTGCATTACACCATAATACATAGGAACAGCGCTAGATAGAACTCTTGACTTACAAGTAGCACCTAAAGTCAAAACGAGAAAGAACAGTCTTCAAAAATTTGGTGGTATCTTATGGGGAGCTAATGCTCGTGTTTTGAGATCCATAGCTCTAACCCTATGATAGGTGCTCTGTTGCTGAAGATTACTGTTCGACCAGAATCAATAGTGCTCATACTAAGAAGATAGCTGTCCAACTGAATCAGGTATTATGGAATGTATTCAGAGTACAATCGCTCTAAGACTTCCTGTTCTCAGCATCATCCCACCCCCAGCTCTAAGAAATCATCTCTCCTAAAGGTCTGGAAGAACATTCTGAAGAATCCTCAGCTGGCCAGTCATCGAGATGCTCCACAGGCAGAACATCAACACTTGAAATCAAGGAAACCCTCATCATGCACAGCAGAAAACCTCGTTGTGTCCTCTTTGATTGTCAACCATTTACGGAAAATTCTGTGGAATCCGTCATCAACAGTCAACAAGCATCTAGTCAAGGACCCATTCATGCAGACAGGATTCGATCTCCCCAGACGTCAGTAGAGGATCTTGAAATGGATTAGCAGTGGAGAAGGCTGATGTGCTTATCTCAAGCATGGGGTGAGTGTTCTATTTACAGACAATTCAATGTCACTTTCTAAATATTCCAGTTTCAATGGCCTCAGTATTATCATAACAGAAACAGGGTCACATGTTCCAACACCCTTGAGGCAGCTGCATGTCCTGCCCACTGCTGTGACTTCACATGATGATCAAATCTAATGCTAATTCCAGAGATCTCTTTATCCTCACATGTGCTGATTCGATTATGTGCATGCTTAATCTTCAGGATATGTAATTACCCAGGGGCAGTCTTCTGGATCCTGCGGTGTATGTCATAATTTCATCAAATAATTACAAATGATTTATCAGTTATGCTACTCCCATGGTCTTGGTCTCTGTATCCTGAAGTGAACTGGACCGTGGATACTGAAATAGTACTTACCGACGAGAGTCGTTGCACAGTGTCATTTTCACTATGTCTTCACTGCTTAGAAAGTGTGTTAACTGCCCTGTCATCGTGCTATATAATTTTTGCATGTTATTGCATTAAGTCATGGGATTTTGAGGTCATCTATACTGCAGAGAGGTATATAAACCATAAAGCTCTATGATATTATCAGTTCATTTCAGAATGCCACTATTTACCAGTACATACATGTTAGCTTATGGTTCAAAACATGTAAATGTAGGATTAGCATGAGATTGTGAGTGTGAAGTTATGGTAGAAACTGAGGATGCCCGTCGTAATGAAAAACACAATTTACAGATAGGAGTCAGGGCGAGCATTGTTAGCCGATGAAGCACACTGAGAAGTTGATGACAACAGACTACGATCCTTTTCAACTTCCTCTTCACATGAACATCTGTAGCAATAAGGCAACCATCATCGACCTGTATAAAAGTGTCGTGAAGTTGTATTGGTTATGCAGTGCACTACGGATTGCAACAGACAAATACGGTGGCAAGTATATGTGAAAGCGTTACTAAACGATGTTTTATGTTATGGAAGTGAATGTTGCATATAAGATGATTTAGAACAATATGTAAACATATGTATGCTTACAGCACCAAGGGCTGCTACTATAATCCCATAAATATTGAAACTGTAGAGCCTGGTTTACAGACAGAGAACGGAGATACGTCGTTGCTCCTGCTGGATTGAACACAATGGAAGCAGAATTTATAGCATAAAAAACCAGTTATTTAAAGAAGAATACAGAGATATAAGACAGAACAATTGTTTTTTTTTTATTTTGTGCATGTAAGAAACGTTAATAAACAAAGTTATTTAAAATGTGTATTTATCTTTCATTGAAAGAGCACCAGTGCAAAACAAATATTATGTAAGATATTTACAGATATGATAAACATGTCATACTATTCTGCAAACCCTCAATCATACATACAGCAAATATATCCACTGATTGAGTGAATAGAGCGAGCATGGTACAGTGTCAAAAAATTTCGACGATATAAACACACATTTAAAACAGCTTAAGAAGGGTTCAAGTTATGTGCAAATACCCACATACTTAAAACAGAGATATGAGCAACTGAAGACGGTATTGACTTTGTAAGAGGAGGTCCAATAGTACTACCTTCAGGTTTTCTGTTAGGACAATGCTTAGCATTTGATGCTAAAAAGGTTTGAAAATCCTATCTGCCTGTAGATACACACATCAAAATGTATTACATCGGTTCCGAGAGATCCAGAACCTGTACAGAAACCTGGAATAGAATCAAGATAAACATCATTTCCGCCCTTTTTATTGGTCATGAAAACCACACATTGCATATTGTTCCACCATACAGCGAGACCTTCAGAGGTGGTGGTCTAGATTGCTATGCACAACGGTATCTCTAATACGCAGTAGCACGTCCTCTTGCAATGATGCATGCCTGTATTCATCGTGGCATGCTATCCACAAGTTCATCAAGGCACTGTTGGTCCAGATTGTCCCACTCCTCAACAGCGATTCGGCGTAGATCCCTCAGAGTGGTTGGTGGGTCACGTCATGTTCGATAGGGCTTATGTCTGGAGAACATGCTGGCTGTGAGATACAGGAGGATTCCAGTTACATTACGTTATAGTCAGGCAGAGGTTCCGAAATCAGATATTGGATTGTAACGCATACCTAGGAGCAGTTATAGACTCAGCTCACAATTTAATAGTGATGAAGAGTAGACTGAAGTTTGAAACACTAGTCAGGAAGAAACAATACGCAAAAAAGTGGAGTATGTAAGTACTAAGTAATGGAGAGGCAAGCTTAAATGTCTCTGAAGCTACTGATACTGCAATATAGCGCTTTATCCAGTTCAGTAGAATAAGAATGAACACCTCTATAAAGGGCGATCAGAGAGAAACGGTCCAGTAAACGAATTTCTAAAACGCATACCTTATGAGCTATGAGCACTTTTTCACGTTCGATACTGTGGAACGAGCACTAAATAGTTTACATCTCACTCTTTTTGACGTGTCAGTCCTTTTGTATTTCGTTCTTTGTACCTTACGAATATGTCTATAGTAGTGGAAAAGGGCAGTCACTTGTGTGCTGATGGCAAAGTTTAATCACCCTCCACTCGACCGTCATTTCAGCATCGTCAGAGTTCTGAGGTGCAGCGATCATGGTTCATTAAGTTACTTCCTCAGTTTGCACACATACCTGCAAATCCATCGCTATCCTCCGGAGGAAATGATGAAAGTAACTGTGACTGTTCACATGTATGAGCTACGCGTGGGCATTACCGAGGCATTTCGAGGCGTGGAACAGAGAATAATTTTAGGAACTGGAAAATATATTTTAGAAAACGCTGCTTGTTCCAGATATAGGCACAGAAGCTCAGGACGACTCACGAGAAATATGCACAGACAGTCCAGTTGTGCTGGATTCCCTGAAAAATTACAGCAATCTTAGATAAATAAGGGCATAAATGAGTACTGGGCAAGGGGAAGTGGCACCTCATCTTGGAACGATCAGAAGTAAAAGTCTGCAGTCCTGCGAATGAATTAGGACACAAGCCGGCCAAAGAGCGAGCCCGAGAAAGTGCAACAGGAAACTAGAGCGGAAATTTTGCGTCAGTGAGGAAATGACAAATGCAGCGCGAAAGAGAAGTGAGAAAGAGTGGTCTGAAACCATGAAAAAGACTAAAAAAAATTTTTTTTCAGCTGTTCAACATCGCCATTCTAGCATTTACCACTGTCGCCTAGTCTTACAGCTGTGTCGGCTGTGCAGGGGAGATTAAAGGCTCTCTCCAGCTTGCTGAGACAGTTGAGTCTGGTGGGCCTGGCGGAGGGGCGCGAGCCCGGAAACCGAGGCGTCACTCGACGAATTCTCCTCGGGTTATCAGCCGAGTGGTGGCGTCGTCTCGTCCCAACACTCTCTTATACTATGGCTAGCAACTCGCGATCGCGTAAAAGCAGTGAAATTTGGGGTTTCTTCGCCGATTTAGGTGATGGGAAAGCAAAAATATGGCTCTGAGCACTATGGGACTCAACTGCTGAGGTCATTAGTCCCCTAGAACTTAGAACTAGTTAAACCGAACTAACCTAAGGACATCACAAACATCCATGCCCGAGGCAGGATTCGAACCTGCGACCGTAGCGGTCTTGCGGTTCCAGACTGCAGCGCCTTTAACCGCACGGCCACTTCGGCCGGCGATGGGAAAGCAAAGTGCAGCTGTTGTTCTAAGTGTGTTTCATATAAAGGAGGAAATACATTTAATCTAGCGCGTCATGTTCGAGTGCTGCATCCAACAGGGTCATTGTCAGTCAGGCGCTTAGCGCCCCTGCTCCTGCATCTTCCGATATTTCTTGGACAAATAACCTGGACAATCCGGAACCAACACCTGCAATTGTCAGAAGCGAACAGCAGTCGGTGCCAGAAAATAGCAGTATCACTTCATTATCAGACAGCAGGCATCAATAACACAGGACATTACCTACGTATTTTTCGAAACCTCTTTCGAACAAAAGAAATCAGGAGATAGATTTCACACTTCTGGAGATTGTTGTAAAGGATTATTTGCCCTTCAACATAGTGGAAAGCAAACATTTCCAAAGTTTTGTAGGCAAACTAAATGGTGCTTACAGAATGCCAGCTCGGAGGACAATTTCCTATACACAACTAAAACAACAGTACGCCATGATGAAAGAAATTGTAAGAGTCAAAATAAATTCTGCGGAAGCGGTTGTGCTGACAATTGATGGGTGGACCTCAACCACAAATGAGAGTTATTTGTCGGTAACAGCACACTACGTTAAAGACCTGGAGCTGGCATCTTCCCTCCTACAGTGCCTTAAATACGACGAAAGGCACACGTCAGAAAAACTCTCCGAAGAACTGCGACATGTCACAAGGGAATGGGGCATTCGAGAAAAAGTCGTGTGTGTTGTTAGCGACAATGCTGCTAATATTGTGGCAGCTGTAAGACTCACAGCCTGGAAACACATCCCCTGCTTTGCGCACACACTCAATTTAATTGCTCAGAATGGGCTTCCACACATTCGATCCATTCTGAATAAAGTAAAAAAAAATGTTCAGTTTTTAAAAGAAGTTCACAGGCCTGCACGAAACTGAAAATGATGCAGGAACAGTTAAAAGAGCCAGTTCTGACACTAAGACAGGACACAGTTTCAAGATGGAATTCAACCTATGATATGCTGCGAAGAACAATCGAGGTTAAGAATTCCCTAATGACGGTTATCACTCTGAATTATCCGGATCTTCCAAATCTGGCTGCAGAGGACATTGCAAGTGTATCACAGGCCTATGACCTGTTGAAAGTTTTCAAAGACTGCACAGAGAAAAGGTCAAGTGAAAATGTTGTCACTGCTTCTAAAGTTATACTCCTTAGTCGCTTGTTGAAAAAATGATGTTGCAGGTTTGTTAATAACACTGAAATTCATGTAGATGTGCAGCAAATGGCCGAAAAGACAGCTAAGGACCTAAAATGACGGTTTCGAAATGTAGAGGAAAATTCCATTTTCGCAAAAGCAACTTCATTAAGTCCCCGGTTCAAATTACATGGTTTTTCTGATAAAAATTCTGCTGAGAAGGTGAAATTAAACCTGATCAGGCGCTGTGAGAAATTTGTGACGAACACATCCACTGCTACTGCAACAATCTCAGTTCCAACCACTGAATCTACTTCTAGTCTCTGGCTCGAATTTGACGAAGTGTTTTCCAGGCTGCAGAGTAGTCCACACCCGAGAGCTGCTGCAAAGTGGAAGGGGACAAATATTTACAAGACCCCTGCTACAGAGACAAGGCTGTCGGTATACCCCTCACTCTTTGAACTTGGAAAAATACGACTGTGTATTGTTGCAACCTCCACGCCGTCTGAAAGAGTGTTCTCGAAGGCAGGACACCCTATAAGAGAAGAAATCGCCTAACAGGAAAAAGTGGAACAAATCATGTTATCAAACGGAAGTCTCTGAACATTCGCCAAATCCGTTGACGTTTATTCATAAATATATATGTATTTTTTAAAAATATAATTAGAACAATCCTTAAATTGACATTTAGTGTAATTATTTCAATAATGTGTACAAGATAAACAATCCAACATGAACGAATCTTTCAAGCGTGGATTCGACTGATGCTTCAGTTTCAGACTCAGAAGGTATGCATTTTACTTTCATATTGGCTGTGCGTGCTCACACAGCCAGCCTCTTCGTTTGTATCTTTAATTCATTTATCTGCAAGCGCTGCCAACGGTAGGCTACCCGTAGACGCGAAGTATAACTGCACAAAGAGTCACGGGTAATGTTGTCAGCACTGCAAGAAGCAGCTGACGCTGCCTTCCCCTCGCCCCTCACCTCGCCAACCCCTCCTAACCCTATCGTTCCCCACAAACGCCGCGCGATTCGTCGACAGGCAGTAGAGGGAGGACTGAAGTGAAGGGAGGATGAGTGACGTAGCGCCGATGTAGTGGGAGAGGGAAAGGGGATGAGAGTGAGTGAACTAGAACAAAGTGTGGAGTGTGCTATCTGTGAAGAATTTGAAGTACCAGTTCATTGAAATTGAGTGGTTAGTTGACACTTCACTGGAGTATAGCGTTCATTTGAACGACTCATTCACGAGCTCCCCATCACTAGCCGGCAGTCAACTGTTTCGCGATGGCGATCTACCTGCCCAGTCGTCAACCGATCAGACTTTCGTGTCCTACATGAGACTTCAACCTTGAACCTTGACCCTAACTTCTTAGCGGATGAGCAACCTGGCCACATCTAACGACACTGGTCAAAACACATCTAGACGTGGAATGTTTACCTACGCCGTACGCTCATGTCTATGTGAAACGGTTCTGTACTGTGCCACGTCGGTTGTAGTTCACTGACACTGTTAACGGGTTGCCAGAGTACAGACACACTTCTACAACTATGACTGGTGCCGTTTTTACTTTGACTAACGCTTGCCCTTAACAGGTAATTTTATATAGTCAAACTCTGCTGTCTACTATTTGTAGAACTTTTGCCCTACTTCGTTTTCTGAGGCTAAAGTGTCAGTTTTTATGTAAGAGGACTATTCTGAGCAAATCCTCACTTTGCTTTTGTTTCCATTCCATCACCTGGTAGCAAGGTGAACTGATGCGACGTAAATGACGTCAATAAAGTAACATCCTATGTTCTCCTACATTTTGAAATCACTAAAAGATTCTTTTACACATGAAAATGAGAAAATATATAGAATTGTGAAATTCGCCTGTACTCCGCCTCTCCATAAACTGATGTCAACAGCGTCAGCAGATTTTTGTGAATCGAGCTCACACACTCCATGGTTAGCGGCGCCATCTGGTAGTCGGCACTTTCGTGTAGTAAAAACATACACACATATATACATTACATACGCGGACAGTTCCATGACGGCCATAGTACAGCCACTCCCTGGTTCCTGCAGCGTTGCGACTGACGGGCCATACCTACATCCGCACATGGGCTGAGTGATAGTTACCTCTGTCAGAGTCTGTGCATTCCAACACAATAGTGGCAATATGAGCAGTGGACCTGTATGGCTGACGTTGCACACTGCGTATCCAGTACGACCTACTTTCGGAAGTTCAGTGCTTGTTTTGTGACGGTACGCATAGGTACTCCCCACTGGTGTCTCGGTCTTGGGGAAAAAAAAAGGATCGATACTGCAAATTTTGAGGCGTGGTATGATAGAACATTATCTTTTTAGTAGTAAAGATGTTGTACTGTCACTTTTGAAATGCGCAGAAAAGCGTTAAAATACCGTCTTAAGAGATCAATTGCAGAAACACACACCTGACCCCCCCCCCTCCCCCCACTGCCACCCTGGAAGGTCACCACAGTGTCAGAACCTGTTTTTTACAAATCAAGCACTAGCTGAGGTTAAAGCTGTACACCACTTACCAAATGCACTTCATGTCATTATTTTTGTCACGGTATATAAAATTTTTCAGTGTGTGCATGGCAACAAGAGCGATTCAGCTCAACAGATTACGGCGCTGTGTAATGCCTGGTGGCTGATACGTACCAATAAATATTACTACTTGTGTGTGTGAATGGAATTTTAAGCATAAAACGTATTATGCTATAGTTGCCCTCTTTTATGCTACCTTTTTGTATTTTAGATCTCAAGAAGTCTCGTCAATGATCTGAAACTATTAATCAGTAGAGGAGTTTTAGCGATCTTGAAATACGACTTTTATCCACACTTTTCAACATAACAGATCGCCCATCATCCCTTTTGAAAATGGGAAATAATAACGAAAAAGAACTTTAACTTTTGTGCCCAAGGGCATATTTTGCACTGGGTTGACGCCACCTGCGACCGCTATTCTAATCCGGTCTAAATCTCATTTGGCAACCCAGAATGCCAGTTTGATGGCGCATTGTTGAATGTCTAGTTGCTTAGTTTCATTTTCATGGTTGATTTATAGACTAACCATTATTATTAGCAGTTTGTCACAGTTGAGCAAACGTGTTTCTTTTGAGGAAGATTTTCTACAATGAGTCATAGAGACCTGAACGAGGCGGAAATTTTCGCTTAACATCTAATAGACGAACATGTATCAGAGCTAAGGGATTTCGAGCCGAATTATATAGACATTGAGGAGAATAAAAATAAAGAAGATACGGGGAGGGGTGGAGGCAATGAAGAAACAATGTACACGACAACACTCCCAATATGCTACAAGTTCTGGTAGAGTGCATCCAGAAACAGCTCCAAGAATATGTAAAAGTGGTTCTGCGAACTTGGTCCATAAACCTCAGAGAAGAAGTACACCTGGGAAAGAAGTATCTGAATCAATCAAAAAAATTTTCACTCCTGGAAACAGAAAAACAACTGACGATACAATTGTATCATGTGAATGCAAAAAATTGATCTCTTGTTAGCGATCCTGGACTATACGCTGTACAGTAACACATACTACAATATACTGCCCTACTTAACGTAATCTGTTACATTAGTTTGCTTTTAGCATGTAAGATCTACGTATTCACTTTGCATTTGACGATGTATTCGTTGTGACGCCTGATTTGAAACCAAAAATCTGTAGAAATCGAATGTTTGAAAATCAGAGTTACCTCCCCAAATAAGCAACCAAAAAAAAACTAACATTGGATCTTACAGCCGATACATTTGTCCGAAAATGGAATAAAAATACGTACTTTTTATGAGTAAGTCGCAATAAGAGACGTCCTAAGGGACTTTATAAATACAGTGTCGATATAGGGTTTAGATGAGACCATTAGATTCCTGTGTTATAGCCTAAATACAGCATTCATGTACGGTTTAGATAGAACCATTAGATTTCGATGTTATAGCCAATAAGTCGTTAAAAGTTATGTCGCTATGAACGGTCTCGACTGAATGTATCCACAGAACGCGTGGCATGTAATTGAAAAAGTGGCGTGCCAACGCGTCTCCTCGAGGCTTTCAGGCTTGCAGCGAAATGACCACGACGAGAAAAATTGAGGAATTGCAGCCAATATAAGAGGCCTTGCCGACGATCGCCCCAACCACGCGACATTCGCGAGCGGGACAGGAGTAGACGGGTAACAGTATGAGGAGAAATGTTGTTGAGAATAGGTTCTGGGTTCGAACCCCAGTCCAACACAAAGCTTCACGTCACGGCATTTCAAATAAGTTACATGTGAAGAAGCAATATTTAGCATCTCTCGTAGTTCGTTAACAAGGACGATAGATGCTGGGTAGGAATCCGCGTCCGTTAAAAATGTTTACGTTATGTAATTTATAGTTGATATTTGCTAACTGATACTGTCTAAAATCGAGGTATATCACTCTCTGTATGCCTAGTGAGCAATCCCTGTTAGTTTCCGTCAGTCACGAAATCTTTGCACCCATATGCAGAACGAGACGGTTCGTCGTGTCATTTGAAGTTCATAGATATTCTCAACTAGCTGCTCGTCAATAACTTAAATTTTTAATGCCATTTTGCGTTAAATAATAAGTACGGTATGTTACTTTCAAGAAAAAATCATGAATATGACGAACTTACTACGTGCGTTACCTATCCGACGTAACAATGAGAGTGGTAACATTTGAGGTATGTCATTTATTGTAATAAATGTGAGCTTACAAGCGTTAAGGACAGTTTATATGTGATAGGGGGTTCCCTGATATTTGTAGTGTCGTGGTATTACTATACATCTTGAGTTACTGCGATAGAGAGCAGTGTTTTCTAGTGGTGACTTGTTGGAACCATTTTCAACAGTCAAACGACTGTACTGAGAGGCTATTAGAGGACCTGCTAAACAGCTGCGTTATGCGGGTTGCATGCGATTCAGGCAAATGCAATTCGATTCGTTCGGATATTTTTGAGCATGACTGTTCGTACATAAGTTGTGTACCAGAAAGGAGTATTGTGGGTCCGATACAAGTAGGCTATTCTCACCATTTACGTACGTAATCGTTCATTGCTTACGGAAAGATTCCGGACAGTAACGTACACAGTGTAAGTACTGGCATCAGAGGCGGTACCTTCGGTGTCGGCGCTGTGTGGTCAGGAAGGTTCAAAGTGCAAGCACGTTCTGTGAAAGAAATATTAGGCGCTGCTGTGACTAATAGTAAGGGCACAGAAGTATTTTGATTGTAAACATTGTCAGGGGTGTTCTTATAGACAGATTATCTGTAAAAATATTCCTACGTTATTCAAAGAATTCGTAAATAAAATACTGTCAACCGATCTGACTAAAAATTGAACTAACTTTGGGCATAACATAAAACCAACAAGCGGATCGAAACCATGAGTTGAGTCGCTCAGTGACCATACTGTTACAGAAACGGAAGACGACAGACAGAAGGCGAAATACGGAGCTGCCATGAATCATTCACTCGTTTCCAGAATTCTAAATTTTCCGAAATATTACATGTAGAAATATGATTAGTGTATGGATATAACAGCGAACTCAGCGAGTTTAAACTGTGCCGACCACCTCACATTAATAATGCAGCGCCTTGCCAAAATGCCGACAAAGCGAGAGAAGAGTTTTCTCGTGTTGTAATATGCGGGATATTTGACCGAATGTGGCGGCCGTGGGGGTGAACGAGATTTCTGTACGCGGTCCAAAGAAGTCAACAGCAGGTGCAAGCCGCGAACTCTAAACACCGCAGCAAAGTGTTTGGAACACCGTGCGTCGGCGGTCACACATCGAACCGCGCCGTCTGCATTTCTCACAACAATTAAAAGCAGAAGGTTGCGTCCGGCGCCTTCTGATTTGCGCCACAATGCACGGACCGGTTGAGGATGGACATTTCGTCCCCATGCTCATATTCAGCAACGAAGCAACCTCGCATTTATCTGAAAATGCTTATCTCCGCCATGTGAGAGTGTGGCGTCCTGTGGATCGTCCTAGTTCCTTCACAGAATAACAACGGCCCATTCAGCTTTGTCTGGACAGAAAACATTAACCATCTGCGAATCTGGTTCATGCGCCGCAATTTCATGAGGATTTTCAGTAGCCCACACTCACATTGCGGAGATTAAGTTTTCAGATAAATTCTAGGTTGCTTCGTCGCTGAAGATCAGGATGGAGGTTCAGCATGGAGGTTCATCCTCCAGTGATCCCTCCGTTGTGGCGCGAATCTGAATGCGCCGGCCGCAACCTTCTGCTTTTAATTGTTGTACGAGCTGCAGACGGTACGGTTCGAAGTGTAACAGCCGACGCACGGTCTTCCACACACCTTGCTGCGGTATTCAGAGTTCGCGGCTTGTCGCTGCTGTTGACTTCTTTGTACAAAAATCTCGCTCACCCTCCTCCACGGCCGAAGCTGCCACATTTGGTGAAATATCCCGCATATTCCAACACACGAAAACTCTTCTCTCGCCTTTTCGGCATTTTCACAAGGCGCTGCATTCGTAAGATCAGGTGTCCGGCACAGTCTAAACTCGCTGAGGTGAAAAATATTTCGGAAAATGCAGAATTCTGGAAACCAGTGAATGATTTATTGGTAGCCCTGTATTTCGCCTCCTGTGTCGTCTTCCATTGCTGTGACGGTATGGTCACTGAGCGACTCAACTAATGATTTCGATCCCGTTGTTGTTTTCACGTGAGGCCAAAAGTTCTCTTAATTATTAATCGGAAAGGTTGACAATGTTGTATTTACAAATTCTTTTAATAATATAGATAATATTTGCACACAAAACCTGCCTCCAACGATTCTCCTGATAATGTTAAGAGTCAAAGTACTTCTGTGCATCCCGCAGCGCCTAACATTTCATTCACAGAATGTACTAGCTCTTCTGTACTAACTAATCACACAGTGCCAAAACTATGTAGTGACTTCAATGCTACTACCTATACTGCGCACATTACCATCTGCCATCTTGCCGTAAGCAATCAACGGTGACGTACGTAAATGGTGAGTATATGCCTACTTGCATCCGACTTTTATTACTCCTTTCCAGTACACTATTCAGTAAGTACGAACATCCAAACCAACGCAATTTCGCACCTGACTGACGTACTCATAGACCAAGACACAGGTATCGTTAATAGGTATCGTGTGTGGCCGGCCGCTGGTGACCGAGCGTTTCTGGTGCTACAGTCTGGAACCGCGCGACCGCTACGGTCGCAGGTTTGAATCCTGCCTCGGGCATGGATGTTTGTGTTGTACTTATGCTTGTTAGGTTTCAGTAGTTCTAAGTTCTAGGGGACTTATGACCTCAGCAGTTGAGTCCCATAGTGCTCAGAACCACTTTTAGGTAGCGTGTGTTTGACTTCCGTAATTAAATCTAGAACTTCTTTCTGTGCAGCCTCAAGAATGAAAAATTAATACCCCAATGGCTTTATTCTTCCTGCAAAACAATGCTGAGAAATTTATGTATGATAGTGTTTTCTAACAGGTATGGTGAGCTATCAGTGCCGCTATTCATTAACTTTTAATTCATGTCTTACTGACAATTTACTTATAGAATCAGTGGCGAGTGGCTGCTTTCCTTACCTGAAATGCCGATTACAAGATACGAAGTGCCACAGTAACTGACCTAACGTTCTTTAAAGGGCAGATGGACCTGTACTGTATCACTGGCTTGTACCGATAATGTACAATCATTTTCGTTACCACTCACGAATGATTCTGCGTCCTGTTTATTTTTCATTTAAGGCATACTGATTCTGTAGCTGATTTCACTGTTGCCTTTCATCTAGTGATGTAGTGCCCGAACACAAAGCTCCGACGTCATTTGCATGGGAAAATTTTGTCGATAATTTCACATCTCCAGACAAAAACCGATCGTAAAGGTTTGATATTTTGCACAGAAACGAATATTCTTTGAAATGGAGGTTATCGCAAGTAATGCTTTTGAAAGCCATCTAACAATTTGTTTTTGAAACTCGGAAACCGGTAATGGTTTTGTATAAATAAACTTTCCATATCATATTCATGGTTGACTGCTCTAATTAAGTTATAATCTTTATAATTTTACTACAGCCTAGTTTCTCATGCTGTTTGTTTTCGAGAATGCAGCGATAGATAGCAGGCACTATATAGTGTGTCTCAAATCAACATGAATGTTATTCAAAAGACCATTAGTAATTGATACGCGTTACCACTGCATTGGAAAGCACGTTTCCTCATAACATTAGCACTAAAAAGTTCAACTCGATTATCCATTATATCATTCAGAAGACGCACTAGATGATAAAGATAACTCGCGTCATAAGTATGCACGATAATATTCTTCAGATCCATTTGTTCCTTTTTAGGCCACTCGGCCAATGGGTTAACAAAAATTTGAAAGCGCACGAAAGACTAGAACTTAATAGTGAGACGCAGCAAAACGGAGCAAACGAAACAAAACCGTGGACGGGACAGCACGGCGTGTATTCGCCTGGGACGTGTTGACTGCCCGCGCCCACGTGTCAACAGGCGTACGAGGCTGGCTGCACCGATGCCCCTTTGTGCGAAGGCTGCGTCCGTCTTGTGCACACGCAAATTTACACAGATGTAAACGTACGTTTACACTAGCTACGAACTGTGCCCAATGCTGAAAAATACTGAACCTGCCGTTCCAACTGTGTTTCGATCGATGACGACATCAAAACGGACATAAAACACTCGTCGAAATCTAACGTCCATAAAATATCTGACACAGCAATAATTATCGTTACTGTAACACTCCATTTCTTTGGCTCCGCTAACTGACAGCCGTACAGTAACCTGTCAACCCAGCCTAGACCTCGGGCTACGCAACACGTCACTTTTCCACCACAACCTATATTGGAAAAAATACGTAATATAGCAGTCATGTAAACATCACCGCGTTCTGTTGTATCCGTAAGTATATATGACGTCACGGAGTACATCATTACGCCACGGGGCAATGTCGACGCCCCCTATCGGTAGCTGCGACCTGCTCCAGTTTAGACAGCCGTCTGTGCTGGGAAGACGGGTATTTGCACAACCTAAGGAGTGTTGAAGCTTCAAAAAGGTGAAACAAGACGGAAGTCAGACAACTGCAGACTTTTTTTAACTGGCTAACTACTAAATGGTTTATGACCAAATGGGCCACAAATGCGACAGCGAAATTTTCGCGAATCGCTTTTTCCTTCAGCAGAGGCATGGAAGTACCGGGTGGTCGTAAGTAAAATGTAGCCACTCACCGAGGTCCATTGTGGTCTGTAATTATCGTATGGCAACGAAACTTGGCAGGTATGCTAAGGCGTTAATGCGAAACCAGTTTGCGCCGGAAGAAATCAGTTCCGGTTTTAGTTACCAGGTGCGAATCTGTCGTTGTGCAACGTCTCGCCGAAGTCTTCGGTGCTCATACTGAACAAATTGTGCAGCTGGCGGTTAATAACAAGATCTACATTCTGCCTTTCTCACTTGTTTGACCCTTCCTGCCCACGTTCCGTTGCCAATCCATTACACATGGAAACATTTCTATACGTCTTTCTTCCGTTGATAGAGCCATTTGGTGGCCATAATCGGAAATAATTTCTTTCCAGTGTAAATCGGTTCCGCAAGGGGGCTTTAGTATACCAAGTTTCGCTACCATACAATAGTTGCAGTCCACACTGGACCTCTGTGAGTGGCTTAATTTCAGATTATGAGCACCCATTGGTACAGTACCGTTACGTCAAATATTCTGCTGGTGGAGAGAACACGTGAAGAATAATAAGCACCCAGAAACATTGTACACATTCGTAAGTCACCAGCGATCTTAATCCGTTATTATGGGCAATCGATGTGTGACTCAGAGAGCGAATTCCACACATTCTCGATTAAATGGCGGCCTTTTTCTGAAACTGTTTTGGCTGCGGCCACTCTTTATCCGTCAACGTCACATTTCCCGACAATTCAGCCAAGTGATCTCGCTGCCCACGAGACGTTTTGTACAGGTCTTCAATACGGTGGTTCAATTGCGTTGCATATTCTTTGATAGCAGAGTATAAAAACGGAAACCACCACACACACACACACTTCAGTGTCACGAAAGTGAGAGCCATTTGGAGCTCAGATTTCGGGTTACGCATTATTCATAAAATTCGTGGAACTCTTATTTCATCATCCCGTCCCTCACGTGTGAAGACAGTCACTTTTATGTGACATCACGCGTCCTGTGCTGCGACTGGATGCGGGGAGCAAACTGGACAGTTGCTGTGCTGATCTACCTGTTTGCGAAGTTAAAGTTGGCAATTTCGTAGCTTTGGTACTCAAATTTGCGTATTATGACGATATGTAGTCTAAATGATACACGACATTTCAGAAGTCTTCAAGATTTTCAGTACTTTATCATGCTAAAATGTCGGTAAATCTGACGTCACTGGCTACCGATAATTCCCAAACAGTGACTTACCATCAGTAAAGGGTAAGGCTTCTGTAGCAGTATCTGCCTAAACGAAATAATATTTGCTATAGGTTTCAGTCAAATATAATTAGCAAATGCCGCCACAAATGTAATTCCGACGTGATTCAGTGCTCTGACGGAAACTAATAACAAATCTACCTCGATTCTCGCAAATATTGCACTTGAAATGGCACAAATTAAATCTAGATTTCGCCGTCATTATAGTACGCAAATAAAAACTTACACTGCACTTCGCCGGCCGCGGTGGTCTAGCGGTTCTAGGCGCGCTGTCCGGAACCGCGCGACTGCTACGGTCGCAGGTTCGAGTCCTGCCTCGGGCATGGATGTGTGTGATGTCCTTAGGTTAGTTAGGTTTAAGTAGTTCTAAGTTCTAGGGGACTGATGACCACAGATGTTAAGTCCCATAGTGCTCAGAGCCATCTGAATGTCGATTTAAATTACGTTCCTGTAGCGCTGATAATATGCAGTTTCGTCCCGTAGTTGCCGTACACAAATTCCTGTGTTTCATGCTGTCTTTCCCCCGTGCACTTTTAGTCAAATATGTTTTCCACGCCCTGTATAACGGTGCTGGATCGCTTAACCTGTACTGTTTGTGTTTTTCCCTTTTCACATACGTTACACATATCTGACTGAATGACTTCCAGCCCGGTCGTCCGCCTATATTCCGCCACGTCACTGGAAAGCCAGCACGCGATCCACAAGATCACGAAACCATCGTCAGATTCGCATAGTGACACTGAAGTGATTGTGAGCACATTCAGACACGCAGACCGTAGTAATGTAGAATCTGAATTTATCTGTCCGTTAATTCTCCGTCTTATTCAGACCACACAGCTCTGTCGCTGCATCAACGGGCGATTGTTGCTGTTGGTGCCACGGAATGATGACAGTTACACTCAGTTTTTCTCCGAAGTACGAAGGATTCTACGAAATGAATAAAAACGGAAAGAAGTAACGAACGCGACAAGGAGCAGTCAAACTGCACGTTTCGGGTAGTTTAATGCGATGACAATTTTAAACGGTAAAGTACCTAGGGGTATGAGTTAACAGCCATCACACAAATCGACATTCAAAGCTACGCCCTCCACAGACAAACTCACTAAAGTTAACTTCCTTACCACATCTCATGTAACACACAACTGTCCTTAACTATTTCTTATGAACTACACTTAACTAAGCCTGTAATTCATTACGAAGTTGCCTATTACTACTACTACTCTCGTATTTTTCTTAGGTAAAGTACGAGCAAAATACTCACACGAGATAGCAGTCTTTCTTCTAGCATGCAATCATCCAGGAAACAGTTCCTCAAGCCAGAGCATTTCCTAATGCGACACAAAAAGATTTTGTAATTATCTGTACCAGGAACTCATCTGTAACATTATAAACTGAATATTTAATAAAAGAGATAACCTAATTACGTAACGCATAGTGTGAATGAATGTTGCAATTTTGGCGGCAAAAACGATAAACAACCACAAAATACAAAGACTTAGCTACAAATGTGTTCCATCATAGGGCTGTAGTGACAGCTGAGTCGTTCGTGAAATCTCAATGGCGACCACAGCGGCTGAGGCGCGTTTAGAGACAGAGGAACCGAACAGCAGCAGCACACACCGACGTGTGACGTCACATGGAACCCTTGTCTGCCTTGACGACGAGTGACGTGTTTCGCCACATATACTCATTTCTCTTTAACGATGATTTCGCTATTTTTTCACTTTGGAACATCAGTATCTTTTCTTGGTATCAACAGAATCAAATTAAACGCGCTGTATAATACTTTGCAACCGCTATGATTATTAACAGTTTTACATTATACTTTTTACCAGGTACTTACTCGTTAGTTACCGTATTTCGTCACTCAACACTCAGCTTCGAGCAAAATACGTGTACATTTGAAACTTGGCCAGCTTTTACAGGCTACACCTCCAGTAGCAATTGGTGCATAAAATTTATGTGTAATATACACGCAAAACTTAATCTACGAAAAAGACAAAGGTCAATCCGTGTTTATGTTTAAGTGAAACACTCGAGTCTCTCCCTGCTTGGGGCAACGAACTAATGTTTGAAACTCTGCCCACAGCGCAATTTCGCGTACCCTGCCAGTTTCGAGGTGCTTGCCTGGTACCGTGTCCCATTCAGTGATCAGTTACGTCGATTTTAATCTGTCCAGAGAGTGCCGTACAGCCGCCCACACATTACTCGATACTCTTCCTACGTAACAGAAACTGTCCGGCCCTTGCCTTACGCTGCTGTTCAGATTTTCCGTTTCAAGATCCGCCAGACAGTCGGTCGCTCCCAACACGTGACTCACGACGTCCTTCTCTGAAGATAGCGTTTCTTCCAGCGTCACACCTAACTTTGGTGCTATGTTTTTAGAAGTACCCAACAAAAAAAGAAATAAAACGTATTATTTTAAGTTTCAGAAAATTACTCTTCGTAGGGAGTACGATCAACGTGATATTCAGATCATTTTCTTCCTCCCTCTAAGAACAATAACATCCCGTGTAGTGTTGGAAAATCATACGAAAAGAAGGGTTTGTTTACTTCCATTCTCTTAAAATTCAAAACAAAACAAACTTATTTCATGGTTTTAATACATACTTATTTCATAGCGCTTCCCATGGCTTTGCTCGAGAACGAACGCAATCTGTAGTTCACTTGCGTTATACGATACCCTCTGGCACAGCGCGGAGGCGGATTTGAACTCGCAGCCGCCTGTCTCTCTGACGTGGCAGTCTTGCCCCCTCACAGTTATTTCACGTTACCTTCTTTCATGCTAACAGGCAACAGATTTTGACGTACGGATGCTCTGTTTTATTTCACGAAAATACGTGATTTGCGCCGAACCAGCGATACGGAAAGACACAATCTGTTGGCGCCTCTCGATGCAGAAAGCAGTTGCGGAGGATGTAGTGTAGCCGTTGGCCGACAGATGGCAATATGCGACTTGTATAAATAATTAGATGTTACAAAGAAATAAACAGTGCAAAAAAAGCTAATACGTCTATCGGGCGCCATTCTGTCACACATCCATGAAGGACAATGTATAGAGTATAATACTGGAAACAGGATTTATGATACGGTTTCAAATACAGCTATAATTGTAGAAAGGAGGAGGAATGCGGAGTGCAAAAATATTTTTTTTGTCTGTCTTCCCGTTCTGGAAAAGGAACGATAGGTGGATATCCACTTTAATTGCGCCAACGAGAATATGAAACGTACTTTAAAAGTACTACATATGGTTAGCAAATGTGGTTTTCATAAACCGATCTCCGAGTACCATTTCCGGTTCGTTATGTGAACACTTTCGTATCGATTCTCGCAATGCGGTTTCAGATGCCGGTTTTGCTACTGTATATTAAAATTGAAAATCCATACCATCATTTTGCGATTTTGAACCATATTCGATTTTGTCAAAAGCTAAGTAATGAACTGCTGAAAATGCGGTTAGTACTCCTGTCACGTCGTGTCCGGCATATGTAACGGTACTCGATGGCAAACCTTGCTCAATCTCCACTGCTGAAGTTACTCCTACTTT
This sequence comes from Schistocerca americana, assembly GCF_021461395.2. Lineage (NCBI taxonomy): Eukaryota > Metazoa > Arthropoda > Insecta > Orthoptera > Acrididae > Schistocerca > Schistocerca americana. The sequence continues at coordinate 89,422,665 of NC_060129.1, forward strand.
TGACATACGTTACACATACATCACTTAACAACTTCCAAACGGCTCGTTGGCCAGTGTTCCGCCACAAGCACGAAATAGTAAAACCATATTCGGTTTCGCATATTGACGGTGTATTGATTCTGAAACGTTTAATCGGACCTTCAGATCGCAGTAATGGAGAATCTGACTTTATCTTTCCGTTATTTCTCCGTCTCCCGCAGTCCACGGACCTCCGTTCGTACAGCGATTCATTGTTGGTGCCAGCGCTCCAACAAGTCGGCAGTTTATCGCGAGTAATGGCTGTCTGCTGACGTAAGTGGAAACAGGAAAAAATTATCACAGTAATAAGCGAGTAAACTTGTACACGATAAATTACGTCGATGGAGCGCACATAAGTGGGACTAGGCTACATAAACCCACATTTAGAGTTATGCCTTCACAAACAAACTCGCAAAAGTTATCTTTCTTCCCAAACGAAATTAGGTATCATTTTCTTCACTGAAACGATACTGACTTCCACTAACCACTGCTGGCGTCATGTTTGCATGTGATAATATTTTCCATAATCGATCATTCTCGGAAGCTAAACGTTTGGTCGACCCATCACCGGAATTTCCGTTACAACTGGGAACGGAGTTTCTCACAGCGGCATTCTTGTGACACACGCCCTCTGTGGTGTCACCGCCAGACACCACACTTGCTAGGTGGTAGATTAAATCGGCCGCGGTCCATTTAGTACATGTCGGACCCGCGTGTCGCCACTGTGTAATCGCAGACCTAGCGCCACCACAAGGCAGGTCTCGTGATACGAACAAGCACTCACCCCAGTTGGACGGACGACCTAGCTAGCGACTAGATGTACGAAGCCTTTCACTCTCATTAGCCGAGAGACAGAATAGCCTTCAGCTAAGTTAATGGCTACGAACTAGTAAGGCGCCATTAGCCTTACAGTGATTGTAATTAAAGTCTCCTGTGTATAGTCAAGAGCGATGTACCACAATGATTGATTAAAGATAAGTATTAATCCAGCTACGTACTTTTCTTCATAGCATTAATTACGTAGCCTGTTCCAGTACCTGACGCCCATCAGCGTGTGTGTGTACGCGTGCCTTTCTTTCGGCTACCCGTCACTGTGGACTGGTTGCCTTGTCAGTCCACTTCATTGGCGACGAGTTAAAGTATTCTTTCTGATTGCTTACATTTACTTGTGTCATGGCTTCGCCAGATGTACTGTCCGAATTTTATCGCTTGCAGAATCAGCAGACGCAGGCGTTATTGGATGCCCTTGGACAGCTCGTCCAGGGTCAACGTGCCATTCAAACCGATGCGGCCGCTGCCGCTTCACCGGTACCGCAGCCACAACCTGCCGTTGCACCGCCTTTTAGGCACTACGACCCGAACCACGAGACTTGGCAGGAATGGTCCCGCCAGTTTGCCTTCCACCTCGCCGCATACAGAATTCAAGGTAATGAGAGGCAGCCGTTTTTGCTTTCTTGTGTCGGTGTGTCCACCTACCGTGTGATAGTGAAATTGTTTCCCCGACGCGACGTAGCAACATTGCAAGGACTTACTAGGGACTGTGCCTTTGACTGTGACTGTGGCCTTTCTTATTCAGATACAATGGTACGTGATGCTATTGCACAGAACGTTTCTAATGTTCGCATATGGGAGCAAATTTTGAAACTAGTTAATCCCTCCCTTCAACAAGTGATAGACATATTGGATAGACAGGACACACTTGACTGTGCTCAGGAATCTTTTGAAACTTCGCCAGCAGTGTGTAACATTAACCGGCCCGCCGGGCGAGCTGCGCGGCCCGGTCAACTGCCCTCGCGCAAACAAACGCAGCTGCCGCCGCGTTATAAACCAGGTGTGCCGCGCCAGCCCACAAATGCAGTGAAATCGTGCCCGCGGTGTGCTACTAGACATTCGCGTGAACATTGCCCATCACGCCAAGCTATTTGCTTTTTCTGTAATAGGAAAGGACATGTTCAAAGTGTTTGCCAGAAAAAGCTCCGATCAGACAATCACAATCATTCCAGGCCCTTTGCTTCGCACCGGAATCGAACCGAGGACACTCAGGCTCGTGGACCTTCACCCATGGACATTCATCTAGTTAATTCCGATTCGTCCAGTGCCACTTTCTCTAACAGTGACTGTGTTCGTCCCACAAAAACTGTGCGTCGACGTCGTCGGAAATCACGTCAATTAGCAAGTAATTCTGTACCAGTGTCTGTTCAAATTGCACGGGACAGTCGCTCTTGTCGTCAGGAGGACAATAAACTTTTTGTGGATTTGGACTTTGAAGGCAAAGTGATACCATTCCAGCTCGATACCGGAGCTGCAGTTTCATTGCTCAATCTCGACACGTACAAACAACTGGGCGCCCCTCCGTTGCGTGCCGCAAATGTTAAGTTACATAGTTATTCAGGACAGGCAATACCTGTGTTAGGACAGTGCACTCTTTTTGCAACATATAAAGGACAAACAAAACTTGTGTCATTTTACGTTCTTCGTTCTTCTTCTGCAGTGAACTTGTTTGGTTTAGATTTATTTCAGTTGTTTAACATGTCTATTGTAAATCAGGTGCTATCAGTGAATCAGACTGTGCCTACAGACAGTGGTTCTAGTGTATGTGAAGAATTTGCAGACATTTTTGCACTGGGCTTAGGTTGCGCTACAAACTATGAAGCACATTTGGAACTGAAGGTCAACGCGCAACCGCAATTTTTCAGAGCGCGCAATGTTCCTCACGCATTGCGTCAGGAGGTCGCAAGAACATTGAACAATGTAGAATCACAAGGTGTGAGTGAATGTGCGCAATGCCTCTTCTCTTTCAGCTCTGCTTCATCGCGTACGCCGTACAGGTGTTCCGTTTCTCTGGACGACGGAATGCGAACGCGCCTTTCGCCAGTTGAAATCGGCGTTGCTTTCTAATACTTGCCTTACGCCATTATATCCCCAGACACCCCTTTTGTTGATGGTAGATGCATCGGATTTCGGGATCGGTGCTGTGCTTGCGCACAAAGTTGGCTCGCATGATCGCCCTATTGCCTTTGCGTCAAAATTGCTCTCGTCTGCGCAAAGAAATTATTCCCAGATAGAGAAAGAAGCTTTGGCTCTCGTGTTTGGTGTTACTACGTTCCATGATTTCTTGTATGGTCGTCACTTTACCATCATCACAGACCACAAACCTTTGACATCGCTTTTTCATCCGACCAAGCCTGTACCTCCACGTACAGCGCAGAAATTCATTCGCTGGTCTATTTTCCTCTAGCAGTACTGCTACGATATCTTGTATCGGTCCACTGCTAAGCACGGAAACGCCGATGCGTTGTCCCGTTTGCCTGTTGCTGAGGATAAAGCATTTGATTCTTCCGAACTTGCTTGCATGTTCATTGATTCGGAAACCGATAAAGTGGTCGAATCGTTTCCGATTGATTTTCGTCGTGTAGCTACAGCCACAGCTGCTGACCCTGTCCTTGCTACTGTTTTGCGTTTTGTTGCTACGCAATGGCCTTTGTCAAAGTCTCGGATCGAGGATCCGTTGGTTCGCAGGTTTTTTGCTCACAGGGAGAGACTTTTTGTTCGAAGTGGTGTTTTGTTGTTGCGTTCTGATAATGATCATTCCAGAGTCGTGGTCCCACGTTCGTTACAGTCCTCTGTTTTACGGCTTCTTCACCACGGACATTATAGTGCGAACGAAACAACTTGCTCGTCAGCACTGTACTTGGTTCGGAATAGATGCTGCGATTACGAAAATGTGTTCTTCTTGCCCGGCGTGTGCTGAACAACAATCCGCACCGCCGCGGAAAGTCTTTGCATGGCCAAAAGCCACTTCCCCTTGGCAACGCTTGCACATAGATTTTGCTGGTCCATTCTGGAATGCTCGATGGTTGGTTCTGGTCGACGCCTTCAGTAATTTTCCTTTTGTTGTCAGGATGTCTTCCACGACGTCCTCCGCCACCATCCAAGCGTTGTCTGCTATCTTTTGCATTGAAGGTCTTCCGCAGACTATTGTTTCCGACAATGGCCCACAATTCATGTCCGCAGAATTTCAGTCATTCTGCCAGGCCAATGGTATTCAACATCTGACATCCGCGCCGTTTTCGCCTCAGTCAAACGGTGCCGCTGAACGATTGGTCCGGACTTTCAAGTCGCAGATGTTGAAATTGAAATAGTCGCATTCTCGGGAGGACGCATTGTTGCTCTTTTTGTCTTCGTATCGCTCTCAGCCCCGAGATGGTCGCTCGCCGGCTGAGTTGCTCCATGGTCGTCCTCATCGCACCTTGATGTCTTTGCTGCATCCGCCGCATCAGGTTCCTGCGCAGCGGCAGACTCCTGCTTTTGTTCCAGGCGACGTTGTATTTTATCGCAACTATCGAGGTTCACGGCGTTGGCTCGCAGGGCGCATTCTTCGCTGCCTCGGCCGCGCGATGTATTTGGTTTTGGGGGCCTCTGGTGAGGTGCATCGGCATCTCATTCAGCTGCGCCTCTGTCGTCGCACGGGTTCTGCCGCTCCCCGTCTGCTTTCAGCGACGGTGCCGTCCGGTCAGCGCCCTGGGGACCCATCTACTGGCTCGCCTCATCGCCAGGTGGTACCGACGATGCCTTCCATTTTGCCCCATGGCGACGCGCCGCCGCAGCCGCAGCCGCCGCCGCCGCCGCCGCCGCCGCCGCAGCCGCCGGTACTCCCGCCGGCGCCGCCCGCATTCGACGCTTCGCTGCAGCCGCCACGCGCCTCCCAGGGTCACGCGCCGCCGATCGCTTCCCGTGACCAGCTGTCATCCGCCATGGAACTCCCGCCCGCTCCGGACCACATGACGTCATCGCGCGTCGGCTACCCCGACGCAATGGAGGTCGGCCCTTCGGCCCCTCCTGTTTCTTTACGGGCGCATACACCGCATGTTGACGTGCACCCTGGACTAGGTTTTCAGGCGTTTCCTAGCTCCCCTCGGACCGAATGGCCGGGTGCGAATGGCACAGCCTCGCCTGTTGTTAGGCTCCCCACCTCATCGCATACGTCAGCATGGGGTCCTCCCCACGGCGGGCGGAAGCCTTATCTCACGACCGTTCGCCGATTTGCGGGGAGGAATGTGGTGTCACCGCCAGACACCACACTTGCTAGGTGGTAGATTAAATCGGCCGCGGTCCATTTAGTACATGTCGGACCCGCGTGTCGCCACTGTGTAATCGCAGACCTAGCGCCACCACAAGGCAGGTCTCGTGATACGAACAAGCACTCGCCCCAGTTGGACGGACGTCCTAGCTAGCGACTAGATGTACGAAGCCTTTCACTCTCACTAGCCGAGAGACAGAATAGCCTTCAGCTAAGTTAATGGCTACGAACTAGCAAGGCGCCATTAGCCTTACAGTGATTGTAATTAAAGTCTCCTGTGTATAGTCAAGAGCGATGTACCACAATGATTGATTAAAGATAAGTATTAATCCAGCTACGTACTTTTCTTCATAGCATTAATTACGTAGCCTGTTCCAGTACTTGACGCCCGTCGGCGTGTGTGTGTACGCGTGCCTTTCTTTCGGCTACCCGTCACTGTGGACTGGCTGCCTTGTCAGTCCACTTCACTCTCGGTGTTCTTGCCGCGTTAAATTTGAATAACAAATGTATCCAGCCGACTGCAGCCGTGCTGCGAAAGAAGGTGTCGATGTCGGCATGCCGAAAACGTAAACAAATGTCCGATATCCTCTGCAGTCTCTCAACGCTAAGACAACAGCCGCCGTGCCGGTACAAGTTACTGCTGAACATTCTCGTCTCTACGGCCTGTCTTTTGACAGAACTGATGTCCCTTAGCTTTAAGTGAATACACATAACGTAGCTAATTTTGGCTAATGGCGATCGTAGTTTGTTTACGACGCTATGGCAGCATGAAAACGGTGGTCAGGTAGAACAGTAGCTACGACATACTTACCTTGATTAAGAGGTAGCTCATTTTCGTTTACTTTGACGTTTTCAACACATGAAACATGATCATGTGATTGTTTTCATTTCGAAAGAAGTGCTGTCTAGTATGTCAGTTAAGTACGATACATGGGAATGAGATGCTTTAAGTTTATCTTGTTCTCACCGTGAAGACTGGTTAGTCCAAAGACTGTGTTTAGGTATACATTTTCTGTGAATTACCTTTCATTTTGAGTAAAGACGTCCATATGACAGATTTCGGTTACGTTCCTGTAGAGCCTAAAATACGCTGTTGCGACCCTTAGTTGCTAAAATTCCTATGTTTCACACTATCTATTCGTCCTACACCTTTGGTCAAGCGTTTTTTCCTAAACCTGTATAACGCTGCTCGATGACAAACCTCCTTCAACCAGCACTGCTAAAATTATTCATTTTTTTACGTACGTTACATATACGTTGTTGGATGACTCCCAACCCGGTCGTCCGCCTATATTCCATGGTGTCACTGAAGTCCAGCACGCTATCCACAAAATCACGAAACTGGTACCATATTCGCATATTGACACATTACTGACTGTGAGTACATTCACAAATACAGATCTACATCTACATCTACATCCATACTCCGCAAGCCACCTGACGGTGTGTGGCGGAGGGTACCTTGAGTACCTCTATCGGTTCTCCCTTCTATTCCAGTCTCGTATTGTTCGTGGAAAGAAGGCTTGTCGGTATGCTTCTGTGTGGGCTCTAATGTCTCTGATTTTATCCTCTTGGTCTCTTCGCGAGATATACGTAGGAGGGAGCAATATACTGCTTGACTCTTCGGTGAAGGTATGTTCTCGAAACTTTGACAAAAGCCCGTAACGAGCTACTGAGCGTATCTCCTGCACAGTCTTCCACTGGAGTTTACCTATCATCTCCGTAACGCTTTCGCGATTACTAAATGATCCTGTAACGAAGCGCGCTGCTCTCCGTTGGATCTTCTCTATATCTTCTATCAACCCTATCTGGTACGGATCCCACACTGCTGAGCAGTATTGAAGCAGTGGGCGAACAAGCGTACTGTAACCTACTTCCTTTGTTTTCGGATTGCATTTCCTTAGGATTCTTCCAATGAATCTCAGTCTGGCATCTGCTTTACCGACGATCAACATTATATGATCATTCCATTTTAAATCACTCCTAGTGCGTACTCCCAGATAATTTATGGAATTAACTGCTTCCAGTTGCTGATCTGCTATTTTGTAGCTAAATAATAAAGGATCTATCTTTCTGTGTATTCTCAGCACATTACAATTGTCTACATTGAGATTCAATTGGCATTCCCTGCATCATGCGTCAATTCGCTGCAGATCCTCCTGCATTTCAGTACAATTTTCCATTGTTACAACCTCTCGATACACCACAGCATCATCTGCAAAATGCCTCAGTGAACTTCCGATGTCATCCACCAGGTCATTTATGTATATTGTGAATAGCAACGGTCCTATGACACTCCCCTGCGGCACACCTGAAATCACTCTTACTTCGGAAGACTTCTCTCCATTCAGAATGACATGCTGCGTCCCGTTGTCTAGGAACTCCTCAATCCGATCACACAATTGGTCTGATAGTCCATATGCTCTTACTTTGTTCATTAAACGACTGTGGGGAACTGTATCGAACGCCTTGCGGAAGTCAAGAAACACGGCATCTACCTGTGAACCCGTGTCTATGGCCCTCTGAGTCTCGTGGACGAATAGCGCGTGCTGGGTTTCACATGACCGTCTTTTTCGAAACCTTGCCCGCATCTCGTGGTCGTGCGGTAGCGTTCTCGCTTCCCACTCCCGGGTTCCCGGGTTCGATTCCCGGCGGGGTCAGGGATTTTCTCTGCCTCGTGATGGCTGGGTGTTGTGTGCTGTCCTTAGGTTACTTAGGTTTAAGTAGTTCTAAGTTCTAGGGGACTGATGACCATAGATGTTAAGTCCCATAGTGCTCAGAGCCATTTGGACCATTTGAATTTTTTTTCGAAACCCATGCTGATGCCTACAGAGTAGATTTCTAGTCTCCAGAAAAGTCATTATACTCGAACACATTACGTGTTCCAAAATCCTACAACTGATCGACGTTAGAGATATAGGTCTATAGTTCTGCACATCTGTTCGACGTCGCTTCTTGAAAACGGGGATGACCTGTGCCCTTTTCCAATCCTTTGGAACGCTACGCTCTTCTAGAGACCTATGGTACACCGCTGCAAGAAGGGGGGAAGTTCCTTCGCGTACTCTGTGTAAAATTGAACTGTTATCCCATCAGGTCCAGAGGCCTTTCCTCTTTTGAGCGATTTTAATTGTTTCTCTATCCCTCTGTCGTCTATTTCGATATCTACCATTCTGTCATCTGTGCGACAATCTAGAGAAGGAACTACAGTGCAATCTTCCTCTGTGAAACAACTTCTGAAAAAGACATTTAGTATTTCGGCCTTTAGTCTGTCATCCTTTGTTTCAGTACCATTTTGGTCACAGAGTGTCTGGACATTTTGTTTTGATCCACCTACTGCTTTGACATAAGACCAAAATTTCTTAGGATTTTCTGCCAAGTCAGTACATAGAACTTTACTTTCGAATTCATTGAACGCCTCTCGCATAGCCCTCCTCACACTACATTTCGCTTCGCGTAATTTTTGTTTGTCTGCAAGGCTTTGGCTATGTTTGTGTTTGCTGTGAAGTTCCCTTTGCATCCGCAGCAGTTTTCTAACTCGGTTGTTGTACCACGGTGGCTCTTTTCCATCTCTTACGATCTTGCTTGGCACATACTCACCTAACGCATTATGTACGACGGTTTTGAACTTTGTCCACTGATCCTCAACACTATCTGTACTTGAGACAAAACTTTTGTGTTGAGCCAACAGGTACTCTGAAATCTGCTTTTTGTCACTTTTTCTAAACAGAAAAATCTTCCTACCCTTTTTAATATTCCTATTTACGGCTGAAATCAACGATGCCGTAACCGCTTTATGATCGCTGATTCCCTGTTCTGCGTTAACTTTTTCAAATAGTCCGGGTCTGTTTGTCACCAGAAGGTGTAATATGTTATCGCCACGAGTCTGTTCTCGGTTTAACTGCTCAAGGTAGTTTTCAGATAAAGCACTTAAAAAAATTTCACTGGATTCTTTGTCCCTGCCACCCGTTATGAACGTCTGAGTCTCCCAGTCTATGTCCGGCAAATTAAAATCTCCACCCAGAACTATAACATGGTGGGGAAATCTACTCGAAATATTTTCCAAATTATCCTTCAGGTGCTCAGCTACAACAGCTGCTGAGCCAGTGGGCCAATAGAGACATCCAATTACCATGTCTGAGCCTGCTTTAACCGTGACCTTCACCCAAATCATTTCACATTTCGGATCTCCGTCAATTTCCTTCGATACTATTGCACTTCTTATCGCTATAAACAGGCCTCCCCCTTCACTGTCCAGCCTGTCTCTGCGGTATACATTCCAATCTGAGTTTAGGATTTCATTACTGTTTACGTCTGGTTTCAGCCAACTTTCTGTCTCTAGTACTACACTCCTGGAAATGGAAAAAAGAACACATTGACACCGGTGTGTCAGACCCACCATACTTGCTCCGGACACTGCGAGAGGGCTGTACAAGCAATGATCACACGCACGGCATAGCGGACACACCAGGAACCGTGGTGTTGGCCGTCGAATGGCGTTAGCTGCGCACCATTTGTGCACCGCCGCCGTCAGTGTCAGCCAGTTTGCCGTGGCATACGGAGCTCCATCGCAGTCTTTAACACTGGTAGCATGCCGCGACAGCGTGGACGTGAACCGTATGTGCAGTTGACGGACTTTGAGCGAGGGCGTATAGTGGCCATGCGGGAGGTCGGGTGGACGTACCGCCGAATTGCTCAACACGTGGGGCGTGAGGTCTCCACAGTACATCGATGTTGTCGCCAGTGGTCGGCGGAAGGTGCACGTGCCCGTCGACCTGGGACCGGACCGCAGCGACGCACGGATGCACGCCATGACCGTAGGATCCTACGCAGTGCCGTAGGGGACCGCACCGCCACTTCCCAGCAAATTAGGGACACTGTTGCTCCTGGGGTATCGGCGAGGACCATTCGCAACCGTCTCCATGAAGCTGGGCTACGGTCCCGCACACCGTTAGGCTGTCTTCCGCTCACGCCCCAACATCGTGCAGCCCGCCTCCAGTGGTGTCGCGACAGGCGTGAATGGAGGGACGAATGGAGACGTGTCGTCTTCAGCGATGAGAGTCGCTTCTGCCTTGGTGCCAATGATGGTCGTATGCGTGTTTGGCGCCGTGCAGGTGAGCGCCACAATCAGGACTGCATACGACCGAGGCACACAGGGCCAACACCCGGCATCATGGTGTGGGGAGCGATCTCCTACACTGGCCGTACACCACTGGTGATCGTCGAGGGGACACTGAATAGTGCACGGTACATCCAAACCGTCATCGAACCCATCGTTCTACCATTCCTAGATCGGCAAGGGAACTTGCTGTTCCAACAGGACAATGCACGTCCGCATGTATCCCGTGCCACCCAACGTGCTCTAGAAGGTGTAAGTCAACTACCCTGGCCAGCAAGATCTCCGGATCTGTCCCCCATTGAGCATGTTTGGGACTGGATGAAGCGTCGTCTCACGCGGTCTGCACGTCCAGCACGAACGCTGGTCCAAGTGATGCGCCAGGTGGAAATGGCATGGAAAGCCGTTCCACAGGACTACATCCAGCATCTCTACGATCGTCTCCATGGGAGAATAGCAGCCTGCATTGCTGCGAAAAGCGGATATACACTGTACTAGTGCCGACATTCCGACATTGTGCATGCTCTGTTGCCTGTGTCTATGTGCCTGTGGTTCTGTCAGTGTGACCATGTGATGTATCTGACCCTAGGAATGTGTCAATAAAGTTTCCCCTTCCTGGGACAATGAATTCACGGTGTTCTTATTTCAATTTCCAGGATTGTATATGGGCGTTGTGACCGTTTATTAGTGAGAGCAGTTCTGGGACCTTTCTGTAGACGCTCCTGCAGTTTACTATTAGCACATTAATATTGTTATTCCCTGTTGCATTTTGCCTACTCCTACCTTGCCGCGTCTCAGGAGGCGTCTGTCGGGCCTTGGGAGGGGATTCTCTAACCTAAAAAACCCCCATGTGCACTCCACACGTACTCCGCTAGCCTTGTAGCAGCTTCCGGCCTGTAGTGCACGCCTGACCTATTCAGGGGGACCCTACATTTCTCCACCCGATAGCGGAGGTCGAGAAATTTGCACCCCAGATCTCCGCAGAATCGTCTGAGCCTCTGGTTTAAGCCTTCCACTCGGCTCCAAACCAGAGGACCGCGATCGGTTCTGGGAACGATACTACAAATAGTTAGCTCTGATTTCACCCTGCGAGCGAGGCTTTCCGCCTTCACCAATTCCGCCAACCGCCTGTACGAACTGAGGATGACCTCTGAACTCAGACGGCAGGAGTCACTGGTGCCGACATGAGCAACAATTTGCAGTCGGGTGCACCCAGTGCTCTCTATCGCCGCCGGTAGGGCCTCCTCCACATCTCGGATGAGACCCCCCGGCAAACAGACAGAGTGAACACTGGCCTTCTTCCCCGACCTTTCCGCTATTTCCCTAAGGGGCTCCATCACTCGCCTAACGTTGGAGCTCCCAATAACTAATAAACCCCTCCCCCCGTGTGCCTGCTCGGACCTTGCTGAAGGAGCAGCCACTTGTCCACCCACAGGCAGAGCGGGCGATGCCACATGGCCAGCCTCCACATTTACCCTCCGCCTTGTGCGCCGCGAACGCCGCTGAACCCGCCACTCCCCTTGGGGAGAGGGTGGCCCAACCGCGGCCGGTATCCGCGAAGATGTCTCGACAGCAGGGTCAGTGGGTGAAGCCCTGAAGTAACACCTGGGCTGTACGATGCGACGCACCAGACTCCCCACTGCCGCTACACTCCGAGGTAGTGATGGTAGTGATGTAGAAGCTGCGATGACTTTTACGTTAATTCTCCGTCCCTTGCAGCCGTAAGACCTTTTTCGCTGCCTCAGCGAATGATTGTTGCCTCTAGCGCCGTGGAAAGCTGGAATTTTAAACTCTCCCGCGAATAATGGCGGTGGTGTGAAGTGAATGTAAACGATTAAAAAATTTACATGCAAGAGTTCGTTATCAAAATAAGAGTGAATCCTTGCTTGGCTCAGCGACGTAATGTTTAAAATTTTCTCATAGCAGAACCTCGCATAGTCCTCCAGTTGCTAAGTGCGTGTCCATCCAAACACGTGAATCACACTCCTAGTCGCTGGCCAGTCGTACCATTTTAAGGCATCCGGACACTGCTGTTTCGCACTCCACACATTCACGGGTGGCCTTCTGTCACAGTTGCCTCCAGCTGATGTTACCCTTAACTCCTGAGAATCAGGACATTGTGTGAGAAAATCTTCCGGAAAACAGGTACAGAAATCGTAAAAACATAACCCCAAAACATTTTTATCCACGCCAGTTAACGCGTGTGATACTGTTTTATTATGCTCACCTGGGTCACACGCATTGTGGAGAATGGGCGAAGCGATAAGACGACGTGAAACGTATGTACACTCCAGGGCTCCTAAGACGTAGAAGGGCTACAATAATTCCTCTCGCATCAAGGCAAAACCTTAATCATATACGTAAAAGTGGCGGATACGTTGTCCCCAGCCATTGATTGTGAAGATGTAATAAAAGAAGTTGACAGCATCGTCTATTCCGTATTGATGGGGATTCTAAGAGCAGTGTGAGACACGGTTTCGCTTCCTGCCAATGTTTTCAACTGTTGGCTTCTGTTTCGACAGATTGCATTCGTGCCTCCAAACAGACAAAAAGAAAAGATCTAGCGAGGGCCTTTACACACTGCACGTGAGAGAAGGAGGACTGCATTAATGTTAACAATTAATTGACTGGAAAAGGCGATAAAAAGATAAAAAAAAAAACCTTGTGTCACCGTTATTATTCTGTCGTCCATCTGGGCAGCATCGATCGCGGGAACGAAAGCCACCAAAGCATTATTTTACGGGGCCTCACTGCCTTATAACCCGCTCGTTTGCGTGGTGAAACTGTGGACACACATCTCCCTTACCTTGGACCGTAGAGACACACACATAGACGGCGCATGCCTCTATCACTGCCGTGTTGATGTTTGCAAACAAATGGATTAGACAATTAAGTATCTGTAGCTGGAATTAAGCACTGCTTTTTACAACTGAAGTACTTGTTCTGCTAGTGTCACACATGTAGTAATTCAGTTAACCTTAGTTCCCTAAGACTCGCATTCTTAATGCTATACGTATCCCTGTCCATTTGGCTACGCGAAATGACAGCAAGCGTCTCAAACACTGTCCCGACAATTCCGTATTTTGAAGAACGACAGAATTACTCATTCGATGAATTCCTGCTCTTGTTGGACTTGGCTCATGAACCTGGCCGCTTCCACGAAAGATCAAATGTTTCCTGGTCATTTCCTCATCAGTATGCGTGATAAGTTTTACAGTACTTTATAGATGAAATAACATCCGTAATGTCTGCTTAATCCAGTACAGATACCGACAGCATATCGAGATAAGAGGCGTGATGTACCAGAAAATGTTACTGGTGGAGGACACTAATATAGTGAGTTACAGATTAAGATCATGTCGACCGACGTTCATCCCCTCTTTCAACCCTTGAAAGGATTTTTAACAGTTTTGCTCCATAGCTTGTGCAAGCAGTCATTTGGCTCGAAATTCTCCCTTTTGAAGGAATGTGTCCAAACATTCCTCAGTGCTCCGTCATTGTGCATAATGTAACGACTGCGGTTTCATGTGTGTTTGTAATGGTCGGTAAGTACTTGCTTCTTAAGCAGTGCCGACAACTCACCGCCGTCTACCCAGCCCTGGAAACGCACATACAGATGTAGACACCTACTTTAGAAAATTTTCTAACGTTGTATACTCCGCGGCAGACCTCGTTCCATGATACACAATCGTGTCGTCATAACATGGACACTCGTGTCTTACTCTGCAACGTCACATATGCCGCCCCTACGATCGACAAGAGCTTAGGCCTTATACTCTTCTATCCAACATGATACATTTAGTATTCCGAAAGATTCGTCCTATTATCAAGTTTATGATTTTAAACGGAGTACCTTTTTGTTCTGCTACAGCTGTAAAACCTCTTAAAACATATCAGTGGCGTAGAACCAAACAATCCTTTGGCGCACCAATTACCATCGCTTTGTTTTCTGCCCCCACTATCGAATTGTGCAACCTATGTCGCCAAAGTGCTAACGTTGTAGTTCCAGCCTTCTGGGCAAAGTAGTGCTGTGATTTCTTAGACCTCCGACCACGTATCAAATCCGTATGAGTTGCCTTGATAATGACAGAGAAAAAATTTGCGATTAATAGGTACTTGTACGAAATTTGATGTCCGGCCTCCGACATGTCTGAATAGCCCATACTAGAAAGCTGTATTAGAAATTTGCGCGAATCGTATGTGTACCTAATCTTTAAAACCATGTTCCAATTATGGCAAACAAATTCGACCGATTGTTCTGTGGTCTTTTGACGCTAAGACAACAGTCGCTGTTGCGAAATCTGATCTGGGCCGCCTCTCTGATGACAGAAAATATAAAACCTTTTTATGATGCAAAAAATATCTGTATCCCTCGGTTTAGAGTTGATAACAGTACTGTAAATATTTTCGTCAAAAACACTAGTTTGAAATATTAAAGTTAGATAAGCCATGTGGAAAACGAGGGAAAATGTTGGAAATATGGCGCGCTTCCCAGAATTAACTGTTTCCATCACTTCAGTTGCGTAACATATATTCAAGTCTCGAGGGCATCCGTTGCTGATACAGTGTGGTGACGTCACAACAACGACACTCGCGACTCATTCACTGCGAAAGATCCTGCACTGTCGCATATGCTTCCTCTGTAACCGAGTGTGTCTGGCCTGACATTCTTCTTACTAAACTAGTACACTGAGTACTCGCAAGTTTCGTGCGTTTATGAAGAGACATTTATTATTCATTTTTTACATTTTGTTGTAATGTATATCTAGTGCACTTTGAAAACGCAAACGGCGGAGATCTTTCCTATCGGTTTTATATCTCTTGGTTATGGCATCCAAGTACATAATTATTTATCGTTTTATCTCCTGATTCAGCAAAAGGATCGTACGAGTCGTGTAGTCGACATGTTTACATCGCTGTGACATCTTCTTTCCGGAAATGCTGCTGTGGTCTCCTCCACATTACGGTCATATATAAGAACAGACCCGTACTCGTTTTGTTGACAATGTGGAAACACGTAAAGATATCATTTTTATAGCCTCCTGTCAAGGATGCTGTCCATTCTCCATCGAATTTGAATAGTGCATACCAAGAAGCTGCGTGAGAAATAGGTGCGCAACCTATATCTACACTCTTATCAAAACCAAGCCCCAAAAAGGCTTCCTACATTGTAACTTAATGTGAAAAACGTTATTTCATGCGGTCTGAAGCTATCGGTGTGAAGGTATACGACTGTTGCATTGGACAGGAAGTTATTTTTTGTATGCATTCAACCAAAAGAATTTCGCTTCATGTTTTATTAAATCGAAACTTACAGACACGGTTATATCTACATCTACATCTACATCCATACTCCGCAAGTGTGTGGGAGACGGCACCTTGAGTACCTCTATCGGTTCTCCCTTCTATTCCAGGCTCGTACTGTTCACGGAAAGAGTGATTGTCGGTATGCCTCTGTGTGGGCTCTAATCTCTCTGATTTTATCCTCATGGTCTCTTCACGAGATATTCGTAGGAGGGAGCAATATACTGCTTGACTCTTCGGTGAGAGGATCTAGGAGCTTCAGTCTGGAACCGCGCCACCCTTACGGTCGCAGGTTCGAATCCTGCCTCGGCGGGCATGGATGTGTGTGATGTCGTTAGTTTAGTTAGGTTTAAGTAGTTTTGTCTAGGGGACTGATGACCTGAGATGTTAAGTCCCATAGTGCTCAGAGCCATTTGAACCATTTGTGATCCACTTCCTTTGTTTTCGGACTGCATTTTCCTAGGATTCTTCCAATGAATCTCAGTCTGGCATCTGCTTTACCGACGATTAATTTTATATGGTCATTCCATTTTAAATATCAAAAATGGTTCAAATGGCTCTGAGCACTATCCGACTTAACTTCTCAGGTCATCAGTCGCCTAGAACTTAGAACTAATGAAACCTAACTAACCTGACGATATCACACACATCCATGCCCGAAGCAGCATTCGAACCTGCGACCGTAGCGGTCGCTCGGTTCCAGACTGTAGCGTCCAGAACCGCTAGGCCACTCCGGCCGGCTCATTTTAAATCACTCATAATGCCTACTCCCAGATAATTTATGGAATTAACTGCTTCCAGTTGCTGACCTGCTATATTGTTGCTAAATGATAAAGAATCTTTCTTTCTATGTATTCGCAGCACATTACACTTGTCTACATTGAGATTCAATTGCCATTCCCTGCACCATGCGTCAATTCGTTGCAGATCCTCCTGCATTTCAGCACAATTTTACATTGTTGCAACCTCTCGATATACAACAGCATCATCCGCAAATAGCCTCAGTGAACTTCCGATGTCATCCACAAGGTCAATTACATACATTGTAAACAGAAACGGTCCTACGACACTCCCCTGGGGGTGATTTTTCAACACCATTAAGGTAAATACATTGTTTCTTCTCTATTAAAATCTTTCATTTGCCAACTATGCCTATCAGTAGTTAGTGCCTTCCGTAGTTTGAATCTTTTATTTAGCTGGCAGTAGTGGCACTCGCTGTATTGCAGTAGTTCGAGTAACCAAGATATTTGTGAGGTAAGTGATTTGTGAAACGTGTAGGTTAATGTTAGTCAGGGTCATTCTTTTGTAGGGATTTTTGAAAGTCAAATTGCGTTGCGCTAAAAATATTGTGTGTCAGTTTAAGCACAGTCATGTATAATTTTTCTAAGGGGACGTTTCATATGTCGACCCTTAGCCGAGGATACCTCACTGAAACCTTCTGATTTTTTCTTGTAGTTTGTGTAATTAGTGTAGCTTTTGTTTATTGCTAGCGCGTAATTATAGAGAGAATTTCCTTTGTAGTTGTAGTTTTTCATTGTACACAGTTGTGGCATGCATGTAGATTTGCACCAAGTATTTCGCAGCTGCGCTTACAATTAACTAGATACTATTTTCAATGCTATGTTAATGTGTTTTGTTATTTTGCTCTTCAAATTGTGCTTTTCTGTGTTGTTGTGTGAATTATTGTGACAATAATGGCGTGTGAAAAACGTAATACTAGGCTCCAAAGTAAACTGAGAAATGACAGTGAAGACGAAAGCAGTGTGTTAGCGCCACCGTGTAATGAATTAACTAATGTTCAACATAGTAATCTGGTAATTGTGCATAGGGAAATGGAGGGGGCGGCAAACAATGGCGTAGACAGTGAAACAAATAGTGAACAGGGAAGCATTATCGATCGATCGGTCGGCAACAGCTCGCCTCAGGAATCCGAAATGACAGGACACAATCTTGCAAATACTGGAGATTCAGGTTTTGCGTCCTCATCGTTTTCTCAAATAAGTCAAGACACATTTTCTGCTTTTCAGAATGCGAATGTTGCCGGTGAAAATGCACTGCCAAAAAGCATAGAGAAACACATTCCAGACAATAATACATTATTATTGCAATTAATGCAACAAATGGAACAAAATCAGAGACAAACACAGCAAAAGCTTCAAAAGTTGGACACCACACTTGAACAAACACGTGAAGATTTAACTACTGAGTTACATAAAGTCGAATCGATATGTCAAAAAGTCTGTAACGAAGTAAAAACACAAATTTGTGAGCATTTCCAACCTATTTTTTCGCGTCATGAAAATGCATTACAGAAACACGAAGCAGCCATAAAGGAACTGCAAACTATTGTTCATGAAAATCACGACATCTTGCAAGCTAAAATTGACTCAGCTGCATCTACCGATTCGGTTACGCAACTTGCAAACACTCAGGAAAACTTAAAGGACACAGTAGATACGATTTTAACACAAATGGACACTCTGAAACTTGGTTCAGAAAAACACACTGAGGAAATAAGTTCACTTTTGGAAACAGTAGCCGAACTTTCAGATCAGTTCACTAACTTATCTACAAAGGTAGATGATGATCTGAATGACACAAGACCTGTAGCCTTCACGGACACTGAAGAGTATGAACAAATTAGAAAATTCAAACAAAATCAAAATCAAATCAATGCACAGTACAAAAGAGAAATCTGGGAAGTACAAGATCAGTTGGCACAAGTAATACAAGAATTACATATTTCAGAGGAAACTCGTGCTCCAGTATGGGAAGAGGGACATAGAAATACGGAACAACCACAAAACAATAACACAGGACACTTTGGAAATTATGAAAGAAATTGGCAAGGCGCATTGGATTTTGAGATGGAACCGCCGAAACGAAGTAACAATGAGCAATGTGCGACTCGCCGACACAATGATTTTGACTATAAGCTGTTCATTACTACACGTAAATTCAAAACATTTGAGAATTCTGGCAACGACATTCATTCACAAGTGTGGCTCCATCAATTCTCTCATTGTTTTCCTCCCAACTGGTCATTAGAGCACAGATTAGAATTTATGTGTGGCCACTTAGAGAATGAACCAGCTGTAAGAATGCGATCGGTCATTCACGATTGTCACAGTGAAGGAGAATTTTACCATGCCTTCCTCTCAGCATATTGGTCTCAAGCAACACAAGACCGAGTAAAACATAGCATCATGATGATGAAACACTTTGAACAATCTGAATTTTCCAGTCTTGTCAAATATTTTGAAGACATGTTGCATAAGAATCAATATCTTTCAAACCCATACAGCCCTTCAGAACTCATCCGCATTTGCTTAATGAAATTGCCTGAACATTTAAGAAATATTATTTTGGCAGGACGTTGCATAGACGACATTGAAGCTTTTCAGGGACTCTTACAAGAATTAGAAATTGACACAGACAGTCGCGGGATGCGAAAACAGGAAAACAATCACTACAGGTCACATCCCTCACAATTCCGTGACGACAGAAACAATAACTGGACAAGACAAGTCTATTCTTACAACGCAAATCGTGACCAAAACAGACACCACCCATATGACAACCACTGTCAGAGTAATAATAGTTAAAGAGAAATATCGCATTTCCGTAGTAATGAATATGACAGAGATTACCATAGAAACAGACAATATGGGAACAAAAACAATTATTATCAAGGGAGACAGAATAACTTCAGACGAAACAGTTCCGCGCAGTTACGATTCCGGGAGAAATTCTCCACCACATGACTGACAAACAAGAAACTATGTAAACTACCGACAAAACGACAGACCTGAATTCCATCAGAACTGGCGGGATTCAAACTCAGCGGGGCACTCTCGACAAGGTGAATTTGTAGAAGTTAGGTCTCCTAATCCCAATAACGACGCACGCCAACAAAGAGACAGACAATGACTCGCACCCCAGGCAGCCACGTGCGCCGGCTGGCTCAGGGAAAAATTACATAGACGCTAACCTTGAGAAAAATTTTAGCATTCTTTACCGATGTACCATATACCACATGATAATTCCACTGGAGCTGAAACTCTGCGTACTAGGGAGAGTAAAGGTTTACATCACATTTCACATGTAAAACCGTTTATTGAAAGATAATCTGCTTTTTAACTTTGTCTTTGCCATAAAACCTTTCACTTTACATTACTAGTATGCTTTGTCAGACTATGAACCTGTTAACATGCAACAATGTTTGAAGTTAACTATCTAGTCTAGAACCTAGGGAACATATTTAGACAGTATTTACAGATGCATTGTTATAGTGAACAGACGACACAGTGTTATTGTGTGTACATTCTTGCTTCTTAGTTGCACGATCACGTAACGACTATAAGGCTCACATACTTAGAACATATACCGGCACTGCTAATGAGATTTTCATGCAACATTTTCGTTTACTTGAGAAGACATTCATTATTTGAAGTACTTTCTGTGGGATTAAAGATGATTTAGCATTTGGTTTCTTTGACAGCTACACGATTATATCATGACGCTATTAATATGTGATACAATTTATATTGTTGCTTTTGCGGTGTATCTTTTATATCTGCACAGTTTTTCTGAATTCTTCTGGAAAGTAAAGCATGTTATAGTAGTAACTTTTGCAGTATAGCTACAATGAGACAGCGTTTTTCGTAGCACAACAATACGTCATATTATAGTACTTTCTTGATCACGGTAAGGTGCGTAATAACTACGATATATATACGCAAAGCCTTTCACTTTCGTTTATGATGAGGTAAGTACATTGACTTCAGCAGAACTTTGCTTACAGAGGCCGATAACTACGACACTTCCACAGAATTATCTTACAGCAAGACGCACATTTAGCGCTACAGGACACATATTTGAGTGATTAATTTTCCACTTAAATCATTTATTTTTAAAGATATTTGAAGTACAATGATACAAAGATTTTCCGTGATACATTTCATTCCATTGCTGTAATCTGTAGCACCTGAGGGTATAATTACATTAATCCTCAGGGGGGTACACGCTTACTTTGTGTAGCATGTGTTTGGCAACCACAAGGAGCCCTAGCTAACATGGTATTTGCTTATACAACTTTACACATCGGTACCATATTTCTCTAACACGCAAATTACACAGCTATCTGATCATTTAACTGGGAGATAAACATTTTTTTTACTACATCAGTGACACATGTTTACGCAGTTACACGGGTGGGTAACTTCACTCTTATGAAATTGTATTTTGTCTGTACTTTGTGAATTGTTCATATTTTTTCGGAACCATTGTGATACTATGAGAGCTTTGAATGATGTATTTGGTATGGGATCATGATTTTTAAAGTACGTTTGAGGTAGATGACACTATTGAAATGAGTGGAGAATTCTTTTTAGGTTTTGAAATTATTGAAGGAAGCTACGACGATTTTGAGATTTGTCTGAGGTTTTATGATGTTATGATGACGATGTGTATTACGCTGTTACGGTATGCTTATGACCAATAAGCTGATGCTATATGAGGAATTTGATTATGCTACATATTTATTATGATGAAATATTGAAGAAGTGTTGACGAATACGTATATTAATAATGAGTAGTGGTTAGGGACTCTGATTTGTGGAAAAGGATGTTGGAAACCAAGAATCGTACTTTAAGAGTTATGAAATGTGTGTAAATGCGTGAATGTATCACAATGCCGACGAAAACTTTTTGAACACTGTTATATAAATAGGATTTTGTTTCTACACATTTGTAATGCAAATTCTCGACCTGTGAAATTTTTATATGAGACTCTTACTGTTGTCGTAAATATTTCAGTAAGAAAGTTGAGTGACCTTCACGTAATGCGTCGTGGGCACCCAGATGGGCGACAGTCGCCTGGAAAGAAGTCATTAGTGAGTGCCTTTCAGAGGCACAGGTAGAAAAACAAAAAGAGGCCATTATCCTCGCTGTTGACATTTCTTTGTAGAAAGCATCGCAAATACGACACGCTCAAACTTGAAAACATATGATTGCACTTTGGAGCTCTTAATTTATGATATTTATTAAAATGCCTAATGAAATGATGAGAAACATTTTTACATCTATTGTCTTTCTAGTTGAGAGATTGCTCAATTTGTTTAATATCTAGTTTCTAGCTGCCCTGCAGCATTGGTTAAAATAAAATTTTATAGATGTACTAATATAAATATTTTCTGTCTACAGATCGAGTAAATAATAATTTTTTTTCAAAAAAGTGAGGGTGCACAAAAAGACATTTACCTTCACAGGAACTGCATTCGTAATTTTCTTTTCAAGTACTTGGTCATTTATTTTGTAGAATAAGTTGTGGAGCACCACTTTAATGACATAGATATTAAGATGTGAATATACATTTCCCTTATCTGCATTGTTGTCTTTAGTGTACAATTTTTTCTGCTTGAGCTATGTCATGTTTAGATATGAGTTATTACATTTGCTGCTGCTGTTTGCCAGGCATAGTGCTACTAAATTTCAGTTGTATTACTCTGTTAAGCTAGTTTTACTACCAATTTCTTGTTGCTGCACGTTGGCTCATATTAGTTGTAATCTTACATTGCTTGGTAATTTAGATTTACTGTAGCTTACTTTGCCAGTTATTTTTTTATCATTGCTGTTTGTGTTATTTGTTTTGTGTTGCAGCATTGCCTCGTCCCTTAGTTTATGCATCTGAGCTCAGTAGATTTAAGTTAGCTTAAGAGGAGGTAGACTACATAATAAACTAACTATGATGAATTGGAAGAAATGCATTGAGAAGTTTTACGAAAAAAGTACAGAAAGCAGGTATAGATAGGACATTTTGGAAATAATGAAGAATGAAGGGAGATCTCCGAGAAGTAAAGAAAGTTTGCAAAACACTGAAAACAATCCCTGGCCTTTCCCCCTGTGTTGTTTTGCTATGTGTTTGTGTACTCTTGCATATTTGTGTTTTTCCTGTCTTTATGTGTTTAGCTAATACGATTTATGTTGTAGAATTTTTCTAGTAGTAAGGTACATTCACGATAATGAGGAATACTGTTATCCTCAAATACAATTTGCATTAACAATATGTTATTCACTTTGTAAAGATGTTTAGACATTATTAATTCTGTTCTGTTCCTGTGCTCAAGTGTGAAATTAATGTTTCGAAAACAATTCTCATTATTTTATATATTTACTTATGTCATAATTCCTGTAACACTGATGTATATGTATATTTCTATTCTTTTGTAAAGCCTGTTGTACTACAAATGTTATCTGTATTATTATGTTTTTAATGATTTATTTTATACCTTTGTTATTGTATTCTAATGTTATAAAATTGTAATTGACACCAGTTCATCAAATTAAGTAACTTGTAAGTTACGTTTCACTGCACACATTTCTGTTGGTCATAATATATGCACAGTATGTGAGAATTTGGTACTGTTAGTGTTTGCACGTCTGTTAATAATTCAGCAAAGGACTGGATAACAGCATTGCTGGTTCTAAGGACATTTCAAACAAATTTTTTGTGAGTGGACAAGTGGTGGTTTATAAACTTGCTATATTCTCCGCAAGACTCTTCGATGGTGATTGTGCACATGCACAGTCGCAACAGATGGCTGCTGGCCGTCTCTACAAGGACTACAGTGGGTCTGAATCTTTGATGGCCCACCAGTACCATTATTTCTACAAGGACTACAGTGGGTCTGCACGTTTGATGGCCCACCAATACCATTATCTCTACAAGGACTATAGTGGGTCTGCATCTTTGATGGCCCACCAACACCGTAATCTCTACCAGGACTACAGTGGGTCTGCTCTGTGATGACCTACCTACCAATATTCTTCAAAACTTCGACTGACTCTGCTGTGGGTTTGCTCTGTTGTGGCCTACTCCCTGTCTGCATGTCAAGAGTCAGCACTGTCTTTCCGTTGTAAGGACAACACTACTTCTTCAAGAGTGCATGGAAATCCACTGCTTCTGTGTGCAATTTCTTTTACTGCTCAGACTTTGAGAAAAACACAGCAATTTTACTGTGATGAATGATCAGGACTTTCTTTATGGACTGTGAGAAAATTTTAGCTTTTGACCAACATTGTATCAATAAGCGTGTGTATATGATTTCTTTTTTATTGTAATTATGAAATTTTTTTTCAAATCTGTATTGGCCACTGCCCAAAACAATTTGTAAAATTTTTTGTGGGGAGCATGGGGGCTATGTAAGTAGGCCGTTTAGGTTTTTTTGTATGAAAATCACTTGCTGTGCTGTGTGCAGTGTGTGGCTAGTTTGCATTATTGTCTGGCATTGTAGTGTTGGGCAGCTGGATGTTAACAGCGCGTAGCGTTGCGCAGTTGGAGGTGAGCCGCCAGCAGTGGTGGATGTGGGGAGAGAAATGGCGGAGTTTTGAAATTTGTAAGACTGGATGTCATGAACTGCTGTGTATATTATGATTTTTCAACACTATTAAGGTAAATACATTGTTGGTTCTCTATTAAAATCTTTCATTTGCTAACTATGCCTATCAGTAGTTAGTGCCTTCCGTAGTTTGAATCTTTTATTTAGCTGGCAGTAGTGGCGCTCGCTGTATTGCAGTAGTTCGAGTAACCAAGATTTTTGTGAGGTAAGTGATATGTGAAACGTATAGGTTAATGTTAGTCAGGGCCATACTTTTGTAGGGATTTTTGAAAGTCAGATTGCGTTGCGCAAAAATATTGTGTGTCAGTTTAAGCACAGTCATGTATAATTATTCGAAGGGGACGTTTTAAACGACTGTGGGGAACTGTATCAAACGCCTTGCGGAAGTCGAGAAACACGGCATCTACCCGGGAACCCGTGTCTATGGCCCTCCGAGTCTCGTCGACGAATAGCGCGGGTTTCACACGATCGTCTTCTTCGAAACCCATGCTGATTCCTACAGAGTAGATTTCTAGTCTCTAGAAAAGTCATTATACTCGAACATAATACGTGTTCCAAAATTGTACAACTCATCGACGTTAGAGATATAGATCTGTAGTAATGCACCTCTGTTCGACGTCCCTTCTTGAAATCGCTGATGACCTTTGACCTGTTCCAATCTTTTGGTACGCTACACTCTTCTAGAGATCTAAGGTACGCCGCTGCAAGAAGGGGGCCAAGTTCCTTCGCGTACTCTGTGTAAAGTCGAACTGGTATCCAATCAAGTCCAGCGGCATTTCCTCTTTTGAGCGATTTTAATTTTCTATCCCTCTGTCGTCTATTTCGATATCTACCATTTTGTCATCTGTGCGGCAATCTAAAGAAGGAACCACAGTGCATTACAGAAATCGATCTGATACGCAGTAGTGCTGTATCGTGCATCGCTGGCTAATTTCTAAACTTCCGCAACCACACTCAGCGTCTCAATCTAGTGGCACTCAGTAAATACACCGAAACTCGCAGCAGGTATCAAATTCTAGCAGGCCACCTTAATGAAAGCCTTGAGGCAAAATTTACCACCTTCCAGTATAATCAAAACCATTAATAAATATAATAGTGTTTGCCTTCGGTCGGGAGTAAAGACGAAGGTTACATGCATGGTTCCATAGATCGTTGTCTATGTATTGAAGGTATATATCGAGATGCAATGAGGAGTCGCTACTTCCAAACCACAGAAGCCATATAAGTATTTCGAGGTTACTCACTATTATAGGAACAATGCTACCAACACAGTGGAAAGTTTTGTTTAATTTTCCATACTTTGGCAATTGACCAATGGTGCATAGTCGTTCCATTCATTAATATCGACTCTGTAGGGACACGTAAGGTGCCCTGTAACAGCGTGAGAGACATTTTTTTCACGTCGTTTATATATTTAGTACTTTACTACAGGACTCTTTGTAATCAGGAATCAGGAAATACAATTTATACCTTCTTTGATAGCGTCTTTCTCACACGTATCTCATTTCCTTTAGCGTACCTGCCTGTCTGCCTCCGCATTACGCCGTTTTCGGCACATCACTCTGTCACGTCACGTCATGCATATATAACACAACTGGATGGCAAAGCTCGCTCGACCAGCACTGCTAAGGTTATGCCTTTTCTTTTTTACGTGCGTTGCACACATATCACCTGTCGGGTCGTCCGCCTATGTTCCGCCACGTAACAGGAATGCTAGCGCGCGATACACAGTTATGAAACCAGCGTCAGTTTTCCATGATGACATTGTAGTGGTTTTGAGCACATTCAGTCACAAATGCAAATCCCTGTAACGCCCAAGCCGAATAGATCTCTCCGTCGGTTCTCCGTCTCCTGCGGCCGGCACAGCTTCGTCACTGCCTCAGCGACTGACCGGTGCCGCTGGCGCTCCGAAATGTCGGCAGTTTGTCTCTCGCGAGTAATGGCGGTTTTCTGACACTAGCGAAAACGAGATTTTTTTTTAATCTACTTCGCGTAGCCCGTCATTTACGTAATGCGTTTCTACTCCCACATGTCAATCACATTCTTAGTCGCTGGCCAGTTCCACCATTTTAATTCAGCCAAGACAGTGCAGTCCACACAGATGCCTACAGCTGATGTTAACCTAAACTCACTAAAAGGAGGAGCTTATGTGAGGAAATATTCCAGGAAACACTTGAAATGGTCAATGAATATCGTCAAAACATTGTTATACGAGCCAATTAACGCATGTGGTACTGTTTTATTTCATCAGGGTCACACGATGTATCGTATTTACGCTCTAAGGTTATGAAGACTTGTAACGGCCAGAATGATTCATATTGAGTCAAGGCGAAATCTTAATCGTGTATATTTTGTCACCAGCCATCGACTGTGAAGATATATATATATATATATATATATATATATATATATATATATATATATATATATATATATGTATGTATATATATATATATATAAGTTGACAATATCATCTGATCTGTAGCAATGTGGTATCTAAAAGCTGTGTGAGAAACTGTATTACATCGTGGCAATGTGTTCAGCTGTTGTTCCTCTGTTTCGACGGATTTCACAGATTTCATTCGTAACTGGCAACAGGAAAAAAAAATTATAATAATCAATTCCAGGACCTTCATACACTGCACATGTGAGGACAAAGACCACATTTAAGTCAAACATAAATTCACTGAAAAGGCGGCGTTAAATTCAAACAAAATTCTGTCTTCCACATTCTCTCGTCGTGTTTTTGGGCACAGCCGGTCGCGAGAACGAAGGCAACCAAAGCTTTAGTCGGCGGTGCCTGACTGCATTGTACGCTGCTCGTTCGCCTGCGTAAAACTTTGGACACACACGCCTTTTCGTACAGACGACCACATACATACATATATAGACGGCGCATGCCATTAGCACCGTAGTAGCCTTGATGGCGCCAGAGGAGAAATCTATCAACAGCAGCTGCTCATACGATATGCGGTGACAGCACGCTCTCGTGTCCGAATGGTCGATAGCATAAAACTACTAGGAATTGGCGCTACCAGCGTAAACAGAATTGTTATGCTAGAACTACTGTGTACTACAGAAATATTTAGTTTGTTTAACACACTGACTCGGCGTAACAGAATGTCTCTGGAATTCTGAACATTTCCGTACGCATACCACGACTCCCCTGTTTCGTTCGGACCGGTGCTTCGATGTAAACATCGAAACTTCCAGCTACTATTAAAGTTTCGGAACTTATCCACATACGGTTCTGGAGAAAATACTTAGCAGCTTTCAGTTTAGTTGAGACTGGTATATATGATGCTACGTTTTCTTCTGGCCGTAAGAAACTGATAGCGCCTGTTTGTTTCGGCAGATTATGCTTAATCGCTCATGCACGTACAGCAAAGCGTCACACAGATAACGTCACTCTTGTGCTGTCCGTGTACATCGAGACTTGAAAGAAAAAAGCGCTTGATATCACCATATTTTACGACGTCTCATTATTTCTTGTGTATGTCATTCAGCTCTCACAGCGTGTACTGTTTTATTTGGGGTCTAAGGACACATTTGTAGTTAGTAACGGCGGCATACCGACAATCTTTCTTTCCGCGAACAATAGGAGACTGGAATAGAAGGGAGAACCGATAGAGGTACTCAAGGTGCCCTCCGCCACACACCGTCAGGTGGCTTGCGGAGTATGGATGTAGATGTAGATATAACCGTTTCTGTATGTTTCGATTTAATAAAACATTAAGCGAAATTTTTTGATTGAATGCATGCAAAAATAACTGCCTGTCCATTGCAATAGTCATATACCTTCACACCGATAGCTTCAGAACGCATGAAATAACTTTGTTCACATTAAGTTACAATGTAGGAAGCCTTTTTGGGGCTTGGTTTTGATAACAGTGTAGATATAGGCTGCGCACCTATTTCTCACGCAGCTTCTTGGTATGAAGTATTCAAATTCGATGGAGAATGGACAGCATCCTTGACAGGAGGCTATAAAAATTATACCTTTACGTGTTTCCACATTATCAACAATACGAGTACGGGCCTGTTCTTATATATGACCGTAATGTGGAGGAGACCACAGCACAATTTCGGGAAAGAAGATGTCACAGCGATGTAAACATGTCGACTACACGATTCGTGCAATCCTTTTGCTGAATCAGGAGACAAAGCGATAAATAATTATGTACTTGGACGCCATAAGCAGGAGAGTTAAAACCGATCAGACAGATTTCCGCCGTTTGCGTTTTCAAGTTGTATTAGACATACATTACAACAAAAGTGAGACACATTGAAATGTAAAAAAAAAAAAAAAAAAAAAAAAGTTTCTTCATAAACACACGAAACTTACGAGTACTCAGTGTATTAGTTTAGTAAGAAGAATGTCAGGCCCGACACATTCCGTTACAGAGGAAGCATATGCGACAGTGCAGGATCTTTCGCACTGAATGAGTCGCGAGTCTCGTTGTTGTGACGTCACCACAGTGTATCAGCAAAGGATGCCCCCGAAACTTGAATATATGTTTGGCAACTGATTCAAACTAGTGTTTTTGACGAAAATATCTACAATACTGTTATCAACGCAAAACCGAGGAATACAGATATTTTTTTGCATCATGAAGAGGTTTTACATTTTCTGTCATCAGAGAGGCATCACAGATTAGATTTCGCAACAGCGACTGTTGTCTTAGCGTCGATAGACCACAGAACAATCGGCCGAATTTGTTTGCCATAATGGGAACATGGTTTTAAAGATTAGGTACACATACGATTCGCACAAATTTCTAATGCAGCTTTCTAGTATGGGCTATTCAGACACGTCGTAGAGCGGACATCAAATTTCGTACAAGCACCTACCAATCGCAAATTTCTTCTCTGTCATTATCAAAGCAACTCATACGGATTTGATACGTGGTCGGAGGTTTAAGAAATCACAGCACTACTTTGCCCAGAAGGCTGGAACTACAACGTTAACACTTTGGTGACAGAGGTTGCACAATTCGATAGTGGGGGCAGAAAACAAAGCGATGGTAATTGGTGCGGCAAAAGATTGGTTAGTTCTAGGCCGAGTTTTTACAGCTGTAGCAGAACAAAAAGGTACTCTGTTTAAAATCATAAACTTGATAATAGGACGAATCTTTCGGAATACTAAATGTATCACGTTAGATAGAAGAGTATAAGGCCTAAGCTCTTGTCGATCGTAGGGGCGGCACATGTGGCGTTGCAGAGTAAGACGCGAGTGTCCATGTTATGACGACACGATTGTGTATCATGGAACGAGGTCTGCCGCGGTGTATACAACGTTAGAAAATATTCTAAAGTACGTGTCTACATCTGCATGTGCTTTTCCAGGGCTGGGTAGACAGCGGTGAGTTGTCGGCACTGCTTAAGAAGCAAGTACTTGCCGACCATTACAGACACACATGAAACCAAAGTCGTTACGTTATGCGCAGTGACGGAACACTCAGGAATGTTTGGACCATTCTTTCAAAAGGGAGAATTTCAAGCCAAATGACTGCTTGCACAAGCTATGGAGCAAAACTGTTAAAAATCCTCTCAAGGGTTGAAAGAGGGCATGTACATCGATCAACATAATCCTAATCTGTATCTCACTATTTTAGTGTCCTCCACCAGTAACATTTTCTGGTACATCACGCTTCTTATCTCGATATGCTGTCGGTATCTGAACTGGGTTAAGCGGAAGTCATAGCCTGTTATTGTGCCTAAAATTCACTCATTACGAATGTTCTTCTATAAAGTACAATAAAATTTATCACGCATACTGATGAGGAAATGACCAGGAAACTATATGCTTCACGCCAAAGTGTCATTTGATCTTTCGTGGAAGCGGCCAGGTACAGTCGTGGACAAAACGAGCGAGACCCCTCGCCTTTTCGTTATGCTGACCCGCACGGCTTTAAAGTCTGCTACACAGCATAACAGGCAAGGCGACGAAGTGCCACCAATATACTACGCACAGGCGTGAAATTGACAAACTATCTGAACTTTTTTAGACTGTTTTCAATAATTTGTAAGACTATATTTATGCTGATTAGTGTGTTAAATACAACACGTAAATATAAGACATAATTGGTATGAACTGTACCAAAGAAAATGAATTTCAACTTATCGAGATAACATAACTGTTTTAGTAAGACAAAGAACCCCAGATCGTTACGAATTAGCAAAATATTATCCGCATTCGGCCGCGAAACGGTCTGTGTCAACGTTCAGACCAGTCATACTGGGTTACCGTTGCTGACCTACCATGAAAGTGTGCAAATTCAGCAATGCGTGAAGATTCATAACGAAATTCAGTTAAAAATCATTCAGTGCCAAACTTAAGTCAATTCCATTATTGACAGAAGCGGAAAAAGTAGGCAGTAACATGTATGAAATTCTACAAGAGTGTCATATTGACATCCACAGGGCGCCAGTACAGAATAAAGGTAGCGATAAAACGTATTGGGGGCGCGAGAATTTCTTAAAATTGCTTTACTGATATTCTACCTGCCTCCATCGAGATTAGAACCGAAAACAAACCAGAGCTTCCTTTCGCTACGCTAACAGACAACCCCGGCAAACAGCCCTCTATTATTACCCCAGACATGAGTAAGCCGGCAATTTCGCAATGAAAACGGCAAAATGATCTGCAGTTTCTGTTGCATAGAGCTTTCTGGACTCATAAACATGAATTTTCTTCCTTTATGTCACCGCTTATGTGACAATCATTCGGGATGTTTATCGAAATAACAAAATACTGTTACTAGAGAGTAAATTTAGTAGGATAATTCTGGACCACCCCAGGAAATAAACGGTTACATAGCTGCCAAACGTATTCTACACTGTTTCGAATTCTCCACTAGACTCGCCACAGCCAGAAAACGTTCATTAGCCGAAGTGTTTCTTAAGCTAGCTAGCAATGGGAATGTTCGCACTTCTAAAACGCGGTGGTATTAATACTGGGATGTGAATTACCACGTGTATAGGCAAATGGATTCTATTTGCATTCCTGTAAACGTGATTTAGATCGAAAGCGTAGCTACGATTAATATGCTGATGTATCGACTGCAACTAGAACATTTAGAATAAAGAGTAGGGGGTGTTATTTACACGGCCCTCATCTTCAGTAGCTTTCGTAGCTGTTTTCGTTGCTAGGATTTCTACACCTAAACCGGTAAAAACGGAACCCTACTAGTCTCACTTTCTTGACCGTCTTTCGGTCTACCCAACCCTTAAAACCCGTTTATCTCAAGAACGGGTGGACATAATAAGCGGAAATGTATCGGACTTCTTGCGGTAACCGGTTCCTTGGTGGTGTAAATAAGTGCGCTTCTATGTCAACGCAATCTAAAGATACGGCCGTCTATGTAAAGAAAATTTACGCGAAAGGTCAAAAAATGGGTTCAAGAACTATGCGACCAAACTGCTTAGGTCATCAGCCCCTAGACCTAGAACTACTTAAACCAAACTAACCTAACACACATCGATGCCCGGGGAAGGATTCGAATGGACGGCGCAAGCAGCCGTGCAGTCCGCGGAATGACGCCGTTGAAAGCACGACTAACCCGCGCCAGCAAGCTGTTAATATCATCTGATGTTGCTAACAAGTTATTTACTTCTGGTGAATGATTTTCTGCGCAGTTCATTTAAGACAGAATAACTAAAATACTCCTGGAAATTGAAATAAGAACACTGTGAATTCATTGTCCCAGGAAGGGGAAACTTTATTGACACATTCCTGGGGTCAGATACATCACATGATCACACTGACAGAACCACAGGCACATAGACACAGGCAACAGAGCATGCACAATGTCGGCACTAGTACAGCGTATATCCACCTTTCGCAGCAATGCAGGCTGCTATTCTCCCATGGAGACGATCGTAGAGATGCTGGATGTAGTCCTGTGGAATGGCTTGCCATTCCATTTCCACCTGGCGCCTCAGTTGGACCAGCGTTCGTGCTGGACGTGCAGACCGCGTGAGACGACGCTTCATCCAGTCCCAAACATGCTCAATGTGGGACATATCCGGAGATCTTGCTGGCCAGGGTAGTTGACTTACACCTTCTAGAGCACGTTGGGTGGCACGGGATACATGCGGACGTGCATTGTCCTGTTGGGACAGCAAGTTCCCTTGCCGGTCTAGGAATGGTAGAACGATGGGTTCGATGACGGTTTGGATGTACCGTGCACTATTCAGTGTCCCCTCGACGATCACCAGTGGTGTACGGCCAGTGTAGGAGATCGCTCCCCACACCATGATGCCGGGTGTTGGCCCTGTGTGCCTCGGTCGTATGCAGTCCTGATTGTGGCGGTCACCTGCACGGCGCCAAACACACATACGACCATTATTGGCACCAAGGCAGAAGCGACTCATCGCTGAAGACGACACGTCTCCATTCGTCCCTCCATTCACGCCTGTCGCGACACCACTGGAGGCGGGCTGCACGATGTTGGGGCGTGAGCGGAAGACGGCCTAACGGTGTGCGGGACCGTAGTCCAGCTTCATGGAGACGGTTGCGAATGGTCCTCGCCGATACCCCAGGAGCAACAGTGTCCCTAATTTGCTGGGAAGTGGCGGTGCGGTCCCCTACGGCACTGCGTAGGATCCTACGGTCTTGGCGTGCATCCGTGCGTCGCTGCGGTCCGGTCCCAGGTCGACGGGTACGTGCAGCTTCCGCCGACCACTGGCGACAACATCGATGTACTGTGGAGACTTCACGCCCCACGTGTTGAGCAATTCGGCGGTACGTCCACCCGGCCTCCCGCATGCCCACTATACGCCCTCGCTCAAAGTCCGTCAACTGCACATACGGTTCACGTCCACGCTGTCGCGGCATGCTACCAGTGTTAAAGACTGCGATGGAGCTCCGTATGCCACGGCAAACTGGCTGACACTGACGGCGGCGGTGCACAAATGCTGCGCAGCTAGCGCCATTCGACGGCCAACACCGCGGTTCCTGGTGTGTCCGCTGTGCCGTGCGTGTGATCATTGCTTGTACAGCCCTCTCGCAGTGTCCGGAGCAAGTATGGTGGGTCTGACACACCGGTGTCAATGTGTTCTTTTTTCCATTTCCAGGAGTGTATATTAGATGTTACGGAAGACGAAGGACGCCTAATTCATTTCCCTCTCTTTATTTATGATTTTAGATCCGCAATCTGAGCATACGTATTATCCATAA
Organism: Schistocerca americana; assembly: GCF_021461395.2. Classification (NCBI taxonomy): domain Eukaryota; kingdom Metazoa; phylum Arthropoda; class Insecta; order Orthoptera; family Acrididae; genus Schistocerca; species Schistocerca americana. The sequence continues at coordinate 89,455,760 of NC_060129.1, forward strand.
CCACACTTTAGCGGCACACAGGTATGTGAATGAAACACATTGGCGTACAGTTTTAGACATAAAAACTGACCGCCAGTCGGCCGCCACAAAGACTAAGTCCGAGTCGTTCACTTAACGTGGCCAATAAAACACAATCTGGCAACACTGTTAGATGCGGAAGTGTTAGGAGGAAGTGTTGTCTACTTCCGAGATGTTCTCGGATTGTGTGAGCCCGTGCTCTAGTGGTGGTTGGGTTAATGGATCAACAACGAACTGAAGGGCGTGTCTTTCGACGTCCGCCCCGAGCAGATACAACGAACGAAAACGAACAAAATGATATAAACTTCGTGCATTCTAAACTTATGGTCGCCTGTTCGCGTACAACTGTTTTTTTTCTTTTTACCACATTTCGGTCTAAAGTTATGAGTCTGATTGAGCATCGAAGATAAATCGCTTAACATTCTACCTACCAGCAATAACAAGTATTCCAGAAACAACTCCGCAGGACAGCTCGCGGCTGCGTCGCGATCATAACAGCTTTCGCTCGAGCGTTTCCTCGCGCTGCAGCGGCTACCGGCCACCGGCCAGACGCCACCCGCCGTCTGAAATCCGGCGCCGCCCATGTGAACGCGGCGCCTCGCTCTCTGTGTATGTATCAACTGTCACTTTCGAACTGAAGTTCTAGTTATCATCTTGCGGTTAAGCATTGGATTTTGCATACTAGAAAATCATGATCTACAGTTAAGCATTGTAAAATTGAGTCGCCAGTGGAAAAAGGTGTAACATCTGCAACACAACGTTTACTTTTGGTATAACAGAGGGGTGAATGCAGAGGAGGCAGCTAGAAAGATTTGAATTGTGTTTGGAGCGAGTGCTTTTGGGAAAAATACGCCAGAAAAAGATATTCGTGTTTCAACAAAGATCGTTCTTGCATGAATGATTTTCCACATTAAGGAAGTTTTGCCTGCTGATATATGTGATAGATTACCATTTTACCATCATGCGACATTTGCATCCAACAGGCAAAGTTCAGAAGTCTGCATGCTCTAATTCGAAACAACAAAAATCAACGGAGTGACTATTATTGAACGTCATCAGGTCACTCATCGAGCATTCCTATGCAGTACTGTTACTGGTGACGTGTCATGATGCCTTTATTGTTAACTTCCTAAGAAGAAATGAAGGGCTCAGCCCCACGAAAAGTTGTAAACTCCAGGAAAGAGTAGTGTGAACTTATTATTTTACATCTGATAAATCCAAAAGTGTGTCTTGGGCTACGAATTCTGCCCCCAATGTGTGTGCAACACAGCTGGAATTTGTTGCCAAGAACTGAGACACCTTTCGGTCGCAGTGTAAGAAAATCGAGCAACAAAACTACATCACCTATGCTACTGCATGATAACGCACTATGTTGCTTTGAGAAACAAAACTATCGAGGAGATTGATAGGAAAGTCGTCTCTCAGGCACTTGTATTGATAGCGAAGTGCTCTCTCACTCAAGCACTTGTCCCTCTCGTCATATATTTGTAAAATTTTACCTTTCCCGCTCTTGATCGATCAACCGTCGAGGCAATTCATTTCTATACGAAAATACTCTTAACACTACTCTGGTTTAATGACATCGTTAGAGTCAGTAGGTTTCTACAGGCGTAGAATTTGTAAACAACTTTAGCATTGTCAGATGGTTTTAGATATCGTGAAAGAAAATTCTGCTGCTGATTAATTTCTCTTTGATAATTACTGTTGCGTTTAATAAACTAATGGAAAATGCAATTCAAATATTCACTTTACTAACTCAAATTAAATTCAGCTTACTACAGAAACATCACGACGGTAGTCTATCTTAATAAAGCATTAAGTGTCTGTGAGACGATTGAGCCTGTTTTAACACGATTAGTAGTATATTACCGAGTTTTGACTTCGAAAAGATCTGTATTTATTTCATATCCTGTACCATTCGTCAGTATTATTTCATAGCTAAAATCATGTATTCACAACAACAAAAAATATGTCGGCAGAAAACAAAAGTGGAATTATGAATCTGCCTGTACCGTACGGTTTTCACTCTGACACTAAGCTTTACTGAAAGTAGCAAGACGAATTTTGCTCGAGCGTTGTCTTACGATTCCCTTATTGAGTTTTTATCTGCCTGCTTGTAGCTGTGCTACAAAAGAATTAAACATCTGGCTTTCAGCGAGTCTCGAAAGGCGAACGAAAGCAGCTTGCACCTGGTAGCTAAGCATGTTACCTGGGAAATGGTTTTTTTCCTAAAGTGGGAAGACATCCTTTTGTGGTTGAATTGTTGGCAAATGTCAGTCAGTCGCGTGCCTTTGATCTAAGCGTTTCGGTGTGTTGAATTTGTACCAATGATTTTTCTACAGGCTTTTTCTGTCCCAAATAGAGAGTTGATGTCTCCCATTAGTATTTTCACGTCATCTTGGTGAATTTTGCTCATAGTATTTTTGAGTGTGTTCCAGAATTTTTCGACATTTTCGGTGTTTTTGTTATTTTCGATGTTGGTGGGGACACGTGCATTGATGAGTGTATATTTTTTACTGGGGCTCTGACTGAGCATAGTCATAAATCTCTTGTTGATGGGCCGGCCGTGGTGGCCGAGCGGTTCTAGGCGCTTCAGTCCGAAACCTCGCGACTGCTACGGTCGCAGGTTCGAATCCAGCTTCGGGCATGGATGTTTGTAATGTCCTTAAGTTAGTTAGGTTTAAGTAGTTCTAAGTTCTAGGGGACTGATGACCTCCGCTGTTAAGTCCCATAGTGCTCAGAGCCACTTGAACCTTTCGATTGTTGATGGGTGTGATTTCTTTGACAGAGTTGATGATAGATCTGTGTTCGAGAAATGCAATGCCGAAGATTGGTACGCCTTTCGCTACCTTTTGTTGTATTTTACCCTTGAAGATGCAATGGTTTCCCTAATGCAAGATTTCATTGTCAGTAAGTCGTGGTTGTTGAAGAGCAAGGACGAGAATTTTTTGCCTGTCGATTTCTTTTGTGAGATTATTTAGTTTTTGTGTTTGGATCAATGTATCGATGTTTACTTTTAAATGCATGTTTTTTCCTTGTAGGGAAATTTACCAGAGAACTTCGATATTCTCTGCCGTGCTAACCTGGACTCCCCAGAATCCGAAAATCCAACTGCCGCCTGTCGATAGCCGGGTTGTGTACCACCTGGGGTAAAGTTGACTTTGCTTGCATAGGTCATGTTTGCTTGTGTTTCATTGGTTTGGCTTGGGTGATACCAGGACCAGACAGGACCAGAGGGTGTTGAAGCCTTTGAAAGCAAATATTTTCAGCCAAGCTCATTGAGCTAACAGACGGTGATCAGAGAACTTGTGTTCTGAAGTGAATGTAAGACACACCGAAAGCATCGAAGGATGTGCATAATCACTTTGCTCCTTGCCTACTCGAACGATGAGAATCATAACTTCTGCTTTATCAAAAACGCGACAAAGTGGCATTCGATTTTGTGAGAATAACTCTTGGTTAACGCCCCACATGTCGCACTGTGAATGCTGACAACGTGCACATGGTGTGATGGTAGTCACTGCAGGGGAGAGACGGCGGCGCCATCAGATTGGGGACTGGTCTGGGGGTCGTGGGGAGCCACCTGTGACAGGAGGCCAGCCGTGGTCGCTGTGGGGCTGAGAGATGGGGGTAGTGCTGCCGTCTCTGCCTGGGAATGTGTATTTACTTGGAGAACAGAGGGCAGCTTACTGGAGGCGAGTCCTCCACAAATGAATAGTAGAACACACAGTGACAACGATAGCAGGGGGTTCACTAAGATCATTGACTTACCATTGAGCTGATCAGTTTACACAGTTTCATGAGTTCCCCTTACCAGTAGCTCAGCACAGGAAACAACAGTCTGTACAAAGTACATGTGAATGGTGCATACAAGTGTCAGCTGCTGTGCTGGAGCGATACCAAAACTATTGGACCACATGGTTTCAATATATAACGAGGTAAATTACACAAAAATTGGAATGGAAAAAACCATTTCGTGGACTTAACGGGGTTCAACGATCATCAGATTTCTGTAGATAGTGTGTCATGGAACAGGGACCAGATTTTAGGAGGCATAGATAGTAAACAGCAGTGCCAAAAGTGTCTTTGTGTTATTTAGTGCCTGTTTTCTCGATCGAAATAAACTCAAAATACGAAAAACTGAATATAAATATAGGAAAGGTTGAATTACAGCAGTGATACTAAGTTATGCATAGTTGTTAGCATTTGCAATGTCTCTTCCTGAAACTTTTACTTGCCCAAGACATGGCCAGCCACGCTCCTGTGCCATGAGAGTACACAGGGGTTGGAGCTGGTTCTGCCCTGGGATCATAATGGCGACATTGTCAGCTTTCACACGTCCTGTGTGTCACGCTGGCCAATGGATACATAACAAACAGCCCAGTAGCTGTGTAGGAGTCACCACCGGGCCATGCGGATGCCGCAACACAAAAGGAAGCGACCTCTGTGTTCGTCCACAGTGGGGCCACCTGAAGGCTACACATCACTCCAGCACAGAGTCAGACTAGAGCTAGCCAAGACAACGTTTCCGTTTTACCAATTGCTGCTACTTATCTGAGTCGTAATTTATGTATGCTACAGTGCAGATATTGATCATTGCATATTAGAAATAGATATACAAAACCTAGCAATTAAATTTTGTGAGCTCACCGCTGTATCGAAGCGTTACAGTTCCATGAGTTTTAGACCAAATGCCTTTCGGGTACTGTCAAGTAACAACTTTCTCCAGTAAGATGTTTTCCATTATACGATGAGGTGGACAGACAGCGAATACATATGATCTTTTCAAATTGCAACATGGTTTTAATTGTTCCATAATATGAAGCAAGTGTGGTAATAATAGAAGACAATTACTGATTTTTCAAATGGATAAGCACAGTTTGTACTTGTTTTCATAGTGAATAGAGAGAAATGAAAGGGGAATCAAATATGTGACATTCAATTTCGAAACTAAATGCTATTCTTCCCATGGAGCCAAAGAACGATGTAGAGATCGACTGCAATAGTCAGTTAGTTCTTACAAGTCAGTATTTCGGACTTACTTTTAGAGTGTTACATGCAGATGACACCGCCAGATGTCATTGTAGCTCTGTGAAAGTACACCTCATTCGAGCACAACTGATTCTCTGTGATTAGGAGAGCAGATAAAAAAGCCCATTAGTGTTGGTCGTATTGAGTATTGTTACCAGGCCTCGTAGACTGTATAAGGGCCGTGAGCAGACTCAGATTTTCACTGATCACTTTGAAGGACGCAGAGATGCTTTGTACGCATGCTGAAGCATTATAAGCAGCTATCACGATTAATAAATGACGTCATTCAGGGTCTCCGTTTCGCTGGTTGATCGAATTGTGCAATAATCACATTTTGGATCGTTCATATATTACAGTGCCCAAATGTTTAGTGGCATGGGAACATACTGAATATTGAAGATCCTTTAGACCACATCTGAACAACCCAATGGAAGATCACCACATAATCAGCCGACCTCGTCGTAATCCATTTATATCTATGCCTGCTAGCCAAGACCAAGTGATGGACTAAAATCAGCTGCCTCTCTTATCCATACCATTGTTCAGAGGGTTATCTATTTATTTATACACTGAAGAGCCAAAGAAACTGATGCACCAGCATAAGATAGTGTAGGGTCCCAGCGAGCACGCACAAATTTCGCAACATCACGTTACATGGACTCGACTAATGGCTGACGTCGTGCTGGAGGGAACTGATAACATGAATCTACATCTACATCTACATTTATACTCCGCAAGCCACCCAACGGTTTGTGGCGGAGGGCACTTTCCGTGCCACTGTCATTACCTCCCTTTTCTGTTCCAGTCACGTATGGTTCGCGGGAAGAACGACTGCCGGAAAGCCTCCGTGCGCGCTCGAATGTCTCTAATTTTACATTCGTGATCTCCTCGGGAGGTATAAGTAGGGGGAAGCAATATATTCGATGCCTCATCCAGAAACGCACCCTCTCGAAACCTGGCAAGCAAGCTACACGCGATGCAGAGCGCCTCCCTTGCAGAGTCTGCCACTTGAGTTTGCTAAACATCTCCGTAACGCTATCACGGTTACCAAATAACTCTGTGACGAGACGCGCCGCTCTTCTGTGGATCTTCTCTATCTCCTCCATCAACTCGATCTGGTACGGATCCCACACTGATGAGAAATTCTCAAGTATAGGTCGAACGAGTGTTTTGTAAGCCACCTCCTTTGTTGATGGACTACATTTTCTAAGGACTGTCCCAATAAATCTCAACCTGGTACTGGCCTTACCAACAATTAATTTTATTGATCATTCCACTTCAAATCGTTCCGTAGGCATACCCCCAGATATTTTACGGAAGTAACTGCTACCAGTGTTTGTTCCGCTTTCATATAATCATACAATAAACAATCCTTCTTTCTACGTATTCGCAGTACATTACATTTGTCCATGCTAAGGGTCAGTTGCCACTCCCTGCACCAAGTGCCTATCCGCTGCAGATATTCCTGCATTTCGCTACAATTTTCTAATGCTGCAACTTCTCTGTATACTACAGCATCATCCGCGAAAAGCCGCATGGCACTTCCGACACTATCTACTACGTCATTTATATGTATTGTGAAAAGCAGTGGTCCCATAACACTCCCCTGTGGCACGCCAGAGGTTACTTTAACGTCTTTAGACATCTCTCCATTGAGAACAACATGCTGTGTTATGTTTGCTAAAAACTCTTCAATCCAGCCACACAGCTGGTCTGATATTCCGTAGGCTCTTACTTTGTTTATCAGGCGACAGTGCGGAACTGGATCGAACGCCTTCCGGAAGTCAAGGAAAATAGCATCTACCTGGCAGCCTGTATCTAATATTTTCTGGGTCTCATGAACAAATAAAACGGTTGGGTCTCACACGATCGCTGTTTCCGGAATCCTTGTTGATTCCTACAGAGTAGATTCTGGGTTTCCTACAACGACATGATACTCGAGCAAAAAACATGTTCTAAAATTCTACAACAGATCGACGTCAGAGATATAGGTCTATAGTTTTGCGCATCTGCTCGACGACCCTTCTTGAAGACTGGGACTACCTGTGCTCTTTTCCAATCATTTGGAATCTTCCGTTCCTCTAGAGACTTGCGGTATACGGTTGTTAGAAGGAGGGCAAGTTCTTTCGCGTACTCTGTGTAGAATCGAATTGGTATCCCGTCAGTTCCAGTGGACTTTCCTCTGTTGAGTGATTCCAGTTGCTTTTCTATTCCTTGGACAGTTATTTCGATGTCAGCCATTTTTTCGTTTGTCCGAGGATTTAGAGAAGGAACTGCAGTGCGGTCTTCCTCTGTGTAACAGCTTTGGAAAAAGGTGTATAGAATTTCAGCTTTACGCATGTCATCCTCTGTTTCAATGCCATCATCATCCCGGAGTGTCTGGATATGCTGTTTCGAGCCACTTACTGATTTAACGTAAGACCAGAACTTCCTAGGATTTTCTGTCAAGTTGGTACTTAGAATTTTTCTTTCGAATTCAATGAACGCTTCACGCATAGCCCTCCTTACGCTAACTTACTTTCGTTTAGATTCTGGTTGTCTGAGAGGTTTTGGCTGCGTTTAAAGTTGCAGTGAAGCTCTCTTTGCTTTCGCAGTAGTCTCCTAACTGTGTTGCTGAACCACGGTGGGTTTTTCCCGTCCCTCACAGTTTTGCTCAGCGCATACCTGTCTAAAACGCATTTTACGATTGCCTTGAACTTTTCCCATAAACACTCAACATTGTCAGTGTCGGAACAGAAATTTTCGTTTTGATCTGTTAGGTAGTCTGAAATCTGCCTTCTATTACTCTTGCTAAACAGATAAACCTTCCTCCCTTTTTTGAAATTCCTATTAACTTCCATATTCATGGATGCTGCAACGGCCTTATGACCACTTATTCCCTGTTCTGCACTTACAGAGTCGAAAAGTTCGGGTCTGTTTGTTATCAGTAGGTCCAAGATGTTATCTCCACGAGTCGGTACAGATCTTTATTTATGGAAATATACAGTACAATCACCAACAAATTTTAAATACTCACATACTCCTTTAGCTTTAACCCAAATGAATACACACTCATTTAGAGATATTTTTCTCTTATTACGAGTATACAAAGACAAGGCAGACGGCAACATATAAGCCTAGTCCAGGTACGTTAGGAACTCCATTACCTCCACGTACAATGGCTACAGTGAGCCAACCATTACCATGAGAGAATGTATCGTTAATGTCAATACTAAAATTAAGTCTACAACCACAGAAAACACAAGGTCCGTCGACAAGTGCAGTAGCAGAAACACTCTTAACTGGTATGCGGTTCTTCTTGTCTCCAGCTGTTGTGGCGAACTCGATGTTCTCGATGGTTTTGTAGACTGTCTGTCGCCGTTCAAAACAGACAGTCTACATGCGGTTCTTCTTGTCTCCAGCTGTTGTGGCGAACTCGATGTTCTCGATGGTTTTGTAGACTGTCTGTCGCCGTTCAAAACAGACAGTCTACAAAACCATCGAGAACATCGAGTTCGCCACAACAGCTGGAGACAAGAAGAACCGCATACTGTTAAGAGTGTTCCTGCTACTGCACTTGTCGACGGACCTTGTGCTTTCTGTGGTTGTAGACTTAATTTTAGTATTGACATTAACGATACATTCTCTCATGGTAAGGGTTGGCTCACTGTAGCCATTGTACGTGGAGGTACTGGAGTTCCTAACGTTCCTACAGGGCTGTACATAAATCCGTAAGAGTACGAGGGGTGATCTCTTCTGGACAGCACATGGAAAGGCAGAACATATATGCTCAATAAAGTTCGTGTCTGGCGAGTTTGGTGGCCAACGCAAGTGTTTAAACTGAGGAGAGTGTTTCTGGAGCCACTCTGTAGCAATTGTAGACGTGCAAGGTGTTGCATTGTCCTGCTGGATTTGCCCAAGTCCGTTGGAGTGAACAATGGACAAGATGGAGGTGATTAGACAGGATGTTTACATACGTGTCACCTGACAGCTAGACGTATCTGAAGTCCCATTTCCCTCAAACTGCCCACTCCACACACTATTACAGAGCCTCCAACAACTCGAACAGTCCCCTGGCTCATATTCAGGGTCCATGGATTTATGAGGTTGTTTCCATACCCTTCACGTCCATCCGCTTGATACAGTTTGAAACGACTCTTGTCCGAGCAGACAACATATTTCAGTAATCCACAGTCCAATGTTGGCCCAGGTGAGGTGTAAAGCTTTGTGTCGTGCAGTCATCGAGAGTGCATTAAGGGCCTTTGGGTCTGAAAGCCCATATCGATGATGTTTCGTTGGATGGATGACACTCTGACACTTGTTGAAATCTGAGCAATTTTCGGAAGGGTTGCACTTCTGTCATCTTGAACGATTCTTCTCAGTTGACATTGGCCCCGTTCATGCAGCCGCAGCTATGTCAGAGATTTGATATTTTGCTGGACTCCTGATATTCATGGCACAGTTGTGGAGCGGTCGTATGGGAAAATCCCCACTTCATAGCTACGTCGAAGATGCTGTGTCACATCACTCGTGTGCCAACTACAACATCTCGTTCAAACTCTTAAATCTCGATAACCTGCCCTTGTAGCAGTAGTAAGCGATCTAACAATTGCGCCTGGCACTTGTGTCTCATATACGCGTTGCCAACTGCTGTGCTGTATGTTGCCGGTTAACATATCTTCGTATTTGATTACACATGCCTATGCCAGTTTCTTTGATGGTTCAGTGTATATGTATCATATTCCACTTTCTTAAAGGCAATAACCGAGTACCTCATGTATGTAACTTTTCATGATAATCTTTCATATTTCCTCACTCTTTTTCTACTCTGAGCATTAAAATGAGTTCAGAATATCAATAATACTACTTCTTTATTATTCTTACTGCCTTGTGCCATTATGTCTGCAACATTTAGATGTTACACATCTGCTACTTGACATGGGGTTTTTCTATGGCTTGTATTTCCTCTCACACTCTTGTATTCCTTTGGAGTTACAGAAAAAGTTAATAGCTTTTCGTTATTTTCTTGCCCAATTTTACAGTTATATTTATACCTACAGCTATCAGCACTGTAACGACTGCCTATACTACTACTGAAATAGTAAACGATGTTACCATCTTACTATAAAAAGGCCCTATTGCTGCTGTTACCACCATCTTGAATTTTCTTCAGCAACTACTACTACTGCTGCAGCTGCTGCTGCTACTGCTACTAACGCTACCATTCACAAAGCAGGATCATGTGATGACAGTGGGTGGAGTGGGAAACAGCATCGATAGGGATCAGGGCTACAGTATTGAGTGTGACCTGGTGAAAATAGCCTCGGTAACGACCCATACCAACGTTGGGCAGGTGCCTGCTTTCGTGTGGCATGATCAGCCCCAGTTGAGGAGCTCTGTCATGAAGGTAAATATGGAGTTGGATCAGTTGCGTAGGGTGGCCACTCTGTCGGACATTGGATTAGTTCCTTTCGAGGCTATTGATAGGGGGGATTTCACAAGGCATGGCCTACTCTCAATAGGAAAGGGAGGGTAAACTGGCAGGGTTGTTAGCGAAATCCATAAAGGGGGACCACTAGTAGTCAGGGATGTACCTCTTTTTTAGACTAATATCAGTGTCCAATGAGAACTTCAGGCAGGCACGTGCTGAAGAGGTCCAAAACACATAAAATTCTCACAACACGAATGTAAATAATAATGCTACCATATTTAACCAAAATATTCCGGGATTGAAGAGTAAAGTAGATGAGCTCCTGGTTTGTTTAGATGACATTAAATCTGGTAATGTAATAGATGTACTATGGCTGTCTGAGCATCACATTGTGTCTGATATGGAAAAGATAAATACCAGTGGTTATAAGCTAGCTGCACATATGAGTAGAGAGAATAAGGTGAAAGAAGGAGTTGCCATATATGTCAAAAGTTATGACAGTGTAGAAAGCTTAGATACAAAAAAGTTTTGTCTAGAGCAACATATAGAAGCACGTGCCCATCAACTTAAGCTGAAGGAGGGCTCTTTTATTCTTGTAACAGTATATAGGTCCCCTTTAGGAAACTTTCATTTATACCTGGAAAATTTGGATGCCTTGTTATGCTATCTGTCAGATAGGGGAAAGCAGATTAGTATTTGTGGGGACTTCAATGTTGATTCACTGAAGGAGTGTAATAGGAAGAATGACCTGGAAGTCCTGTTTGGTTCATTTAATTTGACACCTGTCATTAATTTTCCTACTCAGGTGGTAAAGGACAGCAGCACATTGATAGATAACGCTTTTATAGATCAAGACAGGTTTAAAAACATAAATTCTTTTCCTGTTGTGAATGGCCTTTCTGATCATGATGCTCAGCTAGTTACATTATATGACATAGCTCCATTCAGTAATTCAAAACTACCCTCCAAAGTTGTGTTCAATTAATGACTCAACAATTACAAATTTCAGAGAAAATCTTCAGCAGTTAGACTGGGATGAGGAGTACAAGGAACTCGATGCTAATTTAAAATAAAACTCAGTTCATGATACACTTGTAAGAGAATTTGAAATCTCTTTCCCCAAGAAAGTAGTTAAATCTAATTATAAGAAACCATACAAAAACCTTGGCTTACTAAAGGAATAGAAATATCTTTTAATCACGAAAGGGAACTGTATCTAACAACAAGAAAGATTAATGAACCAGAAACAGCCAAATATTATAAAAACTACTGTGCTAGATTAAGGAAGGTTATTAAAAATTCCAGAATCATGTGCATCATGTCGCAGATTAATATCTCTGAAAAAAAAACAATTTGGAATATTATTACAAGGGACACAGGGCAACCAAGAGTACAGGATTACGCCATCACCAGCAAAGCGAATAGAAACTTGATAAACAACAAGCCAGAAATCGAAAACATTTTGAATAATAATTTTGAAATGTTGTAGAGGAAATAGGATCTAAATGTTCAATAGAAGAAGCAAGGCAGTTAATGGTAGAGTCCTTACCCACACCATTTGATACAATTGAAATTCCACCTCTCCTTCTGTAATTAGATAGATAATAAACTCTCTCAAGAATAAAAGCTCACATGGAATTGATGTCATTTCCAGCAGGATAATAAAAGGTAATTCCCAAGAAATAAGTGTGATTCTTAGCCACATCTGTAATAGCTCTCTGAAGCAGGGTATTTTCCCAGATAGACTGCAGTATGCCATTGTTAAACCACTGCATAGAAAAGGGGCACACGTCTGATGTCAAAAACTACCGCCCAATCTCTCTTCGGACTGCATTATCGAAAATTCTTGGAAAAGTAATGTATTGTAGAGTACCTTCACACCTTTGTAAAAATAAAGTTTAACAAAATGTCAGTTTGGTTTCCAGAAGGGTTTCTCAACGGAAAATGCTATATATACTTTAACTAGTGAAATATTAAACCTGAGCTACCTGAAGTCACTCATTGGGATTTTTTGTGATCTATCAAGGGGTTTTGATTGTGTAAATCATGGAATACTTCTAGATAAGCTCAAGTACTGTGGTATGAATGGAACACTGCTCAAATGGTTTAAATCATACCTAACTGGAAGAGTGGAGAAAGTTGAAATAAGCAGTTCACATAATACGCAAAAAACTGGTGATTTCTCAAACTGAGGAACAATAAAGAATGGGATGCCGCAAGATTAGGTCTTGGATCCTCTGCTGTTCTTAATATATATTAATGACTGGCCACTCTATATTCACGAAGATGCAAAGCTGGTACTTTTTGCCGATGATACAAGTATAGCTATTACACGCAACAGACACGAATTAACTGGTGACATTGTAAACGATGTTTTTCAGAAAATCATTAAATGGTTCTCTGCAAATGGGCTCTCATTAAACTTTGATAAACGACAGTATATACAGTTCCACAAGCAAATCGAATGACACCATTAATAAATATAGACTTCGATCAGAAATTCCGTAGCTAAGGTAGAATTTTCAAAATTTCTAGGTGTATGTGTTGATGAGGGGTTGAACTGTGGAAAACACTGAGGATCTGCTGAAACGTTTGAGTTCAGCTACTTATGCTATTAGGGTCAATGCAAATTTTGGCGATATACATCTGAGTAAATTAGCTTACCACGCCTATTTTCATTCTCTGCTTTCGTATGGCATCATATTCTGGGGTAACTCACCATTGAGTAAAAGAGTGTTCATTGCACAAAAGCGTGTAATCAGAATAACTGCTGGAGCTCATCCACGATCATCCTGCAGGCACTTAGTTAAAGAGCTAGAGATCTTCACTGTAGCTTCACAATATATATATATTCTCTTATGAAATTTGTTATTAACAGTCCGAACGAATTCAAAAGTAATAGCAGTGTACATGGCTACAACACTAGGAAAAGGGATGATCTTCACTACCCAAGGTTAAATCTAACTTTGGCTCAGAAGGGGGTAAATTATGCTGCCACAAAAGTCTGGTCACTTACCTAATAGCATCAAAAGTCTGACTGATAGCCATATGGCATTTAAAAGGAAATTAAAACAATTTCTTAATGGCAACTCCTACTACTCATTAGATGAATTTTTGGATATAGTAAGTGGGTAATTTCCCCAAACACCACAAAAAACTAAAAATATTAAATGTCCTGTAATATTTTGCGTAATGTAATATCTTGTATAGACACCTTTTATTAACCTGACACATACCACATAATTACAAAGTGCCGTATTCATGATCTATGGAAGAAGTACTAATCTAATCGAATCTAACATTATCTAATTACTAACAGTTGTGTTACTAATACTAATACTAATGTTTGATTTCTACCATGATTACACATGATAGAGTTAGGGTTAGTAACATTCAGAGAACAGGGAACTAGCATGGTTCATAGAGTATGTTTGGCATTTCTCTTTTCTGTAGTGTGTGATGGACACAAATACACAAACAGTTTACTTCTAATGGGCTGTTTACATGATCTCTCTAGGTTTGCTGGCAGATCGACCATTGAAATGTGTTCAGCCAAATTTTCCTACCTCGGGGAACCATGAGCAAAGTGTGGCCACATCTAATGGCGTTATACGAAGGACTGCAACTGAAGTGGTGCTGTGACCTGAAGCATAGGCTGCTGGTGCCACAACAGTCGATGCCATTGTTCAGTTCCACAGAAGACCATTGTCATCGAGCATGGCTGCAAGATGGGCAGCATTTGTATGTTTTCAACGGGCACAGCGGTGTCACTTCTGCTGTCATCGTATGGGAGCCATCTGTTTTGATATCAGGTCACAGCAGGTAATGGTGGAGCGAACCTCATTGGCAAATGGTAAGCCACGGACATCCTGCTTTAGCAGATAGTGTTGGCGTTTTAACCTTACCAGTACTACCGCAATTTAGTGTGCTTTTACATCAATAACATAAAGCTCTGTCTCTCTGTTGCCACATATACTATACCCCAACAGAACAAATAGTCCTGTCACAGGAAGAGCCATGTACAATGCTCTTACCAAAATGTAGATTATTTTCCAAATAAAGTACACTGAGGGAGAGTAGTCCTGTTAATAGGAAAAGCTAATCAATAGAGTTACCACTTTGCAGGACTTTACCGAGTGTTGTACTAATGGGAAAGTAAATCAGACTATTCAATTCTTTTCCTAAGATCTTACCCAGCAGTTCGATAGAAACGCAGCATGAAAAAAATTGTACTTAAGCTAGAACAACTAAGTTCCAATATCATTTAGTGGTTTAAAACATGTAGTAGTGGTTGCCAAATTATAAAGGCAATGAATCAGTGAAGTATTGGAAAAGCAGAAGTTCTAAATTTGCCTACTTTCTTGCTACAGTTTAAGTTGCTACTTCAAATAAATATTACTCCACGTTAATAATCCTTATACATAACGTTTTTAAAGGAGAAAGGGCCTGGTAGACAACATGAAGGACGATAAAAATATGGGTTGGGGGGGGGGGGGGGGGGACTTTAAAAAAGGATTTTTCATAATCAACAAACTTAAATACTAAAATACTTAGATACTAAAGCACATACATTTTATACTGAACATTTCACCTCAGAATACCTCTTTCTTACTGGAATTTACTTTCAGAAGCTATTATTCTTTGAACAAACTCTGTATATCACATAAGAGATGCTAGTAACTTAGCTTCACTCTGATTGAATTTTACACAAACAAACTTTTACTGTAACACTTTGCAATAGTCAAGAAAACTTTTTCATTATATACAATTTAAATTGTGCCTCTTGATATTAACTTGGCACTTCATAAGTCTGTAAAACAGGATACGCAAAATAATCAAACAGCAGGAATGAAGGTGTATGATTAGGATGAAATAACAGGCTGAACCAGTTTCTTTAAAGTTCAAGAATGATTATTAAAAACACTGTTTAAATTAATGGTTCACGCTGTACAAAAGTAAAAATACAGAAAATCTTATCTGGTGGCTACACTATCTGATAGCTACACTAATATACATACATACATATATATATATATATATATATGTATATATATATATATATATATATATATATATATATAAAAATTATAGTAACAAAATGCAAAAATTTTAAAGCAAGAAGGAATTATAAGAATTTAAATGATCTGTAAGCAAATAATGTTGTAGAGTGAACCCTACTAGCGAAATCATAGCCACAGACATCCTGTTGCTATGTGTTACCTCTCATGTAACACTGCCATTACACAATTTACCAATATGACAATGCTTGATCACAAACGGGACATGTCAATAAATTGTTTGTGTGATGTTGAAACACTCCCTCGCTCAGAAAGATAGTCAATAACCAGGTCTGACTGTGGTGAGACAAATGGTTCAAATGGCTCTGAGCACTATGGGACTCAACTTCTGAGGTCAATAGTCCCCTAGAACCTAGAACTTGTTAAAACTAACTAACCTAAGGACATCACAAACATCCATGCCCGAGTCAGGATTCGAACCTGCGACCGTAGCGGTCTTGCGGTTCCAGACTGCAGCGCCTTTAACCGCACGGCCACTTCGGCCGGCGTGGTGAGACATGCATGGCACTCCATCCCCATGCCAGTGTCCAGGATGTCTAGGTAGAGCTACAACAGTTTAGGAACAGCTTACTCACAAGAAGTTACCATGGCTTTAGAACGTCCTTCGCAACAGAATTACTTCATACATCAAGGCAAGTATGGGTACAACATGATACTAATAAGTGGTTTCAAACAGCTAAGTTTTGAGGAAATTTGACTCTATTTTCTAATGACTGAAATAACATCATACATTGTCTCATGCTAGGAAGTTTCATTTCGTTTCGTCCACCATCTCTTAAGGATGCATCTCTTTCTGTGTCACCCAGTTAATGTCTAAGAATACACTCTAAACTCCAGAACAAGTGCTGCCCAGAATCATAGATGGAAATTCTTTTTATAATTCTACTTGCTTCTCTCGCTCTTGACTCTTCCTTCTTTTCCTGCTGAAGACCACCATAAATTCAAATTCGTGCGTGCTATTCGCACTGCAGCAAGGTTTTGTACGACTGCAATACACCGAAATCCTACTCCCACATCCAGTCCGTCGAGGATGAAATTGGAACACACACAGGGTGATTCACGAACATATGCAAATATTTTGATATGTTATTCTACAAGTAAAACTAAAGAAGAAAGGTTATATAAACATAGGTCCGCAAATGTTTAATTACAGAGTTACGGCTAATAAAACTCTTTAGCAACTTCGCTAATAGGACACCATGGCAAAACTGTACGAGGCGGAAATAAATCACGATTTCTATTTCTTTTTATTGATCTGGGTAATCTAATAAAACATGCCCCAGACGTGTATCTGCAGTAGTTTTCCAGAACATCCAGAGAAGCAAAGATTAATATGTAGCTAAATTTGTTTACTTTACATGAAGAATGTAGAAAAGTTATGTCATTGTTGGCAACCGTTAGTGAGTTGTTTCAGTCGTTTCCTAACCTTGAAATGAATTAGTTTTCTGTATTATTGGGTGAAAGAGCGTAATAACAACGGTGTGTTTAAGTGAAACCAGAATTCACGTCTGCTTTCGCACTAATAAAGTCATATTACCTGACATGTTCATACAGTTTCATTAACGTTATTTCCATCATTTTCTCAAAATTAAATTCTCTACAACTTCTCAGTAAGACTTTGTGCAATTGTTTGGAATTTAAAAAACAAATTGGGTCAAGTAGTCAATAAATTTAAAATTGTATGAAATTATGTCTTTGCTTCTAAGGATCTTCTGGGAAACTACTGCAGATACACGTCTGGGGCATGTTTTATTAGATTCAACAGATCAATAACAATAAAACAGAAGGAAATCGTGGTTTATTTAACTTCGTACCGTTTTGTGATGGCTTCATATTAGCGAAGTTGCTACATTTCAGGCAAAATCTTTTGTTAGCCGTAACAAAACATTTGCGGACCTATATCTAGACTTTTTCCTTTAGTTTTACTTGTAGAATAACATACTGAAATATTTGCATATCTTGGAGAATCATCCTGTATAACCAGCAATGAAAGTACAAACTGCATCCAGCACATCAATATGTAAAAGAACTCTTGGGAAAGAATTTTGGCATACAAATATTACTGAATTGAGTGAAATACATGTGCTCTGAACTGAACATGATCCACATTGTCATGCCATATAAATATGTGTAAAATCTGATGTAAGACATTAAATACGGAGAGTGAGCTTCATTATATGTGTGTACCCAGAGAAACATGTAGAGACTGAATGAAATATAGTTACCGTTAACCACCAGAGCCGCAGCGTTTTATAAAAATAAAATTAGGAGCCATACGATTTTTTATCACAATTTGTAGTGTGTGAACGTGGAGAGATGTGCAAATGTAAAGGTGGAACTCACCAAACGCAGGAAATATTGGCGCCATGAGGTGGGTCACTGGAGTGAAGACCAGCGTGTGGCACAGCAGAGGTGTTCCCGCTGTCTGCAGAGGCTGGCACACTACACAGAGACAGAGAGAGAGAGAGAGACACAGTGTGAGGAATGTGTGTTCACACGGAGGGCGGATGGCGGCTTAATACAGCCAGTTCTACTGAGGTATTGTCGACACACAATAAATATAGCATTCACTCCCAACGACAAATAGTTGGTTCACTAAGATGAATGAGTCGCCAATGAGTTAATCACTTTATGCGTTGCTTATCCTGAGTTTCCCAGACCTGTAGCTGAAGAATGCCTAATAGCAGTCTGTATAAAATACAGCGCAAATGGAAGGTAACTGTACCTGTTGTACCTGGAGGACAATGCTCAAGGGTCATTCAGTACTTAAAAGACAAACTGGTCTGGAATAAATAGCGTTTCTTCTTACAAAACCATACTGTTTCTGCTTTTCAACATAATTCCCTTCAACATTTGAGTACTTGTCCCAATGGGCTACAAGCTTTTCTATTCCGGCTGCAAAGAACTCTTTATCTTGACGTCTGAACCAATTTCTCACAAACTCTTTCACGTCCTCATTGTCCTGGAACCTGTTTCCACACAAACGTCCTTCAGTGCAGGAAACAAATGCAAAACACGAGGTGCTAAATGAGGACTCTAAGGGGATTGAGGCAGTACTTCCCAGTCCACTTTGTCGATGGTTTCACGGGTTAGTTGTGCAATATGAGGAAGTGCGTTGTCTTGCTGGAGAATCACACCTCTCGTCTGAGATCCAGGACATCTCTCTCTCAAGGCTGGCTTCACCTTGTTTAAAAGCAAATCAGAGTAGTATTTTCTGTTCATTGTACGCTGCTCTTCGAGATAATCGCAAAAAATTGGACCTTCAGCAGCCCAAAACACTGTCAACATTACTTTTCCTGCTGAGACTTGGGTTTTGAATTTTTTCTTGACAGGTGAGTTGGTGTGCTTCCAATCCATGCTTTGTCTATTTGATTCTGGCTCATAATACTGAACCCAAGTTTCATCACAGGTTAAAGTTTCGTTGAGGAAGTGCTCACCTTCTCTTTCACAACGTTCCTTTAACTCTGTGCACACTCTCAGTCTTGTTTCCTTGCGTAGCCAAGTCAAGTGCTTTGGGACCCATATTGCACATGTTTCGAGGTACTAACACCTAGTTACAGATAATGTTATCAACTATACCAGTACTAACTTGAATCTTATGAACCACCATTTCGACAGTCACACGGCGGTCGGCACGAATAATGTCATCAGTTCGACTTTTAAGTGAGGGAGTTGAAACTGCATCTTGTCGGCCAGAACTGTGTTCGTCAGTCACTGACTTGTGACCATTTTTGAACTGCCCTACCCCCTTGTAAAACTTTACACCATTCATGCAACCTTCACCATAAACTTTAGACATTCTACAGTGTATATTCACTGGTTTCTCGCCTTCAGCAAGTAAAAACCGAATAAGAGAACATTGTTCAACTAGTGGGGAGGTTTCAAACGCACTCGGCATCTTGAATTGTATTTTTGATGCTATAAACAAAACAATGTTGGTACATCAGCTGAAAAGGGCTCGTTCCAGTGATGCCAACTTCAAACCATAAAAGTAACAAACTTGTCCTACCAACAGTTTTTTCCCAGACCAATCTGTCTCTTTAATTATTGAATGACCCTCGTACTTAGGAATGCGCATCATTTCCTGATCGGGCGTTTCAATCTAGTGAAAGATTTTCATTCGCGTGAAGCAACGCACTCTATACACCTAAGCTGGTTCAGCATCTTCCACTCTTTTTCATTTTGTGAGACGTGAGATTGTGTTTTGTACAACGTTTGAAATTACAGCAGTTCTGTACATTTTAGTGCTAGTAAAGTTTTGGGGGAATTTTGTGAATTCCTCATTTACAGAGGTTTATGGTGAATTAAATTCAGTTCATTTTCAAACAGAGTTATGTAACGTATGGGCAGTTACGGTACACCTCATCTATCATGCACCATATTGTACCTTGTAAAAGATGTTCTTCTTTGATGGCACGTGGGATATTTCCAAATGAAGTCAGTTTGTTTAATCTCTTAACAGTTTTTGCGATCTTGAAACAGGAAGTTTTTAAGTAAGTGAAGGGATCACTGGTTCCAGGTGAAGCAAGACATGCGGAATGAGTGGCGATAAGTGAAAATGTGTACAGGACTGGAATTTGAACCTGTGATCACCTGCTTACTAGGCAGGTGCGCCAACCACTGCGCCACCGAGGTCACAGCTACCACGGCTGCGCTGGCTACCTCGGAACACCTCACAGCCGATCCAGGTTCCCACAGCGCACCGCCTGCCTGCAGTCCCAGTCCAGTGACTCTGTGTTCGCCACTCTGAGACTTCCACAGGAGATTCGATGTATTCATGCATCTGCACTGAAGAAGGTGGATCCATTACCCAGCTAGGCGCATCAGTTATATGAATCCAACGTGTCTGTTCTTTCAGACTTTGATATAATCAAAATTTTTTTAAGTAGCCCATAGTTTCTATTACAAAATGTTGTCACTTGTAACTGATCTTTCATTCTACTAATTCTAAATCTATTTCACTTGCAAAGTACTGGTCTGAAGTAGATTAGTATTGTAACATGCAGACTATGAAATGCAGTATTGACAAGATTATCTCGATTGCAATACTTTTCAATTTGAATAGATTAATATTCGTAAGCTCATCACCTTGCCATACCTAGAAACTATTATTTACATTTAGAATTACCTTACTTTCATGCTGCTCCCTATAACGAGTCAGCCTCCTCCAACATTACCTTCTTTTATGGAGATAATCGATGCCATGTATTCTATTGATTCTTGCATAGCTTAAAATTATCTCAGCTTGTCTAGTAAATGAATTCATATGATATTTATGCGATGTATTATATTTCAGGCTAAATTGTATAAAAACAAATTAATGTTTTATAATGGATATGTACTAACAGTTAAAATCACTATTCTTTTAAAAATATTTGAAATTACGAAATTTCTGGCATATTTAAAATTCATATTATTAGCTGCACAATCTAATGCTAATTATTATATTCATAAGAAGCGAATGAAAGCATCGCGCACTATCAGAAAGTGTGAGACTTGAGTTTCTTGTACTGTATACAATTTTCGAACACCTTACGGGAAATAAGGCAGGTAATATTTACAGCGATATTTCGGCGGGAGTACAATTTTCGAACACCTTACGGGAAATAAGGCAGGTAATATTTACAGCGATATTTCGGCGGGAGTACATCCCGCCATTTTCAAGGCACAAACTGGTAACGGGCAGGCGGTGTACAGACAAATTTAAAACCTCCGTTCTAAGAGTAACTCGGGAAAGATAACACACACACACTGAACACTAGTGTCACCAAAGGTCACCAAAGTGAGAGATATCGATAGTGAAATACTACGAACTAGCAAGTGAGGTAGCATTGACTCTGTCGCTCTGTTTTTTGACAAGGAGAGAGCAGAATTCGAAGCAAAGTTTAAACAAAAACCTCCACCCCTGTTTACAAGGTTGCTCACTAATTCAATCTCAACAGCCTCCTGAATAACATCGTCCCAGTGGCTGGACGTGCATCTCAATATTTCGTTATAGGGTGACCAGTATGCAAACAATGTTCGGCAATAGCAGATCTACTTGGCTGCTGTAATCGTGTGTGCCGTTTATGCTCAGTGCATCTGTCCTCCACGCTCCTGATAGCCCGACCATTGTACGCTATGCCACAGCTACAAGGAATGCGATATACATCCACCTTATGCAAACCAAGATCATCCTTAACAGAACAGAAAAGCACTCTAATTTATATCATCTGAACTGGATCCACCAGAAAATTCGTTTTCCTATGGAGGTGGAAGATGATGGTTGCCTTCCCTTTCTTGACGTTTTGGTTAGGAGGAAGGTTAATGGACCATTGCGACATGCAGTTTACCGGAAACGTACTCACACTGACTTGTATTTACAGGCTGATAGTTGACACCATCTGGCTCAGCGTGAAGGGGTACTCCGTACCTCGGTACACAGGGCACATGTTATTTCCGACCCTGAGACTTTGCCAGCTGATCTGGCCCATCGTGAAATTACATTTCGTCAAAATGGTTATAGTGCAAGACAGATTGAAGGTGCGTTGCGCTATCGACCAACTGTGCACCGGGTGACTGATGATAATACTGTGTTGACACCTGAGTCTACTGCCTTTTTGCCTTACTTACGAAGCCCTTCCAACAGCGTCGGTCGTATTTTACGGAAATACGATGTGAAATGTGTTTTCCGACCTCCATCTAAAATCACAGTGCTTTTAGGTTCTGTTACGGCTGATCTTCGTTAGCATAAGGCGGGTGTATATCGCATTCCTTGTAGCTATGACATGACATATATTGGTCCGGCTATCAGGAGCGTGGAGGACATATGTACTGAGCATAAACGCCACACACGATTACAGTAGCCAAGTAGATCAGCTATTGGCGAACATTGTTTGGTAACCCTATATTATATAACAATACCGAAGTATTGGCATACACGTCCAACAATTGGGACGGTGTTATTCAGGAGGCTGTTTGAATTAGCGAGCAACCTTGTAAACAGAGACTGCGGTTTTATGTTTAAAATCTGCTTGTAATCCTGCTCTCTCCCTTGTCAAAAAACAGAGGAACAGAGTCAACATTACCTCACATGCTAACTCCTAGTATTTCACTATCGATACCTCTGACTTCTGTCATCTTTTAGGGCACTAGTGTGAGTCATCTTTCCTGAATTACTCCAAGAACGAGTGTTTAAAATTGTTTGTACATCGCCTGTCCGTTACAGTTTGTGCCTTGAATATGGTGGGGTGTACTCCCGCCGAAATATCGGTGGTCGCTGTACATATTACCTGACTGAATTCCTGTAAGTTGTTTGAATATCAGAAAGCGATAGTTAAT
The DNA here is from genome assembly GCF_021461395.2 of Schistocerca americana. NCBI lineage: Eukaryota > Metazoa > Arthropoda > Insecta > Orthoptera > Acrididae > Schistocerca > Schistocerca americana. The sequence goes on from NC_060129.1 coordinate 89,478,617, forward strand.
GATAGCGTATTTCCTCGCATGGGTATATCTAATGAAACTGAATGCCAGAAATTATACAGCTGGCTAATCACACACATGTACACCTGTGCAACACAGAAGAGTTGCCTCTCTCGTGCTTACCTGGTGTCTGCTTGAGCCTCTGCAAGCAGGCGAACTAACTCCACAAAAGTGCGCGGGTAGCTGCGTGCAGCGTCAACCCAGCCCTCCGTGGCCATCACCCTGAGGAAACGGGCGCTTATGAAGGCGACGGCGGCCCGCGTGAGGCCGGTGCAGGAGTGCCGCATGGCGGACACGGCGGTGGCGGCCGCTGTCTCAACGGACAGCTGCGCAGCCGCCAGCTGCTCGCACGCCGGCTCCACTGTGGACAGCTCTGGAACACGGCCCCACTCAGCAAGCCTCAGCGGCCCCCACACTTGTATCAGCCACAAGTAGGTCTGTGTCAAGCAAAAGCTGGCAAATGTTGTCCATCGTAGGTCTGTCCCAGCAAAACGATATCCTTACTGGGTAGAATTCATGCCAAGGTTGAATAGATCCATATCTTTAATGCTATCAGTTAAGGAATTTCTTCCTAATCTGCACAAAAAAGAACTAAGTCGAGATCATACAAAGAAACTGGTACACCATCCTATTATCGCGTACGGCCCCAGCAAAAGTGCAGCAACACGACGTGGTATGGACTCGACTAATGTCTGAAGTAGTACTGCAGAAAACTGACGCCATGAATCCTTCACGGCTCTCCATAAATGCGTAAGAGTACGACGGGGTGGAGATCTCTTCTGAACAGTATGTTTCAAGGAATACCAGATATGCTCAATAATGTTTACATCTGATAGCCAGCGGAAGCGTTTAAACTCAGAAGAGTGTTCCTGGACACACTCTGCAGCAATTCTGGACGTGTGGGGTATCGCATGGTCCTACTGGAATTGCCCAAGCCCGTCGCAATGCGCAATGGACATCAATGGATGCACGTGATCAGACAGGATGCTTACGTATTGTCACCTGTCAGAGTTGTATCTAGCCATATCAGGGGACCCACATCACTCCAACTGGACACGCCCTACACCATTAAAGAGCCGCCACCAGCTGGAGCAGTTCCCTGCTGACATGCAGAGTCCATGGATTCATGAGCTTGTCTCCATACCTGGACGTGACCGTCTGCTGGATACAATTAGAGACTAGTACAATCAAGCAACACATTTCCAGTCATCAAAAGTGCAGTGTCGGTGTTGCCGAGCCCTGGCGAGCCGTAAAGCTTTGTCTGATGAAGTCATCATGGGTACGCGAGTGGGCCTTCGGCCCATATAGATGATGTTTCGTAGAATGGTTCATACACTGACACCTGTTGATCACCCAGTTTTGAAATCTGCTGCAATTTCCGGAAGGTTTGCTTCTGTCGCGCTAATCAATTCTTTTTTCGTCGTTGATCCCATTCTAGCAGGATCTTCTTCTGGCTGCACCGGTGTCAAAATGGTCCTACTGGAAAATCCCCACTTAATCGCTACCTTGGAGATGCTGTGTCCCATTGCTCGTGCCTCGGCTATACCAAGACGCTGAAACTCACTTAAATATTGATAACCCACCATTGTGGCAGCAGTAACCGATCTAATAACTGCACCAGGCAGTTATATAGGCGTTGTCCACCGCAGCACTGTATTCTGCTTGTTTATATGTCTCTGTATTTGAATACCCATGTCTATACCATTTTCTTTGGTGCATCAGTGTATTTCCACAGGAAGTCACGTAAAATTCAATTCCGGCACAGTACTGAGAATGGCAGATTAAAACTGCGTCCCAGACCGAGACTCTAACTCGGGACCTTTGACTTTAGCACGCAAGTGGTCTACCGCTGCAGTGTGAAAATCTCATTCTGGAAACATCCCCCAGGCTTTGGCTAAGCCATGTCTCCGCAATATCCTTTCTTCCATGAGTGCTAATTCTGCAAAGATTCGCAGAAGAGCTTCTGTGAAATTTGGAAGGTATGAGACAAGGTACTGGCGGTTGTAAAGCTATGAGGATGGATCGTGAGTCGTGCTTTGGTAGCTCACATGATAGAGTATTTGCCTGTGAAAGGCAAAGTTCCAGAGTTCGGGTCTCGGTCCGGCACACAGTTTTAATTTCGACAATTCTCATTGATATAATATCTCAGTTATAAGGGCCAGTTATTACTGAAGGTATTCCCAGTTCCTTTTATACTCAGTGTCTACAACGCCTACATTAGAGGGTCAGTTTGAGCCCTTAAATCAGATGTTACACCACTATTTAATTCTGTAACTAAATGTAAAACTCCTGAGAAGTAACAAAGCCCAGGGAAAGGGAATGTAACAGCCAAACTTCCCGTAAATGGGGAAATGGATGTATCAAATACACTGCCAGAAAAAAAAGTAACGCACCTCGAAAGACGACGTAAGTTTTGTGCTGATGTCGAGATTTGCCATCTAGAGGGTGGAAAATGTCTGATAATGGTTTCAGTGTCATCCGCAAACATATAGCAGAGTTGGATAGCTATCAGAGTGGCATGTGTGTGTACCCTCTAACGGGGGATGGTCACAGGAAGAAGGCTCAGTGTGATGCAAACATGTGAAGAGAGCAGGCAACCATGCCACGGAGACCCACACGTGCTTCCTATGCTTCATACAAGCTACTGAGCGAGTTTTAGCGGGCTCAAATTCATCTGCTTCTATATCATACTCCGCAAGGCATCTAATGTGTGGCGGAGGGTACTTTCGGTACCACTACCTGATCCCTCCAACCCTGTTCCACTCGCGAATAGTGCGTGGCAAGAAGCCTCTGCATTGGCCCTAATCTCTCGAATTTTGTCCTCGTGGTCAATAAGCGAGATGTGTGTGTTGGGAAGTAATATGTTGTCCGACTCCCTCTGAAAAGTGCTCTTCCGAAATTTCAATAGTAAATCTCTTCGTGATGCACGACGCCTCTGTTGTAACGTCTGCAAGCGGAGTTTGTTTAGCATCTCCTTAACTCTCTCAGGCCAGCTAAACGATCCCGTGACGAAACGTGCCGCTTTTCCTTCGATGTTCTCTATCTCCTTTATCCCCTCTACCTAATAGGGATCCCAGATAGATGAACAATACTTAAGAATCGGGGGAAAAAGCGCCTTATAAGCCACTTCTTTCTTCGATGAATTACATTTCCTTAATATTCTTCCGACGATTCTGAGTGTGGTGTCTGCTTATCCCACTATCTGTTTTATATGGTCATGCGACTTAACGTCGCTCTGAACAGCTACGCCTAGATAGTTTACGGCAGACGCTGTCTCCAGCTGTTTGTCGTCAATAGTGTAGCTGTACAGTAGTTGATTTATTTTTCTATGTATTTACAATATGTTATATTTATTTACATTCAGGGTCAACTGCCAGAGCTTGCACCAATAATCAATTCTCTGCAGGTCGTTATGCCAAATCTTTATCTTCCGGCCTTGCTACTTCGGTGTAGACAACTGCACTACAGTGAACAACCTCAAACAGCAGCTGAGACTTTCTCATATATATATATATATATATATATATATATATATATATTGTAAACATCAACACATCCCTGTGGTACTTCGCATATTACCTTTAAAACTATCGATTTTTTTCCATTAAGACCGACACACTGAGTTGTGTCTGCAAGAAAGTGATGAATCCAATCGCAAGTCTCCTCCGATACTCCATAAGCACATATCTTTCTAATTAAACGGCAGTACGGGACGGTGTGAAATGCCTTACTGTAATCAAGGAATACGGCATCAACCTCAGCACCGTTGTCCACTGCACTGTGGATCACATGGAGGAACAGAGCTAGCTGAGTTTCGCAAAATCTCTGTTTGCGGAATCCATGTGGCCTTCCGACTGGCGGGACGGTCCTTTCGGAGAATTGCGGCACAAGTTGCATACGGTACGTCATTTGTACAGCGGTGCCGGTACCAGTGGTCACGGAAATATTCTCATACCTTTGGAGGAGGTTTTGGCTGTCGTCGCAGCTCAGGAGCTCACCAGGATCATCGTACTGTAAGGGCGCCAGTGGCAGACCATACAGCTGCCACAGCCCAGATAGGAGGGCTTGTGAGTCCAGACATGTTGATCCCGAACTGTTCCTGACTGGTTATATAGCAGTGGGACTACAGACACGCACACGTCTAGCGTGTCTTCCACTCACGCCACAGCATCGACGCGCACGTCTGTACCGGTGCCGTCGGAAGATGGAATGGGGCGCCATGGGTTCTAGCGATGAAACAGGGTTCTTCCAGCACCCTGTGATGGTCGTTTGTGCATACGACTTAGTCTCTGTCGTCGCTGTCCCTCAGAGTGCATTTGTCCAAGACACACTGGACACACCTGGGGCCTCATGTTGTGGGGGTGAGACAGGCTGTAATTCTGGAGGGTACGCTAAACACCGCTCGGTATGAGCAGAGTGTTGTTATATATGTTCTTTTGCCGTTCTTGCGACAGGAATGTGGTGTGTTGATTCAACAGGATAATGCTCGCCCACACTCTGCCCGTGTGGTCTGCAAGACGTGCGGCAACTCCCCTGACCAGCACGATCTCTGGCCCTGTCTCCAGTCGACCACGTGTGGGATATGGTGGGACGAGATTTCACTCGTGAGACTCGTTAACCAACAACTCTGACAGAAATACGTCAACATGCTGAGCATGCGTGGCATAACATATCGCAGTACAGTGTTCGTCACCTGTACGATCGACTGGCTGGTAGAGTGAGAGCCTACATTGACGCCCATAGAGACTACATCACGCACTAAGGCTGGTGTTTCAGCATTGGTCGATACATCGCACTTCAGAACCGCTTGTGCTACTCGTCTGTAATCACTTCATGTGTGCCATATGCACTGTTGCAACAATAAATCTTGAGCGACTTTGGAACCTCTAAGTGGAAGTATTAATTTTTATTTGTTTATTTTTGGCCAGTGTACGCCAACAGCGAAAACTGCCCACCGATTTCACAGAGACCTTGTAATCCGCGACATGCGACAAGAAGTCGTACAGAAAGCATGTGGCCGTATTAAAAAACTGGAGCAGCACTGCGCAATGATGAGAAGGTTACTTACAAGGGGAGGCCGTGACGTTGGGATTACGGATTTACTTCAAACTCTGTACACTTTAGCTGGCCATTAGAAAAGCGTAATGTGCTAGTAGTAAAGTGCACTGTCGTGGTAATTCAAAGAAATCCTGAAGAGAAGTTTTACGCGTCTATAATGTAACTGACGTACCTGTGCGTGGGTGCCGGACGTTAAGAGTTCGTGGTGGTCAAGTGGTTCGTGCATACGCGGATGACCTGATGGTTCTGCACCGATATTATGCAGAGATACCTCGACTGAAAGCTGTAGTCGATGATTATTGTCGGAGTTCAGGTACACTGCTCAGTGAAGGCAATTGCAGGCTTTGCGAGGTTTGGATGACTCCGTGGGCTACTATGGTGGATTGGTATGCGTCACTCAATATCATAACTGATCGTTGCCCACTCAATATGGCGACGCTCAACTGGAAGTCTGTTGCGGAAAAAAATCAGAGAGCGATACTACACTCATGATCGTAAATTAAGGATAATGTTGATACATGGTGAAACAATGCTCTGGTGGGCAGTCTGCGGGTTCATATCACCTCGAGGTATGACCATGCGGTGCATTTGACCTGCGTTCGTCGCACGGTATTGCTGGCAGCAGTCCACATGTGCAGAGGCGTGTTGGCGCATGTCAGAGTACGGTGCAGCGAGTAAGTGTGCAAATGTTTTCAGACGTGCTAATGATGACTGGGAGTTGAAAATGGCTCGAAGAATACATATTGATGACGTTATGACGGGTACAATACTAGGGCGACTGGAGGCTGGTCAAACACAGCAGGTCGTAGCACAGGCCCTCTGAGTGCCACAAAGAGTGATCTCAAGATTATGGCAACGATTCCAGCTGACAGGAAACGTCTCCAGGCGCTACAGTACGGGACGTCCACAGTGCACAACACCACAAAAAGGTCAATATCTCACCATCAGTGCCCGCAGACGGCCACAGAGTACTGCAGGTAGCCTCGTTTGGGATCTCACTGCGGCCACTGGAACAGTTGTCTCCAGACACACAGTCTACAGACGACTGAACAGACACAGTTTATTCGCCCAGAGAGCTGCAAGGTGCATTCCACTGACCCTGGTCGCAGGAGAGCAGGTAAAGCCTTGTGTCAAGAATACAGAACATGGAGATTGGAACAGTGGTCCCAGGTTATGTTCATGGACGAGTCCAGATATAGTCTGAACAGTGATTATCGCCGGGATTTCATCTAGCGTGAACCAGGAATCCCTTAATGTCCTTGGAAGGTACATGTATGGAGGTCGTGGTTTGATGGTGTGGGGTGGGACTATGATTGGTGCACGTATACCCCTGCTTGTCTTTGACAAAGAAACTGCAACAGGTCAGGTGTATCGGGACGTCATTTTGCACCAGTATGTCTGCCTTTTCAAGGGTGCAATGGGTCCTACCTTCCTCCTGATGGATGATAATGCAAGACCCCACCGAGCTGCCGTCGTGAAGGAGTACCTTGAAACAGAAGATATCAGGCGAATCGAGTGCCCTGCCGGTTCTGCACACCTAAACTCCATCGAGCACATCTGGGATGCTCTTGGTCGACGTGTCGCTGCACGTTTTCAAACACCTACGACACTTCAGGAGCTCCGATAGGCACTGGTGCAAGAATTGGAGGCTATACCCCAGCAGCTGCTCTACCACGTGATCCAGAGTATGCCAACCCGTTGTGCGACCTGTGTAGGTGTGCGTGGTGATCATATCCCAAACTGCTGTCGGGGAACATGCGCAGGAAACAGTGGCGTTTTATAGCACATGTATTTCGGGACGGTTTTTTCAACTTATCACCAATACCGCGGACTTACAGATCTGTGTCGTGCGTGCTCCCTATGTGCCTATTCACTTAGCGCCAGTTTTGTTTGTGCCACATTGTGTGGCACCACATTCTACAATTATCCTTAATTTATGAGCATGACTGTAGAACATGAAAGGCGTTCTCTTACTCTGCTCCAGAAATCCCGAGTACTGGTTACATATGTGCTATGCAAAGCTTATTTCGAGGCCCAAGTTTATCCGGTTACCTCGATGATGGCGAAGAAACTACAGCAATTGACAAGACATATCTTTCGCTTACGGTATGAGGTGGTCACGAAGCCTCGTTCCTTTGGTCGTTGGGCTGGTTGACATACGAAGGAAGATGCAGATGCTATATGTGCGACGTACTGTTTTGATAACTCAAGAAACTTAAACATTCACGTCTCTTTCATTTCTCTGTGTCCGTCCTGCTGTTCTTGAATCCCCTATTGATGTTGGTCGCATACATTATAAGTTAAAACACGTTCGTGATTTCTATCTTGCGGTAGCTGTTTAGGGGCTGACATTTTATGGAGACCCATCCTCACTACGAAATTCCTACAGACTCGTTGGAAAGCAGTCTCTTGCCCGAACCTCGTTAAAAGACGATCGCCGCAAACAAGCTGGGGTACAGTATGGTGCAGTATCAGTCTTCCGATGTGGCCGATGCGCGTAGCGTTCTGTTGGTATAAGGTGGTAAATAACTTGATGCCAACGAACGAGCGACTTCCCGTATCAGGTATAGCGACACGGATCTATGTAGTCGTTGTACGTCAACAGGTACGGTACGACATCGCTCTACTTGTGGAGGTCATATGGCAAACTGAACTTGGTTTAAGAGACAATTAGCTTTCCGTGTTCGATCTTCTGAGACTTGATACACTACGGACATCATATTGCGACCAGATTCTTCCTTTTTTCCACGGTAGAAAACCCATACAATTATGTGGTTGCTGGGACACTTCGCTCAATATGTTGTAGATGACGAAGAGGAAGATCACATGAACTTAATGCAGTAGATTGTCTCGGCCTATTGGACATGTATGCGAATGCCTCGATATCGAGACCTCTTCGCCAACATGTTGAATTTGCTTTTCCGCAGGCAAGGTGTTGCTTAATTTCATTTTTCTGATGATAGGTGTTTTCTTTGTTATGTATGTTTCCCATCTGATTTGCTTCGGTTTGTTCTCTCCTAGCTTACCTGCTCGTTTTCTTTAGTGTTTTGACTCAGTATCGCAGCATTTCTATTGTAAAACGTGTATAGATGAAGTATATATATACACACACGAGCGTATATACATAATAAATAAAAATTAAGAAAACTAAATAAACATAGCGACAATAAAGTTGTTTATACATATCGTGTGGCATTGGTGGTGGTTTTTGGGCTATGTTCTCGTTTTTTTGTCCTTTCTCCTTTTATTATTGTCTTGTTATGATAATTAATGTTTTCTCCCATTTGTAGCTTATATCACATGGTGATTTGACTATGGTCTTTTGAGGTTTCATGATAGTAGCAAGTCACTCTGATAGTAAAAAGAAAAAGTGGTGAGCTTTCAAGCTTCGTAATGCGAACGTGCCTGAGGCAACGGTTCACCTCCCACTCAAATCTTCACTTTTGCAACACAAACGTAAATTCTGTGACATTGAAAAAATGTGCACCCGCACTACTCGTTCTTGCTACATTAGCAACATCTCACCGCTACGTAGGTAATCTGCCAAATGGGGCCTGCCTCTGTGTCTGCAACTCGAAGCGTCAAGGTGCAAAGTAGTTTCGGGTAGCGCACCGGATTGAATGAATAACTGATTCCACAAATCACGGCAGCCATACATTTTCAAGAAAGCTCTAAGCGTTTCCTCATGTATTTGCCGACAGTTATAAATATGTTCGTTCTAATAACTAAATTTAGTTTAAAATATTATAGTCCAACCACATGAAATTCACTAAACTTCATATAAGTTCATGTGGTTTTTTAATTATATTACCTCTGAGATGTCATATAAATTAGAAAACATGACCCATGATTAAACAAACGTAGGTTATAAATTCAGTTTCAGCGGGAGTCCAGCCGTCGCCTTTTATACGGTCGTCTTACGGAGCTCGAATGCTAACCACCTGTCCGCCATGAACCCTAACTTTCAATACCTACGCACAGGTATATCAGTTACATAACTGACGCGTAAAATTTCTCTTGCGATTTTCTCGGACTTGCCAAAGTAGTGCATGTCACTATTCGCACATTACGTTGTTTTAATGCCCTACTAAACGTGTACAAAATTTGAAGTAAATCTGTGATCCCAAAGTCTGGACCTCCCCTTGTTAGTGTAACGTCAACACGTGTTGAATGAATGACGTTAATATTACACGTTTCTCCATAATTCACATGCATCGTGTTGTACAGAAGAAGTGAGATTGTATGAAAATTCCAGTACGTAACTGTCGAAGGCAGACTGCTTCTGACAGTTAACGTATGTAACATATAATTTCTGTTCACCTGTACAACTCGATGTATCTGATACCTGATGATGGTTATCGTGAAACGCATAATAATAACGTTATTCGTTAACCACCTGATACCATTTAAGTAAGTGACCAATTCAACATTTGTACAGTACTGTTACAATCTGATAATGTTCATCCCAAAAAAGGGAAATGTCTCAAAATGCGAAAACTATCGAACTCATAGCTTAGTTCTAAACCCTTCACAGAATGCAACACCTAATTACCTCGAACAATTGGCGCCATGTCATTAGAAAATTAATTTGCCTTTCCTACAAACAAATGAATCAGAGGAGAAATATTGCCATTAATACTCGTTGCTGCTGTTGTGGCCTTCATTTCAGAGACTGGTTTCATGCAGCTCTCTGTGCTACGCTATCCTGTGCTGGCCTCTTCATCTCTGAATAACTACTGCGACCTACATCCCTCTGAATGTGCTCAGTGTATTCATTTCTTGGTCTCCCTCTACAATTTTTACCCTCCACACGTACCTCCAATACTAAACTGAAGGTCACTTCACGCCTTAGAACGTGTCCTACCAACTGATCCTTTCATCTAGTCAAGTTGGGCCTCAAATCCCCCTTTTCCCCAATTCTATTCAGTCCCGCCTCATTAGTTACATGATGTACCCATCTAATCTTCACCATTCTCCTGTAGCACCGTTTTTGAAAGGTTTCTGTGGTCTTCTTGTCTAAGCTGTTTATCGTCCATGTTTCACTTCCATACATGGCTACACTCTGTGCAAGTAGTTTCAGAAAGGACTTCCTGACACTTAAATCTGAATTCCATGTTAACAAATTTCTCTTCTTTAGAAACGCTTTCCTTGCCATAGCCAGTCTACGTTTTATATCCTCTCTACTTCGACCATCATCATTTATTTTGCTCCTAAAATAGCAAAACTCATTTACTACTTTATGTGTCACATTTCCTAATCTAATTCCCTCTGCGATCCTGATTTAATTCGAATACATACCATTACCCTCGCTTTCCTTTTGTTGATTAGACTTTTATGACACTGTCCATTCTTTTCAGTTGCTCTTCCAGGACCTTTGCTGTCTCTGGCAGAATTACACTGTCGTCGGCAAACCTCAAAGTTTTTATTTCTTCTCCATGGATTTTAATTCCTATGTACGGCATCATTCCTACGGAAGGCGTCACCATTCAACCATACAGTACAACTGCACGCCCTCGGGAAAAATTATGGCTGTAATTTCCCCTTGCTTTCGGCCATTCGCAGTAACAGTACAGCAAGGCCGTTTTGGTTGGTGTTACAAGGCCAGATCAGTCAATCATCCAGACCCTTGCCCCTGCAACTACTGAAACTAACCTCCCCACCAACAGTAAGGTACATGGTTCATGGTTTGTAGAAGTACAGGAAGTACTTTATAACATAAAATGGCAAAGTAAATTTTGAGTTACTGAATAAACTAGGAAATAAATACAGAGATTGGTGACTCTTGTATAAACGGTAGTTACTGATGGTTGCTCTATGCATGTGGAGGCACATAGTCAGAAGCGAGGCCACCAAGAGTATGCACTATCAACTGTTATTTTTAACCTATAGACAGAGCAGTCACTTAAAAATGTGAGATAATGGTAGAGGTACAGTAGATGTAGAGGCAAAGGTGGAAAAATGGGCCTCTGCTGGTATTATGGGCGCCCTACACATTTGTAAGTACAGGCCACTAATTCTAGTTGAGAGCACATGAACTAGTTGCCAAACTTCACTGCAGAGTGTGCAGACGCAGTAGCTGTCATGGTTTGTGAGTTAGTTGTGGTGTGAATTTTTTCGCTGTCATCAAAAGTTTGAAAGGTTGGTGTTTATTTGAATAAAACTCAAATTTCTAACATGTTATTACTAAAACTAAGGTAAGGCACGTATTTGGCTTGTTGTTAGGATGCCGTTTCACATTAATTGACGTCGGTTGCGAACCAAACTAACCGTAGACAAAATCGTTTTTCCCAAGATGTCGAGGGTGGATATATGGGCCCCTTTTGCTGCCGGTATTATGAGCCCCATAAAATCAATCAGATTTTATGGGACCATTTACAAATATTGCTACTCTTTATGTTTCAGATGCCTCGAAGACATCTTCTACCATCAAAAAATCGAAACGGCAATCGTGGGACAAAGCAAATATGTCAAATGCTATTGTAGCTATTAAAGAGAAAAAAAAATAGGGTTTAAAAAAGCGGTTAAAGTGTACTCTGTCCCTCGTTGTACGCTCCAAAGGCTTTCACGAATCGATAAACCGGTCGAAGAAATAGTTAATATTAAACTGGGCCGTCCACCGGTTTTTACCACAGGGACTTGAGGACGAACTGGTTAAATATCTTCTCATTATGGAACCCAAATTCTACAGCCTTACCAGAAATGACGTCAGGCGCATGGCCTATCAGCTTTGCACAAGAAATAAAATCCCTCGTCCATTTGTAAAGGGCGAAGTTTCTGGTCGAACTTGCTTTGACCATTTTATGTCACGGCACAAAAAATATTCTGTCTATTTTGAAGCCATCTGCAACTTCGATTCACGTGCTAATGGGTTTAAAAACAAGCTGTCGACAATTTCTTCAGTTTACTTGAAGCTGCGTTCAGTAACTACAAAGATCCTGCGGACAGAGTTTTTAATGTAGACGAGTCAATAAATGTCTCTGAGCACTATGGGACTTAACTGCTGAGATCATCAGTCCCCTAGAGCTTAGAACTACTTAAACCTAACTAACCTAAGGACATCACACACACCCATGCCCGAGGCAGGATTCGAACCTGCGACCATAGCGGTCGCGCGGTTCCAGACTGTAGCGCCTAGAACCGCTCGAGCACTGCGGCCGGCAGACGAGTCAGGTCTTACTGTCGTTCAAAGAAAAATTTCTCGTGTCATCGGCCTGAGGGGAAAAAGCCGGGTTGGTGCATTATCTGCAGCTGAAAGAGGATCACTTGTAACGTGTAAAAAGATGCTTATGTGTGTGACTATTGTGAGTAGACTAGACATAGGCTGTGAAAATCATCCCACCAGTAGACTGATTAACAATGTTCAGAGTGAACGTTTCTTTCATTATACACAAAAGTTAAATAAAATAATTTTTTCAAGTTTTTGTTTCTTTTTATTTCAAACTACCTTGGGGCCCATATTACCATCACAAATTCTTGACGCAACAAAATGTAGACTATCAGGAAAAGTAACATTTTGTTTTAAATATTAAAAAGTTGAACCAAAACATGTCGTAACTATTTGCAGGACATATTAGAGAAATGTTTTATGTTAATTTCAGGTGATTGTACTAAAAATAAAAGGTGTTATATAAAAAAAACAAAGTGGGGGCCCATTTATCCACCTTTACCTTTAGTGATACTGGACGAAAGAATAAATGGGCTGATGCCTCTGCTGTTTTACCTGAAAGTGAACAAGATCTCGACTCTTATTATATTGATAAAGTTATGACGAAAAAGTGTAACACGAAAAAAATGTATCTAAATCAAAGGTGATGGATTGTGACAAATGACGACAAACGGGGGTCTGGGTATGTATATGTGATAAACAACTGCAACAAATTGGCTCACTTACTTAGGAAAGAAGACTACTAGAGGTAAAACAAGCAAAGAAGAAATAACAAACAGAACCGTCCAAGGAAAAAGTCCCTTCAGGAAAAGAAAACGATATTAACCTCTAAAAGTAACAGGCCACAAATCAGGAAAAGTTTCCTGTACACATATATGAAGATTGTGGCCTTGTATGACAGTGAGACTTTGTAGACCGGGGAACGAAGAGAAATTTTTCGAGGGGAGGTGTTACAGGTGAACACTGAAAATAAAATTAATTGATAAAGTAGCAAATTACAAATAAGAGGATACTGTTATAAAACAAAAAGATGACTGTATGTCTATTGACAGGTAAGGTGCTATTAAAAGCAGTAATAAACGGACACATCAATGTAAAAAGGGCCAGAGAAAGACTACGACTGAAGTATGCAGCTAAAACTATAAAATGTATCGGCAGTGTCCACCCCCAGTAGCTGAGTGGTCGGCGCTATGGACTGTCAATCCTAAGGGCCTGGGTTTGATTCCCGGCTGGGTCGGAGATTTTATCCGCTCAGGGACTGGGTGTTGTGTTGTCCTAATCATCATTTCATCCCCATCGACGCGCAGGTCGCCAAAGTGGCGTCAAATCGAAAGACTTGCACCAGGCGAACGGTCTACCCGACGGGAGGCCCTCGTCACACATTTCATTATCTGCAGCAACTCCGAAAGCAAATGTGGAAGAAGCCAGAGAGACCCGAAATTTTGAGATTAGAATTGAGCGCCAATGAAGAAAAAGTCCCTACATTTACTGTAGAAGAAACGAGTTAGCAAATACCATACTTTACCCCTTCGCAGTTTCCTTTACAACTCTCAAAATTTCTCAGCCATGTCATGTGAACATTGGTGATCTACGTGTCTCTAACAGTCACACGGTTGTTCATTGTATGCCACACAGCCTCCCTGCTTAATGCTTTTCTTCTTACTACATCATTGCCGCCAGTGGTATTTTATCAGCACATGTAATTCACACCTTTGACAGCTGGAACTATGTTTATGTGCACTGTTTCGCATCATAAACCAATTACACAACATGGCAGTCTTTGCTGCCCTGAGCCGGTCACTGTGGCCGAGCGGTTCTAGGCGCTTCAGTCCGGAACCGCGCGCCTGCTACGGTCACAGGTTCTAATCCTGCCTCAGGAATGGATGTGCGTAATGTTCTTAGGTTAGTTAGGTCTAAGTAGCTCTACGTCTAGCGGACTGATGAGCTCAGATATTAAGTCCCACAATGCTTAGAGCCATTTGAAGATTTTGTTACTGTTCTGCGTAGTCAACAATCACAACGGAAAATACACCAAAGCGCCAAAGAAACTGGTGTAGGCATGCTTATTCAAATACAGAGATATGAAAACAGGCAGGATATGGCGCTGCCTATATAAGGCAACAAGTGTCTGCCGCTGTTATTAGATCGGCTACTGCTGCTACAATGGCAGGTTGTCAAGATTTAAGTGAGTTTGAACTTATTGTTATAGTCGGTGCACGAACGATGGGACACAGCATCTCCGAGGCAGCGACGAGGTGTGGATTTTCCCGTGCAACCATTTCAAGAGTGTACCGTGAATGTCAGAAATCCGGTAGGACATCAAATCTCCGATATCGCCGAGGCCGGAAAGAGATCCTTCAAGAATGGGACCAACGAAGACTGAAGAGACTCGTTCAACGTGACAGAAGTGCAACCCTTCCGCAAACTGCTGCAGATTTGAATGCGAACCATTTAACGAAACATCACCGATATCTTCAGAGCCGAAGGCCCACTCGTAAGCCCTTGATGATTGAACGACACAAAGTTTTATGCCTCGCCTGGGCCTATTAACACCGATATTGGGCTGTTGATGAAACATATTGCCTGGTCAGACGAGTCTCGTTTCAAATTGTATGTAGCGGACGGGCGTGTATGGGTATGCAGTCTATCTGTCAATGAATCCTGCATGTCAGCAGGGGCTGTTCAAGCTGGTAGAGGCTCTGTAACGTTGTGGGGCGTGTGCAGTTGGAGTGATGTGGAACCCCCGATGCCTCTAGATACGACTCCGACAGGTGACACGTACGTAGGATTCCTGTCCGAGAACCTGAATCCATTCGCTTCCAATGTGCATTCCTATGGACTTGGGGAATTCCAGCAGGACAACGCAACACCCCAAACGTACAAAATAGCTACAGAGTGGCTAAAGGAACACTCTTCTGAGTTTAAACATTTCCTCTCGCCACCAAAGGCTCCAGACATGAACATCATTGTGCATATCCGTGCTGTTCAGAAGAAATCTCCATCCCCCCTCCCCCCACGTACTCTTGCGGATCTATTGACAGCCCCGCAGGATTCATTGTCAGTTTTCTCCAGCACTACTTCAGACGTAGGTTTGGTTCTCTACCACGGCACTTCTGCGTGCTCGCGGGCCCCTACACGATATTAGGCAGGTGTCCCCATTTCTTTGGCTCTTCAGTGTATCAACAGATTTGTACTTACACCGCCATGAGCTAACGACCGCCTAATAGGAACTTCTGAGAAAAACTACTGCACAGTGTCAAAACTGCGCCGGCCTCTTATAATACTCTGTTAACGTTACTTAGTGTGTAAAGAAAGTATCTCTTCAAACTCCACAACAGTAAAATTAGGTTTAATATTAGTGTCTATGTTGATACAGATTTTTCAGACTAACACTGAGTGCCTAATTTAAGTTTGGTTTTCTGTTGAAAAACAGTACACCGACGTACCTAGTTAATGGTCGCATTATGGCAATTAACTACATGCATTCACACTTTTTCTTGTCAGTGAAATAAAGAAGAGAGAAAGTATAATTAAACTACAAATTACAGTGCTCTAATGCACTGTCAAAACAAACAAATTTCTGCCGACCCTCATCTCATTCCAAACAAATAAACCTATGAGTCCTGAGGATTTAGAATCAGGACTTCCTCATGGTTACTACAGAATTCTTACTGAAGAGAAAAGATACTGAACCACTTCCTCCTCCGCTACGAATTTTCGGGACCAGTCTGCTACTACGCAACAAGAAGAGCTGAAGTAAACTAAACGAAGTCACAATGGCTCTCGTTTTCTGCATGGTGATGACACTTCAACTCAGGTTCTCTCAGTGCGCTTCTAAAATAAAACAAATAAATTCGCCCCTGATGTAATTAGTCAGACAGGTAAATGGTAAATAGGCCGTAGATAAGTGAAAAATTTGTTAAATAACGACCCGCAGCTGCTATGAATGTAGGGCATTCAAGTATGTCAACACAGAAAAGCGTAAAGGCTGTCTCCGACCAAGAATCTCGGGCAGGTCGTCCTGTTCCATGCCATAACGATTTGGTTCCTGGACAGATATGGATGGGGAATTATTTTCCTCTCAGTTCAAATCTGTCATGGGACTACAAATCCATTTATTCTAGAGAGAAAAAAGTGTAACACCCTTTCCCATTTTCCCACAGCCTGTTGTTCTGCTCCAGTGATGTGTGATCTGTGCGGTCAGCAGAATCGAGAAATTGCTTGGGTGCGGTATTTTATATACGAACGTTTCACTGTTGTATGTAATTTTTGAATTTCTTCAGGATATCTGTATAATACCTGGCCTAAATTCCTGAGTGGAGACAGCCATGTTAGCTGTATAAATAAAACATTTCTCTAGTTAGCAGTTTTCTGTCACCTTAATTAATGCTTAATATAATTACCTATACTTGTCCGGCACTGTAGTGTTTATCAGATATGTTTAGTTTATTCAAGTTTTTATGTCTCTTAATTACACTCACAAACGAAGTTATTTTGGCGTTTTGTGAAGTATATTGATTTAAATGTCTCTTTCTACATATATTAGTAGACATGCTTTGTGGTGCTTGGCCCTTAAATGTTCCTGTCTTCCTACGAGCTCAGAGATACGTGTTTCATAATATTGTCTTATAGTTGCCTTCGTTTCATATGTATCCCTGGATAAGCACCCTCCAAAGCATTACGTTTCGTAGCCCCGTTACTTACTTAAGGTTGAACTTTCGAGTTATGCTGAATATCAAGTATGCACTGTAGTCCCACTCAAACAATGAAGGTGTTTGTGTTCAAATTATGTTTATTGAAGTATTTGCGGAGACATAATATTTTTTGTTTTCCGTGTGGTGCGTGCATGAATATTTTCCTACCTGTGAACAGGCCACAAACAGCTATCCATGTGAGAAGCAAGGATCTGCGAAATTTGCCCCTGAGCTTCGTTGATGGCCACTGCAAATGTGACTTGCAATGGGAACAGTAAACGTTAGAATTTTATAAGGCATATCTGCCTGAATCATTGGGTTGTGGGCAAGAGCAAATATTCTCCTGTAAATTTTCCATTTAGAACTGTAGCTTCAACGATATTGTTCGTCTGTTTCATAGGATGCCTGATGGCGTTACTAAAATGGTTATGGAGAACGACAGGGAGGACGAATTCCAGTGTTTACCGATGCAATGGACTCCCAGCAAATAAAACGAAATCAAGAATTCAGTTGGCTCTTTGACAACCTAGTCTTGATTCATTACAGTATAAAAAGACTGATGCATTGCCACTTTTTATGATATTTCGTTTTGAGTGATGAAATTCTTGGCACTGAGATCGTTGATTTTGGCTGCTAATATGCCATGTCCACCGAATCACAGATGATTTTGGTAACTCTGCTTGGAAGTAAGGAAAACTTTGTGAGTCATTTCGACTGTAATACACTGCGCGGATTTATCGATGGATGTGCAATCTAAGAGCTGCTCGTTTCCCCTCAGATCTTTTAATGAACGATGAATACCTTACAATGTATACTTGTATGCATTGCCACTTTTTATGATATTTCGTTTTGAGTGATGAAATTCTTGGCACTGAGATCGTTGATTTTGGCTGCTAATATGCCATGTCCACTGAATCACAGATGATTTTGGTAACTCTGCTTGGATATAAGGAAAACTTTGTGAGTCATTTCGTCTGTAATACGCTACGCGGATTTATCGATGGATGTGCAATCTAAGAGCTGCTCGCTTCCCCTCAGATCTTTTAATGAACGATGAATACCTTACAATGCATACTTGTGGACTGTACTATATTCGTTCCTTACAACAAGTTGAGGTGGATGGAGTACGTTACCTGTAACAGAATTCTTATTGATATTGTGTGGTGACGACCCAGGGACATATTCAGTGGCAAGTTCTACATTAAATGTGGTGTTTGGCCACCAACCCAAAAGAAATACAACACTTCCACATGATGCGATTTCGAATGTAAAATTTTTTGTGATGGTAAGTAGTGGGATAATGGGGTGCGTTGGACACCTTTCATATCAATCTGATATCTAAGTCAATGAAACTGATCTATTAATAACCTATATCGCCCATTCCCATCCCCAGATAACATCATTGGTTTTCCCCACCTGGCTCATGCATCCCCACCCACTCTCCTTGCCCATCTCCACCTGCCCTTTCTGTGAGAACTTCGAAAGTTGGCGGGAAACTCAGAAAAATGGTAGGAATTTCATTGCCCTAAGGCTTTGCTGAAGCCACACCCCAACTCCTCCTCCATCAATTGGTGGGAGATTCAAATCTGGGTGGAATCTTTTTCTCTCAACTCACGAGAACATAATTGGTGAGACAAGATCAGTCTTTGGTGAGCTGCCATTATGGAAGCATCATGATGTGGTTGATCAATATGATCAATGTGAAGGACAGAGTGGCTTTCAATAGCTGTATTACATGTAGGCATTCGAGGTAGGACTGTAGCCACAGTTCACTACAAAGGGGAGAGAAGACTATGGTAATCTAAGGCTGTAGAAGGAAGGAGCAAAAGAATTCGCTTCAGCAGAATGTGGCAGCATAGTGGGGTGGAGCCAAGGTGGATGTTTCAAATGATAGAGCTCATTTGCATGAGCAGACTGTTGAGATATTCCATGTGAAGCATTCAGTCATCCAAAATGGATGTGGCAGGTTCAGTTGTATCAGTGGAAGCGTATCTGTATGTGCAATACACAGGGTGGTCCAGTGATAGTGACCGGCCAGATATCTCACGAAATAAGCGCCAAACGAAAAAACTACAAAGATCGAAACTTATCTAGCTTGAAGGGGGAATCCAGATGACGCTATGGTGGGTCCGCTAGATGCCGCTGCCAAAGTCAACCGGATATCAACTGCGTTTTTTAAAAATAGGAACCCCCATTTTTTATTACATATTCGTGTAGTACGTAAAGAAATATGAATATTTTAGTTGGACTACTTTTTTCGCTTTGCGACAAATGGCGCTGTAATAGTCACCAACATATGGCTCACAATTTCACACGAACAGTTGGTAACAGGCAGGTTTTTTAAATTACAATACAGAAAGAAGGTATGTTTGAACATTTTATTTCGGTTGTTCCAATGCGATACATGTACCTTTATGATCTTATCATTTCTGAGAACGCATGCTATTATAGCGTGATTACCTGTAAATACCACATTAATCCAATAATTGCTCAAAATGATGTCCATCAACCTCAGTGCATTTGGCAATACGTGTAACGACATTCCTCTCAACAGCGAGAGGTTCGCCTTCCGTAATGTTCACACAAACATTGACAATGCGCTGACGCATGTTCTCAGACGTTGTTGGTGGATCACGATAGCAAATATCCTTGAACTTTCACCCAGCGAGGTGGCGCAGTGGTTAGCACCCTGGACTCGCATTCGGGAGGACGACGGTTCAATCCCGTCTCCGGCCATCCTGATTTAGGTTTTCCGTGATTTCCCTAAATCGCTCCAGGCAAATGCCGGGATGGTTCCTTTGAAAGGGCACGGCCGATTTCCTTCCCCATCCTTCCCTCACCCGAGCTTGCGCTCCGTCTCTAATGACCTCGTTGTCGACGGGACGTTAAACACTAATATCCTCCTCCTCCTCCTTGAACTTTCCCCACAGAAAGAAATCCGAAGATTTCAGATCCGGTGAACGTGCAGGCTATGGCATGGTGCTTCGACGACCAATCCACCTGTCATAAAATATGCTACGCAATACCTCTTCAACCGCACGCGAGCTATCTACCAAACATCCATCATGTTGGAATTACATCGTCATTCTGTCACGCAGTGAAACATCTTGTAGTAACATCGGTAGAACATTACGTAGGAAATCAGTATACATTCCGGCATTTAGATTGCCATCGATAAAATGGAGGCCAATTATCCTTCCTCCCATAATGCCGCACCATACATTAACCCGCCAAGGTCGCTGATGTTCCACTTTTCGCAGCCATCGTGGATTTTCCGTTGCCCAATAGTGCATAATATGCTGGTTTACGTTACCGCTGTTGGTGAATGACGCTTAGTCGCTAAATAGAACACGTGCAAAAATTTTGTCATCCTCCCGTAATTTCTCTTGTTCCCAGTGGCAGAACTGTACATGACGTTCAAAGTCGTCGCCATACAATTCCTGGTGCATAGAAATATGGTACGGGTGCAATCGATGTTTTAGCATTCTCAACACCAACGTTTTTTTGAGATTCGCGATTCTCGCGCAATTTGTCTTCTACTGATATGCGGATCAGCCGCGACAGCAGCTAAAACTCCGACCTGGGAATCATCATTTGTTGCAGGTCGTGGTTGACGTTCCACATGTGGCTGAACACTTGCTGTTTCCTTAAATAACGTAACTATCCGGCTAACTTGGATGATGTCGTCCAGGATACCGAGCAGCATACATAGCAAACACCAGTTGGCCATTTTGATCACAATAGCCATACATCAATACGATATCGACCTTTCCCGCAATTGGTAAACGGTCTATTTTAACAAGGGTAATGTATCACGAAGCAAATATACCGTCTGCACTGGCGGAATGTTACGTGATACCACGTACTTACACGTTTGTGACTATTACAGCGCCATCTATCACAAAGCGAAAAGAGTGGTCCAACTAAAACATTCATATTTCTTTACGTACTACACGAATATGTAGTAAAAAAGGGGGTTCCTATTTTAAAAAACGCAGTTGATATCCGTTTGACCTATGGCAGCGCCATCTAGCGGGCCAACCATAGCGCCCTCTGGTTTCCCCGTTCAAGCTAGAGGAGTTCCGTTCTTTGTAGTTTTCTCGTTTAATGCTTATTTCGTCAAATGTTTTGCCCAGTCACTATCAATGGGCCACCCTGTATTACAATGATGAGCATCAACTGCTTATCCTTTTCTATCTAAGAGCTGCTGGTGTCTGAGCAGGAGGAGTTTAACAGCCATGTTTCAGGAAAGCACGCAGCCAAGTATTGCGCCCATAGCCTGCTACATGCAGAATGGAAAAGAGTTGTACTGGATGAATGCCTGAAGAAGAAGAGTAATACTGTCCAGCAGGTAATGGCTGTGCTGCAGAATATTGCCAAGATGCATTCTGCAAGTCATGCAGACTGTTGCTGTTATTATAACTGCTTGCCATTTTTGAAAATCACAGTCAGCAGTTTCCACCTCACTCAAGATGTCTGCCTTTGATCCACAGGATCAAGCAACTGGTCGAATTCACAATTATACCACAAACTGGGCTCGAAATTGGCAGTAGCCAATAGGAACCCACAGCAGATCATATCAGGGATATAAGCTGGGCCCAGCATCTCTGCAGCATCAGTTGCATTCACTGAGGCAGCATGAAGCACCAGCTGAGAACGTACAGCGCTGTCCAGCTGCAGCAGCAGCAGAACAGGAAGAAGCTGCGGAAGAGTAAGTGACATTTTCTTAATGTCCATGTTAGCTCTCATTGTGAGAAAGACGAAGTCTTTGTTCTGCTATTGTCGCTATTAATTTATTCTTGGCCTATCAGCAGATGCGGCGTCCTCCAGCCTGTCATAACCTGCAGCAGTGACACCATCCGGCATGTTGGGACCCGTGTCGGGACCTCCAGCAGTGGCAACATTCTGGGATCTTGCCAGACAGCTGGTCAGCTTGTTGGGGCAGGAGAATGAGCTGTCATTGATGACTGAAGACACCAAGTCAGGCCTTGACCCTCAGAAGCGCACAAGCGATCCTAAACAGCATGACATGGGTCAGTACTGGATCACAGAAAACTCAGTTGATACTGCATGGAAAAAGTGAGAATACAGTGGATGAGGAGATACCAATCAGACTCTGTGCACCGCTGCTGTTGCCTTCAATGTATAATTTAACTGCTACTGGTTTGAGCTCTGGACACAGAATATGCTCCTTCTTTTTCTAATGACGTCAGAAATTGTTTTCTCTCTTTTTATACAGTTCCTGCTTCGCTCGATTTCTAAATTGACCGTCTTGTGTTCTTCGAGGTCCTAGTATTCTCGTGAGAATCTCTCGTTCTATCATTTCTAGCCTCTTGATCACTCCAGTTCTTGCTGTTTCTGCTGCATAGAGAGCTCCAGGGCGGATCCTTGTTTGGTAATGTTTCAATTTTTGCTTTTATCAAAATATTCTTCTTATTTTAGGTGTTGATACTTAGTTTATATGCTAAGTTCATTCTTTTTATTCGTGCTCCGATTGTTTCTTTTTAAGTCACTTCAATTTCTATCCATTCTCCGAGGTATTTGGACTCCCTTCCTTCTGAATTTTCCCTCCTCATACGGTCATCCATCTAGGAGCTGGCGTGATGTTTGTCATATATTGTGTTTTCTCGATAGAGATCTATAGTCCTGCTTTAGTTGACTATCTCTGCAGTTCTTTGGTTTGGTTCACTGGCTCATCAAATGATTCGGGCAAGATCACAATGTCAACTGCGAATGCTAGACAGTCTACCTGTACACCTTTATTCTTACACCCCAATCGTATTCCACCCAGTCCTTTCACTTCTTGTCGCCACTCACTAATCACCTTATCGGGCACACAATTAAAGTGCAAAAGGGAGAGTCCGTCTCCCTGTCTTACCCCGGCTTTCATCTTAAAGACCTCTGACAGATTTCCTCTGAACTTGACGTTGGGTGTTGGGTTGCTTAGGGTCTCTTTCACCAGTTCACTGGATTTCCTATACAAACTCATCTCCCCTAAAATTTGGAACAATGTGTACCTGTCTACAGAATCATAGGCTTTCTTGAATACGAATGTACGCATGAACTTTTTGATCCTCTGTTTTAATAAACGACTGTCAGTTTTAGATTCAGGATCTGCTCCGCACATGATCTCCCCTTTCTGAAGCCTCCTTGGTACTCATCAATTTGTGGATTTAGTTGATCTTCCAGTGTATTTAGCAGTGCTTTCGAGAATACTTTATAGTTCACAGGTATTAAAGAAATTTCTCTGCAGTTTCCATGTTCCGTCTTATCGCCTTTATTTTGTATAGGATGTGTTAGTGCCGATGCCCACCCTCCTGAAAGCTGCCCTTCTTCCCAGTTTTTTCGTGTAATTTGTGTTGGTTCTGTGATCTTCTTACTAGGATAATATTGGGAAAGTGAAGCTCGTCTATAAAGGAGACGGCGTGTAGAACGCTAGTGCAACCTATTCTTGAATTCCGATTGAGTGATCCCCACCAGGTCCAACTGGGGGAAGACACTGACGCAACTGAGAGGCGGTCTGCTAGATTTTCTTCCGGCAGGTGCGAGCAGAATGCCAGCATTACGCAGATGCTTCCTGAACTCAGATATTCACTATGCACTTGCCCAGCCCTCCCCCCACTTTTGTATGATTCTACGCTTGGTCTTTTATAACAATCAATGATGCTGTCATGTAAAGTGTTTTAAATTCCAACGATGTTTGCCACAATTTATTTTATATAACTGGCCAATTGTTAAATATGATTGTGATTCACAATAATTTATAACTCGTCTTTTATAATTGACTATGTGTCACTATGGTATCTTGCATGATACCATTTTATGTATTCTTATTTAATCCGGCTTTTTGCATGCGCACTGCGAAATTGGCTCTTCACGCCATATAATGTAAACACCGGCATCGTTTGCTCATTTCAAAGATATTGTAACCAGTTGGCACAATAAAAAGTCCCCCAACATGTTCCCACCACAGATCACATGATGGAGACTGGGATGTTTTTATGATAGTATCTGACGAGCCTTTCACTTGTGTTTGTTTCAGTGGCTACTTAGACACAGTGTAGTGAACTTTAAAATCAGCGATTTGGTCATCCATTTCGTTCCACAACAATATCATGTGAATGAGTCATGCTAACTGCCAGTAAATTAGCCGATTACTCAAATTTTCTCACATTTACTTTTGACAAAATTGGTTTATATAAGAGAAAATACGTAATTTACGCGCTTTCTGCAAGGCACTGTTGCACAAATTTAGAGAACGACTCCAGTAACACGACCATAAATTTCGCGTAAAGATGATGAAGATAAAATGCGAGATATTTGGTTCACACAGAGGTCTTTACACGGTCGTTCTTTACTCGTTCTATTGGCAAGTGGTAGTGACTAGTAGTGGCATAAAGTAACTTCCGCCAGTCACCGTAATGTGGTTTGCGGAGTAGGTATGTAGATATAGACGTATCTATTAAGTGGGTCAGGACGTCAAACGGATGACTTGGAGCAGGAGAGGCACCACAGGATATTTTAATTTTCACTGTCTATACTTTTACAAATAAATTCATACAAGTTTGTCAGCATGACCTGGAAAGATTCAGGATTCGTGCTCATTCCATTGTTTTTTTTTTGGCATGTCATATTTCATCAGTTCTTCACTTACTATTGGCTGCATTTGTTGCTATAGGTACACTTTCCTTCGTAAGTAGGAGAGATTCTTGATGAATTTTGGACAGCATACATACTATACTTCGAGGTAAACGAAACCCTTCAATTTACTTAATTTATGAGAAAATGAGTGAGCTGTTACATTTTAAACTTCATGTTTAGAAAAAAACCTCAAATTTTGTAGTTAATTATGTCAGATTTTACCACAGTTTTTAATAGATTAGGAAACCTCTAGAGTTTCATGCACCTGTAAATATGGTTTGTATGCTGTGCAAAATTCATCGAAGAATCTCTTACTTATTAAGAAAAGTGTACCTATAGCAACAAATGCAGCCAATAGAAAGTGAAAAAAATGATGAATCTTCGGATGCAAAAAAAAATATTTTATTATGTTTTGGAACTTCCACTGCTATGAATGTGAATCCTGAATCCTTCCTGGTCATGCTGACAAACTTTAATGAATGTATTTATAAAAGTACAGATAGTGGAAAATAAAATGTCCTGTGGTGCCTCTCCTGCTCCAAATAGGCCCGTTTCACGTCCTGCTCCAGTTAAATGAGCCTTGTTATTTTTTTTAATGTTTGGCTCGCATCATGCACCAAATGTACGGCCTTGACGTTTTGCTTCAGTAAACCAGGATCCTGTACGACCCGTGTACATGCTGGGAACGACGTATCCTCCCATCAGGCGAAGCCAATGATACCTAAATAGAACTCTCCTTCCCGGTACTTAGAGTGTCAGGAATTTTAAATGGAAGTACAGAGCCGTATTCGACCCCAAGTTAATATACCCTCTCTCGATGTATCTAGGATTAATGAAATAAAATATTACCTTGATTGTCATTTTCTGAACTGTAGACTGTGACTTCAGGATCGGATTCTGAAAAAGCAATTGATTCAAATCTCAATGGAAAGATAGAACATGTATTTCATTACGGATTATAAAATAGTTATTCATGATCATACCATACATATTTTAGTTAACAAAATGTAAAAGTTGTACCTGTAATGGAATCTGTGTCACTGGAGCCAGCAGCTAAGACTACCGCCACAAAGAAGCAGATAAACCAGCTGCAGCTTCTGCACGACATAATGCTGGGATGCAGTAATTAGGCGAAGTAAAGAACTTCTTCCTAAAAATCATAAAATTTTCAGACACTTGTACAATCAAATATTTTGTAAATAAATATAATACAAAACGAATTTTGTTGCTCCAATCTATAATGTGTAAATTAATGTTCCAATCTATCGTGGATAGCATCATCTTGATATCACTTCGTTCTGTTAAATGTATATACTGGCTCATTCAGCTAAGTTAATTCCTTAAAATATTTCAAAAACCTCTAAGATATCGTAATTCTGTTACATCTGATCAAGTACGAGAAAGTGCTGTCTATTTGATTTTAGAGGGATCAGTACCAACTTCGATTTAACGAACGAAATTGTTGTTCATGACACTAAGAGCTGATGTGTCGTGTAAAGCGAGAGAGGGGTGAGAGTGTGAGAGTGTGAGTGTGTGCCCCAGACGTCGGCTTTTACTGGCTAAACGAGCCTTACGGAGGCAAAGACGGGTCAGTGGGTACCTCCAACAGTGGTGACGGCGGAAACTACGGTCTTAGGAATATAACAGCGACTACTGAGTGCTGACTCGAATATGACTGTTGCAATCTCCTAAACACAGCATACGTTTTTCGTTTTTGGTATTAGGTGCATTGAGCTGCCACCTACAGCCAGGTACTCCATAGCGACCACAGTAGTCATTTATACATAGTGAGAGCGAAGAATTTGGCGCTCCGCAGAACTCACGGACTTCGAACGTGGTCAGGTGATTGGGTATCAGTTTTGCCATACGACTCTAAGCGAGATTTCCACACTCCTAAACATCTCTAGGTACACTGTTTCCCATGTGATAGTGAAGGGGAAACGTGAAGGGACATGTACAAGACAAAAGCGTACAGGCCGAAGTCGTCTATTGACTGTCAGAGACCACCGACTGTTGAAGAGGTCCGTAATGTGTAATAGGCAGACATCTATGTGGGCCATCACATTCCAAACAGCATCACGATCCACTGCAAGTACTATGGCAGTTAGGCGAGAGGTGGGAAAACTTGGATTTCACGACCAATCGGCTGCTCGTAGGCCACACATCACGCCGGTAAATGCCAAACGACGCCTCTCTAGGTGTAAGGAGCGTGAACATTGGACCACTGGACAGTGGAAAAACGTTGTGTGAAGTAACGAATCACGATACACAATGTGGCGATCCGAAGACAGGGTGTGGGAATGGAGAATGCCTGGTGAACCTCTGACAGCCTATTTAGTGCCAACAGTAAGATTCCGAAGCGGTGGTGTTATAGTGTGATCGTATTTTTCATGTAGGGGACTTGCACCCCTTTGTTGTTTTGCGTGGCACTATCACAGCACTGACCTGTAATGATATTCTAAGCACTTTCTGGTTTGCAAGTGTTGAAGAGCAGTTTGGGGATGGCGACTGTCTCTTTCAGCATGATCGAGCACCTGTTCAAAATGCACGGCCTGTGGCGGAGTGGTTACACGACAATAACATCCCTGTAATGTACTGGTCTGCACAGACGCCTGACCTGAATCCCACAGCACACCTTTGGGGTGCTCTGGGACGCTACTTCGTGCCAGGCCTCACCGACCGACATCGACACCTCTCCTCAGTGCAGCACTCCGTGACGAATGGGCTGCCATTCCACAAGTAACCTTCATGCAACTGACTGAACGTGTTCCCGTGAGAGTGGAAGCTATACTCAAGGCTAAGGGTGGGCCAACACCATACTGAATTCCAGCATTATCGTTGGAGGGTTCCACGAACTAGTATCTGCTTTCCAGCCAGGTTTCGGGATACTTTTGACCACACATTGTATATATAAACAGGTTGTACATCAAGTCAAGGTACCACCCAGAGTGGCCGATCGGTTCTAGGCGCTTCAGTCTGGAACCGTGCGACCGCTATGGTCGCAGATTCGAATCCTGCCTCGGGCATGGATGTGTGTGATGTCCTTAGGTTAGTTAGGGTTAAGTAGTATAAGTCCTAGGGAACTGATGACCTCAGAAGTTAAGTCCCATAGTGCTCAGAGCCATTTGCACCAGCCAATTCCTGGCACACTTTGAGTTATTTATTGCACAATAACCAAACATTTAACTAATATCATACATATGTCATCCTGAACAGATACTTTGAAAGTTTATTTTCATGTATAATTTGCCGATAGTTAGCGCTAGTCTCAAACATGACGAGTTCAGATGCGGAGCGAGCTTTTTGTGTGTTGGAGCTCGACAAAAACAAGTGTGCTACGTTTGTTCAGCGGATGTTTAGAACCAAGTACGGTAAGAAGCCACCAACAAAAAGGGCCATTTACCACTGGCACAACAAATTCGTTACGACGGGTTGCTTGTGCCTGGAAAAGCGAAGCGGACGTCCCAGTTTGCGTGAAGTGAATGTGTAGTGACATTCATAAAGAGTCCAAATAAATGGGTGCGTCGTGCATCCCGTGAACTCGAAACGGCTCCAATGACAGCGTGGAAAGTCCTGCGACAGAAGCTGTCTATGAACCCACTTAAGTTGGAATTACTGCAGAAGCTCAATGAAGACGACAAAGACAAGCGTTTTGAAATTTGTTCGCAGTTGCATCCGTGTCTAAGGGTGTGAAGTAGAGGACGAATGGTTTTTGGAAAATATGGGGCTACGAAGCACTATTGAAACTAGGCCTACGAAAATTGGTGTTTGGTGTCTCAAACAGAAATAAAGAAATGTGTCTCCGAGCATTTTGGAAATGTATCCCCTATAATGATGAAATAGTGGGGAGAATAATTTTTTGAAAATAAATCATTATTGAAGAACTACTAAAGTATTTTTGAAGTTACGTCTATGAAAATTGGTATTTGACTTCTTAGCTACAAATAAGTGTTTCAGTGTTTTAGGAAATACAGGGGATAAACACCTACATCTTCATCTACATGGTTACCCTGCAATTCACAATTAAGAGCCTAGCAGAGGATTCATCGAACCATTTTTATACTACTTCTCTACCATTCCACTCTCGAATGGCGTGTGGGACAAAGGAAAACCTAAATCTGTCAGTTCTCCCTACGTAGGTGGGTGTCAACAAAACATTTTCGCATTCGGAAGAGAAAGTTGGTGATTAAAATTTCGTAAATAGATCTCGCCGCAAAGAAAACCGCCTTTGATTCAGTGACTGCCACCCCAATTCGCGTATCGTATCAGTGACACTCTCACCCCTATTGCTCGATAACATGAAAAGAGCTGACCTCCTTTGCACTTCATCGATGTCCTCCGTCAATCCTACCAGGTAAGGATCCTATACCGCCCAGCAATATTCCAGCAGAGCACGGACCAGTTTAATGTAGACTGTCGCTTTTGTGGGTTTGTCGCATCTTCTAAGTGTTCTGCCAACAAAGTGCAGTCTTTGTTTAGCCTTCCCCACAATATTATCTATGTGGTCTTTCCAATTTAAGTTGCTCGTAATTGTAATTTGTAGGTGTTTAGTCGAATTGAGAGCCCTTAGATTTGTGCGATTTATCGTATACCGAAAATTTATCGGATTTCTTTTAGTACCCGCGTAGATAACCTCGCACTTTTCTTTGTTTAGTGCCAATTGCTACTAATCATCTGTAGATCATTTTGTAATTGGGATTGATCGTCTGATGATTTTACTAGACGGTAAATTACAGCGTCACCTGCAAACAATCTAAGGGGCCTGCTCAGATTATCAGGAACAGCAGAGGGTCTATGACACTAGCTTGCGGAACGCCAGATATGACTTCTGTTCTACTCGATGATTTGCGGTGTCTCACTACGAAATGTGACCTCTCTGAGAGGAAATCACGAATCCAGTCACACAACTGAGTCGATACTCCATATGCACGCAATTTGATTAATAGTCGATTGTGAGGAACGCCTCCTGGAAATCTAGGAATATGGAATCGATCTGAGATCCCTTGTCGACAGCACTCATTACTTCATGTGAATAAAGAAAATGGTTCAAATGGCTCTGAGCACTATGGAACTTAACTCCTGAGGTCATCATTCCCCTAGATAACTTAGAACTACTTAAACCTAACTAATCTAAGGACATCACACACATCCGTGCCCGAGGCAGAATTCGAACCTGCGACCGTAGCGGTCGAGCGGTTCCAGACTAAAGCCCCTAGAACCGCTCGGCTGGTAGGGAATAAAGAACTAGCTGTTTTGCACAAGAACGATATATTCTGAATCCGTTTTGGTTATGTATCACTAAGTCATTTTCTTCAAGGTGATTCACAGTGTTCGAGTACAGTATAGGCATGCTCCAAAATCCTACTGCAAATTGAGGTCAGTGATAAGGGTCGTTAACTCAATGGGTTACTCCTATTTCCTTTCTTGAGTATTGGTGTGACCTGTGCTACTTTCCAGTCTTCAGGATCAGACCTTTCGTCAAGTGAGCAGTTGTATGTGATTGCCAAGAAAGGCGGTATTGTGTCTGCATACTCTGAAAGGAACCTGACTGGTATACCAGCTGGACTGGAAGACTTGCCTTTCTTAAGCGATTTGAGTTGTTTCGCTACATCTAAGATATCTACTTTTATGTCACTCATACTAACAGCTGTTCTGGAATCTTAACTTCATCTTCATCCGTGAAGGAATTAAAGAAAACTGCATTTAGTAACTCCGCTTTGGTGGCATCATCATTGGTAACATTTCTATCGCTATCGCACAGTGACGGTATTGACTGCTTTTTGCCAGTGTTGTACTTCACAGACGACCAGAATCCCTTTGGATTTTCTTTCATATTTTGAGACAATTTTTCATTGTGGAAACTATTAAAAGCATCTCGCACTGACGTTCCCACTAAATATCGAGTTTCCGTGAAACTTAGACAGTCTTGGGGATTTTGCGTTCTTCTGAATTCGGCATGCTTTTTATGGTACATCTCCAACAGTGTTCTGACGTATTATGTGTACCATGGTGGATCAGTCCCGTCTCTTATTCAATTATACTGTATGACTGTATCTATTGCTGTCGATACTATATCTTTGAATTTCTCCCATATCTGGTTTACGCTTACATAATTAGCTTGGAAGGAATGGAGACTCTCTTGGGAAGCCATCAAGCGAATTTTTATCTCCTGTTTTAAATAGATATATTTTGCGTTTATTTTTAGTGGTTTTTGGGTGATATGGTTTTGAGCCTCGCTACAATGATCTTGTGTCCATTAATCCCTGTATCCATCATGACGCTCTCTAATACATCTGAATTATTTGTGGTTAAGAACTCAAGAGTGTTTCCGCAACCATTTAGAATTCGTGTGAGCTCATGAACTAATTGTTCAAAGTAATTCTCAGAGAAAGCGTTTAGTAGAATTTCGGAAGATATTTTCTGTCTGCCACCGGCTTTGAACATGTATTTTCACCAACAAATCGAGGGTAGATTGAAGTTTCCACTAATTATAACTCTATGAGTCGCGTACTTATTTGTAATGAGATTCAATTTTCTTTTAACCGTTCAGCTATTATATCATATGAGTCGGGGATCAGTAGAAGGAGCCAATTATTATTTTGGTACGGCTGTTGAGTATAACCTCTAACCATAGTAACTCGCAGGAACTATCTATTTCATCTTCACAACCAGATAAACAACTACCAACAGACACAAAAACACCACCACCTACTTTATTTAATCCATCCTTTCTGAACACGGTTTACGCCTCTGTAAAAATTTTGGCAGAATTTATCTCCGCCTTAGCCAGCTTTCCGTTCCTATAACGATTACAACTTTAGTGCTTTCTATCAGCGCTTGAAGCTCTGGTACTATTCCAACAAAGATACAACAATTTACAACTACAATACCGACTGTTGCTTGGTCGATTCTTGTCGTTTCTTTGCGCTTTATCCTTTGAGACTGGAGCCCTTTTTGACCTTTCCCGAGACCGTCTAACCTAAAAAACCGCCCAGTGCACGCCACACAGGCCCGTTACCCGTGTAGCTGCTTCTTGTGTGTAGTGGACACCTGTTTAGCGGAAACCGAAACCCCACCACCCTACGGCGCAAGTTGAGGAATCTGCAGCCTAAACGGTCGTAGAACCGTCTGAGCCTCTGATTCAGACCCTCCACTTAGCTCTGTACCAAAGGTCCACAATCAGTCCTGTCGACGATGCTGCAGATGGTGAGCTCAGCCTTCATCTCTCTAGCAAGACCGGCAGTCTTCACCAGCTCAGATAGCCGCTGGAAACCAGAGAGAATCTGTTCTGATCCACAGCGACACACGTCATTAGTGCCGATATGAGCCACCACCTGCAGTTGGCTGCACCCTGTACCCTTCATTGCATCCAGTAGGACCCTTTTCACATCTAGAATGACTCCACCCATACACACGGAGTGCACAGTGGCTTTCTTCCCATCCTTAACTGCCATATCCCTAAGGGGATCCATCACCTGCCTAACATTGGAGCTCCCAATGACAAACAGTCCCACCCTCTGCGCTTGTCCGGACCTCTCAGGAAGACCAGCCACTGCTACAACAGGCGAGGCCACCCTTTCTGGCTCAGAAGTACTTTCAGCAGTGGGCAGTACCTCAAACCTGTTAGGGAGGCATAAGGGTACAGCCTTGTGGCCTACACCAACTTTTGCCTTCCGCCCAGAAATTCGCGACCCTGCTACAGTTCGCCAATCATCGTCAGGCAAGTGTCGACCGGCAGGGACTTCCGAATCCGAGGGAGCAGTGGCATCAGAGATCCCAGGGGATGCTACAGGTTCCAGAGGCGCCAAAGCTCTCACCTAGTGTGTCTCAATGTCACCGCGGCCCAGGGCAACAGCCTGGAGCCTGTCGACCATGGCCAACACAGCTTCCAGCTGTTTACGGACAGTGGCCAATTCTCACTGAATCCGTACACAACAGGCGCAATCTCTGTCAATCCCAAACAATTTTCTCCTCTCTTTTACCTCACAAGCCGTTCAGAACAAACAGATGACTGACGACTACGCGAGTTTACACTATACAGGTACTAAAACGCTATGCTAGAATGATATTTCACTATAAAAATACAGCAACCAGCCACTTTCCTGTATTTTTATAGTGAAATGTCATTATCCACGACCACGGAGCTCAACAGTCCAAATAAAAGGACAAATTGCTATGCTAGAACTCTCAAATACTATAATAAGTTTGCAATTTGTGAATTAAACTATGCAACTACCCAAAAATAAATTAAGAA
Source organism: Schistocerca americana (assembly GCF_021461395.2). NCBI lineage: Eukaryota > Metazoa > Arthropoda > Insecta > Orthoptera > Acrididae > Schistocerca > Schistocerca americana. The sequence continues at coordinate 89,511,426 of NC_060129.1, forward strand.
ACTATGATAGAAATAAGTGAGCTAAGAGTATACGACTTGCTGCTGGCTGCTGCTTATCCAACAGCGGCAGGGTGTGTTTCACAATTAATTTCTGCAAGATAAATATACGAAAACATGAATTTAGATACTCAGCTGTAAACAAAACAACCTCTTTATCGTTCTAGGAACTAACCCATAGGGGGCTACAGAGAGGATGGAAGCTTTTATGGAAATATTTCACAATGCAGTAATTTTGGAAGCTAAATCTATGAAAAGTTGTATCTGACTTCTCAGTCAGAAGTCACAAAAATTCGTGTTTCACTCTTTTTGGAAATTAACCTACAAGGGTGTGAAATAGGACCAGACTGAGTCACTGACCCATCATTGCCCAGCCCAAACCACTAAGGACAGAAAGTTTAAATTTGGGGAGCGTATGGATCTCATATTGTAGGAAGTGGTTGTTCGAAATTCGACTCAAAAGGGGGTGAAACAGTGGATGAAAATATTACAGTTAATAAGAATTTGGACCTCTGGTGTTTCAATGCCGCAGTTCAGACTCAAGTGACTGCTGTTTTTACCACAGCAAATGGTGAGCCACTGTTCGGAAGAAATACTGTGTGTATTGTAAAAAGAAAAACAATCTCATTTCTAGATGCATCACTGGATCCATTAGTACATCCATTATTATTTCGTAATGGGGGCACTGAATGGTATACTAATTAGTTCCATAATACCCCAAATACGTCCACTGTGAGACAGCCTCGAAATAAAGTTACTATATTGTCTTTCACATCACTCACAAGAACTACTTTAATAGTGAATTGTTGATATGTATGTATATATTGAAGGTAAGAGACTCCATTTCATGAGGCAAAATTTATAATAAGTTATGTGATCACATATAACTAAATCCGAATGACAATAAATAGTGGTAGAAGAGTTATTTTGCCTTTTTTATTTAATGGTTCTCCAAAAAATACCGATCACAACTATTTTGGTGCAATGTCCATTGTTCAAAATTTCGGTAAACTTTCATTATTTGCTAAAATGACTTTCCTTCCTAAATGGTCAGAAATTATTTATATCATTGATCGACATGAATCTGCTAATTTCTTTAAAAAAGTTGTGCAATTATTTAAGGCTAAATTAAAAATTAATTGATGCAATACTAATGAAACATATTTTCTGCAAAGTTCAGACCATCATTTACACAAGCGAATTAAAAATAGATGGTTGTCACATGCCTGTATTTTAATCACTTTATGTGAAATTGATAAAATAGTAGACTGGCGATATTGATAAAGTTATACTTGCAGAAATTCCAGATATTCAAACACACTGTAAACTATTTAAACATATTGCAAAACATATGGTGCATGGACCATATGGTGCACATAATAAAGGTTCTATTTGTATGACAGGTGGCAAATGCACAAAAAAATTTCCTAAATATTTCTGTGATATCACTTGACAATCAGTTAATGGATATCCACTGCACAGATGGTGTGATAATGGTGTTAGTGTTAATTTTCGAGAGTAATCTCTTGACAATCGTGACATTGTATTATTTAATCCATGTTCACTAGCCAAATTCGATTGCAATGTGAATACTGAAGTTTGCGCTATAGTAAAATTGTTAAATATATTTATAAATATGTGCATAAAGTGTATGATAGTGCAGCTATAGAATTAGGCAGTCAAAGAACTCACAGAAATGAAGAAGTTCAGATTGGTGAAGTGAGCGATTTTGTGAACTGCTGTTATGTCAGAGCAATTGAAGTGGTATAGAGTAATTGTGAATTTCCATTCCATTTTCAGTTGCACCCTGCATTAGGCTTGCTATTTATTTACAACATGCACAAAATGTTTACCTGAGATTCGGACATGAACGGGATGCACTTGAAAATGCGAAAACAGATTATTATAATTCCTTGCATTTAATGAAACTGATTCACCAGCGAATGTTCACTGTTTTACTGACATTCCTATGCACTATGTTCAGTTTGATATAGAAGAAATGGAAGGAAAAAGTACATGGGGGTGATAAAATTATTGCCTGCATGTATGAAGCATGGCAATGGCCTTACTGCAGTGGATACCCCGGTTCCCGTCAGATCACCGCAGTTAAGCACTGTCAGTGGTGGCCAGCACTTGGATGGGTGACCATCTAGGTTGAAATGCGCTGATGCCATTTTTCGGAGGTGCACTCAGCCTTGTGATGACAATTAAGGAGCTACTAGACCGAAATATTAGCGGCTCCGGTCATCGAAAACCATCATAGCCAATTGTGGTTTGTGGATGGCGTGAGTTAATTTTAAATATTTTAATGTATGTAGTATATCCCATAACTTGCATGAAACTGGCATGAATGTTTAAATGAAGCAAAAGGAGTTGAAACCACCAAAGCAAACACATCACTTATTTGGTGTAATTTGTGCACTGAAAGTAGCAGCAAATGCTTTAGTACTATGGCTTGAATTTAGAATATTTGTTTGCGAAAACTGCTTAAAGGAGTACAATGAAGAAAGTTCTTACAGCAGAGTACAATTAGAAATTAATGATATTGTGAATGATTACAACTGGAAATATCAATTACTTGAATTTTTTGTACCAACTTTAATACCAGAATTTCCTTATGTAGATATCTGAGATCCGATCCTTAAAAAGCTACAATTCAGTGAACTTTACAAAAGAGCTAACTGTTAGTAGCATTTTATAATTGCATGTGTTATTTGTGATGTTTAGTTCCATGACACTGGATCAAATGTGTTTTGCCTAGACCTCTTGTAGGTTGTGGTAAAATGATCACACAAATTGAAATTATTCCTAAATTGCATTTCCTGAATCTTCCTTGCACCACAACAGCCTTAAGTAGCATAGCTTCAGCTCTCCTAACTGGAGGTAGAACCCAGTACAATACATTCAAACTATCTAACACAATTTTGGAAAATTCAGTGCCCAATCCAATATCAAACAGTAACTGTGATCAACACATTAATTCATGTTTATTGTAAGGTTTCCATGTGTTGACTTCAAGTATTGAACCTTATAATGCATTATTTAGAGATGTGGTACAGATGTGTGTAAAAATCATAAAGCTTTAGGAGGTAAAACAATTGTCTTATGTGGTAGGGTTGAGTAGTTTGGGGGAAGAGACCAAACAGTGAGGTCATCACTATCATCAGATTAGGGACAGATGGGGAAGGAAGTCGGCTGTGCCATTTCAAAGGAACCATCTCAGCATTTGCATGGAGCGATTTAGGGATATCAAGGGAAACCTAAGTCTGGATGGCCGGATGCGGGATTGAACTGTGTCTTATGTAGTGATTTTCAATAAATTTTTCCAGGTGTTCCACATGGTTCACCTGTAATCAGGGCTATGCTACATGAATTAGAGTTCCTGGACTTTTTGAAACAAACTGATAAGTACCAAATAAGTTATATGACAATATTACTGGTATACCACAGTCATTAGTCCCTGATAAATATAATTTCATTGATGATTGATGATTGCAATCCATCTTAAATACAGTAATTCTACCACAAAAAATTAATACTGTTGTTGTTGTTGTGGTCTTCAGTCCTAAGACTGGTTTGATGCAGCTCTCAATGCTACTCTATCCTGTGCAAGCTGCTTCATCTCCCAGTACCTACTGCAACCTTCATACTTCTGAATCTGCTAGGTGTATTCATCTCTTAGTCTCCCTCTACGATTTTTACCCTCCACGCTGCCCTCCAATACTAAATTGGTGATCCCTTGATGCCTCAGACCATGTCCTACCAACCGATCCCTTCTTCTAGTCACGTTGTGCCACAAACTTCTCCCCCTATTCAACACCTCCTCATTAGTTATGTGATCTACCCATCTAAGCTTCAGCATTAAATTAATACTGTCCCATAGTAAATAATGATATACTCAGTGCTATGCTAGGTGAAGCAAAGATTTATCACATCTATGATAAAGATTTCTGATAATGAATACAAAATTAATAACTACTAACCAGTACAGTTTTTGAATTTTCCCTCTTTAAGTGGTTTGCTATGATGCAAATTACAGTTAAAGTTAAGTACATTGCTCTTCTCATTTGAACTAAATACAAAATAATGAGTAATTGAGGGATGAAAAATGCATGCCAAATGTTTATATGTATAATAATGCTATTGACTGACAAGTTTTATTTGGAATCACAGAAAATAAGCAAATTTTGGTCCACGTGTATCTATGGCTGTTCGGGTACTATTTGACCTTTTCAAAGAAGATGATTCTGAATTATTCCTGCATTTGATATTACTGTTAATAAATTACAAGGACAAGCAATCGAAGTAGTTGGGAGTTTATTAAGACAAGCAATTTTTATGTATGGTCCGTTATATACAGCAACAAGTAGAGTCCGATCATTAAATGGTTTGAAATTGTGTATTTGTGAACATAGTGATCATAGATATTTAATGAATGATGAAGGAATATTTACTGTAAATCTTGTACTATAAATTTTCAGTTGGTTGTCTTGAGTACATAGGAAATAAATATCCAAATTATCCATTTGTTATAGGTGGAGACTTTAATCTGGCATCCATTGACTGGGATCTACCTTGGTACAAACAAACAAATTAGGAAGTTGCTGAGAAAGCAGAGAATTTTGCACAGTCGTTTTGAATGTAGTCACTGCCCCGCTGACAAACAGAAATTATGCGAAATGAAAGCAGCTGTCTAAAGGTCAATGAGAGATTCTTTTAACGAAAGCAATATTTTATCTGGAAATTCTAAAAATAACCCCAAAAAATTTTGGTCATACGTAAAATCTATGAGCGCTACAAATAATTCAATACCTTCTCTTGCTGACAGTGCTGGTAGTGTAACTGATGATGATAAACAGAAGGCCGAAATTATAAACCTAGCTTTCAAAAACTCATTTACAGCAGAGGACTGCAGCACCATTCCCCCTTTCAATAATCGAACAAACGTAAGGATGGCTGACATAGTGTTTCGTGTATCTGGGATTGTAAAACAGTTAAGATCCTTAGACGCCAGGAAGGTATCTGGCCCAGACGGTACCCAAGTAAAATTATATGTTGACTATACTACAAAAGTAGCACCATTCTTATCCATCATATATCAGAGATAATTGGAACAGAGGAACGTTCCACAGGACTGGAAGAAGGCCCAGGTCATAGCAATCAATAAAAAGGGTAGAAAATCGGATACACATAATTACCGACCAATTTCAGTGACATTGATTTGTTGTAGAATCATGAACATATTTTGCGTTCATACATAATGTACTTTCTAGACTCTGAGAAGCTCATCTGCAGAAACCAGCCCGGTTTTAGGAAACAGCGGTCATACGAGACACAACTGGCCCTCTTTGTGCATGATATACAACAGGCTATAGATGTCGGCTCTACTTTCGAAAGGCGCTTGAGTCAGTTCCGCACTGTTGCTTGCTCCAAAAAGTGAGCGCTTACGGCCTATCAGATGATATATACGGTTGGATAGATAGTTTTCTAACGGATTGGTAGCAGTATGTCGTCCTGAACGGGTGACCTCAACAGAAATATGTATAACATCAGGTGTGCCCAGGGCAGCGTAATAGGTTCACTGCTTTTTACGATTTACATAAAGGATCTGGTTGATGGTATTGACAGCGGCATTACACTGTTTGCCGATGATGCTTTAGTCTACAGAAAAATAGTGTCACACGAAAGTTGTGAACAAATCAATGAGGATTTGCAGAAAATAAATGCTTGGTGTAATGACTGGCAGTTATCTCTGAATATTAGTAGGTGTAACCTACTGTGTATAACAAGGCGAAAATCCTCATTAATGTACAAAATAAATGTCCAGTCTTTGGAAGCGGTAACATCCATCAATTATCTGGTAGTGACTATTCGAAATGATCTTAACTGAAATGATCAGATTACACAAGTAAGTGGCAAGGCGAACTCTAGATTGCGGTTCCATGGTAGAATCCTGAACCGATGCAGTATTTCAACAAAGGAAATAGCATACAATACGTTAGTTCGTCCGGTCTTATTGTTCGTCTGTGTGGGACCCTTACCAGCTGTGCCTGATTCAAGAGATTGATAATGTCCAAAGAAGAGCAGCAAGGTTCGTGACTGGTACATTTAGCCATCGCGAGAGCGTTACATATCGCACGAACTTACATCAAAATAACATTCGCCTAGAAACCTGTTCGAAAAACATGCGACACGTGAATATTGCTAGTGGCGCTATTATTTAAACTGTGCTTTAAAACTGCACGACCAGAAGTGAAAGGATACAGGGATCAATCACAAGAGCTGTGGTGCTACAGGTCGTGGAGAGAAGTTAAGAAAAACAGAAAAAAATCTCCATTCTTTCTTTGGATTCCCTCAGTTCCACTGTCACCACTTTTAAGTGTGTGTAACATAGAGAACAGGAAACAGGAGGCTACTAAGTCGAGTGAAGTGAGAGGCAATCACAGCGCACGGTGGTGACAGAAGTACGTGGCCACTCACCAGACACGTCCCGCGATGCAGCAACCAGCGCAGTGGCGGTCGGTCGCGACTCCCGCCTTTTGTCCTCCTTCCTCCTACCCTGGCCACGGCTGGGCCGGCCCCCGCCTCCTTCGTCCGCTGCCTGCCCCCTGCTCCAGCCGTCGCCCCCCCCCCCCCCCACGGCCTCCAGCATCGCGCGTTTGAGCAACACCTCACACCACAGCCGCCAAGGCCACGCTGATGATTACTACAATTGCTCTCCTCCGCATTGTGAACCGGCGGGCTCTGCCGATGCGACTCCGTGGCGGCCACAGACTTGCCCACCACGAACTTATTTTTAGTGCATTTCAGTCCTCTCCTCTGAAATACATACGCCAGGCTGAGGAATACTCATAGAAGAAGTCATGTACATGAAGTTACAGTATCACTTCATAACGTGTAACGCAAACTGCGATATGAATGTAAATGCTCAGAGGTAAGACAGCTAGATACACATTTGTAAATATTAATATTCTGTTTACCAACTCGTATAGGAACCCAGTGTTGCCAACTCTAAAAAACCCAAGTCGCTAGATTCAATATCAAAAGTCGGTAGAAAGTCGCTAAAACTGATTTCACTAAGGGTGTACTGAAAATTTCGTGCTGTGAATGGTGCAATAAGCCAGTGGGGAGGGGACGGGGTAATAAAATTCTTCTTCTTCTTCTTCTGCTTTTATGGCCTCATTGGACCACTTCAGTCAATCATTTCTGGTCCTCTTCTTTGGTATTTTCCCCTTCCGAGTGGCCCAGTATCTCTTCATTCGTTCCGATGCTTTTCGTCGTTCCTTATCTGTAAATACCCTTTTCATTGTATGTCGTTTGTCAATTTTTGGTTTAAATCTTATTTCTGTGTCCCTCAACTTCTTTAAATTTGGCGTTTTGTTCTGCAAATCATCCAGAGTTATTTCCAGTTCTTCCATATCCTCTCTTATTTCCTTAAGCCATCCTCCTTGTTGTTTCAAATTCCAGAGTTTCTCAATAATTTTCCTTGATAATCTGGTTTCTGGTGTCCTCAGAATGTGACCACAAAAAGAGATCCTTTTCTTTCAAATAGTATCAGTGATGGGCTCCAGTTCTCTGTATACCACTTCATTTGGAACTATCCGCCATTGCCCAGCTTTTTGATATTTCTTATTTATGCGTGTCCTAGCAATTCTTCTCTCTACCTTTAAAATTTTGTCAATTCTGTTTTTCTGGGTGACTTTAAAAAGAGTTTCACTTCCGTATGTAACCTCTGGTTGAACCACCGTCTTGTAATGTTTTAATTTTGTTTTAATTGATAGACATTTTTTATTGTACGTAGACCATGTTAGTTTTTGAGCTTTTATCATTTTATTAGTTCTTGCTCGCCATGCAGGTTTCTCGTCCAATTTATGTGTTATAATTTCACCCAGGTATTTAAATTGTTTCACTATTTTAATTTCCCTATTGTTCACTGTGATGTGATCTATTACAAGTGGATCCGTTACCATTATTTCAGTCTTTTCAAATGATATCTGGAGTCCTAATTTTTGTGCTATATTTTGTAAGCTTGTTATTTGTTTCGTGGCTTCCTGAATATTATTAGCTAGTAATGCTAGGTCATCAGCAAATCCCAAGCAATTTAGGTTTATTTTATCTTTCTTAGTTCCAATTTTAATATTCATAGGATTTTCCTTCTACCATTCTCTCATTACATATTCAAGAGCACAATTGAATAGCAATGGTGATAAACAATCTCCCTGTCTCAACCCTGTTTTAATCGTAAATGGTTCAGATATTTCTCCTCTAAATTTTACTTTGGATTTGGTGTTTGTTAATGTTAACTGTATCATTTTTATTAATTTAGGATGAAGTCCAAAATTCCTTAATATTTTCATCATTGAAGATCTATGGATGCAATCATACACCTTTTTGAAATCTACAAAGGTTATGACTAGTTGTTTTTGCCTTCTTTTGTAGACATCCATAACTAACTTCAAGGTGATTATCTGTTCTGGGCAGCTTTTCCAGGATCTAAATCCTCCTTGATATTCTCCCAGTTCCAGTTCTAGTTGATCTTTACAGCGGTTGTATAGTATTCTTGACATGATCTTATACGTGCAGTCCAAATGGGAAATTCCTCTATAGTTGTCTGGATTTGATTTTTCTCCTTTCTTATGTAATGGATGTATTATAGCAGTAGTCCCATTTTGTGGTAATTTCTCTTCATTCCAGATTTTTACTATGCATTGGTGTAATGCTATCTTTACTGGTTCTGCTGCATATTTCCAAAGTTCAGCAAATGTTTGATCTTCTTCACTTGCTTTGTACTTTTTGAGTTCTTTCAAAGCTCTGTAGACCTCATTAATTGTGGGTGGATTTATATTTTCTGCTGGTGTTTTAATTGGGGTTTCTGTGTTTATCTGAAGAAGTTCTGGGGTATCTTCACAATTTAGTAACTTGTTAAATGTTTCTGCTAGAATTTCTGTATTTTTACTATTGCTATGGGCTAGGTTATTATCTTTATCTTTTAACATTAATGTTGGAGGATCATATCTTTGTAATTGTCTGCCAAATATTTTGTAATAGTCTCTTGAGTTTGTTTTTTCACTATTTGTTTCTATCATTAGAAGTATATCTTTTTGGTACTGACGTTTAACTCTCCTTATTATTTTTTGTGTTGTCTTCCTTTGTTTTGTGAGTTCCAAATATGATTTTTCTGTTTTTTCATTTTGATGCCTTAACCAGGCTTGGTGTCCATCCAACACTGCTTCATCACATTCATCGTTCCACCACTGGTGTTTTTTCCTTGGATTTATAGGGGCAACTTGTTCAGCTATTTGTTTCAATTTGGGAATTATTTCTTCCAGATCATCTGTTATTTTTATATCCCTGGTTTGTGCTTCATAATCCTCATTTTGTATCAGTTTATGTGGGTCATAGGTTCTCTTCTTCTTCTGGTGGGATTTTTTCTTTGCTAATAGGGTTAATTTAATTTTAATTTTTATCATGTAATGATCTGATCCGGTATCTGTCCCTCTCAGTATTTTCACAATGTAAATTTCCTTGTGGTAATTCTTATCCATGCAGACATGGTCCAGTTGCCATTCTCCTTTTTTCCAGTCTGGATGTTTCCCAGGTTTTAGTTTACTTGGTCTTCTCTTAAAATACGTCGACTTTGAGATCATGTCATGGTTTCTGCAAAATTCCACTAGTCTTATGCCATTTTTGTTTGTTCTTCTTTGTGCTGTCCATTTCACTATTATGTCTCTATATCTCTTTTCCCTTCCTAACTGGGCATTGAAGTCTCCAATTAAAATTTTGATGTGATTTTTATTAATGTTATTCGTCGTTTGATCTAAGAGCTCCCAAAATTTTTCTACCTCTTCTCTGTGTTCTTTTTTATTATTTTTATCATTTGTCATGGCATGGGCATTTATTATTGTGTACATTTTATTTGCAGCTTTTAGAGTTAATGTTGAGAGCCTGGGCGATTGTGCTTTAAATTCTATTATGGACTCTATTATTTTCAGACTCACCACGAATCCTGTTCCAAATTGTGGACACTGTTTCATGACTCTTTTCCCTGGTATTCCCTTATAAATCCTATATCCTTGTGATTCTATCGGCTCCTGATCAGTATTTCTCATTTCTTGAAGTCCGGTTATGAGAATCCCCTTGCGATCCATTTCATCCGTCAGAATTTTGAGTTTGCCCGGTTGTATGAGGGAATTTATATTGTGTGTCGCAATGTAGTTTATTTGTCCTGTCTTGAGTTTTGGTCGTCTGTCCGTTTTGGGTATTTTCAGATGCTCCGACTCATACAAGTTATCTTTCAGGTGACTGCCCACCGTATCCGAGTGCAGTCTTCCTTGGTTAATGCCAAGCGGTGGATTATTCCTTGAAAGATTTCCTTCCATGTTTGACTTTCAAAGGTAGGGGTAATAAAATATTAATAAAAATTCTCACATGTAATTGCTATATTGTCTTAATTAAATGACGCATCACTTGCAACAACATAAAATATGCTAACGTTTAAATAAACATGTTATCATAATTGACGCAACACATAAATTGTTGCTTCAATCACAGTAGTCAAATATACTAGAAATATAAAACTATAGTTGTAACAAAGAATGCAAGAACTCAAATTAGGTTACAAAATATATACATACCGGTATGTGAGCTATTTATCGTCGTCACTCAGAAGATCGAATAACTCTTCTGTTTCATGCTCTGGCAGAACTGTAGTTGATGTAGAGGGTTGACTATCGCTCAAAAGATGATGATGCAGTTCGACTGGTTTTGTCGCGAAAGAGTAACTTTTGTTCGTTCCAATAAGCTCCAATACGTCTGACGGTATGTCAAAAAATGCACAATATTTATTTTGTTTCTTCAGCTGGTCTCTCAGTATGATCAAAACATTAATTGTCTTTAACGATAACGTGTTATGTTGTTTAGTTTTTATAGTGTTCATAGAACTGAATGTTCTTTCCTCTTCTGCATTTGAATGTGGTAGGCATAGAGCAGTCATTGCTAGCTGTGAAATCAAAGAAAAAGGGTTCTCCCCTACGGCATTTTTACACTGCAAAACCTCACTCCAAAATCGAACAGTGTTAGTAGTGTTATTCCACGTAATGAAGTTGATATTATGCCATTCTTGCAGCATACCGTCTATGAAATCGCCACTGAAACCCAATTCTTTGGCTACATCCGTTACAGCATTATTTCCATTCACTTTTAGTGTTTCATCAACATTCAGCATTGACTTTTTTTCAGGATCGTAACGTTACTTGGCAGTCTTTGTTGAATTTCTTTTATGAGTTTCAGACTAAACTGAATGCATCTCTTCTTCAACTAAATTTTATTTTCTTCAGACAAACTTGACTCAGACAATTTCTGTTCAAACATAAAGCCAAGGTTCGCATTTGTGTACATAAATTCGCTTAGAAGTGGTGTTGTCAACAAATCAACAGTTGGAAAAACTATGTTTTGTCCTACTGACTGCATGAGAAATAAGTGTATTTAGTAATTTAGTTGGGTCATTGTATTCTTCTTCAAAAGCTTTTATTGCTATTTGTACGTCTATTAAAGCATGTTTAAGGTAAAACATGTAAAGATGATTTGAGTCATCACGACACATCTTGTACAAAAGATAGGCAGTGTAACAATTGTCTTGAACCATGGCAGGCGAAAAATGTAGCTTTAGTTCTTCCCACTGCTCCAGAATTCTTCGTATTGCTGGTTCAATTGAAAGCCAACGTGTTGCACAGACCGTCCAAATTTTTTGTGACTGTTTTCCACAATTTATTGTCTCATAAACCTTTTTATACTCCTCTTGTCTTTTGGGTGAAATGGAGAACCAATTGCAGATTTCCCGTACAAGAAACGCTATGTTTCTAGGTATGGTATTCACTGAGGCGTGCGAAACTGCAAGCTGAAGAGAGTGACAAATGCAACGGATCAATACCAAATGCTTCAAACCATATTCTCTCTTGAGTTGTTCGAAAAGCGCATTGTTTATTCCAACCATTGCAGGAGCTTTATCTGTGCCAATTCCTACCATATTAGCGATTGGAAGTTTGAGATCTTTCATAGAATTCACAAGAACAGCATCCCGATTTCTTGCATCTGCAGTTTCTACTACAGCGAGTTTGAGAAATGCTGATCTAATGGTTTGGTTGTTTACACTATACTACCGTATAATGATACCTAGCATTTTAGATATTGATACATCTGTGGATTCATCTATTAGTACACTGTATTTTTGGTTACCTGGATCTTCAACCAATGATTGTGTAAAATATGGAGCCAAAACTTCAGTTATAATGTTAGTGCACTTTGTACGATGTAATTGCATGTTTTTAGCGCCCTCATCACCGGAAAACACCTTCTTGCACAGTATTCCTAAATGATCTACAGCTAAAATAGAACAATGTTCAGCAATAAATAAAGGGCGCCTTCCACTCTGCTTGCTGTTCTAACTGTAGTTTTCGGAACAACTTTCACAGGTAAGGTGGTTTGCGTTTTTTTTTAAATCAATTTTTGGTTTATGCTTAATAGTTTTCGAATGCTTTCTAATGTAACACAATTTAGCATAAAACTCTGTTGCACATACCTGACACCTTGCCTTGGATAAGTCTCCAACGAATTCAGGTTCTGCTTCCCACGCATACCGATATTTTTGAGTGTACTGCTTCTTCTTCTTCTGCGGTAAATCCATTATGTAATCCATCACAACATAACTTTCACCAATTTATAATCACTGAAAATACAATAAAACTCAGGCGAACTAGAGGTCATGAAACAATCTACTCACGCAGTAACTCAATATCAGTCCTGTTGTACATTGTTTAAAACGTAATAATGTCTGACATACCGCCACCGAATTGTTATTGAGTTGCCATTCTGCATGTGGTAATAATTTGACTGCGAGTTAACATTTCGAAATACTAGAGGTTGCTGGACGTAAATGAATTTTATTATACTTAATATAACATTGGCAACACTGTAGGAACAATATCAGTCCTGTTGTACATTGTTTAAAATGTAATAATGTCTGACATACCGCCACCGAATTGTTATTGAGTTGCCATTCTGCATGTGGTAATAATTTGACTGCGAGTTAACATTTCGAAATACTAGAGGTTGCTGGACATAAATGAATTTTATTATACTTAATATAACATTGGCAACACTGTAGGAACAATATCAGTCCTGTTGTACATTGTTTAAAATGTAATAATGTCTGACATACCGCCACCGAATTGTTATTGAGTTGCCATTCTACATGTGGTAATAATTTGACTGCGAGTTAACATTTCGAAATACTAGAGGTTGCTGGACATAAATGAATTTTATTATACTTAATATAACATTGGCAACACTGTAGGAACCTATTTCACAGAACAACATTTTTCTGCGCTAGTTATAAATAACCAGTATTATCGCTTTCACCTGCGAGAGCGCAGATTGTAAATAAAATCGTTGGCGTTCTGTGACTTTTAACAAATTTGTGGACTGCGTGACTTAACTAACAATTTTTGTTTCCTGATAGTGGGCTTGACAACGAAGGACGTATTTTCAAATCAGGTGTACCTCTACTGTTAGAAAAAGAAACGACAGCCACCATTGATGCGAGATATCAGAAAATATTAATTTTTGTCAATATACGCTCTTGTAAGAAGCTGAATATATATTGTAATAGTTGAGCACTGAGAAGAACATTCCTACACTACTGGCCATTAAAACTGTTACACCATGAAGAGGACGTGCTACAGACGCGACATATAACCAACAGGAAGAAGATGCTGTGATATGCAAGTGATTAGCTTTTCAGACCATTCACACAAGGTTGGCGCCGGTGGCGACACCTACAACGTGCTGACATGAGGAAAGTTTCCAACCGATTCCTCATACACAAAAAGCAGTTGACCGTCGTTGCCTGGTGAAAGGTTGTTGTGATACCTCGTGTAAGGAGGAGCAATGCGTACCATCACGTTTCCGACTTTGATAAAGGTCGGATTGTAGCCTATCGCAACTGTGGTTTATCGTATCGCGACATTTCTGCTCGCGTTCGTCGAGATCCAATGACTGTTCGCAGAATATGGAACAGGTGGGTTCAGGAGGATAATACGGAACGCTGTGCTGGATCTCAACAGCCTCGTATCGCTAGCAGTCGAGATGACAGACATGTTATCCACACTGGTGTAACGGATCGAGCCGCCACGTCTCGATCCCTGAGTCGATGGGGACGTTTGCAAGACAACAACCATCTGCACGAACAGTTCGACGACGATTGCAGCAGCACGGACTATCAGCTCGGAGACCGTGGCTGCGGTTACCCTTGACGCTGCATCACAGGCAGGAGCGCCTGCGATGGTGTACTCAACGACGAACCTGGGTGCACGAATAGCAAAACGTTAATTTTTCGGATGAATCCAGGTTCTGTTTACAGCATGATGATGATCACATCCGTGTTTGGCGACATCGCGGTGAACGCACATTGGAATCGTGTATTCGTCATCGCCATACTGGCGTATCACCTGGCGTGATGGTATGGGGTGCCATTGGTTACACGTCTCGGTCACCTCTTGTTCGCATTGACAGCACTTTGAACAGTGGACGCTACATTTGAGATGTATTACGACCTGTGGCTCTACCCTTCACTCGATCCCTGCGAAACCCTACATTTCAGCAGGATAATGCACGACCACATGTTGCAGGTCCTGTACGGGCCTTCCTGGATACAGAAAATGTTCGACTGCTGCCCTGGCCAGCACATTCTCCAGATCTCTCACCAATTGAAAACGTCTTGTCAATGGTTGCCGAGTAACTGACTCGTAACAATACGCCAGTCACTAGTCTTGATGAACTGTGGTATTGTGTTGAAGCTGCATCGGCAGCTCTACACGCCATCCAAGCACTGTTTGACTCAATGCCCAGGCGTATCGAGGCCGTTATTACGGCCAGATGTGGTTGTTCTGGGTACTGATTTCTCAGGATGTATGCACCCAAATTCCGTGAAAATGTAATCACATGTCAGTTCTAGTATAATATATTTTTCCAGTGATACCCGTTTATCATCTGCATTTCTTCTTGGTGTAGCAATTTTAATGGCCAGTAGTGTATTAAATAATAATTATTATCTTAAAAGATAAATTTTTTCTCTTTTCCGAACCGAATACTATGCTCTCTTCCCTCATAGTAATTACGATACAAAGTGCATGCAAGCAGAAGACTTAGGATTTTCAGTGCTTGGTACTACTGTGCGATTCCTGTTTAATAACACGATCTTTTGGAATGAACAAATTCTCTATAATGAAAAGCGAAATTTCGTGGAACTTGCCCTAACGACACAGACTGTCACAGTTGTTCAGAATCGTATCCGTCTAACTTGCTCTTCAATAACAGCGTCAAGAAATTTTCAGACCTATATCACGACGCAGATCTTGACAAACTGTTTCTTACGCTAGCTGTTAGGAAGAACTTTAACCTTGAATTTACTTGATTGCACTCTTTTCCAGCCAAGAAGACAGCAATTAAGATCCACAGCACTAAACATATTATTTTTCTTGAAAAAACCAGTTTCACTTTTCATATTCAAAAGTAACACCGAAGGACAGATTTAATTGAATCATTTAATACTAGGAAGGAAAGATGACCCGGTAAGAGTAGGGAATAGCGAGAGCAATCAATTTCGCAACGAAAAGTTTCGAGGCTGCCTGACTGTCTGTTCTTTTTGCTCATTTTTCTAGTGGCCCAGGGAGGGTCATTATAATGTCGACACTGTCTCTTCCCGTGTCTGTGGCTTCTGTTCCGTGGAACATACAGACAACAACGTCCTTCACATTAGCCATATGCAGGGTGGCAATCATTGCACTGTGTGAGATAAAATCTTCATAACTTCTGAACGGTTTGTGTTAGGACGTTGAATATGCACGGTTAGCCGGAGGGCATGGTGGGAATTAGTATGCGCATTTTGGTTTCGTTTAGCGACGAAGCCCACTTTCATTTGGAAGAGTTCGTCAATATGCAAAATTGGCGCATTTGAGGGATTGAGAATCCGCGTTTCGCGATAGAGAAGTCTCTTCACCCTAAACGGGTGGCTGTGTGGTGTGCAATGTCCAGTCACGGAATGATAGAGGCGATACTGCTTGCTGGTATCGTTAGTATCGAACGGTAGTGAAGGTTCTGGAAGATGATTCCATCGCCATTGTTCAAAGTGACCCTAATTTCGACAAGACGTGGTTCGTGTAAGACGCATCTCGGCGTCATGGAAGCAGGAGCGTGATGTCCTGGAGGAGCACTTTGGGGACCGCGTTTTGGTTCTGGGGTACCCGGAGACCACTGGCATGGTCATCGACTGACCGCCATATTCTCCGGGTGTGAACACATGCATCTCCCTTTCGTGTGGCTACATTAACCTTCCGTCGGGCGGGCCGTTAAAATTGATACACGTCGATAGTTTCTGTAAATTATTTGTCAGCATTTGGCAGCACCGGCACCTTCTCGCTAGTGGCTTCCCTTCCCCAGACGTTATCCGTTGTTGTACGCTTCAGTATCAACGTGACTGCTGTGTTGTCGAGATATTTGCTCATTGCTTAGTTTGATACACCACGCCCATTCCCATTACATTTCAACAGGTAGTTTCTTTGATTATCAACCTAACTAGGTAAGTAGTAGAAAGCTAATTGAGAATGTAAAATGCACTTATATTCTTTTTGGAGCGTTTAGTCGTATTTTAAGTTGTCTGATAATCACGTTTCAAGTTGATAACACGCTCCCGATTGCGTTTTTTATAGAACGTTATGATTTTAGGTGGGATATGTTTCGTGACTTCAGGCTACAGTAAGACATATAAACTCCTGGACCTAAATCATGTTGCACAAATCCAATAGATGCTATTCGAAGAGGATATTAACGAATTTCAAGAGGATTTTGAAGTGGACACAGATGGTGATGACGTAATAGAAGTCTGGCTGGAAGATTCAGGAACAGGAGAAGACGACAGTGAAGAAGATGAGGAAGTACTTGAGGAAAACGGCCATTACTATATTGGAAGGGACAAAGAGACAAAATGGAATGAAGCTCCACCATCGCAGGGCTCTCAATATTATTCGGAAATTACTGGACATATAGGAGTAGCAAATGCAGCGAGAACACCTTTGGAATTCTCGAATTGCCTTATAGATGACAAAATTTTGTCTTTTATATTTTTGTGTACAAATCAGTATATTGGGAGCGTCAAAGCTTCATTCCAGCGTGAAAGAGACGTAAAAAAATAGACATAATTGAATTGAAAGCCTTCATCGGTCACTTCTTTCTAGCTGGAGTAAACAAAAGCAACAGAGAAAGCTTAGAGGATCTGTGGAGAAGTAATGGGGATGTCACTGAGAAATTTTCCCTCGTAATGAACATAAAACATTTCAAATTCTTTATGCGGTGTCTTAGATTTGACAATCGTGCAACTCTCGATGAAGGGAGACGATTAGACAAGATAGCAACGATTTGGGAAATATTTTCTATATTTGTATCGAACTGACAGTAATCCTATCGGAGAAAATGTTACAGTACATGAGAAACTGGAAGGATTCTGTGATATCTAGCAAAACAAATGAATATGGGAATAAGATATATGATTTTGTGGATTCCCAAGTATTTTACCTGTATGATTTGGAAATATACTCTGGGTTACGACCATAAGGATTATATCACGTAAGCAATAAACATTCCGATGATGTTCTGCGACTATGTGAACCTATTTATCAGTCAGGTCGAAATGTGACCTCAGAAAACTGACTTACTAGTATTTGCTTGACAGAAGAGTTATGGAGGAAAACTGTTTCTTTTGTTGGAACTATGAAGGAAAACAAGCGTGAGATTCCTCCGGAGTTTGCTACTAGTAAACAAACGGTTGCCAACAGTTCACTTTTTGGCTTCCGGAATGGATGTACTCTAGTTTCCTACGTTCCTAGAAAGGGGAAATATCTGATCCTAGGATCAAGTTTGCATGACGATAAATCAGTAAGTGCTGACACTGGAGATAAACTAAAGGCATCGATTGTAACATTTATTAATGGCGCCAAAGGTGGAGTTGACACTATGGATAAGCTGACCACTTCGTACAATGTTGCAAGAAACATGCGCCGTTGGCCGATGGTTATATTTTTTTCAGTGATCAATGTGAATGGAATCAATGCAAAAGTAATCTACTATGGCAGCAATGAGAATTGTATCATAAGAAAAGGATTCCTGAAACAACAGTCTCATGCATTAGTTCAACCTCACTTGGCTCGAAGAAGTCTGGACATCACAGGGATCTGCAACTGAGGCTACAACAATATAGGTCAACGTGTGAAGGTGAAGCAGAAGATGGAAGCAGAAAAGGAGAAAAAACAACTGCAAGCAAGAGGAAAAGGTGTGATTCCTGCGCAGTGAAGAAAACATGACAAAATAGCGTTGCAAAATGTGTCAAAAGCCAATCTGCTTGATGCACATTGAACCTTTTCGTTCTCACTGGTAAAATTCCTCTTGTGTTACCGCAGCCCCAAAGTTACGATGACTGAATAAGTAATGTTACCATTCTCATTGTCCTATAACGTCATCTTTGCCTTTCTGTAGAGATATTTGTCATTTATAATGAGTTTAACTAGTGAATTGTAATAAAGAAGCAAGTGAAAAGAAGGCAATGTTATCATTCGGTGCAACAATCCAAAACTGACGAAAAGAAATCTTAATTAATAATACTTAAATTGCTGTTATGCTATTATGTTTTCTTTGTCTTTCTTTGAAGATTTTTTAATTTATTGTGTGTTTTGTTAGTGAAATTCAATAATTAACCACGTGAATAAGCGATATAGTCAATTTGATACACGGCGCCGATCTCGTTGCGTAAAACACCGCACCCTACTGAAGGACTAAAGCCAAGGTGTACACCAATAACCCCAAAACCATTGCTGAGCTGAACAGAGCCATACAGTAGGTGATCGACAGCATCGATGTTCCAACACTTCAGCGGGTCTTGCAGAATTTAGCTATTTGTCTGCGCCACATCATCGCAAATTATCGCAGCATAAAGAGCATGTTGTAAGGTAAATTCGAATATCTATGGTGACGTTTAAATGTTGAATATACTTAGTGCACACCGTTGTTTCTAACTAGTATACGATTTTTTCCTATTGTTCAATAATTGTCAACCGGTAACTCACTATTACACGAGACATGACAAAAGTCGTGGGCTGGGGATAGGACTATGTACAGATGGCAGTACTTTTACGTACACAGGGTATAAAACGGCAGTGCATTTGCGGAGCAGTAATTTGTACTCTGGTAATTCATACGAAAAACTTTCCGACGAGGTTATAGTCGGAGAACGGGAGTCACAGACTTTGAATTAGGAATGAAAGTTGGAGACAGGCGCACGGGACATTCCATTTCTGAAGTCGTTAGGGAATCCAATATTCCAAAGTCCACCCATCTCAAGAGTCTGCTGAGAATACCACAGTTCAGACATTCCCTTTCACCACTGGCAAGGCAGTAGCCGACGGCCGTCACTTAACGACCAAGATCATCAGTATTGGAGAAGAGTTGTCAGTGCCACCAGACAAGCAACACTTCACGAAATAGCCGCATAAATCGATGTGGGGCGTACAACGAACGTTTCCACTAGGACAGTGGGGTGAAGTCTGTAGTTAATGGGCTATGGTATCAGACGACGGACGTGAGTGCCTTTGGTAACAGCATGACATCGCCTACAGCGCCTCTCCTCGGCTCGTGATCCTAGATGACTGGAAAACCGTGGTCTGGTCGGATGAATTCCGGATTCAGCTGATAAGAGCTGATGGTAGTGTTTGTGTGTGGTGCAGACCCCACGAAGCTATGGACACAAATTGTCAACAAGGCGCTGTGCAAGTTGGTGGTGGCTCCATTAGCATGTGATCTATGTTTACACGGAACGGACTGGGTTCTCTACTCCAACTGAACCGATCATCGTTATGTTCAGCTATCTGAAGGCCTTTCTAGGGGTAGCTCCTTTGATCAGTAATCAAAACGTGTTCGATCTCGGGTTCTAAACACTTCACTACTGAAATTTTGATTAATAATCAGCATTGGCGGCCAAAATCTTCTGGGATCGGAAGTAACCCTCATTCTGCCAATGACCTTGTCAAAGAGGGCGGAGCAGCAGACAGAGGTTCAGGGCACCTTCTTGTTCTTGGGGTGGGAAACTGCTCCTCCGGGCAGAAAAATCAGGAATTACCAACGGCATGAGGATACAGAAGACAATGGACACCACTCCATTAAAGACATATAATGTGTATCCACAATACGTGTTGCTTATAACTGAGAAAGTGTCATGGTGATCTCTTTATCGGTAAACGATTCCGGAATAGTTCCTCATTCGGATCTCCAAGAGGCGACTGCCAAAGACGAGGTGACCATGAGAAAAAGATTCAATAACCAACGACAGGATAATGTTCTACGAGTTGGACCGTGGAATCTCAGAAGCTTGAACGTGGTACAGAACCTATAAACTTTGAAAAGGGAAATATAAACGCTCAGTCTAGATAAAGTAGGGCTCGATGAAGCGAAATAAAAAGGCGATAAGGATTTCTGGTAAGGTGAGTATAGGATAATATCAACAGTAGCAGAAAATGGTAGAATGGGACTAGGATTCGTCATAAATAGGAATGTAGGACAGAGAGTGTGCCAATGTAAACAGTTCAGAGATACGGTTGTTTTCATCAGAATGGACAGTAAACGAACACCAACAACGATAATTCAGGTATACGTGCCAACGTCGTGAGCCGAAGATGAAGAGATAGAGAAAGTATGAGTATATTGAAAGGGTAATATGGTATGTAAGGGGAGATGAAAATCTAATAGTCATAAGGGACTGGAATGCAGTTATAGGGGAAGGAGTAGAAGAAAATACTATAGGAGAATATGGGCTTGGGACAAGGAATGAGACAGGAGAAAGACTAATTCGGGTCTGTCATAAATTTCAGCTAGTAACAGCGAATACTCTCTTCAAGAATCACAAGAGGTGGAAGTATAATTGGAAAAGGTCGGGTGATACGGGAGGATTTCCGTTAGATTACATCATGGTCAGACAGAGATGCCGAAATCAGATTCTGGATTGTAAGGCGTATCCAGGAATAGACATAGACTCAGATCAAAATGTAGTAGTGATGAAGAGTAGGCTGAAGTTTAAGAGATTAGTCTGGAAGAATCAGTACGCAAAGAAGTGCAATACAGAAGTACTAAGAAATAATGGGATCTGCTCGATGATCTCTAAGGCTACACAGAGAGCAATAAGGAGTAGATCAGTAGGCACTACAGCTGAAGAAGAAAGGGCATCTCTAAAAATGGCAATCTCAGAACTTCAGAAGAAAAACATTGGTACAAAGAAAGTAACTCGAAGAAACCATGGGTGACGGAAGAAATGCTTCAGTTGATCGATGAATGATGGAACTACAAAAATGTTCAGAGAAATTCAGGAGTACAGAAATACAAGTCGCTAAGAAATCAAATAAATATGAAATCCAAGGAAGCTAAGACGAAATAGCTGCATGAACAACGTGCAGAACTCGATAAAGAAACTATTATCGGAAGAACTGACTCAACATATGGGAAAATGAAAGTAAACTTCAATGAAACTAAAACATGGGAGTTAACATTATGAGTGTGGAGGGAATTTAACTGTTAAATGCGGGCGAGAAAGCGTATAGGTGGCAAGAGTACAGTGAAGGCCTCTACAAGGGGAAAGATTTGACTGATGTGACAGAAGAAGTAACAGGAGTCCATTTAGAAGAGATAGGGGATCCAGTATCAGAATTAGAAGAGAGCTTTCGAGGACCTCAGATCAAATAAGGCAGAAGGGACAGATAATATTCCCTCAGTATTTCTAAAATAGTTGGGGGACGTGGCAACAAAACGACTATTCACGTTGTGTGTAAAATGTATGAGTATGGTGACAAACCATCTGACATGCGGAAAAATATCATCCACACAATTCCGAAGAATGCAAGAGATAACAAGTACGAGAATCATCGCACAGTCAGCATGGACCTCATGCCTTCAAGTTGCTGACAAGAATAATATATAGAAGAATGGAAAAGAAAATTTAAGATGTGTTAGACGATGGAAGCTAGATTAAAGAAAAATCAGGACACGTTCATAGGATCTGTCGTCCTAGAAAAAGTGTTCGACAATGTAAAATGGTGCAAAATGTCCGATATTCCGAAGAAAATAGGGCAAGCTGTAGGGAGAGACGGGTAATACACAACATGCCATAGAGCCAAGAGGGAATAATAAGAGTGGACGACTGAGAACGAAGTGCTCGTATTTAAATGGGTTTAAGACAGGGGTATAGTCTTTCGCCCCCACATATCAATCGCTACACCTAAGAAGCTATGATGGAAATGTAAGACGGGTTCAGGAGTGGAATTAAAATTCAAGGTGAATGGATATCAGTGATACGGCTCGCTGATGACATTGCTATCCTGAGTGAAAGTGAGGAAGAATTAGATGATCTGCTGAATGGAATGAACAATTAGTACAGAATATGGATTGAGAGTAAATAGAAGAAAGACGGAGGTAATGAGAAGTAGCAAGAAATGAGAACAGCGAGAAAGAAATTCTGCTAGTATCAAACATAAGTCTTAATTTGAGGAAGAAATTTCTGAGAATGTGCGTTTAGAGCACAGAGTTGTATGGAAGTGAAACATGGACTATGGAAAAACCGGAACGCAAGAGAATCGAAGCATTTGAAATGTGGTACTACAGGCGAACGTTGAAAATTAGGTGGATTGGTAAGATAAGGAATGAGGAGGTTCTGCGCTGAATCGGAGAGGAAACGAATATGTGGAAAACGGGCAGGGTGATAGGACATTTGTTAATACACCAGGGAGCTAGTGGGAGCTGTAGAGGGCAAAAGCCAGTGGAATTCGTGGCTGGCCTCATCAAAACACGCAGAAGACTGATGACTCAAAAAAGAAATCTGAAGACTACTTGCAGCCATCCATGGCTTCTCTGTCCCCGAACAACAATGGAATTTTTGTGGGCGACAATGCGTCATGTCACCGGGGTGAATAACATTGTGCACAATTCAAGCGAATTATTTGGCCTTCCATATCTCCCGGTATGAATGCTACAAAACATTTATGTCCTGTATTGCGGATGTCAATTGGGGCACAAAATCCTACACTGGAAACACTTTTGGGACTACGGATTGCTATAGAGACAGCATGGCTTAATATTGCTGCAGGAGACGTCCAATGATTTGTTGGGCCTATACCACATCGAGTAGCCGCACTATGCCGGAAAAGAAGGTATGTCATGACTATCGTCTCTTGAGTGTATATTTGTATACATACAAAACTGAAGGACTCCTAATTGCTACATTTCACACGCTGTCCTAAATTATCCCCGAGGTTATGGGACTAAGATCTGTCGATTTAGCGGTCCAGTCGATGTAGAATTGGATATCCGAGTGTGCATCATACAAGGAACGTTCCACGCAGCTCTGCGAACACGGCTGTCATCTTGGAAGACAGTGTGTCCACAACATTCTCATGACGAATATTCAAAAGAATGAGAAATTCCTGGGCAACTTCTTGGTTCATGTCAGCATTAACCCGAATGAAAAGGTTATAGTAATAGTACGAAAAAACACCACCGACATATCGCAGAAACACCTCGAGCCCCTGCCACTTGCCCCATACTTGACGAGTTGGGCGCGTCACTGCGCTATCGCTGCACTTGGCGCCGCGCATTCGCTTGATGAGAGGCGAAACCGTGACACGGGGGACCACACTAAACGCCTCCAGCCTGTTACTCTCCACTTTCTGTGTGGTTTGGCGGACTGGAGACCCGCAGGATTAGGTCTTCCTGTGAGAAATGTCCTTTCACGAGACACCCGAAATATTCTCTCGGAAACTTACTGCTCAGTATTCTCTGACAGGAGAAATTCCTGTTTGGTTTGAAACTGACTGTCATTGGTTCTCGTCTTCGATCCCTGCAGTGAGAATCGTTTAAAAATCACTGGTCTTACGTCACCTTATGTGCTTGCCGGTGGTATACAACGGTGGTTTGAAAAGTTCTCGGAACGGAATAGAAAAAAAGCACTCACATCAGTGAAACTTTTTTTATTTTTCAATGTACTCTCCTTGTAGATTAAAGCACTTGGTCCATAGGTATTAGAATGCCTTGATACCATCCCGAAAATGAGTTTCCTCCAGGGCAGCAAAATACTCGTAGTTGTTCACTCCGACTATCAATTCTACATTTAAAGTGAATCTTCGTACACCAAGAAAAATTTTGTTTTGGGAAGAGATGTAAGTCTGTCGGAGCCATATCAGGTGAATAAGGTGGGTGTGGCAACAATTCGTTCTTTAGTTCGTGTAATTTGGCCATGGCGACATATATGTGTCCAGGCGGGCGTTGCCTTCATGGAAGATGACTTTCTTCCTTGCTAAACTTGGCCTTTCTTCGCGTATCTTTTGTTGCAGTTTGCCCAGGAGGTTAGCATAGTATTCTCCATTAATTGTTTCATCAGTGGGAAGATAATCTACAAACGGAATCCCCTTTGCATCCCACAACACTGATGCCATAACATTTCCCGCCGAAGGAATTGTCTTTGCTTTCTTTCGTGCAGAGAATCAACATGTTTCCACTGCTTTGACTGTTGTTTGGTCTCTAGGGTATAGCAGTGCACCCAAATTTCATCTGTGGTCTCAGCCCGAAGCTAAAAATCTTGTTCGTTTCTCGTAAAACTGGCCAAAATTTGTTCCGATATGTCCATTCTCATGCGTGTTTGATCCAGCGTCAAGAGTCGCGGCACCCATCTTGCAGATAATTTTTCGTTTCTAACTCTTCTGTTAAAATGTGATATAACATTTCAGATGACATATGGCAATATTTTCAATCGGCGATCCCCCGTGACCATTTTGTGCAATTTTGCAATGATTTGTGAAGTAGTGATATGTCTTGGCTGACCACTGCGCGGATCTTCGTCTAAGCTCTCCCGACCAAATTTAAATTCATTTGCCCACTTGGCAACAGTTGAATATGAAGGAGCAGAGTCCCCCAGTGTATTCGGTAAATCGGCATGAATGTCCTTTGCTTTCATACCTTTTTTTAACGAAGTGCTTAACCACTGCTCTTATCTCGATTATTTCCATCTTCGCAAATCACAAAACGGAAACAACAACAGAGCCATGTCACCGCCACAGCTCTCTTCCGAGAGCACTGACGTGGCACGTGTGTACAGGCTACAGTCCAATGAACATCACGTGAAGAACTCATGACGCTAGTGCTGACCTCTCGTGTTGATTCTTTTCAAACCACCCTCGTAATATTCCTTGTAGACACGTTGGACAGCCCACGCTGATACACCGAGAATTTAGGTAATTTCAATCCAAGTGTAGTCAGAAGCACGTCCAAACAGCCAAGGCGTCATTATGTTACTGTCTCATCTGTTGTCACACGGCATCGTAGGGTCCTCATTAATAGCCTTTTGATCGTTATACTCTCTTTGCAAATCATACAGCTCTTTTAGTTGGAAAAAAAGACACCTGACAGAGACATTGCATCATCTGTCAACTTCGTGTTCAACGCTCTCTATAAATGGTTTGCCTGCAATGGCCTGACTTTAAATAAAATAAAGCAAAAAAAAGACAGTACAGTCATTTCCTTGGGTCTCAGAAAGTGCAGGAGGACACACGCCTATGCTGTAATGATCAAGATCTACATGAAGTATATCGTTCTAAATTTTCAGGCCTCCACGCCCACAATGAATTACATTCCTTGTGCCACATTCTGGACTTGAGAAAAAGATTTAGATTAGGACTTATGCTCTATAGCGGCGATGAAAAATACTGACGCTGTAAATGGTGCTTATTTTGGCTATTTTCATTCATTGTTATTATATGGCATAATGTTTTGGGGCAATCAACCAATGGAAAATGAAATATATGTCACTCCGAAAGGGGCAATCGGAATTCTAAGAGGAGTGAGTGTAAATTATAGATGCAGAAATCTTGTTAAAAGACATGAAATATTAACAGTGACCTCACAATATCTCATATCTCTCGTGTCCTGTTTAGTTAAGAACCTAACGATGCACAAAACTAACAGTGACTATCATGACTATCACACAACATCAAAACACGAGTTGCATGTGGATGCAAAAACTTGAGCCTCGTACTAAAAGGTGTATAATGTACTTTTTATGAAAATTAAAGATCTTACTAGAGTAACACCACAAAATTATAAGAATATCTTCTTGATCCCTCTTTTTACTCCCTTGAATTCTTTCTCATAAACGCTACTATATTGTAAACCAGATATGGCGCATGGATTTCTAATATTCACTGTTGCCATGACATGACATCATGACCTACACCATGTAATTAAAAGTATCTTGACACCTGGCTGGGAATGACTTAAAAGTCCGTGGCGCCCTCCATCGGTAATGCTGGAATTCAATATGCTGTTGGCCCACCCTTAGCCTTAATGACAGCTTCCACTCTCGCAGGTATACGTTCAATCAGGTTTCTTGGGGAATGGCAGTCCATTCTTCACGGACTGCTAAACTGAGGAGAGGTATCGATGTCGATCAGTGAGGCCTGGTACGAAGTCGGCGTTCCATACTATCCCAAAGGTGTTGCAAAGGATTCAGGTATGGACTCTATAAAGGCCAATCCACTGCAGGGATGTTACTGTTGTGTAACCACTCCATCACAGGCCGTGCATTATCAACTGATGCTCGATCGTGTAGAAAGATGCAATCGCCATCCCCGAATTGCTCAACAGTGGGAAGCAAGAAGATGCGTAAAAAATCAATGTAGGACTGTGTTGAGATAGTGCAACGTGAAACAACAATGGGTGCTAGCCCCCTCCATGAAAAACCCGACTACACCATAACCGAATTTTACTGTTGACGCTACTCACGTTGGCAGATAACGTTCACCCGGGCATTCACCTTACCCACATCTTACCATCAGATCGCCATATTGTGTACCGTGATTCGTCAGTCCACTCAACGTTTACGCTCCTTACATCAAGCGAGGCGTCGCTTGGCATTTACTGGCGTGGTGTGTGGCTTATGAGCAGCCACTCGACCATGAAATCCAAGTTTTCTCACCCCCCTCCTAGCTGTCATGTTACTTGGAGTGGATCGTATTGCAGTTTGGAACTCCTGTGTGATGTTCTGGATAGATGTCTGCCTTGGCGGTCTCTGTCTGTCAACAGATGAGGTCCACCCTTACGCTTTTGTGCTGTACGTGTCCCTTCACGTTTCCACTTCACTATCACATCGGAAACAGTGGACCTAGGGATGTTTAGGAGAGTGGAAATATCGCGTACAGACGTATGGCACAACTGACACCCAGTCACCTGACCACGTTCGATATCCGTGAGTAACCTGGATCGCCCAGTCTGCTCTCTCACGATGTATAACGACTACTAAGGTCACTGATATGGAGTATCTGGCAGTACGTGGCAGCATAATGCACCTAATAAGAAAAACATACGTTTTTGTGGGTGTCAGGATACTTTTGATCACATGGTGTTTGTCAGAATAAGAATGTACTTCATTTCTAGAAAAGTTGTAGCTTATTATGGAATAATGGTACTTTATTATAGTATTGTGTTATACCTGTGTTTTACATTAGGAAGTGCCTAAGCTTGTAATTGTTACCACATTTTGTTCCTTTACACATATTGCAATTTGTATCTATCAGCATCTATAAGTAGACTACCGTTCTCATGTATAATTATGACTCGTTCCAAATCCATACAACTTTGCTGATACTGGTTCTACAGAGCACAAAGAAATATATAAGTGAACAAATAAAATAAAAGTGTTGTAGTCTTCAGTCAGAAGATTGCTTTACAGCAACTCACCACATTATACTAGACAAGCCTCATCATCTCTGTATAACTGCTGCAACCTACATACCTTTCAACCTGCTTACTGTATTCAAGGCTTTGTCACCTGCTACAATTTTACTATTTATCCGCCCTCCCTGTCCCTCCCGCTCGACACTTCCTTCTCTTTCCATACTGACCAGTTTTTGATGGCTCAGGCTGTGTCCTACCAGCCGATCCCTTCATTTGGTCTAGTTCATCATCATGATCATCATCATCATCATTTAAGACTGATTATGCCTTTCAGCGTTCAGTCTGGAGCATAGCCCCCCTTATAAAAATCCTCCATGATCCCCTATTCAGTGCTAACATTGGTGCCTCTTCTGATGTTAAACCTATTACTTCAAAATCATTCTTAACCGTATCCAGGTACCTTCTCCTTGGTCTGCCCCGACTCCTCCTACCCTCTACTGCTGAACCCACGAGTCTCTTGGGCAACCTTGCTTCTCCCATGCGTGTAACATGACCCCACCATCTAAGCCTGTTCGCCCTGACTGCTACATCTATAGAGTTCATTCCCAGTTTTTCTTTGATTTCCTCATTGTGGACACCCTCCTGCCGTTGTTCCCATCTACTAGTACCTGCAATCATCCTAGCTACTTTCATATCCGTAACCTCAACCTTGTTGATAAGGTAACCTGAATCTACCCAGCTTTCGCTCCCATACAACAAAGTTGGTCGAAAGATTGAACGGTGCACAGACAACCTAGTCTTGGTACTGACTTCCTTCTTGCAGAAGAGAGTAGATCGTAGCTGAGCGCTCACTGCATTAGCTTTGCTACACCTCGCTTCCAGTTCTTTCACTATGTTGCCATCCTGTGAGAATATGCATCCTAAGTACTTGAAACCGTCCACCTGTTCTAACTTTGTTCCTCCTATTTGGCACTCCATCCGTTTATATTTCTTTCCCACTGACATTACTTTCGTTTTGGAGATGCTAATCTTCATACCACAGTCCTTACATTTCTGATCTAGCTCTGAAATATTACTTTGCAAACTTTCAATCGAATCTGCCATCACAACTAAGTCATCCGCATATGCAAGACTGCTTATTTTGTGTTCACATATCTTGATCTCACCCAGCCAGCCTATTGTTTTCAACATATGATCCATAAATAATATGAACAACAGTGGAGAAAGGTTGCAGCCTTGTCTTACCCCTGAAACTACTCTGAACCATGAACTCAATTTACTGTCAACTCTAACTGCTGATTGACTATCCATGTAAAGACCTTTAATTGCTTGCAAAAGTTTGCCTCCTATTCCATAATCTCGTAGAACAGACAATAACTTCCTCCTAGGAACCCGGTCATATGTCTTTTCTAGTTCTATAAAGCATAGATACAATTCCCTGTTTCACTCATAACACTTCTCCATTATTTGCCGTATGCTAAAGATCTGGTCCTGACAACCTCTAAGAGGCCTAAACCCACACTGATTTTCATCCAATTTGTCCTCAACTAATACTCGCACTTTCCTTTCAACAATACCTGAGAAGATTTTACCCACAACGCTGATTAAAGAGATACCTCTGTAGTTGTTACAATCATTTCTGTTTCCATGTTTAAAGATTGGTGTGATTACTGCTTTTGTCCAGTCTGATGGAACCTGTCCCGACTCCCAGGCCATTTCAATTATCCTGTGTGGCCATTTAAGACCTGACATTCCACTGTATTTGATGAGTTCCGACTTAATTTCATCCACCCCGGCTGCTTTATTGCACTGCAATCTATTGACCATTTTCTCCACTTCCTCAAATGTAATGCTATTTCCATCGTCATTCCTATCCCATTCTACCTCGAAATCTGAAACATTACTGATCGAATTTTCACCTACATTGAGCAACTCTTCCAAATATTCCCTCCATCTGCCCAAGGCATCCACAGGGTTCACCAGCAGTTTTCCTGACCTGTCCAAAATACTTGTCATTTCCTTCTTACCTCCTTTTCGAAGACCGCTAATTACACTCCAGAATGGTTTTCCAGCAGTTTGACCCATTGTCTCCAGCCTGTCTTCCCAAGATTTCTTCTTGGATGCTGCAATTATCTGTTTGGCTTTGTTTCTTTCTTCAACATAACTTTCTCTGTCTACCTGAGTTCTAGTATGTAGCCATTTTTGATACACCTTCTATTTCCTTTTACAGGCTGCCTTGACTGTGTCATTCCACCAAGCTGTTTGCTTCATCCTTCTTTTACACAGTTCCAAGACATTCTTTAGCCACTTCTAGTACTGTGTCCCTGTACCTTGTCCATTCCTTTTCCAATGACTGTAATTGACTACATTCAACTAACTGGTACCTTTCTGAGATCGCTGTTATGTACTTGTGCCTGATTTCCTTATCCTGAAGTTTCTCCACTCTTATCCACCTACATATGGACCTGACCTGCTGTATTTTCGGCCTCACAATCGCAATATAACTGCAGATTAAATAATGATCAGTGTCATCAAAGAATCCTCTGAATACACGTGTGTCCCTCACAGCCTTCCTGAATTCCTGGTCTGTTATTATACAATGACAGAGCTGGCTCCCCTGCCTTCCCAAGTATACCGGTGAATGTTCTTATGTTTAAAAAATGAGTTTGTGATTACTAAGCCCATACTGGCACAGAAATCCAAGAGTTGTTTCCCGTTCCTGTTGGCCTCCATATCCTCTCCAAATTTACCCATAACCTTTACATACCCTTCTGTTCCATTTTCCAATCCTGGCATTAAAATCACCCATGAGAACACTGTCCTTGTCCTTTACTCTAACAACTATGTCACTGAGTGCGTCATATAAACTATCCATCTTATCTTGATCTGTCCCTTCACAATTGCAAATGTACTGACACAATCCTAATTTTCTTGTTAGACACTGTCAAATCTATCCACATCAGTCGTTCGTTTACGTATCTTACTGTAACTACGCTGGATTCCATTTATTTCCTGATGTAAAGCCCTACACCCCATTGTGCTATTCCTGCTTTGACTCCTGACAGGTAAACCTTGTATTCTCCCACTTCCTCTTCTTTCTCACCCCCTTACCCGAATGTCACTAACAACTAAAACGTCCAACCCCATCTTACTTGCAGCCTCTGTCAGCTCTACTTTCTTCCCAGAGTAGCCCCCATTGATATTAATAGCTCGCCATCTCATTACCATTTGTTTGCCAAGTCATATCTTAGGAGTCCCTGGTTTGTCAGTTAGAGGTGGGACTCCGTCACCTCCGAAGATCCGAGGCATATTGCTCTGATTGTTGTCAGCATCATATTTAAAGTACCAGGGAAGCAGGTTACTAGCCTTACTTGCCCCGAGTCCCATTGGTTATTACCCAATATTTGGTCACGTTGCACTACAATTTTTTTTCGCAATTCACTTTATTGTATCCTCATCTTTTCTTAGATCTATCCATGTAATCTTCAACACTGTTCTGCAGCACTGAATTTGATAAGCTTCTGTTCTCTTCTTGACTGCTCATCGTCGACGATACACTTCCATAAAAGACTGCACTCCAGACAAATATGTTCATGAAGGATTTTTTATCGCTTAAATTTATATTATACATTAAAAGCATTATTGTTTTTCAGAAATGCTTCTTTTTCTATTTCCATTCCATATTTATATCATCTCTACTTCAGCCATCATCAGTTACTCTTAAGCTCAAATAGCAAACGATATATACAGCCTTTACAGTTTCTTTTCCAAACATAATTCCCTGACGATGGCTTGATTTAGTTAATAGCATTCCTATATCCTGTAGTTCTTTTATTGATGCTCATCTTGTAACCTCTCCTCGAAACTGTATCCATTCCATTTAGTTAATCTTTTGCTTCTTCTGCATCACTGACATAATTACAATCTTACTGGTAAACCTCAAAGTATATATTTCTTCATCTTGAACTTTAATCTCCTTAACAAGTTGCTTACTGGTTTCTTTCAAAGCTTTCTCGCCCTGAAGATAGAATAACTTCGGGAGTATTCTCAACACTATCTCACTCTCTTCTCATCTACGTGTTCATTCTAGTGTCTATAGACTCTATTAAGTGCAGTCAGGTCTGTGTTCATGCTGGAAACAAATTTCCGCTGGGCGCATTTTATTCCTTCTATCTTCAAAACTCTGAGATCGTAGTTGAATCAACAAAGTCGAAAGATTTCTTTGAACTTGTACGGTAGGTTACCGAGTTTCTAAACTACCTTCGACCCTTTAGAAGCAGGAGAGTGACACCCTGGAGGAGCACTTTGGGGACTGCATTCTGGCTCTGGGGTACCCAGAGGCCACTGGCATGGGCCTAGAGTGGTCGCCATATTCTCTGGATCCGAACACATGAAACTCCTCTTTGTGGGCCTATACTAATGACACGCTGTAGATCAACAACTCCAAAACCATTCCTGGGTCATTCAGGGGGTCATCGACTGCATCTATGTTCTGACACTTCAGCGGGTCATGCAGAAATTCGCTATTCGTCTGCGCCGTATCATCGCCCATGGTGGCAGGCATATGGAACATGTGACAGCCTAAATCCGAATATCTTTAGTGACGTTTACATGCTGAATAATGCGTGGGCACGTCGTGGTTTGTAACTAATTTACGTTTTTGATCATGTTGTTTCATAATTGTCACCCTCTGCCTTTTAAAGAAGTATAGGCGAAACATTTAAGCCACGAAATTGATTTATCCAGTTGTATATAAGGGACCTAATGTGACAATTAGTAACATAATACGAGGGTCATTCACTAGTTAAAGAAACAAACTGGTTAGAGAAAAAGCGTTTATCTCTACCAAAGAACACTTTTTCTATTTTTCAGTATAATCACCCTGAACATTAATGCACTTTTTCCAATGGACTATAAACTTTTTCATTCCGGCAGCAAAGAACTCTATATCTTGATGTCGCGACCCAATTTCTCAAAAACTTTTTTACGTCTCGTTGTCCTGGAACCACTTCCCACGTAACGCCTCCTTCAACGCACCTAGGCAAATTGAAATCCCTAGCTTCTAAATCAGGACTGTAAGGGGGATGAGGCAGTACTTCCCAGGCCATTTTGTCGATGGTTTCACGGGTTATTTGAGCAATACGACGACGTGCGTTGTCTTGCTGGAGAATCACACCTCTCCACTGAGATCCACGACGTCTCTCTCTCATGGCTGCCTTCACCTTGTTTAAAAGCAATTCCGAGTAGTATTGGTTGTTCATTGTACGCTGCTCTCAGAAAAAAACTGGACCTGCTGATGCTTAGGTTTTGAATTTTTTCTTGACAGTTGAGTTAGTGGGATTCCAGTCCACGTATATTTTGATTCTGGCTCACATTAGTGAAGGCATGTTTCACCACAATTTAAAATTTTGTTGAGGAAGTGCTCACCTTCTAGACCTACATCTACATCCATACACCGGAAGTCACCTGACGGTGTGTGGCTGAGGTACCTCTATTGGTCCTCTCTTCTATTCCAATCTCGTATTGTTCGTGGAAAAAAGATTTTCGGTATGCCTGTTTGTGGGCTCTAATCTCTCAGATTTTATCCTCATGGTCTCTTCGCGAGATACATGTAGGAGGGAGCAATATACTGCTTGACTCCTCGGTGAACGTATGTTCTCAGAACTTAGAACTACTTAAACCTAACCAACCTAAGGACATCACACACACATCCATGCCGGGGCAGGATTCGAATCTGCCACCATAGCAAAAGCCATGAAAGTACCAAGCTTGTCGTACTAACAGTTTTTTCCCCAGACCAATTTGTCTCTATGTTATTGAAAGAACCTGGCATTACACGCAATTAAGGACGACAGGACAACAAAGATTAAAGAAGAAAGTACTAGAGTAGAAGACGAAAGGGCTGCTCTGTGAGAAGCAGTCCCCGGTTGCCATGCTCGCTACGTCGCTACGCCGTCGTCAGAAACCACCACCGCCTCTCAAAGCCATACCAGACGCATCCGCCTGCCAGTGTGACGTCAGACATGGCCGCTTTGATCCTGATGCAGTTTCCAATTCCTCTGTGATGGTCTGGATAGATATCTGCCTATTACACTTTACGACGCTCTTCAACTGTCGGCGGTCTCTGCCAGACGAAGTCGGCCTGTACGCTTTTGTGCTGTATAAGTCCCTTCACGTTTCCACTTCACTATCACACCGGAAACAATGGACCTACGGATGTTTAGGAGTGTGGAAATCTCGCGTACAGACGTATGACACAAGTGACACTCAATCACCTGACCTCGTTCGAAGTCCGTGAGCTCCAGGGAGCTGCCATTCTGCTCTCTCATGATGTCTAATGACTACTGAGGTTGCTCCTATGGAGTAGCTGGCAGTAGGTGGCAGCACACTGCACGTAATATGAAAAACGTATGTTTGTGGGGGGTGTCCGGATACTTCTCATCACATAGTGTATTTTATTTGCTTTTTTCTACAGGACACCTGAAAAAAAAACGTGAATGGACTCAAACAACCGCATGCACACACTTTATTCACCATGTAAACGTCACTATAGTTTTTTTTTTAAATTTAGTTTATGACATGATCGACATGCCTGTCATCATTAGCGATGATGTGGCGCCCCGAATAGCGAAATTCTGCATGACCCACTGATGCGCTGGAATATCGATGCTGTCGACGACGTCCTGAAGGGCTGTTTTCAGCTCAGCAATGGTTTTGAGGTTATTGCTGTCTTTAATACAGCCCCAAAGAAAGGAGTCGTATGTGTTCTGATCTGGATAATATGGCAGCCATTCGAGGCCCATGCCAGTGGTCTCTGACTACTCCAGAGCCCGAATGCATTCCCCAACAGTGGTCCTCCAGGACATTAAACACTCTCCTGCTTCGATGGGATCGAGCTCCGCCTTGCATGAACCAGACCTTGTCGAAATCAGAATCACTTTGGTTAATGTTGATGAAATCATGTTCTAAAATCTTCATGTACCATTCACTAGTAGTACTGGATCAAGGTCATTGCTACCCCAAAGTACCATTACCTAAAATGGCGCTGATGAATTCATTCAAGATGGAGGTAATGACGTTGTCCAAGATGGTGGGTGCCACGTCAATCAAAATGGCGGCTTCTGGTGGGAAGTTTGAATTTTGGCAGGAAATTGCCATCCCCCTCCCCCAGAAAAATGGTGTGAAGTTCTAATTCCAACAGGATAATGCACCACAAGCTTCTCTTATCTCTAATAAGCAAAGACAATTGCGTGGAAAAGGACTTGTCTTTATTATTTAACCAGTTTCAAGCAGGTGTGTTCGCCACTGGGTCTGGACTCCAACTGGCTTAGTTGATATTGGTGCCGCCAGAGGGTGCTCGCCTGCCGTCAGTTCATGACGCAAGTACCGTCATTCAAGATGGCTACACCCAGTGTGTTCACCACTGGGGCTGCACTCCAACTGGCTTAGTTCATATTGTTACCACCAAAGGGCGCTACCATGACGTCAGATGATGAAGCAAGTGCCAGTATTCAAGATGGCGTCACCCAGTGTGTCCACCACCAGCTCTAAGCCCAACTGTTTTAGTTCATATCATCTCTACCGCAGGGCTCTTCCGTGATGTCGGGTGACGACACAAGATCATCTGCTATCTCTCTCTCTCGCGCGTCATAGCTGGACACGTGCCGTGTCAGGGACCTGCGAGCGAGCGACCGCTGACATCACAGCCTCAAGCCCGCACCTTTATACTCGCGCTGTACATAGTCTTCTGTAAATATGCTAACGAATTTAACTGAACACAGGTGATACCAACATGGCCCATCTAGCCTATCAATTACCTAAGTACTTAATTCCATTTCAATTTTAATCATATTCAATAAGTGAATTTACAATTTCAATATTCAGTGATCAAATGAGAAGTTCCACATTTTCCCACTATGAGCACAGTATTCATTCTTGTCCTAGCACCCCCTACGCTAGAATGCTGCACCCCTATTGGCTACTGCATTAGTCACATGATTCAACTTCATAGAACTTAGGACTTGAAATTAATTTTCATCAATGCCACACCCACCTGGACTTGGAATCAAGTAGTTGAAGTCTTCACCACGATCCTCAACCCAGCAGCACATCTCCTTACCGACCCATGTTGTCGTGCTTATAGGGTTCGTGGGTGGCCCAACCACGCATTACGTCTGGACACGTATTCTAGGTTGGAAATTTTGTCCACCAGCAGAGGAGGCTAGGTCCTGGGAACTGTCCATCATGCGTGCATATACACAGACAGACAGACAGAAAACAGAGCAAACGCTCTCTGAATGTGGAGGTGACTGATACAGTCAAGTACAGTGCTATATTACACCTCCCGATCAGTGCATTTGGGTTAGAATGTTGGCAGCGGTGTTACATTTACAATCAATTTTAGAACACAGAAAGAGATGTTATGTCATGATCGCATGAATAGATCTGACCGAAAATCGATAGAATTGCGAAAAATGACGAGGGAATAGGTATAAGTTGACCGAATATACACTGAAATGCAGGGAAAATGAGGAGTACTTGTGTATCTTCTGGTTCGCACCAAACAATTTGTACAAGGGAGCAAGTATGTGGCAACAAGAGTAAACCGGGAAAACGTTGGCATTGAAAGGAAGGGATGTGAGAGGCAGTCATTTTTTCCATTGATGTAGTATTATACCGTATGTCTATTGAGGTACCAGTGATGCATGCGAGTTGACTACTGTATTTAGTGCTTTTCAGGACACAGAACTATTCATCTCTACACTTACTTGCGTCTTCGCTGAAGGATAACTGAGAGTGGATGGGTTGATCGATTGAGATACAGCTGTAACAAGGTATGATTTAATGGTTGACTGATTCATTCTAGAGCAGGAGAAATTGCTAGAGGTAAATTTTTTTCCCAGTGTTCTGTCCGGATGCATTAGTCACGTGACATAGCCTGTGTTCTACTCGCATACAGCCCCATTTTCCGTATGCGTTTTAAATCACTGTCTACTTGCGATCGTTAACCTTAAACCTGTCGGTCATCAGAGGACTTCCATCTCATGTGTGCTGGAACTTGACACAGTCCTCTAAACGAACATTGTCGCACCTTGGGTGTAAAATCGAGAATTCAGCGTCATCACTAACTTAGCGATAGGAGCTTGTGAGGCGCTGCAATCCCCGTATATACAGCTGCCCAGCAGATGTGGTGCTTACAGAGTTAGTGACCGAATGACTTGAAGTTTTCACATGTAGGACGCTGCAGCTATGCGTTTATCTGTTCCCATGTAGGATATATGCCCCGCTGCTAACGATCATTTTATATGGGCTTATAGAGGGATCATATAATTACTGAATCGTGATCGGGTGTGAACAGTGGATGCTATACATCTCCGCAAAGCTATACTGAGCTCGTATCACGCAGAGCGAGCGTTTTATGGAAGTAGTCTGTTTTTAGTTTTACGGTTCGATAAGATAGATCACCGTAGAGAAACGGGGAAGAAGGATGTATGTCATGCGCTTGAAATACATTTCTCACAAATCAATATTAACTACGCCACATTCCATACGACTGATAGGTCTGAAATATTGGCGATGTAAGATTATAGATCCGTTTTAAGTGCAGAACCTTGTAGCCTTAGGAGTGTGTGTGTTTATGTTCTCTCTCTTACCAATACCTTGCAGGTACCGATCCTAGACTCTAGAACAATAGAGTTGATAGCTTGGATGATTGACGTAAAAATGTGTCGAACTCCATCTGTCTGGAACTACATCGTGTATAAAAATGAATACTTTCTTGTTCTTCTTAACTGTCTGCTATAACATTACAGCACTTTGAAATCTGTTAATATAAATCGATAAGGAGTGCTAAGCTCGTCGACATGGTCCCATCACGAGAAAACTGGTGCACTGGGACGGTTTAGGACTCTGAAAGCTTCATTTACGAGACGTGGAGTGTAGTGGTCTTCTTCTTCTGATCGGTTGCAGATTAATTCGGTAATGGTGCCGCATGGCCGGTTGGTCAATGACAGTGTTAGGATGGTCTTTCACTCTCTAATATTTCCGTAAGACAGAGAGAATGCTATGTGACTCCCATACACAGAGAGATGGATCGTAAGTAAGGTACTGTGCTCGAGGTCTTAGAAATATGTAGAGCGCTGTCTGGTATACTTTGATGATTTATGTGTTCGAGAATTAACAGTGAATGGGCGCACTGAGCAGTGATCCATCCATGTTCACAATGATACTAGCAGAGTAGAGAAGGGACCGCTTAGCTATGATATTAAAATTGGGGAAACATACTGTCACATGATTGGCCGTTGTTGGAGTTACTGTAAAATTCTTAAAATTGTTCGCACTATTAACTGGTTGCTTATATTGCAGTACATGGGTGGTGTCTTTTCCATCCCATCTGTGCATTGGTGCGCTGTTGGTTACCACATAGTGATTGACTGACAAGTCTTGTTTGAGCTGGGGAATGAGTTTTGAGGATGGGTGACAGCTTATGGGGGTTGGTGGCAGCGAAACGTGTGATCGCGTACGTGAGTGCAGAATGAGTCATCACTCGAACTGGAATGCTGAGCCATCATCTATTCAGTCATTGGGACAGATGAGTTTAAAAGTAGAGGTCGTCAATAGCTTGTGTCGCCTGTTATCGTAGTTACAGCAAGAATATGATTTACATCTTCAGCGCCTAGCTTCCTGTGAGAGGCCGTCGATCAGAGTGTCTTAATGTCAGTTTAGAAACTGACACAGGCATCGAAGTTGTGGCAGAAAAAGTGAAATGTTTGGTGTTGTACAAAAGAGTGTTAGAAAACAGTGTTTAAAAGAACTTAACATGACCAGAGAGAGCGTATCATACGTTCATTGGCTCTAGAGTATAGGTGAACAAAGTTTAAAGTGGTCTCTGTGGTGCCAGTATATTTAATAGGATAGTGTCATAGAGACAAGAGCTGTAGCAGTAGCAGTTTGATGCAACGGTCTGGATATAGTGTTAGGAATGTTTGGATGCCTGCATGCTACGCTGTTCTGGGGAAGTATTGTGAAATGGGTTTCTCTGCGCTGGAGGACCACCGCAGCTATACGTAATTGCACGCTTATTGGTCCATAGGTGACTTGCAAATAGGATGAGCTTTTATAGTTGGTAATTTTTCTTTGTTAGGGAGTAGAGAATAATGATGATATGATGTTTGGCTGATTGATTTGAATGGGTGAGGATCTGTAGTACTTGTATCTAGTTTGGGGACGTAGGACATTGCGCGCCTTTCCGTCGAATGGTCAAAACACGCTCCTGTTGCAGCAAATGTGGTCGTTCTGTTTCTACATGGAGTGCTGAATGTGTTGTATATGTGTATCTCCGACTTCTGCTCAGTTTCGACTTAAATTGGAGCGATCACATACGCCAATGTGTAGGAATGGATGCGGCTGCAAGTTGTGTAGGGCGTGACAAAAAACATGTTGTAATTTTACTATAGCCGATAGGTTCAAGAAAGGTGACTCGTTTACAGATATGGGAGTGCGTGAAATATGATTCACTTGTGGCTGTGAGCCTATGCAAGTATGTGCTTGAATGGAAAGATCTGATTCCAAATGAGGGACATAATTTCTAACATATAAAGTAACACTAGATATATGATAAGCTAGTGTACATTTCTTATGACCTCAGTCAGCACATCATCTACTACTATTGTTTGTGTTGCTTCTCATTGAGTCATGGCCTATAACTCAGCGAATATATCGTGCAACCTCAGATGTGATCTCGAGACAGAATGCAGTGTAAATAATAGTTGATGTCGGTGTGACGGAGTCGCTAATACCTCTTGCATGCCATGATCCTTAGCCGAATCAGTTTCAAAGTTCATTGTTTTAATCCCGAGGCAGCATCATGGGCTTACATATTCCTATGATCACAGTCATGGTATTTGTCCCGAAAAAAGAAAACTACCTCATTCAGAGGTAATGTCGTACCACCATTTGTTAAGCATCTGTTAAGCTGCTTTTAACGTGGATACTTTTGTGCACCTGTAGAACCAAGAGCGCTTGTGAGAGTAACATGCAGTAGTTGCTGGCATGGGATCGGAGTACTGTGATAGCAGAGGGAAGAGTATGTGCAGGTATAGATATTTCCTTTTCCAGAGGCACCGCCTTCGGTAGGGTGTAGTTACAATACTTTGCTCATTGTCGAATGACATTCAATAGAGATCGCGATCGTAAGAGGGGCGGCTTTCATGATCAGTTGGAAATTTGAGAAGATTGGGTATGGAGGTGCATTTGCCCTGGACCGTTATTCCCTCCCATGTAAATTGTGCAGTTGACTGCTTCTGTACATTTCGCGTCTTTATTTAGTTGAGAAAAGATCGATTGTGGTGTGTGCATCTGGCATGTGGAAGACACGTTTGCCTATTCCCTAGACATGGGAAAGACCTTAGTAAATTATATGGATGATTTGGAGTATGTTTGATCAGTGACATTGGTATTCACGGGTGGCAATATGATATTTCATGTGTTTGTTGCTTGTTAGTCAGTGGTCTAGAGCACGCTCCACGTAGCTAAAGTTTCCTGTTTATAGAGAAATGATTTCGAGTCTATGTGCCGGGAATTACGTTGCGTTAGCGGTCGGTAGGACGCCGCCTGGTGCTTGGTATGGAGAAGTATATCGAAAATGGTATAATATTGTAGCGAACATACGTATGTTCTTGTAATCACCGAGTCTGGAGATGTGCATAGGAAAGCGAGCAGGCAAGGAAGCAGAGACAGTAACGCGTTTGTGTAGAGGGGAAACGATCGCGAATTTGTAGAACAGTCCTGAGAGAGACTTCGGATTGCTGATGTAAAAGGGGTGATTTTCTATGGTGCAGGATATGAACTGTATGTTTACTAAATCGACATGGTACTCGGTTATATACTGCTGGGATTGTGATCGGTTTCACACTCCAACATTCTTGCAAGTCCGATATGTATTTGTAGATTTTGGGAGGTTTAGTTGTCGGTGCGAAATGGTGATCAGTGTAAAGCAGTTTATTACCGCTGAATGTCGCGACTGTAGAAAGAAAGGAAAGGCTGACGGTGCTTCCCTAGGACTGGTTGGGGGCTGGGGGGGGGGGGGGGGAGATCGTGACATTTAGACGGTCTGAGTGTAGGCGTACGATAATTTTTTCGCGTGCTGTACAGGTGTAAAAAATAACTGCACTGTTTGTCTAAAATGTGTATATACTGAATTGTAAAGTTTGTGTGGCTTACATGGTGTAAAATGTGTATATACTGCATTGTAAAGTTAGTATGGTTTATGTTATGGCATGACTAGAGAGGATGACTGTGTGTGCTGTCGTGAGGGACGTATAGATTCAGCACATTTGATAACGATGAGGGTTTGAGTCAGAATATTTAAGTGGTAAATTATGTGCGCTATAGATACTGAAGCACAGTCGTCAAGAGGAAAGATTATTTGTACATTGATTGGTGTCAGACTGTAGCAGAAATAGTAATATTTAATTGTAGTTACGGTGGTAAATATGTTTGTGGCCTGCAATATTCTGGTCTGTCTGGTATGTATTCGATAATGTGGAGACAATTTTGCGCGTTTAACTGTCAATGCAATTTAGCGATTTGTGTAAAATAACCGCCAAATCCCCAGAAAGAATAGGTGGATGGTGCTCCGATACCGGCAGCATAAATAAGTGGTGTATAAATTCGAATTCACTGATATCGTTTGTGCTGCGATATAGGGGTCTGTACATAGCAGAGGGAACGTTTGCGTATGTTAAAATCTGAAGGGGTAAGACGTTACGAGCGCTGGGATGAGTGCATTCAATGTTATTTTGGTAAACAGATTCTGTTAGAGTAGGAATTTCCGTACATACAAGCTGAGACATCTAGAAAGCTAGCGTTAACTGTTTCTGGGACACTATACAATTCCCGAGAGGTCGACTTGGCTATTACTTTCTTTTATAAAGCCATGTGAAGCAAGAATAACATTGGGAACGTTGTTAGATGGTGAACCGCCACGCAGACGTTTCGCCAGGAGATGCGGCGTGAGCCATGCTGAGGCGGGTACACACAGATGAACACGTCACATATGTTCTGTTAGAGGGAAGCATTCTGTCATCTGCAGTAAAGGCAATGCTGGCCTGAGGCGTCTCGAGTTTGGGGGCTGCACCTTGGAGTCCCGTGACGTCGGTATAAGGGAAACTTTATAGACGCAAATTTCACGTACGTCGGCAGTGTCAAGCGCACACGCGCAAGGAAAAACTTGGGGAGTTTGCACTCTGTATGTGAGTCTTTGCTCCCGTCCGATTGTATCGTCACCGGCGTCTAGGTGAACACATACTTGAATAGGAATTTCTCTAGTGTCAAGTATGAAAAGGGATGTATCGGCGCCATTTCTGGTTTGACAGCTGACACATGTGTCACTTGGCCGGGCTGCCTGCGTGTGTTGATTGCATTATTTCCGGAGCAGATCTCTAAGAATGCTATACGCTATTTGGACAGTTTACGAGTACTGAGCATGTCTACACATCACTGTGAAGCAATATTTAGGTCTGTACTGAATTTAGGAGATGTTTGCGTGTCTGCAGACTGTGTATTGTGACCCCAAGCAAAACATGGCCAGTGTTTTGCGTCAGTGTGATAAATATACTCCATCCCCAAATAAAATCTTCGAAAATAAATACACTACTTCCTTACTCTCCCCAGCAGTTCAGCGCAGCCTGAGTCATTTTGGCACCATTCTCGCCCCTACAGACCACCGTCCGGGGTTAGGTCATAGGAGGCATGACAGTACGATCTGGTGGCAGTAATATGTAGTAGGTCAGTTGGACGGTAAATCTCGTGGTGGAGATACCACCTGCAAAATAAAGACTTGTGTTCAGTCTCTTTTACCGCCATTTCACCCCACCATCTTTTATGACATCATGTGCTGTACATGTTAGTACACGATAGTACAGGTTAGTGCACATTAGTGCACGTTAGTACACGTTAGCACGCCAACATGGGTCGGTAAGGGGACGAGGTGCTGAGTTGAGGATCATGGTGGAGACTTTAACTATTTGATTCCAAGTCCTAGGTTCTATGAAGTCGAATCATGTGCCTAATGCAATAGCCAATAGGATTTCAGCATTCTAGGGGTGCGAGGTGCTAGATCATGAATGAACACTGTGCTCGTAGTGGGAAAATGTGGAACTACTCATTTGATCATTAAATACTGAAATTCTAAATTCACTTATTGAATATGAGTA
Organism: Schistocerca americana; assembly: GCF_021461395.2. Lineage (NCBI taxonomy): Eukaryota > Metazoa > Arthropoda > Insecta > Orthoptera > Acrididae > Schistocerca > Schistocerca americana. The sequence goes on from NC_060129.1 coordinate 89,554,442, forward strand.
AAATTGAAATGGAATTAAGTACTTAGGTAACTGATAGGCTAGATGGGCGATATTGGTGTCACTGGCGTTCAGTTACATTCGTTAGCATATTTACAGAAGACTATGTCCAGCGCAAGTATAAAGGTGCAGGCTTGAGGCTGTGATGTCAGCTGTCACTCGCTCGCGGGCCGCTTATGCAGTGGGTGTCCGAGAGGGAGAGGGCATATGATCTTGTGTCATCACCTGACGTCACGGTAGCGCCCTCTAGTGGCGATGATATGAACTAAGCCAGTTGGGCTCTGGAACTCGTGGTGGATACACGGGTGATGCCATCTTCAATACTGGCACTTGCATCATGATGTAACATCGTGGTAGCTCCCTCTCGTGGCGACAATATGAACTAAGTTAGTTAGAGTCCAGACCCAGTGGTGAACACACTTGCTTGAAATTGGTTAAATAATAAAGACAAGTCCTTGTTCACGCAATTTTCTTTGCTTAATAGAGATAAGAGTCTTGTGGTGCATTATCCTGCTGGAATTTGAACTTCACGCCATTTTTCCGAGGGAGGAGGGCGTGGTACTTTCCCATCAAAATTCAAACTTCCCGCCAATATCCATCATCTTGATTGACGTCACAGCCGCCGTCTTGGTCGATGTTATCGGCGCCGTCTTCGATGACGTCATCACCGCCATGTTTGATAATGATACTTTGAGGTAGCACCCCCCCCCCCCCCCCGCCCTTCTTCCAATACTGGTAGTCACAGTGCCATCGAGGAATATCACACTGATTGTTCTGTTACTGGACACTGCACACCACACAGTCACCCACTGAGCGTGAAGAAACTTCTCTATCAGGAAATGCTGATTTTAAGACTCCCAAATGCGCCAATTTTGCTTATTGACGTACCCATCCAAATGACAGTAGGATTCGTCACTATACTTAACCATGCATGCGCATACTAATTCCCATCATGCCCCATAGCCAACCGTGCAGCTTGAACGTAAGCATTTACAGACTACGACGATTTTGTCAGTCTGTATTATGTCATTCATTTCGTAACATTCAATTACTTTTACTGAATTCCGGTTTATTATAGATATTTTACCTAGAACTATGTACAAATTTCTGAAAGTTCATACATTAACTTTACTAAACGTCCGGCTCTTACTGTAGAACTACAAAAATCTTCATTTTATAAATTAGTTTAATACAAAGAAGGCTTCGAGTTGTAACAGATTAAAGTAAACTACAAATCGTGCATTATTGGAAAGTGATGATTAGACAGATTTATGCAACAGCGGACTCAACATCTGGGAAAATGAATGTTACAGAGACATTGACGGGGGAGGGCCGGGGGCGGGAACACACTCTAAAGAAAAAGAGAGTGTGCACCATGAAGGAATTATTCGAATGTGATTCAAATCAGTAGATGTAATGTAGATGTACACACAAACACATTATTAATCTTTCAGAGAAAAGACTGGATGCTTTGTTTAAGAGAAACTGAGCAATTCAGTAATGGGTTGGTTCACTTTTGGAACGCTTATTGCAAGCAGTTTATCAGAGCTGACCAAAGTTGGCAACAAGTCATTGTGGAAGTTGATGGTGGCTCCATAATCGTGTGGGTTGTGTTTGCATGGAACGGACTGAGTTTTCTAGTCCAACTGAACCAATCATCGTTATATTCATCTATCTGAAGACCATTTTCAGCCATTCATGACCTCCTGTCTGCAAACAACAATAGAATTCTTATGGATGACAATGCGCCATACTACTGGGCCAAAATTTTTCGCGACTGTTTGACTGGTTTGAAGAACGTTCTGCACAATTAAGGCGAATTATTTGGCCTCTCAAATCTCCCATTATCAATGTCGTAGAACATTTATGGGATGTAACCGAGAGGTCAGTTGGTCAAAATAAACATTCACTGGCAAAACTTCCGCAATTATGGTCGGCTATAGAGGTGTCAGACCAGGTTGCATACTGTCACCTCAGCTCTACAATATGTATGCGATGTGTAATCAGGAAAACGCTGGATGGCTGGGATGGTGGGATTTCAATTGACATCAGGAAAATCAACAATTTATGCTTCGCAGATGGTACTACACTCATAGCAGTAAGTTAGGAAGAACTTGGTAATCTGTTCTCAAGAGTGAAAGATATTAGTCTAAACCTTGATCTAAAGTTAAACATGAAAAAAACCAAACTAATGGTTATAAATCGCCAACGTATCGGTGAAAATCAACTTACAGGTTGCTTAAGAAATATGGAGATAGGGACTGCTTATGTATATCTAGGCTCTACGCTCTATTCAACATAGGAAAGTGTGATAAAGAGATAAGACGACGAATCATTCTTGGCTAAGCCGCAATGGTAAAACACACTAAGATATGGCAGAATCGGGCAGGATCCAAGACAACGAAGATGCGATTGGTAGAAGCATTGGTGTTTCCTGTATTCTTATATGGATGCGAAACCTGGACCCTGAAAGGTAGTGATAAGAGCCGCATTGATGCGTTCAAGATGTGGTGTTGGCGGAGGAAGCTACGTGTACCATGGACACAAATAGAGAACAAATGTTTCAATAATAGAAGAACTTAAATTCAAAGAAGGTTATCTTCTCGTGTCAGCCAAAGATACCTTCAGTTCCTCCAGCACATCTTCAGAAGGAAAGTGGATGATTTAGAGAAGACCATCGTGTGGGGAAAAACTGAGGGCAGAAGACCACGTGGGAGAGCAGCAAACAGATGGTTGGATCAAGCGAAGAAGATTACCAGCCTGCCTCTTTACATCATATTAAGAAAGGCCGAAGATCGCTCTGGATGGAGACATCTGTCTGGTTTCAAGTATGTAAGTATGAATGAGGAAATTAGTTGATGACACTCATCAATGAGTAAAACTACTAATGATGATAAAGAGGGGCATCATGTCTTGACAAGGCTGCAGGACACTTCCAAAGTTTTGTTGCGTCCATGCCACGTCAAACTGCTGCGCTATGGCGGCAAAAGAAGGTCCGGCACGATATTAGGAGGTACGCAATGACTTCCGTCACCGCATTGTATCTCCGTGTTGCTGCTGTTGTCTTCAGTCCAGAGACTGGTTTGATGCAGCTCCCCATCTACTGTATCCTGCGCAAGCTTCTTCATCTCCAAGTAACTGCTGCAGCCTACAACCTTCTGAATCTGCTTGGTGTATTCCTCTCTCGGTCTCCCTCTACGATTTTTACCCTCCACGCTGCCCTCCAATACTAACTTGGTGATCCCTTCATGCCTCAGAATATGTGCTAGTAACCGATCCCTTCTTCTAGTCAAGTTGTACCATAAATCCTCTTCTCCCCAATTCTATTCAGTGCCTCCACTACCCGTCTAATCTTCAGCATTTTTCTGTAGCACCACGTTTCGAAAGCTTCTATTCTTTTCTTCCTTAAACTATTTACCGTCCATGTTCCACTTCCGTACATGGCTAATCTCCATACAGATACTTTCAGAAAAGACTTCCTGATACTTAAAACTATTCTCGATGTTAACAAATTTCTCTTCTTCAGAAACGCTTTTCTTACAATTGCCCGTCTACATTTTATATGTCTCTACTTCGGCCACCATCATTTATTTTGCTTCCAAAATAGTAAAACTCTTTACTACTTTCAGTGCCTCATTTCCTAATCTAATTCCCTCAGCAGCACCTGATTTAACTGGACTACATTCCATTACCCTCGTTTTGCTTTCACTGTTCATCTTATATCCTCCTTTCAAAACACTGTCAAGTCCGCTCAACAGCTCTTCCACGTCCTTTGCTGTCTCTTACAGAATTACAATGTCATCGGCAAACCTCAAAGTCTTCGTTTCTTCTCCATGAATTTTAACTAATTTTTCCTTTGTTTCCTTTACTGCTTCCTCAAAATACAGATAGAATAACATCAGGGATAGGTTACAACCCTGTTGCACTCCCTTCTCAACCACTGCTTCCCTTTCATGCCCCTCGACTCTTGTAAGTGCAACCTGGTGTCTGTACAAATTGTAAATTGCCTTTTGGTTGGTTGGTTGGTTTGTGGGATTAAAGGGACCATACGGCTACGGTCATCGGTCCCTTTTTCCAAGTACTAAAAACACCCACAGAGAATAAAAAGGATTAAAAGAATAGAGCACAGATGACACAGAACAAGAGAAACTGAGACAAAGGCCAGACAAAACGAACTAAAATCACACAGAGTGTGACGGTGCTTGGCCGACCATAGAAATAAAAAGGGAAAAGCCAACCACATAAAACACATTAAAAAATCAGTTTAAAACCGGAGGCCAAAGGCCAGAATCAACACAAAACAATAAGATAAAACAGACTTAGATTAAATGATAAAAACCCCCTGCCCGAATAAAACGTAAAACTAAGTCAGCCGTACCAGAGTCATCTGTTAGAAGGGCAGGGAGCGTGTCAGGCTGTGCGAACGACTGCCTGAGCACAGCTAACAGCGGACACTCCAATAAAATATGGACCACAGAGAAAACGGAGCCGCAGCGACACAGAGGTGCGTCCTCACGGCGCAATAAGTGGCCGTGCGTAAGCCGAGTGTGCCCAATGCGCAGCCGGCAGAGGACAGACTCCTTGCGGGAAACCCACATGGACGACCACCACACAGTCGTCGTCGCCTTGAGTTGACAGAGTTTGTTGGGCGTAGGCAGATTGTGCCATTCAGCGTCCCAAACCGAAAGAACTGCGCGGCGTAAGACTGCCCGCAAATCATTCTCCGGGAGGCCAATCTCCAGAGATGATTTACTTGTGGCCTCTTTCGCCAGGCGGTCAACATTCTCATTGCCCGGGATACCGACATGACCGGGGGTCCACACAAAGACCACAGAGCGGCCGCAATGGGCAAGAGTATGCAGGGACTCTTGGATAGCCATCACCAGACGGGAACGAGGGAAACACTGGTCGAGAGCTTGTAAACTGCTCAGGGAATCGCTACAGATAACGAAGGACTCACCTGAGCAGGAGCGGATATACTCTAGGGCACGAAAGATGGCGACCAGCTCAGCAGTGTAAACGCTGCAGCCAGCCGGCAAGGAACGTTGTTCGGAATGATCCCCTAGAGTTAGCGCATAACCGACTCGACCAGTGACCATCGAGCCGTCGGTGTAAACAATTCCAGAGCCCTGAGAGGTGGCCAGGATGGAATAAAAGTGGCATCAGAAGGCCTCCGGAGGGACGGAGTCCTTCGGGCTCTGTGCCAAATCGAGCCAAATGCAATGGCGAGGCACACACCATGGGGGCGTGCGCAGAGGTGCCCAGAAAGGAGGTGGAACTGGGAAAAACCCAAGCCCAGAGAGGAGCTCTTTGACGCGTACGGCGATCGGACAACCCGCCCGGGGCCGATGGTCTGGCAGATGGACGACTGACTGCTGGAACAGGACAAGGTAATTTGGATGCTCGGGCAAGCTAAAACATGGGCAGCATAAGCAGCCAGTAATTGCTGGCGTCGGAACCACAGTGGAGGGACACCTGCCTCCACTAGTATGCTGTCCACAGGGCTGGTGCGGAAAGCACCAGTGGCAAGGCGTATCCCGCTGTGGAGAATTGGGTCCAGCACCCGCAATGCAGATGGGGATGCTGAGCCATAAGCCAGGCTACCATAATCCAGACGGGACTGGATTAATGCCTGGTAGAGCCGCAACAGGGTAGGTCGGTCGGCGCCCCAGCGGGTGTGGCTCAAGCATCTCAGAGCGTTTAGATGTCGCCAACACGCCTGTTTAAGCTGCCGGATATGAGGCAGCCAAGTCAACCGGGCATCGAAAACCACCCCCAAAAACCTGTGTGATTCCACCACCGAAAGAAGTTCTCTGGCAAGATAAAGCCACGGCTCCGGGTGGACAGTACGTCGGCAGAAATGCATAACGCAGGTCTTGGCTGCCGAAAACTGGAACCCATGAGCTACAGCCCAAGACTGCGCCTTCCGGATAGTGCCCTGTAGCTGACGTTCAACAGCTGCAATGCCAGTAGAGCTGTAGTAAAGGCAGAAGTCGTCAGCATACAGGTAAGCGGAGACAGAATTTCCCACGGCCGCAGCGAGCCCGTTAATGGCTATTAAAAACAGGCAGACACTTAAAACAGAATCCTGTGGCACACCGGTCTCCTGGACGCGGAAGGTACGATACGACAGAAAATTTCGGATAAAGATCGGCAGAGGGCCCCGAAGACCCCATCCATGAAGCATAGAAAGGATGTGATGACGCCATGTCGTATCGTACGCGTTCCGCATGTCGAAAAAGACAGGGACCAGGTGCTGACGGCGGGCAAAGGCAGTACGGATGGCCGACTCCAGGCTCACCAGATTGTCGGCGGCGGAGCGGCCTTTACGGAACCCACCCTGAGACGGAGCCAGAAGGCCCCGACACTCCAGTACCCAATTCAAGTGCCGGCTCACCATCCGTTCAAGCAACTTGCAAAGAAAGTTGGTGAGGCTAATGGGACGGTAGCTGTCCAGCTCCAGACGGCTCTTTCCAGGTTTCAAAACGGGGATGACAGCGCTTTCCCGCCATTGCGATGGAAACTCCCCCTCGACCAAAAGACGGTTGTAAAGATCGAAGAGGCGCCGCTGGCAGTCCACTGAAAGGTGTTTCAGCATCTGACAGTGGATGCCATCTGGCTCAGGAGCGATATCAGGGCAAGCGGCTAGGGCACTGCAAAATTCCCACTTACTGAATGGAGCATTGTAAGATTCTGGGAGGTGGGTGCGAACGAAAGGCTCCGACATTCCATCCGCTCTTTTATGGAGCGGAAGGCCTGGTGGTAATTTGCAGAAGCGGAACTCATAGCAAAATGCTCTGCTAAGCGGTTTGCAATGACGTCGGAGTCTGTACAAACTGCTCCATTCAGCGAGAGCGCAGGGACGCCGTCAGGGGTCCGATAGCCGTAGACGCGTCGAATCTTGGCCCAGACCTGCGATGGAGTGACATGGAGGCCAATGGTGGACACATACCGCTCCCAGTACTCCTTCCTGCCTTGGCGGATAAGGAGGCGGGCCCGCGCACGCAGCCGTTTGAAGGCGATAAGGTGGTCTATAGAGGGATGTCGCTTGTGACGCTGGAGCGCCCGCCGGCGATCTTTAATCGCGTCAGCGATCTCAGGCGACCACCAAGGCACAACCCTCCGCCGAGGGGACCCAGAAGAACGGGGAATGGCAGATTCAGCGGCAGTAGCGATGCCGGTGGTGACCGATTGAAGTGGGGACTGGGGTCCCCAGTGGTTTAGTGTGTGCTGCTCCTGAGGTAGATGGTGTGGGAGCAACAGCGAGAGAAGGGGCCCCCATCGTCAAGGGGGCAGGTGAGGTCCTCTGACTCTGAGAGCTGACTGTATGTCTTGCAGCTGAAGGAGCTGGAGTAGGAGTGACAGTGGAGGCATAAGATGACATCATGCACACGGGATGTAGCCATTCTAATTTCCACTTAGCCTCAGTGTAGGTCAGTCGGTGCAGGGTCTTATATTCCATGATTTTGCGTTCTTTCTCTAAGATACTGCAGTCCGTCGAGCAAGGGGAATGCTCACCACAGATGACACAGACGGGAGGTGGAGCACATGGAGTATCGGGATGAGATGAGCGTCCACAATCTCGACATGTGAGGCTAGAAGTACAGCTGGAGCGCCCGCTGGCGATCTTTAATCGCGTCAGCGATCTCAGGCGACCACCAAGGCACAGCCCTCGACCGAGGGGACCCAGAAGAACGGGGACTGGCAGATTCGGCGGCAGTAGCGATGCCGGTGGTGACCGATTGAACCACCGCATCAATGTCATCACTAGAGAGAGGCTCAATAGCGGCAGTGGCGGGAAACAAGTCCCAGTCAGCCTTATTCATAGCCCATCTGCTGGGGCGCCCAGAAGAGTGACACTGTGGTAGTGACAGAAAGATCGGAAAGTGGTCACTACCACACAGGTCGTGATGCACACTCCGTTGGACAGACGGTAAGAGGCTAGGGCTACAGATTGAAAGGTCAATGGCGTTGTATGTGCCATGCGCCACACTGAAGTGTGTGAAGGCACTATCATTTAAAATCGGGATATCGAGCTGCGACAATAAATGCTCAATGGTGGCGCCTCGACCTGTTGCCACTGACCCACCCCACAGAGGGTTATGGGCGTTGAAGTTGCCCAGGAGCAAGAAAGGTGGTGGCAATTAGGCTATCAGCGCAGCCAGGACATGCTGCGAGACATCACCATCCGGTGGAAGGTAAAGACTGCAGACGGTAACAGCCTGTGGCGTCCACACCCAAACAGCGACAGCCTCTAAAGGTGTTTGGAGAGGGACAGACTCGCTGTGCAGAGTGTGAAGGACATAGAGGCAGACGCCACCAGACACCCTTTCATATGCTGCCCGGTTCTTATAATAACCGCGATAGCCACGGAGGGCGGGGGTTCGCATTGCTGGAAACCAAGTTTCCTGAAGAGCAATGCAGGAAAAAGGGTGAAAGCTGATAAGTTGGCGGAGTTCAGCGAGATGGTGGAAGAAACCACTGCAGTTCCACTGGAGGATGGTATTGTCCATGGCGGAGAAAGGCGTGACGGGACAGGGAAGGCAGATTACGCCGCTGGGTCACCGGCTGCCTACAATGGAGCACCCATGCAAGTGCTATTCATTGCGTCTGAGGGACCGGCGAGATCGAGGTCCTCAGCGGACGCAAGGATCTCCACCTCATCGTCAGATGCAGAGCTTTTAGGTAGCGGTGGAGTAGGTGCCACTGCAAGTGTCTTGGTCTTACAGTCTTCAAAGCCGTTTTCTCTCGCTGTTCCTTTGGTTGCCATTGTTGAGAGGGCGTATTGGAGGCAGTCTCCGGGTCCGAAGAGGATCGCGAAGCCTGTCGACCAGCGACCTGTGGCTTCTTCAGCCACTGGTTGGTGTCTGCTGTGCCGCTGTTAGGAACCTTGGAAGGGAGTGACCCAAGGGATCCCTTCCGAGCGAGAGAAGCTGAAGAAGACTTACGCTTCTCCGGCTTAGAAGTGGGGACTGGGGTCCCCAGTGGTTTAGTGTGTGCTGCTCCCGAGGTAGATGGTGTGGGAGCAACAGCGAGAGAAGGGGCCCCCATCGTCAAGGGGGCAGGTGAGGTCCTCTGACTCTGAGAGCTGACTGTATGTGTTGCAGCTGAAGGAGCTGGAGCCGGAGTGACAGTGAAGGCATAAGATGACATGATGCATACGGGATGTAGCCGTTCAAATTTCCGCTTTGCCTCAGTGTAGGTCAGTCAGTCCAGGGTCTTATATTCCATGATTTTGAGTTCTTTCTGTAAGATACTGCAGTCCGGCGAGCAAGGGGAATGAGGCTCTCCATAGTTGACACAGACGGGAGGCAGAGCACATGGAGTATCGGGATGAGATGGGCGTCCACAATCTCGACATGTGAGGCTAGAAGTACAGCGAGAGGACATGTGACCGAACTTCCAGCATTTAAAACACCGCATCGGGGGAGGGATATAGGGTTTGACGTCACATCGGTAGACCATCACCTTGACCTTCTCTGGTAATGTATCACCCCCGAAGGCCAAGATGAAGGCACCAGTACCAACCTGATTGTCCCTCGGACCCCGATGAACGCGCCGGACGAAATGTACACCTCGGCGCTCTAAATTGACGCGCAGCTCGTCATCAGACTGCAAAAATAGGTCCCGATGGTAAATAATACCCTGGACCATATTTAAACTCTTATGTGGGGTGATGGTAACGTTAACATCCCCCAACTTGTCACAAGCAAGTAACCTGCGTGGCTGGGCAGAGGATGCCGTTTTTATCAAAACTGACTCAGAGCGTATTTTGGACAAGCCCTCCACCTCCCTAAACTTGTCCTCTAAATGCTCTACAAAGAATTGAGGCTTCACGGATAGAAACGAGTCACCATCAGCTCTGGTACAGACGAGATACCTTGGCGAATACACGTCACTCTCATTCATTGCCTTTCGTTCCTCCCATGGTGTGGCCAGGGATGGGAACGATTTGGGGTCATAAATGTTAGCTTTAAAATGAGCCCTCGAAAGCTTAGAGACTGCTGGTGGCTGGCCGCCAGCGAGAGATGATGTACCACGCTTCATTGCGGCTCATCCGCCCTGATGCCACCTACTCCGACCAAGGGCCCTCCCCACGGGCGCCACCCAGCCACAGCAATAGGAACCTGGCAGGATGGCCATTGCCAGGAGTCCTGATGCCCCAGGGAGATGGGCATCTACTCCTTGGCATATGTGGGGAGTTAACGGCGCAGGCATTAGTAGAGCGATCCCTGTGTTGTCAGGGGGCTACAACCAACAGGGTACATGGCGGCCCCACCACAACAGACTGGCTACCATGCTGGATCTTAGGTGCAAAACTGTCCAAGGTGGTCGTCGCAGTTAAAAGCAACACCGCAGAGTGCAGCGTGGTAATCGCACCCAGGGACGTATCCTCGCCCAAGAGATGGAAAACGAACGGGACACCATTGCAACGACGAAAAAGCTGGCTAAAGGTCTCAATGCACGACGGATACAGTGCATCATGTAAGGCGCCCTTCCCCAATTGGCTCGCTCTTCGGAATAATTTAGAAAGATGGAGGTCAAACCCAAGAGGGGACCATCACATAAGGCCGAAACATTTGAGACTCCATTTAGTCACCTCTTACGACAGGCAGGAATACCATGGGCCTATTCTAACCCCCGAACCCGCAGGGGGGAATTGCCTTTCGCTCCCCGTATTTTACCCCTCCCACCTTCAGAATTTGAAGGTAATCTGTATATGCACAAAATAGATGGAATCATAACTATTACGTTTCACCTGCTGCCCCAATTTTTCGGCTTTACATTATTGGATAGAGTTGTATGATGTCCTCATGAGGGATATCGTGCGCTATTCAGTAAAAGCATACATACTTCTCACTAGAATGCGTGTAGTAGAACTGTTTTCAGTCATGAGTCCAGCTTCGAACTGAGCACCGATGACCAGCAAAGTCGTGTATGGTGAAATACAAACTTGACTGTTGACTGCCTACAGCCCAACAACCAGGAGTGTTATTCTGGGGTGTCAGTTCGTTTCACAGCAGTAGCTCTTTGGTTGTCATCCAACGACACTATTACAGCGCAGTGGTACGTCACGGTAACCTATGCCCTGCTGCCCTTCATGGCAAACCATCCTCGGCTTACATTTCAGAAAGATAATGGACGCCCGCCCACGGTGCGAGTTTCTAGTGCTTGTCTTCGTGCTCGCCAAACCCGACCTCGCCCCGCAATGTTGCCGGATGTCTCTGCAATGGAACACGTTTCGAGCATTACAGGTAGAGTTCTCCCACTATTTCGAGACATAGTTTGGCACCATATTTCTCTGGCCTACATCAAACAATTCTGTCAGTCACTGACAAGTTGAAGGTAAGGGCCAGAGGTGAACCAATGCGTTATTGACTTGCTCAGTTTGTGAAGGCTTTTCTTTTGAATACAGCATCCAATTCTATTCCAAGTTTTTTGCATGTGTTCCATGTGCATGTACATCACATCTACAGATTTCCCTTCCATTCGGTAATCCTTCGTGGCGAGTCGTTCGTTTTGGCTTAGAATGCATTTAGGAAACATCATTTGCAAAGGAGTAGAAGATGTAGCATGCACAAATAAGGAAACTGGATATAAATGGACAATGTACGGAGTGAGTTGTTATCTAATAGGATAGACTATCATGCAAACTAAAATCTATCCAGAAATATTTTAGAAAGGATGAGAGAGCCTGTAATGGTTGTGATAACGTACGGGTACGCAAAGTCATTTGGCTCGTGGAGAAATAAAAGACACCTGGAAATGATGAAATTTCAATATGAATCGCTAAGCTAAGTAATACAAGAGAAGATATGTACAAAGTTTGTATGGTGTAGAACACTAACCTAATACTGTGACAATGGTGTTATTACCTCTACATTACAAAAAAGGAGATAGTCGGAACCTAAGCAATTCTTCACATATCAGAGTTCTCTCCACACTGTAACAAGATATTCACAAAAACTATTATCACTGTCTGGAAAACGAAATCAACTGGGCCTTAAAATGGCCAAGGAACAAGCTTACAGAAGAATGGGGAACTAGCAGTAAATGGCAGTCTGGTGGCTGAATAGCGAGATAAGGATATCATGTAGAACAAAGTGGGAATTATATCAAAATGTTAGAAGTAGTCACAATCAAGCTACAGTAGCCCATTACAAACCGTGCTGTAAGGTGCTTAAAAATGTTATTAGGAAGACAAAGAGTATGTGGTATGCAAATAGAATAGCTTATTCACAGGATAAAATTAAAACAATGTGGTGAGTTTTGAAGGAAGTGACGGGTCAGCAGCGTTTCGTCGACGATATAGTCATTTCGTAGTAAAAATATTTCTGTTACTGATAAATTAGATATATGTATAGTATTGAACAATCATTTTCTGAGAATTGCGAATGAATGAAACAAAAATTTAGATTCTACAGGGAATCATATAACTCTCTTGGCCAATGCCTTTCCAAGACTGATGTCTGAAATATTCCTCTGTGATACAGAGAAGGGGGAGACTGAATCAATAATTAAATCACTGAAGACACTCATGGATATGATGGCGTTCCTAACACTATATTAAAGTAGTGTGCTCCACATGTTAGCCCTGTACTTATCCATATTTGTAATTTTTCCTTTAAGAAAGATTAGTTACCTGAACAACTAAAATACTCTGTGATATACCCACTAAATCCGCTGGGCAGAACAGGTGATAGGATTGTGGAAAGGGCCAAATAAGGTAGCTCTCAGTTTCACTTCAAAATTGTAATTTATTGTAATCTAATAACACATTTAAAGCAAAACGGCACGTAGCCGAACTTTTAGAACTACGAATTTCAATATCTGATTAGTTCATGGCTGAAGGCCTCCAAAAAGAAATCTTAAAAATCAGCAAGATAAATTTCAAGTGACTGGAGACACGCAGTTAAAACTGCATATATATATATATATATATATATATATATATATGGTGTTACAAGTGTTACAAAAAGGTACAGCCAAACTTTCAGGAAACATTCCTCACACACAAATAAAGAAAAGATGTTATGTGGACATGTGTCCAGAAACGCTTAATTTCCATGTTAGAGCTCATTTTAGTTTTGTCAGTATGTACTGCTCAATGGAGCACGCTATCATGATTTCATACGGGATACTCTACCTGTGCTGCTAGAACATGCGCCTTTACGACACAACATGTGGTTCATACACGATGGAGCTCCTGCACATTTCAGTCGAAGTGTTCGTATGCTTCTCAACAACAGATTCGGTGACCGATGGATTGGTAGAGGCGGACCAATTCCATGGCCTCCACGCTCTCCTGACCTCAACCTTCTTGACTTTCATTTATGGGGGTATTTGAAAACTCTTGTCTACACAACACCGGTACCAAATGTAGAGACTCTTCGTGCTCGTATTGTGGACAGCTGTGATACAATACGCCATTCTCCGGGGCTGCATCAGCGCATCAGGGATTCCATGCGACGGAGAGTGGATGCATGTATCCTCGCTAACGGAGAACATTTTGAACATTTCCTGTAACAAAGTGTTTGAAGTCACGCTGGTACGTTCTGTTGCAGTGTGTTTCCATTCCATGATTAATGTGATTTGAAGAGAAGTAATAAAATGAGCTCTAACATGGAAAGTAAGCGTTTTCGGACACATGTCCACCTAACATATTTTCTTTCTTTGTGTGTGAGGAATGTTTCGTGAAAGTTTGGCTGTACCTTTTGTAACACCCTGTATATATATATATATATATATATATATATATATCAGCGATCTCAGAAAGATATCAGGGTATCAGTTAGTTGAATGTAGTCAATTACAGTCATTGGAAAAGGAATGGACAAGGTACATGGACACAGTACTAGAAGTGGTTAAAGAATGTCTTGGAACAGTAGTGTGTAAAAGTAGGATGATGCATGACCACACCATGAACCACACACACACACACACACACACACACACACACACACACACACACACACACACACACACACATATATATATATATATATATATATATATATATATATTTGTATGTGTGTGTGTGTGTGTGTGTGTGTGTGTGGTTCAAGGTGTGAGTTCCTGTAGTCATGTCCTAGTTCATCAACCACGGGCAATGTATGAGTGGCCAAGTAAGTGGTCCCGACAGTCGGGATACCAGTTACTTTGGAATAGGGCTGGGCATCTCGGACATATTCTGAGTCGTGGTCACCTTTGTGCTCATACGGCAAAGACTACCAAATCCACCGGTTAGTCCCTCAGCCGTTAGGGGTAAAACCCAATGGGACTCGGGGCAAGTAAGGCTAGCAACATGCTTCCGTGGTACCTTAAATATGATGATGGCAACAATCAGAGCAAAATGCCTCGGACCTTTGGAGGTGACGGAGTCCCACATCTAACTGACAAACCAGGGACTCCTAAGATACGACTTGGCAAACAAATGGTAATGAGATAGGGAGCTATTAATATCAATGGGGGCTACTCTTGGAAGAAGGTCGAGCTGCCAGAGGCTGCAAGTAAAATGGGGCTGGACGTTTTGTAAGTAGGCTGTTTATGTTTTCTCTATGGAAGTAGGCTGTTTATGTTTTCTTATTGGCAACGTTACGTAGCGCTCAATATGAAAATCACTGGCTGTGATGTGTGCAGTCTGTGGCTGCTTTGCATTGTTGTAATACTCGCCATTGTAGTGTTAGGCAGCTGGATGTGAACAGCGCGTAGCGTTGCGCAGTTGGAGGTGAGCCGCCAGCAGTGGTGGATGTGGGGAGAGAGATGGCGGAGATTTGTAATTTGTCATGAACTGCTATATTTATATATGATGATATCAAGGTAAATACATTGTTTGTTCTCTATTAATATCTTTCATTTGCTAACTATCCCTATCAGTAGTTAGTGCCTTTAGTAGTTTGAATCTTTTATTTAGCTGGCAGTAGTGGCGCTAGCTGTATTGCAGTAGTGGGAGAAACGAAGATTATTGTGAGGTAAGTGATTTGTGAAAGGTATAGTTTAATGTTAGTCAGGGCCATTCTTTTGTAGGGAATTTTGAAAGTCAGATTGCGTTGCGCTAACAAAATATTGTGTGTCAGTTTAAGCACAGTCCTGTATAAATTGTTCAAAGGGGACGTTTCATATGTCGACCCTTAGCCGAGGATACCTCACTGGAATCTTCTGATTTTTCTTGTAGTTTGTGTAATTAGTGTAGATTTTGTTTATTGCTAGCGCGTAATTATAGAGAGAATTTCCTTTGTAGTTGCAGTCTTTCATTGTTGTATAGTAAAACAGTTGTGACATGCATGTAGATTTGCACTAAGTATTTCGCAGCTGCGCTTGCAATTAACTAGATATTATTTTCAGTGCTATGTTAATGTGTTCTCTTATTTTTGATCTTCAAATTGTGTTTTTCTGTGTTGTCGTGTGAAATACTGTGACAATAATGGCGTGTGAAAAACGTAATACTAGGCTCCAAAGTAAACTGAGAAATGACAGTGAAAATGAAAGCAGTGTGTTAGCGCCACCGAGTAATGAATTAACTGATGTTCAAAGTAGAAATTTGGTAATCGTGCATAGGGAAATGGAGCGGGCGGCAAACAATGGCACGGACAGTGAAACAATTAGTGAAGAGGGAAGCATTATCGATCGATCGGTCGGCAACAGCTCGCCTCAGGAATCCGAAATGACAGGACACAATTTTGCAAATACTGTAGATTCAGGTTTTGCGTCCTCACCGTTTTCTCAAATGAGTCAAGACACATTTTCCGCTTGTCAAAATGTGAATGTTGCCGGTGCAAATTCACTGCCGAAAAGCACTGAGGAACATGTTTCAGACACCAGTGCATTGTTATTACAGTTAATGCAACAAATGGGACAAAAGCTTGAAAAGTTAGACACAATGGAACAAAATCTTCAAAAGTTAGACACAATGGAACAACACCAGAGACAAACACAGCAACAGTTAGACGCAATGGGACAAAATCTTCAAAAGTTAGACACTACACTTGAACAAACACTTGAAGATTTAACCACTGAGTTACATAACATCGAATCGAAATGTCAAAAGGTCTGTAATGACGTAAAAACTCAAATTTGTGAGCATTTTCAACCTATTTTTTCGCGGCATGAAAATGCATTACGGAATCACGAAGCAGCCATAAAAGAACTGCAAACTATTGTTCATGAAAATCATGAGACCTTGCAAGCTAAATTTGACTCAGTTGCATCTACCGATTCGGTTACGCAACTTGCAAAAACTCAGGAAAACTTAAAGGACACAGTAGATACTCTGAAACTTGGTTCAGAAAAACATACGGAGGAAATAATTTAACTATCGGATAAAGTAGCTGAACTTTCAGATCAGTTCACTAACTTATCTACAAAGGTAGATGATGATTTGAATGACACAAGACCTGTAGCCTTCACTGACACTGAAGAGTGCGAACAAATTAGGAAATTCAAACAAAATCAGAATCAGATTAATACGCAACACCAAAGAGAAATCCGGAAAGTACAATATCAGCTGACACAGTTAATACAAGAATTACGTATTTCAGAGGATACTCGCGCCCCAACACGGGAAGAGGGACTTAGAAATACGGAAAAGACGCAAAATAATAACACAGGGCATTTCGGAAGTTATGAAAGAAACTGGCAATGTGCACCGAATTTCGAGATGGAACGGCCGACACGACCTAACAATGACCGATATGCGACTCGCCGACATGATGATTTTGACTATAAGCTGTTCATTACTACACGTAAATTCAAAACATTTAAGAATTCTGGCAACGACATTAATCCACAAGCATGGCTCCATCAATTCTCTCATTGTTTTCCTCCCAACTGGTCGTTAGAACACAGATTAGAATTTATGTGTGGCTACTTGGAGAATGAACCAGCTGTAAGAATGCGATCGGTAATTCACGATTGCCACAGTGAAGGAGAGTTTTACCATGCCTTCCTCTCAGCATATTGGTCTCAAGCCACACAAGACCGCGTAAAACATGACATCATAATGATGAAACATTTCGAACAATCTGAATTCTCCAGTCTTGTGAAATATTTTGAAGACATGTTGCACAAGAATCAATATCTTTCAAACCCATACAGCCCCTCAGAACTCATCCGCATTTGCTTACTCAAAATGCCTGAACATTTACGACATATTATTTTAGCAGGACGTTGCAAAGATGACATTGAAGCATTTCAGGGTCTGTTACAAGAATTGGAAATTGACACTGACAATCGGGGAACGCGGAAACAGGAGCACAACAATTACAGGTCACATCTGTCACAATTCCGTGACGACAGAAGCAATAACTGGACACGACAAGCCTATTCTTACAACGCAAATCGTGACCAAAACAGACACCACCCATATGACAACCGTTGGCAGAGTAGTAATAACTACAGGGAAAGATCACCTCTCCGTGGTAATGACTATCACAGAGACAATAAGAGAAACAGACAATATGGGAACCAAAATAAATACTATCAAGGGAGGCAGAATAACTTTAGACGCAATGGTCCAACGCGCAGTTACGATTCAGGGACAAATTCTCCACCACTTAACCGACAAGAAAGGAACTACAGGAACTACCGACATGACGACAGACGATGTGATCGTAACGACAGACCTGAATTGCATCAGAACTGGCGGGATTTAAACAGGGCAGGGCCCGCTCGTCACGGTGAATTTGTAGACGTTAGGTCTCCAAATCCCAATAACGACGCTCGCCAACAAAGAGACAATAGGCAATGACTCACACCGCTGGCAGCCACAAAACGTTCTTATGACACTAACGACGCAGCTGCCGTAGCTAGTTATTACGTAAAAATGGAAGACATTAGGGACATCTTACTCCAAGAACACGACGTAAAACATAACAACATTGCATATCCTGTGATTCACATTACAGTAAATGACGTAAAATTTACGGCAGTACTTGACTCTGGCAGTCCCATTTCAGTAATCAGTGAAACAGCCTTTAGCAAATGCAACAAATCGAACGATTGCCCCACACTTCCGTTACGTAAGATTAAATTGCAAGGTGCAATCTTTGGAAAAAGTGTAGATGTACGCCAACAAACCAACCTAGAATTCTTTTGTCAAAGCCACAGCTTCTCTATGAACTTTCTTATTGTTCCATTATTGTCGACGGAAATTATACTGGGAGTAGACTTTTTAAATGAATACAAAGCAATCTTAAGCTTTCACGATGCTGAAATAAGTTTAGAAAAAGAAGGTAAGTCAGTAGCTTTGAAATTTGAAGATTGGCTCTCAAACCATGACGAGGAAATTAATCGGCTTTACCTTCTGTTAGACAACAGTTCGGAGTTTTCGACGGAACTTGACACTAACAATCACTCTGCAAGTACTGACAGGGATGACATCGACGGCATATTTGAAATATCCTCAGGGGGGTACACGCTTACTTTGTGTACCATGTGTGTGGCAACCACAAGGAACCCTAGCTAATATGGTATTTGCTTATACAACTTTACACATAGGTACCATATTTCTCTAACACAGAATTACACAGCTATCTGATCATTTAACTGAGAGATAAATTTTTTTTATTACATCAGTGACATATGTTTACGCAATTACAGAGTTGGATTACTTCACACTTACGAAATTGTATTTTGTCTGTACTTTGTAAACTGTTCATATTTTTCGGAACCATTGTGATACTATGAGAGCTTTGAATGATATATTTGGTATGAGATCATGATTTTTAAAGTACGTTTGAGGTAGATGACACTATTGAAATGAGCAGAGAATTTTTTTTACGTTTTGAAATTATTGGAGGAAGTTACGACGATTTTGAGATTTGACTGAAGTGTTATGATGTTATTATTACGACGATGATGTGTACTATGCTGTTGAGGTATGTTTATGATAAATAAGCTGATGCTATATGAGGAATCTGATTATGCTATGTAGCTATTATGATGAAATATTGAAGACGTGTTGATGAATATGAATATGTATATGTGTAATAAGGTAAGGAATAAGGAGTAGGGGTTAGGGACTCTGATTTATGAAAAGGTTGTTGGAAACCAAGAATTGTACTTTAAGAGTTATGAAATGTGTGACTGTATCACAATGCTGACGAATGTTTTTTTTTGGACACTTATATTTATAGGATTTTGTTTCTACAGATTTGCAACACATATTTATAGGATTTTGTTTCTACAGATTTGCAACGCATATTTATAGGATTTTGTTTCTACAGATTTGCAACGCTAATTCTTGACCTGTGAAATATTTTTATATGAGACTGCCACGGTAGCAGAAACTGCTGTCGTAAATATTTCCGTACGAAAGTTAAGTGACCACCTGCACATAATGCGTCGTGGGCACCCAGCTACGCGACAAACACGTGGAGAACAAGCCATTAGTGCCTTTCAGAGACAGAGGTGGAGAAATAAGAAAAGGGAGGCCATTAAACTCGCTGTTGACATTCCTTTGTAGAGGGCATCGCTAATGCGACACTCTCGTTACTTGAAAACATATGATTTTTGTAATGCGTTGTGGGCACACAGCTGTGTCAAACACCTGGAGAACAAGCCATTAGGGTGTGCCTTTCATCGCTAATGCGACACCCTCGTTACTTGAAAACGTATGATTACTCGCACTTTGTGCTAATTACTGAAATGCTTATGAATTGATGGGAAATATTCGTACATCTGCACACCTGATTATGACAAGTGTCTTTCTCTGAGAGTTGAGTGCTACTGACTTACGAAATGCCACATGACTATTGAATGATATTTTTATGCTTTGGTTTGCGTAATTGCTTATTTCATTTGATATCTGGTTTCCAGCTGTGTTGCAGCATTGCTTTTATAAAATGAAATGCATTTGTTAATGTGAACACTTTCTGTCAACAGATCTATTAAATAATTATTTTATGATCCACATTCTTTAAAAAAGGAGCACTTGGATAGGAAAGAACAATAAGAAGGAACTAGTAACTGCATACATAATATTCTTTTCAAGTACATGGTAATATTTCTTTTACAATAAGTTGTTGTGGTGCATCACTTTAATTACTTAGACATTAAGATGTGATTATACATTTCCCTTATCTGCATTGTTGTTTTTACTGTAATATTTTTTCTGCTTGAGCTATGTCATGTTTAGATATAAGTTATTGCATTTGCTGTTGCTGTTTGCCAGGCATAGTGCTACTAAATTTCACATTACATTACTCTGTTAAGCCAGTTTTACAACTGATTTTTTTTGTTGCTGCTCATTGGCTCATATTAGTTGTAATTTTGCATTTTATCTGTTAATTTAGATTTACTGCTGCTTGCTTTGCACTCTGCATTTTTTTTGTCATTGCTATTTGGGTTAATTGTTTTACGTGCTGCTGCATTGCCTCGTCCCTTAGTTTAATATCTGAGCTCAGTAGATTTAAGTTAGCTTAAGAGGGGGTAGACTATATAAGAAACGAACTATGGAGAATAGGGAAAGAATGCTTTGAAAGTTATATGAAAACGATTTGGGCCCAAATGAGTATTGTACAATCAGAAATAATTATTTTGAAAGAAATATGAATAGAATACAGAAAGCAGGTATAGATAGGACTTTTTGGGAATAATGACGAATGAAGGGAGATCTCCGAGAAATAATGCAAAATACTGCAGTACAACAAACCCTGTCCTTTCTGTTTGTGTTATCCCACTATATGTTTGTGTACCCTTGTGTATTTGTTTTCTTCCTGTCTCTGTGTAGTTTCATAGAATTTTTTCTTCTTTTAATATTAAGCTACATTCACTATGATGAGGAATACTGTTATCCTCGAATATACTTGGCATTAATAATATGTTATTTACTTTGTAAAGATGTTAGATATTATTAATTCTGTTCCGTTTAATGCTCATGTGTGAAGTTGATGTTTCGAAAGTTACTCTGATCTTTTATGTATGTACTCATGTCATAATTCCTGTAACACTGATGTCTATGTTAGTTCGATTCTTTTGTAATGCCTGTACTACTAATGTTATCTGTATTGTTATGTACTTTAATGATGTATTTTGTACCTTTGTAATTGTATTCTCATGTTATAAAATTGTAATTGACACCAGTTCATCTTATTATTAACTTGTAAGTTACATTTCACTGCACACGTTTCTGTTGGTCATAGTATATGGACAATATGTGAGAAGTAGGGACTGATAGTGTTTGCACGTGTGTTACTAATTCAGCAAGGGACTGGATAACAGCATTGCTGGTTCTAAGGACAATTCCAAAAACTTTGTGAGTGCACAAGTGGTGGAATGTTTATGTTTTCTCTATGGAAGTAGGCTGTTTATGTTTTCTTATTGGCAACGTTACGTAGCGCTCAATATGAAAATCACTGGCTGTGATGTGTGCAGTCTGTGGCTGCTTTGCATTGTTGTAATACTCGCCATTGTAGTGTTAGGCAGCTGGATGTGAACAGCGCGTAGCGTTGCGCAGTTGGAGGTGAGCCGCCAGCAGTGGTGGATGTGGGGAGAGAGATGGCGGAGATTTGTAATTTGTCATGAACTGCTATATTTATATATGATGATATCAAGGTAAATACATTGTTTGTTCTCTATTAATATCTTCCATTTGCTAACTATCCCTATCAGTAGTTAGTGCCTTTAGTAGTTTGAATCTTTTATTTAGCTGGCAGTAGTGGCGCTAGCTGTATTGCAGTAGTGGGAGAAACGAAGATTATTGTGAGGTAAGTGATTTGTGAAAGGTATAGTTTAATGTTAGTCAGGGCCATTCTTTTGTAGGGAATTTTGAAAGTCAGATTGCGTTGCGCTAACAAAATATTGTGTGCCAGTTTAAGCACAGTCCTGTATAAATTGTTCAAAGGGGACGTTTCAGTTTTAGCTGTTAGTGACATTCGGGTAAGGGGTGAGAAAGAAGAAGAAGTGGGAGAATACAAGGTCTACTTGTCAGGAGTCAAAGCAGGAATAGCATAATGGGGTGTAGGGCTTTACATCAGGAAAGAAATGGAACCCAGCGTAGTTGCAATAAGGTATGTAAACAAACGACTGATGTGGATAGATTTGACAGTGTCTAGCAAGAAAATTAGGATTGTGTCAGTATATTCGCATTATGAAGGGGCTGATCAAGATAAGATGGATAGTTTTTATGAGGCACTCAGTGGTGTAGTTGTTAGAGTAAACGACAAGGACAGTGTTCTGCTCATGGGTGATTTTAACGCCAGGATTGGAAATCGAACAGAAGGGTATGAAAAGGTTATGGGTAAATTTGGAGAGGATATGGAGGCCAACAGAAACTGGAAACAACTCTTGGATTTCTGTGCCAGTATGGGCTTAGTAATCACAAACTCCTTTTTTAAACATAAGAACATTCACCGGTATACTTGGGAAAGCAGGGGAACCAGATCTGTCATTGACTATATAATAACAGATCAGGAATAATGTCTTGGAACAGTAGTGTGTAAAAGTAGGAGGAAGCAAACAGCTTGGTGGAATGACACAGTCAAGGCAGCCTGTAAAAGGAAAAAGAAGGCGTATAAAAAATGGCTACATACTAGAACTCAGGTAGACAGAGAAAGTTATGTTGAAGAAAGAAACAAAGCCAAACAGATAATTGCAGCATCCAAGAAGAAATCTTGGGGAGACTTTGGAAACGGGTTGGAAACATTGGGTCAAGCTGCTGGAAAACCATTCTGGAGTGTAATTAGCAGTCTTCGAAAGGGAGGTAAGAATGAAATGACAAGTATTTTGGACAGGTCAGGAAAATTGCTGGTGAATCATGTGGATGCGTTGGGCAGATGGAGGGAATATTTTGAAGAGTTGCTCAATGTAGGTGAAAATACGATCAGTAATGTTTCAGATTTCGAGGTGGAATGGGATAGGAATGATGATGGAAATAGGATCACGTTTGAGGAAGTGGAGAAAATGGTCAATAGATTGCAGTGCAATAAAGCAGCTGGGGTGGATGAAATTAAGTCGGAACTCATCAAGTACAGTGGAATGTCAGGTCTTAAATGGTTACACAGGATAATTGAAATGGTCTGGGAGTCGGGACAGGTTCCATCAGACTGGACAAAAGCAGTAATCATACCAATCTTTAAACATGGAAACAGAAAAGATTGTAACAACTACAGAGGTATCTCTTTAATCAGCGTTGTGGGTAAAATCTTCTCAGGTATTGTTGAAAGGAAAGTGCGAGTATTAGTTGAGGAGCAATTGGATGAAAATCAGTGTGGGTTTAGGCCTCTTAGAGGTTGTCAGGACCAGATCTTTAGCATACGACAAATAATGGAGAAGTGTTATGAGTGGAACAGGGGATTGTATCTATGCTTTAGAGATCTAGAAAAGGCATATGGCCGGGTTCCTAGGAGGAAGTGATTGTCTGTTCTACGAGATTATGGAATAGGAGGCAAACTTTTGCAAGCAATTAAAGGTCTTTACATGGATAGTCAATCAGCAGTTAGAGTTGACGGTAAACTGAGTTCATGGTTCAGAGTAGTTTCAGGGGTAAGACACGGCTGCAACCTTTCTCCAGTGTTGTTCATATTATTTATGGATCATATGTTGAAAACAATAGACTGGCTGGGTGAGATTGAGATATGTGAACACAAAATAAGCAGTCTTGCATATGCGGATGACTTAGTTGTGATGGCAGATTCGATTGAAAGTTTGCAGAGTAATATTTCAGAGCTAGATCGGAAATGTAAGGACTATGGTATGAAGATTAGCATCTCCAAAACGAAAGTAATGTCAGTGGGAAAGAAATATAAACGGATTGAGTGCCAAATAGGAGGAACAAAGTTAGAACAGGTGGACGGTTTCAAGTACTTAGGATGCATATTCTCACAGGATGGCAACATAGTGAAAGAACTGGAAGCGAGGTGTAGCAAGGCTAATGCAGTGAGCGCTCAGCTACGATCTACTCTCTTCTGCAAGAAGGAAGTCTATACCAAGACTAAGTTATCTGTGCACCGTTCAATCTTTCGACCAACTTTGTTGTATGGAAGCGAAAGCTGGAAGGATTCAGGTTACCTTATCAATAAGGTTGAGGTTACGGATATGAAAGTAGCTAGGATGATTGCAGGTACTAGTAGATGGGAACAATGGCAGGAGGGTGTCCACAATGAGGAAATCAAAGAAAAACTGGGAATGAACTCTGTTATATCCTAGCCAGTAATGCCACCCGAGCCGTCTGCCAAAAGGTTGGCAGCATCAAAGTCCGGACGCCGTCCGCATAAGCAGCGCCAGCGAGACAGGAAATCGCCGCAAGTCTGCACGCGCCACCGCTGGCTTCTGGTTTCTTAAGCGCTGGAGTCGCGAGCGCTAGGACAGTTCTGCATTCGCCGCTCAGTTGTATACTCGCCACCGAATTGGGTACTTGCTAGTCAGTTGTGTGTTCATCGCAGGAGAGTTGTTGTTTGTCGTCAGCCGACGCTGACCTAGCCGCTCCGACTCGAACTAGACAGATTTCTGTAGACACGGAGTTCACTACTGTGTTTCTGTATCTTCGTTAATAAAGATAAGTACCGACTTTTATTTAATCAGAGTGTTTGGGTTTTCATCTTTCTGTTCACTGTTCCAGCGGACCGGTCGGCCCGCTATTAAAAGTGTGGCGGTGACTTCGTAAGCCGTTTCTACAGCGAATTGTTTGTCGCTACGAACGCCGCCACAAAACTGGCGACGAGGGCTTCCGAACTCGTGTGCAGGGCTGGTTCAACTTGTTTCTGGTTATACTAATTATAGCGATAAAATTTTGGGTGCTGGTTTAATTTGTGTTCACTATGTCTGCCGAATTACAACAGTTGATCTTGTTACAGAGTCAGCAAATACAAAGTCTGGTGGAAGCAATCGCCAAACAAGCGGCTAATCCTCCAACACAAAAGGAACAAGCACAGGCAGCACCACCTTTCCGTGCTTTTGATGCATCAAGAGAAGAATGGCGAGAATATTTCGCGCAGTTGCAGGCGCACATGACAGTCTACAAAATCACGGGTACTGAGCGGCAGCTTTATTTAATTTCCACTGCACGCGTGGAAGTCTATCGACTACTTTGTAAGTTGTTCCCGGAATCCAAGCCAGAAGCTTTAGACTATGACGTTGTTGTTAACAAGCTTGCTGAGTATTTCGAGTCGCGAGTTCATGTGGCAGCAGCCAGACTCAAGTTCTTCAGATTAAAGAAACTGCCACATCAATCTAATAAACAGTGGTTAACAGATTTACGGGGCCTCACCCGTCAGTGCTGATTTAATTGTGTGTGTGGAGCTTCCTACAGTGATGTCATGTTACGAGACGCTATTACTCAAAACATTGCAGATTCTCGTATTCGTGCTGCTATCTTAAAGTTGCCTGGCCCGTCATTAGAGACTGTGATGAACATCATTGAAGCCCAAAATACTTTTGACTATGCTGAGTGTGAGTTAGATCAGCCATGTATTTCTCAAATTGCCTGTGCTAAGCAAGTTATGTCACGCCCGCGGCCCCACCGGCAGAGTCAGACTGTAAACACTCGCCGGCCGCGTCATGTTAAACACATTCGTCAGCCGCGTGTGCAAAATGATAGAGTTAAGTCTTGCCCTAAGTGTGTTCTTGCTCATCCTCGTGAACGTTGCCCATTAAGAAACGCGGTTTGTCACTTTTGTCAAAGGAAAGGACACATCCAGACTGTTTGTTTGCGTAAACGCAAGAACAATTCTAGTGCTGTCCAGCCCATGGATATTCATGTTCTTCAAAGCCACCCCGCCCAGAAGGCCGCGTTTAAAGACTCTTCCGCGGTTCGTGTGGGTAATAAACTTGTTCGCAATAAGCCACCCACCCAGCCCTCTGCTATGCGACCCAAGCGTAATTCAAACGTTGTAAAAAGTAATGTACAGACTGCAAGTGAAGCGGGAGTTGTTGTTCCACCCGCCCAACCCACGAGTTGTCGTAAGCAGCGAACACGCGCTAAACGCGCTGATTTTGTGTCTTCCGCCCCCACTGCACCGATCCAGAGACAGTGTAATAAACTATTTGTGAAGCTACGCATCCAGGATAAGACCTTCAATTTTCAATTAGACACTGGTGCGTCTGTGACTCTCATAAATGGTGCTACGTATGCGACTATCGGCCGCCCTAAACTTTCAGCGGCAAAACATTCTTTGGCTACTTATAGTGGAGAACAAATTCCTGTGTTAGGTGTATGTAGCGTGCCAGCCACATTCCGTAGCAATACAAAAACAGTTTCATTCACAGTGCTCCGCGCTAAAGACAGTGTAAACATTTTCGGATTAGACTGTTTTGACTTGTTTGGCCTGTCTATCCAAGACAATGTGTTCCACATTAATTCTGTTGTTGTTCCTCAAGACAGCATAACCGATTTGTGTAAACAATACAGTGCAATATTTAAAGACGAACTAGGTTGTGCTGCGAACTTTGCCGCTCATATTACGTTAAAAGATAATGCTCAGCCTCGATTTTTTCGTGCTCGTCCAGTGCCTCACGCCCTCCGGGCACCTGTAGAAGATGAACTTCGTCGTTGGCAAAACAACGGTGTTATTCAACCCGTTTCAGCGAGCCAGTGGGCTTCTCCCTTAGTTATTATAAAGAAACCGTCTGGCAAGTTACGTTTGTGTGCTGATTTTAAGTCGACAGTTAATCCTCAGACTGTCATTGATTCTTTTCCTTTGCCTCGACCGGACGAGCTGATGGATAAGTTAGGGGAAGCTCGTTTCTTTTCCAAAATTGATCTCCGTGAAGCATATTTGCAATCACCCCTCGACGAGCAATCACAACAGTATTTTGTCATAAACACGTCGTTGGGGTTGTTCCGTTTTCTGCGTTTGCCTTTTGGTTGTTCGTCAGCTCCAGCTGTTTTTCAGAGTTTTTTGTCACAACTTCTGGCTAATGTGCCATTGTGTTGCAACTATTTAGACGATATTGTTGTGTCCGGTCGGACGCCTGCTGAACATTTCCGTAATTTGGAGTGTTTGTTTACAGTGTTGTCTCAGGCAGGCCTACGTTGCAACATCGATAAATGTTCATTTTTGCTTACGGAGATGGAGTATCTGGGACATGTTATTAATGCTCAAGGCATTCATCCCTCCCAGTCACATTTAGCAGCTATTCGTGATTTGCCCGCCCCTCGCAATCTGCAGGAATTGCAAGCAGTTCTTGGCAAATTGACATATTATATTAGGTTTATACCTAATGCATCACAGATTGCTGCACCGTTGCATCGTCTCCGCCGTAAGAATGTTCCATTTGTGTGGTCAGCTGATTGCCAATCAGCCTTTCAGCAGCTTAAAGAGGCTTTATTGAATGATCGTTGTCTGGTCCATTACGACCCTAACAAGCCTCTGGTGTTAGCTTGTGATGCCTCTTCTTTCGGCCTCGGTGCTGTGTTGTCTCACCGAGTCGGTAACACCGAACGTCCTTTGCGTTCGCATCTAAATTGCTAAACAAAGCTCAGTGTAATTATAGCCAATTGGACAAGGAAGCGTTGGCTATTGTGTTCGGTGTCACAAAATTCCATCACTACCTCTATGGTAGACCATTCTATTTAGTAACAGATCACAAGCCCCTGACGTCACTGTTTCATCCGTCTAAACCAGTTCCTCAGCGGACAGCTCAGAGACTACAACGTTGGGCTCTTTTGTTATCACAATACCAGTATGAGATACTGTATCGCCCTACAGCTCAGCATGCAAACGCTGACGCGCTTTCTAGATTGCCGATTGCTGCGGATGATGTCTTCGATTCCTCTGACGACTCTTGCCATCAGATTGACGCCGGTGAGCATCAATCCCTCCGGGATTTTCCGATTGATTATCGTCAGGTGGCACGTGAGACAGCTACGGATCCTCATCTACTATTACGTTTTGTTCAACGTGGTTGGCCGTCCAAGGCAAAGGACATATCGGATCCTGTGGTTCGTCGTTATTATCCGCAACGTCATCTGTTGTCTGTTTCGCACGGAGTTTTGCTGTTACGCACCGAGAATGACCAGCTTCGTGTAGTGGTTCCCCAAGTGCTCCCATCCAAGGTCCTCGACTTGTTGCATCAAGGTCATTGGGGAGTGGTCCGCACCAAGCAGCTTGCCCGCCGTCATTGTACATGGATCGGCATTGATAAGCAGATTACGCAGATGTCTACAGATTGTTCGACGTGTGCCGAACACCAAGCTGCTCCGCCTCAACGCTATTTTGAGTGGTCACGCCCTGCCGGTCCCTGGCAGCGAGTACATATTGATTTCGCTGGTCCATATTGGCATTCTCGTTGGCTCATCGTGATAGATGCATTTAGTAATTTTCCGTTTGTTGTGCCCATGCAGTCTACAACGCCTGCACAAACTATACAGGCGTTGACTTCAATTTTTTGTATTGAGGGTCTTCCAGAAGTTTTAGTGTCTGACAATGGTCCACAATATACCTCTGCTGAATTTGAAAGTTTTTGTTCTGCCAATGGCATTCGCCATGTTCTTACTCCGCCGTTCCACCCTCAATCGAATGGTGCAGCGGAACGTTTTGTACGCACATTCAAGGATCATATGGATCGCCTTCGTGCTACGCACTCTCGTCAGCAGGCCCTCATCACGTTCCTGTCGTCGTACCGGACCACGCCACGCGACGGCCCTTCGCCTGCGGAGCTTCTCCACGGCCGTCGTCATCGCACCCTACTACGGTTGTTGCACACCCCGGATCGACCCGCCGCTTCTGAGCATCGCACGCGTTTTCAGCGCACAGCGCAACGACGCCGTTTTTTTCAGAGTTTATCACGGTCGCCGTCGTTGGGAACGTGGTACCGTGATAAGTGTCCAGGGTCGCGGTTTTTATACTGTTCAAGGTGCTACTGGGGTGCACAGGAGGCATCAGAGCCAGTTGCGCCGCGCTGGCCGCCCGGATTCTGCCGCTCGTTCTTTGTCCACAGATTTGGTCCGCGGCGGGTTCCAGCCGCGCCTTCCGACTTCGCTGCCGCCCCCAGGGCAGCAGCAGCAGCCGTCGCCGCTACCACGCCGACAGCCCGTCCCGTTGATGCCTCCCGCGCAGCTTCATCCGGGAGCGCCCCAGGTGGTCGCTCCGGCGCCTGCGGTCCCTCTTCAGTCGCCACCGCCTTCGGAGCTGATGGACGTCGACCCCTCAGCCGGGCCGCCTTCCCAAGCGGTGGCTGTGCAGCCTGTCCTGCAGCCGCTTTCCTTGGGCACCCCCAGGGAGTCTGACACCGCAGCGCCTTGTCCGGCGCCCACTCAGCAGCCGTCGACGCAGCGTCAGGAGACGCTGCCTCTCTTCGTGGGTCCCGACACCCCGTCGCGTCCAGTACCAGAAGCTGCGCCCGTGGTCACAGGCGTGCACCCTGACCTCGGTTTTCAGTCGGTGTTTCCCGAGGCCCCGCGCAGCCAATGCTGGGGTGCGGACCGGGGACTGCCACCGACAACAGTCTCCGCCCCGGTCTCTTCTGCTACGCCTGCGGCCAGACCCCTCCCCCGCCGTCGACGCTCGCCACGTCATTCTTCAACGATGGTGCTGCGATTTGGGGGGGAGGAGTGTTATATCCTAGCCAGTAATGCCACACGAGCCCGCTGCCAAAAGGTTGGCAGCATCAAAGTCCGGACTCCGTCCGCATAAGCAGCGCCAGCGAGACAGGAAATCGCCGCAAGTCTGCGCGCGCCACCGCTGGCTTCTGGTTTCTTAAGCGCTGGAGTCGCGAGCGCTAGGACAGTTCTGCATTCGCCGCTCAGTTGTATACTCGCCACCGAATTGGGTACTTGCTAGTCAGTTGTGTGTTCATCGCAGCAGAGTTGTTGTTTGTCGTCAGCCGACGCTGACCTAGCCGCTCCGACTCGAACTAGACAGATTTCTGTGGACACGGAGTTCACTACTGTGTTTCTGTATCTTCGTTAATAAAGATAAGTACCGACTTTTATTTAATCAGAGTGTTTGGGTTTTCATCTTTCTGTTCACTGTTCCAGCGGACCGGTCGTCCCGCTATTAAAAGTGTGGCGGTGACTTCGTAAGCCGTTTCTACAGCGAATTGTTTGTCGCTACGAACGCCGCCACAAAAAACTCTATAGATGTAGCAGTCAGGGCGAACAGGCTTAGATGGTGGGGTCATGTTACACGCATGGGAGAAGCAAGGTTACCCAAGAGACTCATGGGTTCAGCAGTAGAGGGTAGGAGGAGTCGGGGCAGACCAAGGAGAAGGTACCTGGATTCGGTTAAGAATGATTTTGAAGTAATAGGTTTATCATCAGAAGAGGTACCAATGTTAGCACTGAATAGGGGATCATGGAGGAATTTTATAAGGGGGGCTATGCTCCAGACTGAACGCTGAAAGGCATAATCAGTCTTAAATGATGATGATGATGATTAGAAAGGCCTGGGAAGTTCAATCCTCAGAGCAAATTGGGTGATAGTTATCAATATGGGAATCGAAATAATCACCAAAATTATAATTGTAACAGAAATCAAAGGAATTCTAAGGGAGACAGTAGCTGGAGTGAGGAGAACGGTCAGAAAAGAAATAGGAGTGATGACATCTGTGAATGGGACCCAAGCAAAGAACGCAGATTTGGCATGGGAAATTCACGTGAAGTGCAATTGTGTAACAACCGGTCGGGAAACTGTTCGCCATATCTCAGGTCCGGGGATGGCGATCTGAACAGGCGAAGAAAAGGACAATAGATAATGGTAATGCTAGAAATGGTGATAGATTTGGAGAAAGGCAACAAATATGTAATATGGAGTATGTTAAAGAGGAAGGCTATGTAGATGGGTCTTTCAATAAAAGCAGACGCGAGGGGCGAAAACATAGATTTGTGAGAAATTTAAGTAATGGAAATAAATTTGCGGGGAATGAAGTAAGTTATAAATGTGTAATGAATGACTATGTGAGGAAGGTGATGAATGGGAAGATTCAGTTGTTAGAAGTTAAAGAGGGCATGAATTTTGTGGAAGCAAATTGTGTGGAGAGTTCTGGAGAGGTATCAGTAAATAGTAATAATTGCAGTAAGGAAGGTGTTGTAGTATCAAGTATTTGTGAGTAGGTGAAAAGCATCGATGTTAGTGAAGGCGGCGTAGCTTTGGTCTCGCCAGCTGCAAGTGAGGGCGATTGTGTTTCGGCGGAAAGCATCAATGTTGCTAACGGAGGCTTAGCATTGGTCTCGCCAGCAGCTGAAATTAAAAATGTATCGGCGGAGTTAAAAAGAACACAGTAATGCTGATTGATGTAATGTGTAAAAGCTACTGGTATTGATACTTCAGGGGAAGGAATTTACGCATTTCTAGTCACCATGGACACCAATAAGTGTTTTACAAGAATAAAGGGTTTTCTTAAAGATACTTCGTATATCGTATTCATCATTTAAAGTCGTTTATATAGTACATGCAAAATTTATTTAATTGCACTCTTTCATTTATGAAAGTCTATATTGCGTTCCAAATTCCCAATGTCCGAGTGATAGGAACCTTCGACCATTCGACTCATGTATATATTCACATTGTATACTATAGACTCAGCAGAATTAGGCTTATAATGCGGCAACTAGGTATCCCAGCCCCTAGACAACGTAATCAGCCAAAACTTTAAATAATTCAACTCTGAGTCAGAAGGTACGTAGTTGAGGGCCACACCGCCTCATTTTTTATTGAAAGCCCGCAGGCTACAGTCCGCATCTGAACATAGAAATGTTTTGGGATTTGTGATGCTGTTTCGACTTTTCTCTCTTACCATTATGTAATCTATCGGATACCTTCAGGTGCCTCCAGGTCTCTTCAAGGCGTACAACGTTCTTTCATGAATGGTAAATCAGTTGTCACCAATGATTAAATTGTTCTCAGAGCCCAATTCGACGAGGTGGCTTCTACTTTCATTCGCTTTCCTCAGTCCATCTCCTCCTTCTACTTTCGCTTCTCTTTCATTTAGTATAGCCCACTAAAGTTTCTCTTAACAGCGAAGTTTTCATCTCCTTTCAGTCTCTGAATAATTGCTTTTGTCTCAACGTGCATCCCCTCAGTCTCTCTGTCAAATGCGGCCTAACAGGTATTTAAAACGGTACTAGTATGGTGGGTGTTGCCTTTGTGTCTGTCTTGTCCAAAGTAATTCACAAACTACGCTGCTCATTGTATGCTTCCTTCGTTTTAATTCTATTACTCGTTATTGGACCTAATCCAGCATTTCCCTATTAGATTTTATGTTGGTAGCCCTATATTGCACTGACCAGAAGTCCTGATCTTCTTCCCATTGTACTTCACAACTGCCACTACATGTAACTTAAACCAATCCATCACTAATTAATAGTTCTGTAACACTACAAACCAGTTAAGGGATCTAACATTCCATACTCTGAGATTTAGAATATCAGTTCTGTTCATTCTGATGACTCTATCCTCTGAGTAGTCCAAGCCCAGAGATCCGAATGTGGAATTATCTTGCCTCTGTCACACTTTTCCCAAGACGATGCCATCATCATTTAACCAAATAGTAGAGCAGCATGTTCCTGCGAAAAATAACAGCTGTAATTTCCCCTTGATTGGTAACGTTGGCAGTAGTAACATAGCAAGGTCAAGTTGGGTAATGTAGCAAGGTAAGATCAATGAATAATCCAGACCGTTGCCTGTGTAATTACTGAAAAGGCCGCTGTCCATTTCAGACACTACATGTTAGTCAGGCCCCTGCACGTGCATCCATCTGATGCGATTCCACATGTGGTATTAGTATTGTAGGGGCCTACAAATCACTCCACATTCATGTTCCATACCATACCGTATATGGACAGTAAGTAGTATATTCTTCACTGCTAATCCCCCTGGCATTCTCGTTTAATGTATACCACGATATTTCCAAAGCAGAAGTTGCCTGAGGTGTGACATAGGTTGGTTGGCTAAAATGGCAACACTTGCTGTATCTCGTGCACAATTCACCTTTACATCTACATCTACATCATACTCCAGAGCCACCTGATGGTGCGTGGCGGAGGGTATTTTCAGCACCCCTATATGATCCATCCAACCCTGTTCCACTCGCGAATAATGCGTGGGAAGAATGATTGTCAGTAAGCCTCTGTATTGGATCTAATGTCTCGAATTTTCTCCTCGTGATCAATAGTGAGACGTATGTGGGGGGAAATAATATGTTGTCCGAGTCCTCCTGAAAAGTGCTGTCCCAAAATTATAGTAAATCTCTCTCTTGTGACGTCTGCCCGTGGAGGTTGTTTATCATCTCCGTAACGTTCTCTCGCCAGGTAAACGATCCCATTACGTAGCACGCTTCTCTATCTCCTCTATCAGTTCTACCTGACAGGTATCCGAGACAGATAAACAATACTCAACAATCGGGCAAACAAGCGCCTTATAAGTCACTTCTTTCGTCGATTCATTAGATTTCCTTAAGATTCTTGCAATGAATTGGAGTCTGGTATCTAATTTTCCCGGCATCTGTGTTACATGGTTACTCCACTTACGGTCCCTCAGGATAGTTACGACCAGATATTTTACGGCAGACGCTGTCTCCAGCTGTTTGTCATCAATAGTGTAGCCATAGAGTAGTGTATTACTTCTCCTACGTATGCGCAATATCTTACGTTTATTTACGTTCAGGGTCAACTGCCAGAGCATGCTCCATTCATCAATACTCCGCAGGCCGTTCTGCAAAGTCTTACTATCTTCTGACGTAGCTACCTTGGTATAGACAACTGCATCATGAACGAATAGCCTTAAAGAGCATCCGACGCTTTCTACTAGATCATTTATATAAACAGCACCGGTCCTATCACACTTCCCTGTGGTACTGCGGATATTACTTTTACATCTGTCGATTTCGTTCCGTGAAGAGCGACATGTTGAATTCTATCTGCATGGTAGAATTGAATCCAATCACAGGTCTTCTCAGATACTCCGTAAGCTCGTATTTGTTTCTTTAAACGGCAGTGAAGGACAGTGTCAGATGCCTTACTGAAGTCAAGGAACACGGCATCAACCTGAGTGACGTTGTACACTGCGCTCGGGATCTCATGGAGGAACAGAGAAAACCGAGTTTCGTAGGATCTCTGTTAGCAGAATCAATGTTGATTTTTATAGAGGAGATGTTCATTTTCCATAAACGTCATAATTCTTGAGCATAAAACATGTTCCATAATTCTACAACAGATTCACGTCAATGCTATAGGTCTATAAGCGTGTGGATCTGTTCCATAGCCCTTCGTAAAAACGGGAGCGATTTTTGCTTTCTTCCAGTCGCTAGGTACCCTTCGTTACTCAAGCTATCTACGATAAATTACTGCTAGAATGGAAGAAAGTTCTTTCGCATAATCTCTGTAGAACCTTGTAGGTATCTCATCTGGTACTGGCGCCTTTCCACTGCTAAGCGGTTGTTGCTGCTTTTCAACTGTGCGATCGCTTATCTCAACGTCTGCTATTTCGACGTTCGTGCGACCATTGAAAGGTGAGGCAGTGTTACGATCTTTCGCGTTGAAACAACTTCGGATGACCGAATTCAGTGTTTCGGCCTTCTCTCCGTTATCTTCCGTTCCGGTGCCGGTGTGGTCGCTGAGATAATGGGTAGATGATTTTGACCCACTTGCTGATTTTACATACGACCTAAATCTCTTAGGGTTTTTACTCGGCTCTGTTGACAGCGAGTTTGAGACCGCTTCTCTCGTTGCTCTCCATAGGCTCATTGTCGCTTTGGTCAGCTTTTGTTTGCCAGTGAGGTTTTTACTTCTCTTTGTTTACGTAGTGCTTTTCTAGCACTGCTATTAAACCGTGGTGGATCTGTCCCATCCCTTAAAACCTTAATCGGAACATATTTGTCTAGCGCATATTGAACGATGCCTTTGGCTTTTTCGATTTGTTCTACACTCTTTATGCTGATTGTTGAGATACTGTGAAATTTGTATCCTGTCATCCTTGCCAAGCAAACATATCTTCCTACCTCTCTTAAAATTCTTTGTAGGACTCGTCGTAATAGATGCTGGCACACACTTATGATCACTATTACCTTCCTCTACGTTAACTGATTCGATAAGTGCAGGTATGTTTGTTGCCCAGAGGCCTAAGACATGAGCAGTAAAAGGCAGCCCGGGTGGCTGACTGTTGGGATAAGGATATCACGTAGAACAGAGCGGGAACTATATCAGAATGTAAGAAGTAACCACAATCAAACTACAGTAGCCCATTGCAAACTGTACTGTAAGGTGCCTAAAAATGTTATTAGGAACGCAAAGAGTATGTGGTAAGCAAATAGAATAACTAGTTCAAACCATATGGTCAGTTGTGATTGAAGTGTCTCGTCGACAGCACAAGGTCGACGATATAAAGTCAGTGTGCAGTAAAAATATTTCTGTCAATCATAAATGAAATATATGTACAAATTTTTCTCTGAGCATTGTCGGTGTATTAAATAAAAATTTAGTTTCTACAGGGAATGCCATTCCGAGATTGATGTCTGAAATAGTCCTCTGTGATACAGACAAGGGGGAGATTGAGTCAATAATTAAATCACTGAAGACTAAGGACTATCATTGATATGATGTAGTACCTAGCAGAATATTAAAATACTGTGCAGCACATGTTGACCCTGTATTTAGCCATATTTGTAATTTTACCTTTAGGTATGGTTAGTTTCCTGAACGATTAAAGTACTCAGTAGTAAAGCCACTTTATAAAAGGGGAGAAAGGGATTATGTAGACAATTTTAAACCTATTTCTATGCCATCAGTGTTTGCTAAAGTTATTGAAAAGGCTGCGTATGTAAGTACAACTGATGTTTTTATATCACATAATTTGCTATCAAATATAAAGTCCGGCTTTAGAAGTCGTTTAATAACTGAAAATGCTATATTCTCTTTTCTCTGTGAGGTACTGGATGGGTTAAACAAAAGTTTTCGATCGCTAGGCATAATTTTTTTTTTATTTTTATTTATTTATTTATTTTTTTAACTAAGGCGTTTGATTGTGTTGATCACAAAATATTGTTCCAGAAGTCGGACCATTACGGAATGCGGGGAGTTGCTCACAATTGCCTCACCTCTTACTTTAGCAACACAAAACAAAAGGCCATTATTCACAGTGCTGAGAATAACTGTGATGAGGGGTCTGAGAGGGCTACGGTCAAATGGGGGGCGCCCCAGGAATCAGTGTGGGGGCCAGTCCTGTTCCTTATTTATATAAATGATATGCCATCTAGTATTACTGGTAACTCTAAAATATTTCTGTTTGCTGATGACACCAGCCAGATAGTAAAGGATAGTGTGCAAAATTGGCTTCGTTTCAAGTAGTGCAGTTCATGACAGAAGTTCTTGTCTTGTAGAAAATAAACTAAATCACAGTAAGACTCAGTTTCTACAGTTTCTAACATACAATTCAACAAAACCTGTCGTTTTAGTGTCAAAATGGGCATATTATTAGTGAAACTGAACAGTTCAAATTTCTAGGTGTTCAGATAGATAGTAAACTATCGTGGAAAGCCCACGTTCAGGATCTTGTTGAAAGACTTAATGCTACCATTTTTACTATTCTTACGGTGTCTGAAGTAAGTGAGCCTTCGATACGAAAAATAGTCTACTTTGCTTATTTTAATTCCCTTATGTCGTACAGTATTATATTTTGGGGTAACTCTTCTCATTCTAAAAGGATATTTTTGTCTCAGAAACCGGCGATTTGGGCAATAAGTGGTGTACGTTCGCGAATCTCTTGTCGACCTCTGTTCACGAGTCTTGGTATTTTGACTTTGGCCTCTCAATATACATATTCCCTACTGTCATTTCTTGTTAGCAATATTAGCTTATTACCAAGATAAGCAGCTTCCATTCAGTTAACACTCGGCACAAATACAACTTCCATTTGGATCTGACTTCCTTAACTCTTGTGCAGCAAGGTGTGCAGTATACTGCTGCATCCATTTTCAAAAAGCTACCACTAGAATACAAAAATCTTAGCAGTAATCCACGTGCTTTAAAATCGAAACTGAAGAGTTTCCTCATGGGTCACCCCTTCTATTCTCTTGACGCGTTCATTGAAAAATTAAGATGATTCTTATGTTATATCTTTGATTGCGTGTACTTAAACTTATGGCTTCACTTTTTTGGTTCATAAATATTTTATTGTTATCTGTTAGTAATCCTATATTGCCATTTCATCTACTGACACGCTCCATGACCTTGGAGATTTTCTCCTCAGTTTGGCCCTACGGAACTTGACGTGTATATAAATAAATAAATAAATAAGATAAGTTCACGTCTGTTTGTTGCCACGAGGTCTAAGACATAAGCTCAGGCGTAAGTAAAGCAAGTTACAGAGTTGAGTTCGATGTCAGAAAATGGAGAAAACAAAGTGAGCATGAGTTGCAAGGATTAGCCGAGCGGTCAGAGACGCTGCAGTCATGGACTTTGCGGCTGGTCCCGGCGGAGGTTCGAGTCCTCCCTGGGACATGAGTTTGTGTGTTTGTCCTTAGGATAATTTAGGTTAAGTAGTGTGTAAGCTTTGGGACTGATGACCTTAGCAGTTAAGTCCCATAAGATTTAACTTATTTAAAAAAAAGAGTGAGTGTAAGGAAGGAGTCTGCTTGGTAAGTACACGTGAGATCTATCCTGCAGTACTGCTAAAGTATGTGTGACCCATTCGAAAAAGGCCTAGCGCGAGATAGTGTAGGTATACAAAGGAGAACAGTACTGGCGGAGATGGGTCCGTCCCAGAGAAGCCCCGAATGTCAGAAGGCTGGAGTCAGGCGGAAACCGGCTCGTTCAGCAACACACTAACTGCGGATCCCAGAGCTGCTCTTCGCTCCCGTAGAGACTGCGAGGGCTAACAGGGAGAGGTCCCCAACTGTACGATCCAGTTTTTGAAACTGGAGTAGGTTAACATCCCAGGTATCACACAGTGCAGCCATTCACCCTGGGGGCCCTCGTTTGCGAGAAATTGACGAAGAAATTAATTCGGAACATTGTGTGATGTTCAGTAACGTTTAAGTGGGATAACCTCTAGGCTGGTCACGTAGTGTAATGGATAGGGCAAACAGCATTGCATGCAGGTGATTTTGGGTTCGAGCCTTGTCAGGTACACGATTGTTTCTTATTTTTAAATCTTTATCTAAATTTCATCAATCATTATTTTTATTCAGTTAATTGAATTAAATGTATTTTTTAATTACGTTCCTTTGTCACATGATTTTAATCATATTACCCACTTCTTCAATTGCTCTCATTTTTCTTCCTACCGTTCTTTCTCCACTTCTAGTCTTTGTTCCTGTTTTTAATTAATTTTATGCAACAATTTCTATTTAGTTTCTTTTGCTTTATCACCCTGGTTTTTCGCCCACATTATTGTGTTCACTATACCTGATTCTCATTTTGGTTGAATTTCATTTTACTTACAAACCTTTCATAGAAATTTCCATCTGAGTTATTTTGTTGGTGGTGTATTATGTTTTAAATGTTCGTATGACGATAACTGTGCAAAAAAATGCACATTTGGTAATAAAAATACATTTTCCATTCCATTTCACAAATATAGATAGACTATGTCGGCTTTTGGTTTTTAACTAATTCATCGGAAGATTCAAATAATACAGTATTCTGATAGACAAATAATATTAAATTCATAATCATATAACATGCGATTGGAAAAACAACTATATATAAAAAAAATGAAACAAATGAGAAAGTTCGTACAATGATGAAAATAATGTGCCAAAAGAATAGAAATAAAAAACTACATTTAAGTCAATTAACCGAATATAAATAATGATGAAAGTAATTTCCATGAAGGTTAAAAAATAAAAAATAATTTATGTGCTCAATCAGTTTCGAAGACACAACCTGTCCCTAACACCACACAACCAGACTATACGACGCACCTTTTTCTAAGTCCGCAGCTCGTGGTCTAGTTGCTACCGTTGCTACCGGGACCCAGGTTCGATTCCCGACCGAGTTGCGCATTTTCTCTGCTCGGGGAATGCGTGTTTATATTGTCCTTATCATTCCATCATCATCATTCGTGTTAGTGACTAGACTCGATTGTGTAAAAATTGGGACTTTGTATGGGTGCTGATGGATGCAAAGTTGAGCGTCCTACAAACCGAACATCATCATCATTAACGCTCCTTTTTCAGTGCTATTGAGCATCACGCGAAATTCCGAATTTTTCTTTTTTTTCGGAAATTACTCGCAAATAAGGGCCCACCAGGGTGAATCGCTGCCGTGTGTGATACCTGGTATCCTAACGTACATCACGGTATAGATAGTCCCAAAAGTCGATCGGACCGAGGGGAACCTGTCCTTGTAGAATTAGTCTGATCGCAGCACACACGGAGACATCTGAGAGGTCATTCTGCCCACCTTTCACACCTGAATGGGGGGGAAAGAGGCACTGAGGGCTGGAACCCATCCATGGTTTCCCCCTCCTGAGTGGTTTACCACTTCCAACAAGCAACTCACAGGTGTGTGTATCTTGGGGGCGGCTCCGCAGTTAATGAGTTACTACGTAACGTTTTTTTATACTGCATGTAGTTGTGTATTTGATTTGTGATTCAGTTTCCCAGTATTTTTAAACACTTCATCTGACGACGCCCAGGTAATAAGTCGAAATGAAAGCACTCGTGTGGGCCAGGGCTGAAGTAAGTCCTGAAAATATTTTGCGAAATGCTCATTACTTTCCTAAGGCCGGTATTACACTATCATATTTCTTTGAGCGAGAAATATGACCAAATAATCGTCTAATTTCTTTGACAAAGATCTTTGACGGGCGCTAAAACGGGGTATTACACTGTCGTCATATTATTAGTGAAATTTCAGGATGGAGGACAACTTGTTATAATGTGCTGCAGTTTCTAGTACCACAATTGCACTTTGTGCCTATTTGGAAGAAAATCGGCGGAAAAAAGGAAACATACTTGCATGAAGCCCTACGTATTGTGTTAAGATAGTAAAAGCATTCAGAAAAATCTGTTACGAGAGGTGCAAGTAGAGGAAGTCAAGGCTTAATATGTAAATTACATACGAGTGTATTTCAGTATTTGATCAGTAAAGTGGCTTCTCACATTGCAAGACAGAATACTCTCTTGAGGAATCCTAAATGTACAGAAGACAGGCAAACTGTGACACTGCGATTTCTGGATACAGGAGAGAGCTACTCTAGTTTACGGCACAGAACTCTAATATCACATTGGACATTGCCAAAATAATTCCAGAAAGGTGTGAAGGGATTTATAAAGCAATAAAAAGGGACTATGTAAAGGTAGATATATGTTTGTTACAATGTATGAGCAATTAGAAGTATTTGAATAATTTCATTAATGCAATTAATTTTCCAACAACCACCAAATTAATAAAAACTACGAAACAGGTGAAGCACTTTTCAACTTGGGGCATCCAGGGAAAGCTAAGATATAATTTCTTTTTATTTTAGAGTGTGACAACATCCCTCTATCCCGACTTACTGAAAAGCTGCCTGGATGTTTCCAGATGTAGAGGTGAATAGCTGTATCTGTGATTGTGATTGTGTGCATATGTCGCCTGCAGCATATTCCACCTACCCATCAACTCACAACTAATAACATGCACTGTGCCCTTTGCTCTCCCCCCCCCCCCCCCATCCTAGTCGAAGCAAGTTTATTAAAAAAAAAGAGTTGAAAGAAAAAAACAAACACACTACAGAGACGTCAAATACCCGTAGCGACGCCAGCGCTCGAAGCGGTTACACTTCACATTGCAGTGAACAGAAAACAAACGACTTTCATGACCAAATCTTCAGAGGGGCAGTACATTTGATCATACATTATGTGATCAAAAGTATCCGGACACCTGGCTGAAATGACTTACAAGTTCGTGGCGCCCTCCATCGGTAATACTGGAATTCAATATGGTGTTGGCCCACCCTTAGCCTTCACGACAGCTTCCACTCTCGCAGGCATACGTTCAGTCAGGTGCTGGAAGGTTTCTTATGAAATGGCAGCCCATTCTTCATGGAGTGCTGCGCTGAGGAAAGGTATCGATGTCGGTCGGTGAGGCCTGGCACGAAGTCGGCATTCCAAAACATCGTAAAGGGGTTCAATAGTATCCAGGTTAGGACCCTGTGCAGGCCAGTCCATTACAGGTATGTTATTGTGTAACTACTCTGCCGCAGGCCGTACATTATGAACAGGTGCTCGATCATGTTGAAAGATGCAATGATATCCAAGATTTCTCACTTCATACCTAACTGCAGCTTGGAATTCATGTGTGATGGTCTGGATAGATGTCTGCCAATTACACATTACAACCCTGTTCAACTGTCGGCAGTCTCTGTCAGTCTATAGACGACACTAGCCTGTATGTTTTTGTGCTGTAGGTGTAACTTCACGTTTCCTCTTCACTATCACATCGGAAACAGTGCACCTAGGGATGTTTAAAAGCGTGGTATCACACGTAGAGAATTTTGACGCAAGTGACACCCAATCACCTGACCAAGTTCAAAATCCATCAGTTCCGCAGAGCGACCCATTCTGCTCTCTCACGATGCCTAATGGTCGCAGATATGGAGTACCTGGGAGTAGGTGGCAGCATGATACACCTAATTTGAAAAACGTATGTTTTTGGGGGTGTCTGGATAGTTTTGGTCACATAGTGTATTTATTTGACGACAGGCAAGGTTCGACAAAGTTCCATATTACACCATCAAATGTCTTTCACATAAATATTTGACATATCAACATTCACAAAGAAATGTGATAGTGTAACAGCGGCCAAATGCTGTACGGCTAGTCTGTGTGCAACGCAGTGCACTGGGACCAGCAAAATACGCATCTGGCCGCGCGCCCTGGGCGGCTGACAATACAGAGGCTGGTGCGAGCGTTCCAGAGCCGTCAATTGGCGCTCTGTGTGGGCGTGAGTCTGGTCCTAAAGTGGCCCGCTTCATACGTCATCTGGTGTCAAATGGCTCCCTGAGGAGCCGGAGCACCCAGCCCAGTAATGTAGGGGAGGGGAGGGGAGGGGAGGGGATGGGAGGGGAGGGGAGTGGAGTGGGGAAGCGGGCCTCCTCTCTGCGGATATGTTTCTAATTGGAGGGTAATTACCCAATGTAGGGTAAATCCGTGGTCGGTGGATATTTAAAATGAAATGGTGTGTATATTCCGGAAAATTTCGCAATTTTCACACCAAATATTTTTGGTTGTATGCAAATCGCTGTCTGTTAAATTTAGTAAGTGTCATAACTCTTAAACCCATTAGTTAGTTATTCTTGTGATATACTCCATTCGCCAAAATAATAAACCCCATGTTAACATTAAACTATCTATTCTTCCGTGTTTGCTGGAACCTCATTGGAATTCGGTTCACGTGTAGCAGAAGCCAAGCTGTCCCGAGTACAGTCTACCACGACAATTAGGATACCTTTTATGGAGTTAAAATCTTTGGTTTTAGTAGGCCGTGTCACATTTCCTCTAAAATAATCGACGTTTCGAACCCTCTGCTGCGATCTTCATGAAGAACTTCCGGTGTCCACTACTGCTAGAGTGTTCTAGCAGTAGTGGACACCAGGAGATCCTCAGGAAGAGGCCAGCTGGCGGGTCGAAACGTCGATTATGTTAGCTGAAATATGATGGGGCCTAATAACCCAGAAAACTTCAGTGACAACGAAAGCCTGAAGAGTTACATGATACGTTTCGTGCTGTGCATTACGCGTACATCGACTCAGCGATAATAGGGAACAACAGCTTTACTGTCGCATTTAACTTGGACAGCAGTGGCCAGCGACCTGGTCCAACAAACCTGCAGTCCAGTGAACAGTTGTAATAAAGACGTAAAAAGAGACGATCTGGATACAATGTAGCCTTGAATGTCATTTAATTTTTGAACAGGAGGAAATAATGGTAAAATTGAGGTGATACGCTTCTTAGGTGATCTGCTCGAAAATATAACATGCTCTCGATCTTAGCTAACACACTACTGTAATTAAAAACTAGAGTTATGAAAGTTCCTGACTTTAACAAGGGTAATTTTTCAGCATGAGCTGCGTGCGGCGTAAAAGCGCAATGCCAGGATTTCACCTGGCAGTTAAATATTGATGACACACACGGTGGTTACAGGTAATACAAGCCACACCACAAGTTGGGAAAGGCGCCAAATTTCTAGTAGTTTACTGTCGAGTTGAGATTTTCACAAATGTTTTATTCGTATCTTACAGAAACTAGCAGTACGGCAACAAACAGCCTTTTAAACACGCCGCTAACGGCAATCAAGTAATCAAAATATCCACGGGTGTGCTGCCGGTTGGACACTATAGACCGGCAGCA
The DNA here is from genome assembly GCF_021461395.2 of Schistocerca americana. Classification (NCBI taxonomy): domain Eukaryota; kingdom Metazoa; phylum Arthropoda; class Insecta; order Orthoptera; family Acrididae; genus Schistocerca; species Schistocerca americana. The sequence continues at coordinate 89,597,645 of NC_060129.1, forward strand.
CACCTGTGGATATTTTGATTATCAAATACGCCGGGAGCAACTCAAGAATCACGGCAATCAAGTAATTCATAGCAATACAACAATTTAAATTTTTTTTAAAAAAACACAGAAGCTAGCAGCATGGCAATAAACTACCTTTTAAAACACGTCGCTAACGCCAATCAAAGTAATTTATAGCAATACAACAATGTAAAAAATTTAAAGAACATTATTACACAGGTTACTAAAGTAAATACAGAATTTTGTTAACAAAGTACGGTGAGGTAGTGAAGCTACCAACACCGCCATTAAAAAATTTAAACAGGTCTCAGCAAACACACGAATAATGACAATGAAAGGAATTTACAAACTTGGAGGAATTTAAAGAAATTTTAAACTGAAGTGTCCTGGAATATCACTAGAACGTAACAGATATGACGGGCCCATGTAAGGCGGCCACAAATCACCCACTCAGGGATGCTCAGGCTAGGCAGAATACTGACCAATTTAAATACGCCCGTAAACACAATTGCCACTCTTAGGCTGGGTCACTGCGCCGACTTTTAGCCAGCGAAAACTTTTTATAAGATGGCTTAACTTGCTGACAGAATTAGAGCTAACCTCGTGCAAGGCAACATTACACCACACAGTCCTGAATGAGCGACCACATGATCAACCAACAAGAATCATGAATTTACTGATAACCCACGTCAGAATAGCGAAACAATGAAACTGCCAAAACTACACCTCCCATCGAACAGTAACGAGAGGAGGGGGAAAGATCACTGTCTTCAATTACAACGGTGCCGGGGACAGGAAACACGGTCGCCCGAGGCCACAAGGCAGATGAGGCGCTGGTTACACAGAGTCATTACTTAATGATTAAACCTTTCACGAACTTAACTTGCAATTATGCTCGAACAGGCAGTACACGACCTCCGATGGCATGGATCCACACATCCGATTGCGCACGCGTCGCAAGCGTACCCGGCACGCCACGGTCACGCGACAACACGCTCTGTCACCGGAGTTCACGTCATCTCTGCAACGTTGACGGGTAGTGACCGCTCCTTCACGTTAGGTGTCTCCTTTTAAACTCCAGTGTTGAAACGGAGGATTTAAAGACGCTTGCTAACGTCCCACCAAGGCGAAATGAACAGCAACTACTCGTGGGGCGATTCTGTATACAACCGACACGCGGGGAGCTCTTCCGCCGACTCGAGCCGCTCGTTACACACAACCGGCATACATCACGTGGCGACTCGGTACAACCGACCACGCCTGCTTCGCGCTGGAGAGCCACACTGCCCTTCCGTGCCCACCACACACTGCAGGCAGCCCCCTACTTGCGCGCCACCACACCAGGTTACAACTGGTCTAAGATCTCGCTTCCTCCATAGCAGTTTCCCGGAAGCAAAAACGCAGATATCGATAGCAGAGGGAAAAGACAACCAAGCAGCCACTTAATGACAGACAACATATTTAAAAAAATGTCAAGGGAAGAAAAGTAAAACCAATGGAATCTAAACACAAGGTGCAGCACGAGTCGATGCAGGGCTGAATTGAAGCTTCCGAACTTCTTCCATATCGGACTCCGAGGAATGCGGTATATTTCAGTGCTGCTAAGTTGATAACGAGGCGATCAGCAATAGAACCTCAAGATACCAAAAAGTCCACATTTCCTCCTCCTCCTCTTCTATGACGTGCCATTCTGCATTTCACTATCGCTCACAGTGATGCGTCACAAAGCTTCGTGCATTAGTTCCAGTAAGTTTGGCAGCTTAAATGTCTCGTTATTTCTCGTGATAGAAAAATGGCTCCTTGCACTATGCGTCTTAACTTCTGAGGTCATCAGTCCGCTAGAACTTAGAACTACTTAAACGTAACTAACCTAAGGACATCACACACATCCATGCCCGAGGCAGGATTCGGACCTGCGATCGTAGCGGTCACGCTGTTCCAGACTGTAGTGTCTCGAACCGCACGGCCGCTCCTGCCGGCTTCTCGTGATATAACCCTTAACCAGGCTCCAGATCAATTCTGTTAGGTTCGGATTGTACCGTTCAGGTGACAACTGTAGAAATGCACCATTCTTACTGTGCGCTCGATGCGGTCTGCCTCGTCTGAGACCAGTTCTGTACTATAAAGTAAGAGGCATATTCGGACAAAGATTATTTGATATTTAATTTTTCTGCAAAAACTTTAATTGTGTAACGTTTTCTTAACTTCAAAATCTTTAATTATCTTTTATAATATATTGACAATTAAGAATTTGTATTAGCAACGATAACTAGAATTCTGCGCGTGACATATAATTAGAAACTAGAAGATGTGTCTATCTTGGAAGAATGATGGTTAAGCATGAATTAATTACCACGTATTTGACAAAACTTCATATTTAAATGATTTAGGTATTCAAACCGAATAATAAGGAACCGTAGATCGCAACGGGTTTCGAACCGGTGCCCATCAGTCCCCTCCGTTACCAATTGATGCCGCTACTGATTACGCTATGAATATAGTACAACATTGTCCTGTGTATTTACTACATCATATTACTCTAAACACGCCAACACTGATTTTTTCTCTGTAATGTTGACAAAAACATTAAGAAAAACTGGTTTCTAGCCATTAATGGTGTTCCGCCAGCGTGTTTCACTACGAAGCAGGAAGCAGAGTCACATATGAAGCACATATGTACAGCAGGACAATCAGAGCACAAATAGCGCTTAGAAAAAGACGGTGACCGTACACGAATTTTGAAATGAAAATTACGTAGGTAAAGTATGATTAAGAAAAACATTGATGGCTGTTAATACATAAAAATGTCTTAAAGTTTCATTTAAAGTGGCGTAGTAAGTAGAACCTACTTCCAAGAGCAGTCACGCGGTTCGAGACTGTAGCGCCTAGAACCACTCGGCCGTCGTAAATAAAGTGTTAGTGCAAAATCTGTAGACAATCTGCATACTCCTCGTGAATTTACTGTCTCACCTAACTTACCTGAAATCCCTAATTTACAATGTGAGCTTATTGAGAAGGACTATAACGGTACCTCTACCTCAACATCGTGTTCTTCTAATGGGAAATCAAGCAAATCAGATATCAACAGGTTTTGTGACGCCTTGTTAGGCGTGCTCGATTGCACTGGTTGGTCACAGAAGAGCAAAAAACAAAGGGTATGTGGTAGTGTTTTAACAGCACATAAATCTGAAATTTTAAGACGCATGAAAGTTTTCCAAATATATTAATCAACTGAAAACTGTTGAATCTGCTTCTTATATATCTTCAATACTAAATAGCAACGCCGACGACGTAGATAGAGAAAAAATTACATTGATAGCACTTGTCTCTGGCAATAACTTAACATTCTGCACCTCGGATACAAGGATTCAGCAATCGCTCAGAAGATTGCTGTAAAGTGTACGATATCCAAGCGTTATTAAGAATGTGTTACGGAAGTCGTTTTCAGGATCGTTGTTTGATAAGCTGAGACATCCAGGTAAGTTTTCTTCACTGATCATGGATGAAACTACTGGTCTAACTGTTGATAAATAATTTGCATTAACAATCGTGCATTTTGATAAGAATTCAGGCCAGATTAAAACTAATTTCTTTGATAAGTTTCAAGTTTCATCGGGTACTGCCGACGCCTTATAGAAGGAAATGAAAGATTCTTTTAAACCAGAGAGCATTAATCTTGATAATCTCTTTGGTTTTCTCTCGGACACAGCCAATGTAATGGTTGGAGAGCATCATTCAGTTTTTATAAGTCTAAAAAGAGACTTCCAGCATGTAGCACGTACTGAATGCTTATGTGATTTGATTTATCTTCGTGCTTCAGAGGTATGCTTAAAACTTCCAAGAAGCGTCAAGGATTTGCTGAGAAACTTAAGTTCCCATTTCAGTAGATGTTTTGGCAGGAAGGATACATTTAAAGAATTTCAAGTGTTTTTTCGTACTGAAATACACAGTGTTCTATACCCCTACGAAACTCGATAGTTGCCTGTCAGATCGTGTGTGGGTAGGGTATTGGAACAGTATGACGCACTTCATGTAGGCCTCAGAAATCTTGTTTTGGAAAAATTATCTTCAGGTACAGAAAGTATGCATTCAACTATGGATAACACATTTACTTTGGCTTATTTGGTATTCATGTCTTAGGCATACTTACAGACTTCAATATATTTTTTCAAAGTGAAGTCTCTCTCCTTCATAAAAAGATAACGGAAGTACCATAAATGCTTAAAGATGTTTGTTCTAATTGAACTAATTTGGATGTTATTAAGACAACTCCAATTTTTCTCTTAGACCATACAGATCATAAGCACTGCGCTAGATTAGGTAAGATATACTTGGGTATCACTGCAGAGGAAGCATTTGATGGACGTAGAGCCAACACTGAAGAACAGCAACAGGACATAAATAGCTTTTACAAAAGGTATTTGAATTTATATGGAGAGCTTGTATCACAGGTCAAAAGACGATTTGACTTCTCAGATGGCATTTTTGAAATAATTTCCATAGTGGAAGCAAACGTAGCCCCATGTTACACTGTGAAATCCTTGCTCCCTTTCGTAAAGGGGTTTCCTGTTCTGCAAAAATTTATCAACTGTTAGCAGCTGGATGGTGGGTGGGAAAATCATGTTAGGGTGGAGCATGAGAAACTTAGATTAGATATATCTAAACCTATGACGGTAGTTTGGAAAAACGTTTTTTGATACGAAATCAGCAGCCAAAACCCTATATTTCTCAAATTTACAGAAAAATAATCCCCCTTCTTTTCTGTCTTCCTTTCTCCAGTACATCGGCAGAACGAGTAATTAGTACCTTTTAAAACTTAAAAGGGGCTCACAGGAAAAGACTGCAAACTGAAACCATTGTATCATTTATAGCTGCAAAAGAGGAGACAGAAGGCGAAGGAGAATGTGTTTCTTTCGAATCGAAGAGAGAAATAATGCCAAGCAGTGTTTGGCATCGCTCAGAGCCAGGAAACTAGGATTAGGTAAGTAAAATGTTTGATTTTTAATTTTTCGTGTAACCCAAGGTCATTTTCTTGTATGTTAGCATTTCTGCGAAATATTTTTGAAACAGATAGAATTTTGATGTAAAATGGAGTAATATGACGATCGTGGGTGGGTAATATAATTGCTAATCATTGGCAGCACTGATGGACATAGAGGGAGAAGAGGACCCGAACACGACACTACGAAATGAACGTGACTTACAGTGCTTGCGGGTGGAAAGGTGCAATGGGAACCAAGAAGGCGCTGAGTCAAGGTGGGGCGTTCCCTACCCCTGACGGCGCACACTGACAAATACCAATTAGAATTTATGAAAAGACTGTTAGAAACACACAGCCCCAATCATCTCGCTGGCACATATCATGGTTCCACATAACAGTTAAATATGTTATTCCTTACGTCTCGTCATTTCAAAAATGGACGATATTTTATCCATCCCATATGTTAATCACACTAAGTGCCCCTTTATATCTCCTACCAAACTGAAACAGTCCGCGAGACATGCAAGGTATTTCAAAGCCGAGCACACTCCACCGCGAAGTGGATATCCATTGTCAAAGTAATCCCCGGGGCTATGGCTAAGCCACAGTATCCTTTCTTCCAGGAGTGCTGTCCCCGACAGCTTTGCAGGAGCTTCCCTGTGAGGTCTGCGAGGCAGCAGAAGAGGTTGCGGTGGAAGTAAAGCCTTGAGGACGCCTCCTGAATCTTGGCTGCGTAGCTCAGCCGGCAGACCTCTGCCCGCTAAAGGCTAAGTTTTCGAGTTCCAGCCCCAGTCCGACACGCAGTATCAATCTCCCAGAGAGTTTGAAACCGGCGTACATTACACAGCAAAGTGAAAGTCCTCTCCATTCCCTTTATTCAAATAACTATTTTAGTGAGTGCGATCATCCACAAATATTTTTCAGAAGTTTCATTTTTTTGACATTATTCCTATTGCCCGTCATATCCATCTTCTGATGGCTGCGCTTGTGTTAGTTTAGTGTATAAGCTTGCAGGTAATAATGCTGCGTTTAAAGATCATTTCTGAAGCTGCAAGTATCGAGACGCACGCCCCAGTTCACTGTGCACGCTATGTGTGCTGCGGACATTTTGACACTTTGCGCTTCCTTCCAAGTAGCTGAAGAGGAACAAAACACTCCTCATCAAAACAAAATAGTGGACTGGGCGACGTGGTGCTGATTATTCTCAGACTGCGGTGAAACATCTCTAGTCACGTGGAAGCGGGCACAATGGCTCTAAACAGGTCCGGTCGAAACAAGGAAGCTTCTTAAAGGTATTTTTGTCTCGCTGCTGTCTTCCTCCATGATTTTTACGTCAATTTTCATTCCAAACTTTATTTAGGTGTTAAATCTAATTTAACTCTTAATGCCCCAAGAGTAGCTGAAGCCACTGCTGTAGATAATAAGTCTAAAATTACAATAGCGTTATGTAAGCAATACAAGTCCATCCTCATATCAGCCCAGTGGAAATCAGCGTGGATGAAAACTAAAATGTGACGTCAGTTATAACAAATGGAATCACACGTCACTTTGAATGAGAAGTTGTTAGTGTCTCTCTCTTTAAATCTTAGTTGTGGTGACAGTCTGATCTATAGCGTTTCCGTTTTGATTTGTCGAATGAACAGAATTTGAGAAACAGTTTGTGGTCGCTAACAGGCCGAGATCAATGTCCACTCCCTGACGCGCATTCCTTTATGAAAAACAAAGTGCAAGGAATTCAGAAAAACTATTACATGATGAGCAAATATGTGACGAGTATTTTGCTGTCCATTATGAAAATACATCTCATTTCAACTACGAAAGCTGTAGCGTGTTTGAGGGAACTATGTAACTGTCGGGGTCAACTGTTTAAACTTGGCTGATAGTGGATCCAGGAAATGAACGCAGTTCACGAATTCGCTTTGGCTAGCCAGGGATCCAGAAAATGTACTCAAACAGCGAATTAGCTATATTGAGTAACACTGACCTTGGACCAAATTAACGGTTTAAAACAGCACTAAATACTGTATGTCTGGTATCGACTTTTGTGTTGTAAAGATGGAGCATAATAAATTGAAAGTGTGTCCTTCATAGTTTGCCATTCTGCTGGAAATAATATTAGGCCAGAATGAGGATATAATTTAAGGAAGAAAACTGATAATTACGACCAACAAAGGAAAATCATAAAAAGACTGTTGAGTAAGTCACGAAACAGGGGAAGAAATCATGACTGCAAAATTTTAAGAATATACACTCCTGGAAATGGAAAAAAGAACACATTGACACCGGTGTGTCAGACCCACCATACTTGCTCCGGACACTGCGAGAGGGCTGTACAAGCAATGATCACACGCACGGCACAGCGGACACACCAGGAACCGCGGTGTTGGCCGTCGAATGGCGCAAGCTGCGCAGCATTTGTGCACCGCCGCCGTCAGTGTCAGCCAGTTTGCCGTGGCATACGGAGCTCCATCACAGTCTTTAACACTGGTAGCATGCCGCGACAGCGTGGACGTGAACCGTATGTGCAGTTGACGGACTTTGAGCGAGGGCGTATAGTGGGCATGCGGGAGGCCGGGTGGACGTACCGCCGAATTGCTCAACACGTGGGGTGTGAGGTCTCCACAGTACATCGATGTTGTCGCCAGTGGTCGGCGGAAGGTGCACGTGCCCGTCGACCTGGGACCGGACCGCAGCGACGCACGGATGCACGCCAAGACCGTAGGATCCTACGCAGTGCCGTAGGGGACCGCACCGCCACTTCCCAGCAAATTAGGGACACTGTTGCTCCTGGGGTATCGGCGAGGACCATTCGCAGCCGTCTCCATGAAGCTGGGCTACGGTCCTGCACACCGTTAGGCCGTCTTCCGCTCACGCCCCAACATCGTGCAGCCCGCCTCCAGTGGTGTCGCGACAGGCGTGAATGGAGGGACGAATGGAGACGTGTCGTCTTCAGCGATGAGAGTCGCTCCTGCCTTGGTGCCAATGATGGTCGTATGCGTGTTTGGCGCCGTGCAGGTGAGCGCCATAATCAGGACTGCATACGACCGAGGCACACAGGGCCAACACCCGGCATCATGGTGTGGGGAGCGATCTCCTACACTGGCCGTACACCACTGGTGATCGTCGAGGGGACACTGAATAGTGCACGGTACATCCAAACCGTCATCGAACCCATCGTTCTACCATTCCTAGACCGGCAAGGGAACTTGCTGTTCCAACAGGACAATGCACGTCCGCATGTATCCCGTGCCACCCAACGTGCTCTAGAATGTGTAAGTCAACTACCCTGGCCAGCAAGATCTCCGGATCTGTCCCCCATTGAGCATGTTTGGGACTGGATGAAGCGTCGTCTCACGCGGTCTGCACGTCCAGCACGAACGCTGGTCCAACTGAGGCGCCAGGTGGAAATGGCATGGCACTCCGTTCCACAGGACTACATCCAGCATCTCTACGATCGTCTCCGTGGGAGAATAGCAGCCTGCATTGCTGCGAAAGGTGGATATACACTGTACTAGTGCCGACATTGTGCATGCTCTGTTGCCTGTGTCTATGTGCCTGTGGTTCTGTCAGTGTGATCATGTGATGTATCTGACCCCAGGAATGTGTCAATAAAGTTTCCCCTTCCTGGGACAATGAATTCACGGTGTTCCTATTTCAGTTTCCAGGAGTGTATAAAGAAAGCCTGCAGTTTTAATTTTTTCATTTTCTTTCATCCCAGTGAAATCTCAGTTTATGATTTAAAGCAGGGAATGTTTTCAGTTGCTCGTGTAACACGCAGGTCGGTACTTTGGACAGTAGACACACATGACTAGCCAAATGTATGTTTACCTTCCATTGCTACTGTAGGGTCTGCCAGACACACCTCTACGTTGGTGATTAGTTTTCGTTAGGTTTAGAACACTATCACCGTCCGATATCTGCTAAAGCTTCTTATATTCCACCGTTGTGAAATTTGATTGTCGATGTGGGTTGAATTCCACTGGCGAGGAGTGAATTTGACGTGTCTGATTCTGACAGAACTGCCGGTAGCAAGCACGTAAGTACTGTTTGGGTCTACAGGACCCACAGTAGCACTTCTGATATCTTGTTTTGAAACATAAATACGATTTTTGCACATATTAAATACACTGTATCACCCTGTTTACTATAGATGAGAGCTAAAATGGATGAGAAAGTTACTTCTCTGCACTATAAATTGATAAATGAAATGGCTAGTGAAGAATCAGGTGAAGAAGGCGTAAGCTCAGACTCTGAACTACACTCCTGGAAATTGAAATAAGAACACCGTGAATTCATTGTCCCAGGAAGGGGAAACTTTATTGACACATTCCTGGGGTCAGATACATCACATGATCACACTGACAGAACCACAGGCACATAGACACAGGCAACAGAGCATGCACAATGTCGGCACTAGTACAGTGTATATCCACCTTTCGCAGCAATGCAGGCTGCTATTCTCCCATAGAGACGATCGTAGAGATGCTGGATGTAGTCCTGTGGAACGGCTTGCCATGCCATTTCCACCTGGGGCCTCAGTTGGACCAGCGTTCGTGCTGGACGAGCAGACCGCGTGAGACGACGCTTCATCCAGTCCCAAACATGCTCAATAGGGGACAGATCCGGAGATCTTGCTGGCCAGGATAGTTGACGTACACCTTCTAGAGCACGTTGGGTGGCACGGGATACATGCGGACGTGCATTGTCCTGTTGGAACAGCAAGTTCCCTTGCCGGTCTAGGAATGGTAGAACGATGGGTTCGATGACGGTTTGGATGTACCGTGCACTATTCAGTGTCCCCTCGACGATCACCAGTGGTGTACGGCCAGTGTAGGAGATCGCTCCCCACACCATGATGCCGGGTGTTGGCCCTGTGTGCCTCGGTCACACGCAGTCCTGATTGTGGCGCTCACCTGCACGGCGCCAAACACGCATACGACCATCATTGGCACCAAGGCAGAAGCGACTCTCATCGCTGAAGACGACACGTCTCCATTCGTCCCTCCATTCACACCTGTCGCGACACCACTGGAGGCGGGCTGCACGATGTTGGGGCGTGAGCGGAAGACAGCCTAACGGTGTGCGGGACCGTAGCCCAGCTTCATGGAGACGGTTGCGAATGGTCCTCGCCGATACCCCAGGAGCAACAGTGTCCCTAATTTGCTGGGAAGTGGCGGTGCGGTCCCCTACGGCACTGCGTAGGATCCTACGGTCTTGGCGTGCATCCGTGCGTCGCTGCGGTCCGGTCCCAGGTCGACGGGCACGTGCACCTTCCGCCGACCACTGGCGACCACATCGATGTACTGTGGAGACCTCACGCCCCACGTGTTGAGCAATTCGGCGATACGTCCACCGGACCTCCCGCATGCCCACTATACGCCCTCGCTCAAAGTCCGTCAACTACACATACGGTTCACGTCCACGCTGTCGCGGCATGCTACCAGTGTTAAAGACTGCGATGGAGCTCCGTATGCCACGGCAAACTGGCTGACACTGACGGCGGCGGTGCACAAATGCTGCGCAGCTAGCGCCATTCGACGGCCAACACCGCGGTTCCTGGTGTGTCCGCTGTGCCGTGCGTGTGATCATTGCTTGTACAGCCCTCTCGCAGTGTCCGGAGCAAGTATGGTGGGTCTGACACACCGGTGTCAATGTGTTCTTTTTTCCATTTCCAGGAGTGTATATAGTACACACGATATGGAAAGTGGAGACAGCGATACAAATCGGAATAACAATACCTAGGTTTTTGGTAAGGACTGTCATGCTAAATGGATGAAAGATATTGCTAATCCTCATTTCCAGACTAGGACACACAATATTTTACGACATATTTCAGGTGTGACTGGACTTGCGAAGGAAAAAAAAAGACAGAAACAGTGGTGGTGATAAGTGCCTATGGGACCAAACTGTTGAGATCATCTATCCCTAGGTTTACACACTATTTAATCTGATTTACGCTAAGGACAACACACACAGCCGCACCCGAGGTGGTCTCGAACCTCCGACGGAAACAGCCGCGATAACCATGGCAAGGCACGTCAGACCGTGCGGCTACACCGCGCAGTAGGAAACAGAAATATGGCGGATGTATTTCACTGCTGAAATATTGGATGAAGCAATGGGAGGTCTAACCTTGGCTAATTCTAAATATTCTTCTTCTGAGTCCCTTATTCATGAGACAGAGAGAGTTGAAATCAATTTTATATTGGTCAGCTGTATTTGGGTGAAACATACAAGGATGCTTAGGGTAAATAAAGAAGAACTCTGGGGCAGAAGTGACACAGAATTATAAATGTTCTATACTGCAATGACTCTACAGAGGTTCAGTCTTCTGGTATTATGTCTATGATTTGATAATAAGTCAACTAGGTGTGACAGAGAAATACGGTATAAATTAGCCCCTTTACGAAATATCTATGATTTATTCACAGAAAAATCCATGACACGTTATTCTATTAGAGAATATATGACTGCACATGAAATGCTTGTAAAATTTCGAGGACGATGTAGGTTTCAAATGTATATTCCTTGCAAACTTGGCAAATACGGAATGAATGTGTTCAGTCTAGCTCGTGCAAGAACAGCTTACACCTCAAATTAGGAAGTTCGTTGGAGAGCAACCAAAAGATCTAGGAACAGAACCGCGGGAAACCGTTTTACGAGCTGCGAACGGGCCCTGTCACTTCTGAAGAACCATCAACGGAGTCGTAAATCAAACAAATATTTGTTCAAACCCAAAGCAAAACGTTTTTGCTTGCATTATATGTACAACTTAAATCAATGTAAAACCTGTTTGTATTCTGAGTCATTAAAAGATAGGAGATAAGAGCAAATTGGGTCTAAGAGACACATCATATGATATGAACGAACACAGTATTTGAGGAGGATTAACTAGATAACCTGAGACAATGTGGGTTACTCCTCAGCGCTCATGGCTCTTGTACACCGCGTGCTGGCCACCTTAGCTGTCCAGAACGCTGGGAGAATGTATAGCGGCGACTTCAGACGACATGGGCGCAAACTGTAGTTGACCTGTCTCTCTTTACGTCCGATACGACATCTGACAGTTCACAGCCTCCTGGCGATGTTATTTCTGATTCAACTGCATCGTATTACACTTACTATTTCGATCCATTGATGTCTGCGCAGGCGTCATAGGACGTAACCTAAGATGTTGGTCTTCGGGAGTTATATTCTCATTCTCCAGTGAACACTGACGTGACTAGATTTAAATATTTAGCATGTACGTTACTGTTTCTCCATACTGTATTCACCGTAAGAACGATCCTGATGTGAACAAACACATGTGAGGCGACTGGTCAGCAGTAGAGATGGACAAAATCGTTATTTTTTTATGACTCACCACCCAAAAAATAAATAGACTTATTATGGGTCCAACAACGCTCCCCCCCCCCCCCTTAGGCCTCCATGCTATAGAAAATTTCCCTTAGTAGGATTTCATATTTCTCATCTCTACAACAATGCAAGCTAGTTTCTTGTTGGTTGGTATTCTTGATATTCACAACAATCGGTTTACTTTCAGAGGAAGTGATTGTTGATGTCAGTCAGCTGTTATTTATCTTGTAAATTTGCAGTTAGTTAGTGCAGTTCCCTACTGTTCACACCCACACTTAGAAATGACTAAAAGAATACGTGACTCGTCTTCAGAAAGTGTTCTGAATCAAATTTTAGATGACGATTCTGATTTGGGGAGTGAAAGTGAATATGAGGATGGTGTTATGGAGTATGATTCAGATCGGGAAAGTGATGTGAATGTTAGAGAAGATGAAGATAGCGCAGCTTCAAGCAGTGACCACCAGGATGTTATTGTGGCTGAGTCTGGCAGAAGGTAAGTATCCACACAGCCTTTAATTCCTCAGAGGTCTATTGCTAATATAGTAAGAGTAACTCCAGGTGGTGTTTGCCATTCACCTGGAGAAGCCTTGAAGTTACTTCTTATGCCTGACATCATGGATGTTATAGTATAACATTCAAATGAAGAGGCAGTTAGGCGAAATGTTACTTTGACTAATGAGAAAGAATTGTATGCCTTTATAGGTATCCTGATACTTATGGGGGCAAATAAGGACAATTCTGTCAGTGTACACGATCTTTGATCAGATCTAATGGGTCGGCCAGTTTACAATGGTATTATGGCTAGAGAACGTTTCAAGGAACTTATTGCAATCATAAGGTTTGATGACAAAAGTACCCGCCAGCTAAGAAGGGAAGCAGACAAGTTCTACAAAGTGAATGATAGGTTTCCACTACTGTATAAACCAGGGGTCGACCTCACCATTGACGCACAGCTTGTTTAGAGGGCACTGTCCCTTCAAAGTATTTACGAAGGATAAACCTGCCAAGTATGGCATCCTTATACACATGATGTCTGATGCAGTAGACAGATACGTCTTGAATATGGAACTCTATGCAGGTAATGTTCAGAATTTCTCGAAAGAAGAACAGGGTTCAGCAGCTGTCTTCAAACGTCTGGTAGCACCTGTGCAAAATACTGGTCGAAATATTACTACAGACCGATGCTACACATCGATGGATTTGGCGGAAGAGTTATACAAAGACTACAAAGCTACTACAGTAGGAACTCTTCAGTCAAACAGGAAGCATATTCCAGACATAATGAAGAACACGTCATATCGAGAGCTATATTCATCAATGTTCTTGTTCACAGACCCATCAACAGGTAGGCCTCCAGTAACTTTGGTGCCCTACATAGCAAAAACGAAACCAAGTAAAAACTTACTGATGTTGTCAACAATGCACCAAGATAAAGGCACTGCTGGAGGAGAGAAGAATAAAACCGAGATAAATGCTATTATAATTCCACTAAAGGTGGAAGAGGGGAACAAAGAGATGGCCTCTATCTGTATTTTACTCTCTCACCGACATTTGTGCTCTCAGTGCAACCATCATATTCATTCAGCAACATCCAAGATGGACTGAAAAGAAACACAACAAATGAAAACTTTATCTTCTGCAATCTGGGAGGGAACTAGTGAAATTGCAGGTAGAAGAAAGAAGTGCCAATACAAGAGGGTTATCTGAGCAGATTCTTCAATCAATGGAGGCTATTCTACAAAATAAAATCAAAGAAGTAACAACAGAAGCACGTCAGCCTCCTGCAGGAAAGGTCGGTGCCATATTTGTGTAAGAGAAGCTAAAACAAAGAAGCAGAAGTACAACAATCTAAGTAAACCAAAACAGTATTGTGGACAGTGTCATAAACATGTATGTAACACACATTCAGAAAAAATTGTGAATCGTGTCTCTCGCCTTGAAGTTGAGGACACAGAGTAGTCTATTGTTCATGAACACATCTGTATTTTGTATTGTAATATGTCAATTTTTATTCACTCAATCCAATATTTATAACAATTAACAACATTTATAAACCGATGTCTTAGTTAAAATACATAAACCATTTTGAAAGTTGTAATTTTTCATCAGTAAACTTATTTAATACCTATGGGTTCGCCAAACCCTCCCCCCCCCCCCCCCTAGGCGTCCAAGTCAGAAAAAAAGCTTGGGCGTCCTCGGGTTAAGTAGTTCTAAGTCTAGGGGACTGATGACCTCAGCTGTTAAGTCCCTTAGTACTTAGAACGATTTGAACCATTTTTGACAGATTAATGCACTCCAACCAGACTTAGACCTCAGTTCACGTGAGAGACCCTTGTGTCAACCTAGCCCATTTTTTGTCTTTGCCAGCCTACAACCAAACTGTAGCATTCCAACCTAACCTAGACCTTGCTCCTCAGGCTACTCCGATACAGACCAGAATGTCACCACAGATTTTTTTTACACATCATATCCGTGAATTCGTAAATTGGGGTACGATACGAAGAGTTGGTCACAAAAGACACGTTTTTTGCTAACGCATCCGTAGACTTCGTGAGCTCACTACCAAACTGCTACATTATGACATAATGTACTCCTTGGCTGCAATACAGATCAGTCTTCGACTATCACATACGTTGGCTTTGACAAGTAACAACAAAAGTTTCGCAGTCCTACCTAACCCAGACCTCACGCTGCAATAGCTGCGCAACCACAGACACGTTTTTCAATATTACAATCGTCGGCTTCGCCAATTCAGAATGATCTGTTGTATTGAATTCAACCTAGA
Organism: Schistocerca americana; assembly: GCF_021461395.2. Lineage (NCBI taxonomy): Eukaryota > Metazoa > Arthropoda > Insecta > Orthoptera > Acrididae > Schistocerca > Schistocerca americana. The sequence goes on from NC_060129.1 coordinate 89,612,767, forward strand.
TCTTAGCTACGACAGAGACCAGTCTGCCACTACAGACACGTTTTATGCTATGAAATTCATTCGCTTCGAAAACTCTCAATCGAACCATTGCATGCCTATACTTGTTCTAGACCATGGGCTACGCCACAAACCAGTGTATCACCATAGATACTTTTGTCGCAAATGTATTGTCAGTTTTGCTATTTCATAACAAAACTGTGGCAATGTATGATAATTTATACCTCGGGCTAAGCTACATATCAGACTGTCACCACAGACGGGTCTTTCGCTACAATATTCATTAGATTTGTCAAGTAAACAAGTTCCTTCCCACCTGACTCGCACTTTGGTCTACGATAGCATCAATCTTTCACCAGTGACATGTTTTTCGCTATCACGTACCTACGTTCCGCCATTGCGCAACCAAACTGTTCAGTTCCAAACAAACGTTGACCTCAAGCTATGGTACAGATGAGTCTCTCACTACAGACATGTCTTGCACTATCATATTCGTTGACTTCACCAACTCACTACATACCTGTTTCTTTCCAATGTAATATAGAACTCGCGCTACGATAGACTTGTCTGTAATTAGAGACACGTTTTTTTTTGATGTGATATTTGTGGACCTTGCGTAATCAGAACCAACCTGTTGAATTCAACCTAACCAAGATCTCAGGCTGCGATGCAGACCAGTCTGTCACCACAGACATGTTTTCCGCCATCACATACCTTTAGTTTGCAAACTCACAACCAAACTGTGCAGTCCAAGGTAATGTAGATCTGCGGCTACGAAACAGATATCTCTGTCATGAAATATATATTTTTCACTATCACATTCGTTAGATTCGCCATTCCACTACCAAACCTTTGCATTCTGAACTACCATGGACCACGGGAAATTAAACAGACCAGTCTGTCACCGCAGACACGTTTTCCGCTGTAACATTCGCTAACTTCGCACATTCGCAACGTAACTGTAGCATTTCACACTTACCTAGGCCTCGAGGCACGATGGACATCACACTGCCACGACGGAGAGGTTTTTTCCTATAATGTGCTATGGATTCGCCAATCGCGCTACTCAGACTCTAGCACTCAGAATTAACTTAGACTTCGGGTAACGACACAGACCATGTTCAAATGTTCAAAAGTTTGTGAAATCTTATGGGATTTAACTGCTAAGGTTATCAGTCCCTAGGCTTACACACTACTTAACCTAACTTAAGCTAAACTATCCTAAGGACAAACACACACACCTATGCCCGAGGAAAGACTCGAACCTCCGCCGGGACCAGCCGACAGGACTTGTACACATTGGTTGACTGCACCAGTTCACTACATAAAGTCTCATTTGCAACCTAATATGGACCTCGCACTACGATGCACACCAATTTATCGTTTATCGGTATCACATTCATTCTGCTCACTACTAACGTCTGGCATTCCAACCTAACGTAGACATCGGACTACGATAATGACCTGTCTTGTCACCAAAGACACGTTTTTCACCATCGCAGCGTCGACATCGCCAGTTCAAAAACAAACTGTTGCATTCCATTGAAGACATAAGTCAAACGGGCCACCTTAGAAAAGATATTGCTTTCACATACCTTGGCTTCGCCAAATCACAACGTAACTGATGCAACCACAAGGTTTCTAAAGTTCGATCAACACTACAGACCAGTCTGTCACCGCCAACACGACCTTAACCACCAAGTGCATTGGATTGGCCAACTCACAAGAAGATTGTTGCATCCACAACAGATGTAGACCTCGGGCTATGATGCATACCAGTCTGTCACCAGACACACATCTTTCGCTATCGCGTCCATTGGTTCTGCTATCTCACAATCCGACTGTTGCATTTCAACCTTACCTAGACGCAGGTACACGACGGGACCAATCTGTCACTGTAGCCACGTTTTTTGCTACCACATTTCCTAGGCTTCGTTAACTCGCAACTAACTGTTGCATTGCAGCCTCACTTACACCATAGGCTACGCTACAGACAAGTCTCTCACCACAGACACATCCGTCTGCTTCGCCAACTCTCAACGAGACATAAACTACACCTCAGACGACGGTACAGACAAGAGTCAGAACACAGACAAGTTTTTCGTTGCCACGTACATTGGCTACGCCAAGTCACAATGAACCTAATACTCTCCAAAACAGAACTGATGTAGACCTCGGTCTACGATACAAACCAGTCTACCAACAGCAACAGGTTTTTAGCCTTTACCTTCGTCGGTTTCACCATCCCACAACCAGTCTGTTACATTCCAATATAACATAGACATCAGGCTATGATACAAAGCTTTCTGTCATCGCAGACATATATTTAGCCATCACATTCCTTAACTTCGCCAGCTAACGACCAAACTATTGCAGTCTAATTTAATTTAGAACTCCAGCTACAATACAGGAGACACCGTGGCAACAGAACCGTATTTCGCTGTGACATTCGTTGAATTCCCCTACTCACAAATGAGATATTCCATTCAAACCCAACCTACACCTCGGGCTATGCTACAGAACAGACATTTGTCACAAATATGTTTTCACCCGTACATTTGTTCTTTCGCCGTTTTACAACCAGTCTGTCGCATTGCAGGCTAACCTAGACCTTGGGCAGTGATACGCCTAAGACACTTTTCTCAGTATCACGTAATTGTTATCGCCAACTCACAACCAGACTGTTGCATTCAATCCAACATAGTCCCTGCACAGTGCTACAGACCACTTTGTTTACATAGACAAGATTTTCGTCCTACATTCATTGGCTACACCAACTAACAACTGCAGTCTTGCATTTGAACATTACGTGGACCATGTGCTAAGTTACAGACCATTCAGTTGCCACAGACATGTTTTTCGGCATCTCATCAATGTTTTCGCCCTCTCAAAACCAAATTGGTGAATTCGACTAAACAGATCACTCTGTTACACAGATATGCTCTTCGCCATCACATTCTTTGCTTTAACCCAACTAGCAAGCATTCCTCATCCTTTCACTTGACCTAGACCTAGCGCCACGCTCCAACACAGTCTGTCATCAGAGATACTTTTTCCCTATCACATTATTTGGATTCGCTATCACACAACCATACTGTCGCATTCAAGTCTAACCTAGACCTCGAGCTATACTGCAGACCAGTTTCCACAGACACGTTTCTTGGCATCACATTCGTTGATTTCGCCATTTCATACCAGTCTGTCGCATTCCAGCCTAAATTGGATCCTGGCCTATGGTGCAGACAGCTCTGTCACATTTTTCTCTATCACATTTCTTGGTTTCACAAACTCGCAACCAAACTGTAGCATTGCAACAATATGTAGACCTCTTGTTGCAATAAATCCTATCTGTCGTCACAGACACGTATTTCCCTATCGAATCTATTGCCTCCGCTAAGTGAAACATACTATAGTTCTCCAATCTAATCTAGTTCCCTACATTTACATCTACATGTATACTCCGCAAGCCACCCAACAGTGTGTGGCGGAGGGCACTCTACGTGCCACTGTCATAACCTCCCTTTCCTGTTCCAGTCGCGTATGGTTCGCGGGAAGAACGACTGTCTGAAAGCCTCCGTGCGCGCTCGAATCTCTCTAATTTTACATTCGTGATCTCCTCGGGAGGTATAAGTAGGGGGAAGCAATATATTCGATACCTCATCCAGAAACGCACCCTCTCGAAACCTGGCGAGCAGGCTACACTGCGATGCAGAGTGCCTCTCTTGCAGAGTCTGCCACTTGAGTTTGCTAAACATCTCCGTAACGCTATCACGGTTACCAAATAACCCTGTGACGAAACGCGCCGCTCTTCTTTGGATGTTCTCGATCTCCTCCGTCAACCCGATCTGGTACGGATCCCACACTGATGAGCAATACTCTAGGTCGAACGAGTGTTTTGTAAGCTACCTCCTTTGTTGATGGACTACATTTTCTAAGGACTCTCCCAATGAATCTCAACGTGGTACCCGCCTTACCAACCATTAATTTTATATGATCATTTCACTTCAAATCGTTCCGCACGCATACTCCCTGATATTTTACAGAACTAGCTGCTACCAGTGTTTGTTCCGCTATCATATAATCATACAATAAAGGATCCTTCTTTCTATGTATTCGCAATACATTACATTTGTCTATGTTAAGGGTCAGTTGCCACTCCCTGCACCAAGTGCCCATCCGCTCCAGATCTTCCTGCATTTCGCTACAATTTTCTAATGCTGCAACTTCTCTGTATACTACAGCATCATCCGCGAAAAGCCGCATGGAACTTCCCACACTATCTACTAGGTCATTTATATATATTGTGAAAAGCAATGGTCCCATAACACTCCCCTGTGGCACGCCAGAGGTACACAACAGTCTGATGCTACAGACGCTTTTTTTGCTATCACATTCGTTAGGTTCGTGTACTCACAACCTAACCGTTTCATCCCAACGTAATCCAGACCTCGGGTTACGACACAACCTGTCAGCACAGACACATTTTTTCTATCACATTCGCTGTCTCCACCAATTCACAAAAAGACTGTTACAATCCGAATGAATCTAAACCTCGGCCTATGATACAGAACAGTCAAACTCAGCAGACACCTTTTACGCTGTAAAAATTTGGCTCCGGTATCTCACAACCAAACTGTAGCCTTCCAACCCAGTCTAAACATCGGGCTATTTACAGGTCAGTATATCACCTTAGACAAATTTTCGCTATCACATACTTTGACAGCCGACACGAAAACTGTTGCATTGCACTATAACGTAGGTTTCTGGCTATGATAATTTCGGCACTTCACAACGAAACTGTTGAAATCTAAACTAACCTATACCTAAGTCTACGCTACAAACCCGTCTCTCGTCATAAGCACAATTTTGGGCATCACATTAGTGGGTTTCGCCAACTCATAACCGGAATGTTCAATTCAATACTAATGTAGACCTCGGACTACGATACAGACCACTTTGCCGTCAGACACACGTTTTCCGCCATCAACTTCATTGGTTTCCCCTATTCACAATTTAAAGAGCCGTATCGGCTCAAATATCACTTTCGAAAAGTCTACCTAATGACGTTACTCAAACAGAAATTTGTTCTCAGAAAATTTGCATAATAAAAGAAACCACTGAATATGTTATTAATTCTTTGGCTCTGAGGGAGCGTTCAAAATCATATTCTCGCGATGTTTATGATGATAAGTAAATTGTGCTGATTGTAGACCGCTGGAAAAAAAAAAAACATTTTTACACCAGAACATGTTACCTACTTTTACCTGAATAGGAGAACCTGGAACTTTTTAAGGCAAATAACATTTTAAAGCAATTAGTTTATGTTATTCTGTTTTCCAAACTGCACCACATTTTCTGAATTAAAACCTGAGCTCCCTACAACAATTCTGAAGCTGTTAATAAGTACAAGATTTTCCTGGGCTCAAATAGGCCCATCTAGGTGATGAGTTGCTGCCGTTGTGATGAGGTAGAGGATGAACGACGTCTCAACGTTTCAGTGTGGGAGTCCACTAATGTTCGTGTCCCCGCCATTATGCCCCTGGTAGCTGCAAACAACGTTGCCATCAATTTAAGTTCGGAAACTCTGGCGTTGCACAACTTCAAGAACGGAGACGAGTTTTTCACATCACATCTGTTGCTGCCATTTCTAAATATCAGCTTGGGTGAGTTACTTCAGAATTCAGAACTGTCAACATGTCTCGATGACATCAGATCTCGACTCGCACCCGCATCCATGACTTGTTTTCCATCAGTTATACATTCCCTCGCTTTACCCGCGGCTCTGTGGCGCAAGGTCACCTTGTCTTCCATAAAGAGAACCCAAAGGGTATCCACTTCGTAAGTACAATTACTTTGTTTTACTGATCAAAAATAATTAAAAATGAGACAGTGTCGCTCAGTTTCTTTTACAAAACGGCAGTTTCTACTGAACTTAAAACAACTGATAAGTGTTGTATAGCATGTTATCATTTAAATACATTGGTGTCCAAAATTAAATCAACAAAGCGCAGTTTCCCCATTCTGCGTCTAATTCACGATATAATCATACAAACTATCAACCAGATGTCCACACAATCGCGTTGCTCATAGAAGATATCTGGTCTACAGGCAACCATCTCAACGATAAAGTCAGGGCATCTATGAAACCAGGTGGTGTTTGCTGGGTAGTCCCACATCTACACTCGCTGTGTATGCAGTCACAGACGGTGCAGTATGGCACGGAGAAGATGCCTACCAGGTCCTCTGCGGTGGAGAGCCGTACAAAGCAAGGAATCGGCACAGTAGAAAACTTAATTGGCCTGATGGCTTAATGTGAATCGTTCTATTGTTCCTCCTGTGTGATGACAGTTCATAGAAACCGGAACTTTATCCCAAAGGCAAGGGTGGGACCGATCACATGTGAATTCAGAAGAGAGGACCGCTATTTGGCTGTAAGGATACGACGTTACCCCTGTAGTACCGCACGGAACCTGCATTACTGGATTGCACCAGGATGTCAACATCCACCAAACTGTCTCCCACACTGCGAGCATCTCTGCAGAAAGGTTGGGCGTTACTGCCCGACATGAGAGTGACAACATCATTCACAACATGCTCCGTCGTTGTCAGGCGTGCATTGGTGCCACAGATGGTAACATTCGTACTGAGCGCAATAAACACTTGTCAGAATGTTTATGCTTATCCGTTACGTTCAAAGAACGAATAACATTTTTCTCTACCGTTATGCATGTTTCAGTTGTTTCCGTTCTGTGTTATTTACATTGTTTGTACTTTACTATCACCTGTTTATACTGTTTTGTGGCAAAAAAGTGCAACCTTGCACAATTATCGTTTGTTGCTTTAATTTTGGGCACGAGTTTATGTTAGATGAGATCACTATCGAGGTGTCATAGCTTCTGCTGATGCAAGCATGTTGATGTTATGAGAAATCTCTCGCACAAATCATCAATAAATATGACAAACACGGTACATAAATTTATGTTAAGTTCAAAACTTTTGAATCGTGGGAGAAACAAGAGACGATTGTAAGACGTTTCTCGCCTTTCCGTCTTAGAAAACCAAGTAAGGCTTGTGAAGACATGCTTGAAAAGAATAGTTGTTCCAACTGCACTTATTGCAGTAATCTCTCACCAAAGATTTAAAAAGAAGAAATTCATCTGTATAGCTATCCATAACCAAAGGAGGATTACAACGAATCAGAGACACAGTCTAAAAAAAGTCAAAGAAATCTGATCACAAGTTTAGAATTATATCACAACATAAAAGGAAAATTTTATTTGGAGTGTAATTTGAGAAGTGAAGCTGATGTGGCAGCAGATCGAGATAGAAGTATTCGCCAAAAGCTGCAGCAGAATAGATGATTTCTCAATTTCCTCTGACAAATACTGTGTTGTGCAGGACATGTATCATTATAATGAAATAAAGACGAAATCAGGAGACATAATGCATCAATAACCTCTTTGCATATGTAGAGAGTATTTTCTTTAGTGTCACAATGGCAAATCTTAGAAAACCAAGTAAAGCTTGTGATGACATGTTTGAAAATAATAGTTGTTCCTAAAACTAGTTCAAAAGAAGTAGAAAGTACATCTGTACAATAAATGGCCAAGCACTGGGGCAATAAATGGAACTGGACTTCAGATTTATTATTATTCTTACCACTTTTTATTCACACAGAATGACTAAATGTTGTTATTAGTGTAGGAGAATGATGTTTAGAATATATTTGTTGTTCGATAATAACGAGTCATATCTTATATCTGAATTCGTTCTTCGTCATTCGTATAAATTCCGCCGAGCGCTGGTGGTAAGCGAAGTGCACTGTGCATGCGCACACTGTGGATGCGCCGGTTACGTGCAAATGAGGGCAGGCGCGTGAAATCCGCGTGGCTGCAGGCGAGCGCCCACGCGCCTCCACCAGACGCGTGGCCAGTGTACGTATGCCCACGCGGCTGCCATCAGCACCGGTTCGCTTCAGCAACTTCTGCTAACATTCAAAAAGCGCATTCGCGTTCTCGCTCGAACAGCGCATGCGCTTGTGGGCCACATGGGCAGGTCACCCGCTATAGGGGTTCTAGTGTAAACTAGATGTGCAATCGGCTAGTTTACCAGTGGGGGGCCACATCCTGGATGTGGAGGTGGCCTTGCCTGCAGCTATCGAGCTTGCTGGGTGCCGTCGTCTGCAAGTTATGGCTCACATTGGCACCAACGACGCCTGTCGCTTGGCCTCTGAGGCCATCAACAGAGTGTACAGCCGGCTGGTGGAGATGGTGAAGGCTGCAGTCCTAGTGCCCAGTGTGCAAGGACAGCTCGCTACTTACAGCATAGTTCGCAGATTTGATCGGGACCCTTTGGTTTGGTGCCGAGTGGAGGGTCTTGCACAATGGCTTAATTCATTCTGTGACACTACTGGCTGCAGATATCTGGATCTGTGTAATGAGGTGGGGAACTGTAGGACTCCTGTTGACAGATCAGGAGTGCACTACACAGAGGAAGCAGCTTCTATGTTAGCAGAGTATTTGTGGAGTGCACATGTTTTTTGTGGTGTCACCGCCAGACACCACACTTGCTAGGTGGTAGCTTAAATCGGCCGCGGTCCATTTAGTACATGTCGGACCCGCGTGTCGCCACTGTGTGATCGCAGACCTAGCGCCACCACAAGGCAGGTCTCGAGACACGATAGAGCACTCGCCCCAGTTGTACGACGACATTGCTAGCGACAATATGGACGAAGCCTTCCTCTCATTTGCCGAGAGACAGTTAGAATAGCCTTCTGCTAAGTCCATGGCTACGACCTAGCAAGGCGCCAATTGTAACAGTGCATGTATCTTACGAGTCGCATTTGTATAGTCAAGAGAGATGTATCACAAGGATCATTAAAGTTAAGTATAAAGCAGCTACGTACTTTTCTTGCTACCATTCAATAGTTATCCTGTTCCAGACTTGACGCCCGTCGGCGTGTGTGTACGTGTGCCTTTCTTTCGGCTACCTCAAGTGGCGTAACAGTCTTGTTACGTCACTACATTTTTTTCCAAAATAGTTAAAATGGCTCTGAGCCCTATGGGACTTAGCAGCTTAGGTCTTCAGTCCCCTACAACTTAGAACTACTTAAACCTAACTAACCTAAGGACATCACACACATCCATGCCCTAGGCAGGATTCGAACCTGCGACCGTAGTGGTCACACGGTTCCAGACTGTAGCGCCTAGAACCGCTCGGCCACCCCAGCTAGCGCACATGCTTTTTTTTTTAGGCTACATGGTAGTTGGAGGTGCTCTCATAAACAATCTAAAGCCCATACGCATATGGCGAATTCACACCATGCTCAGAGAAAAGACACTCAGATTTGGTTGGTTGGTTGTTTGGGGAAGGAGACCAGACAACGTGCTCATCGGTCTCATCGGATTAGGGAAGGATGGGGAAGGAAGTCGGCCGTGCCCTTTCAGAGGAACCATCCCGGCATTTGCCTGGAGTGATTTACGTAAATCACGAAAAACCTAAATGAGGATGGCCGGACACAGGATTGAACCGTCGTCCTCCCGAATGTGAGTCCAGTGTCTAACCACTGCACTACCTCGCTCAGAGTGTTAAAATTTTATTAGTAAGTTATCACACTATTTGTATCTAAGTACTCGAATCTACTGTCCACAACGAAAGGTCTCAGCCTCAAACTATTCTCGCGATCGAGATGTGGCTGAAACCTCAAGTAGAAAGCTCTGACATATTTAGCAACTCATGGGTCATATATTGGAAAAACAGATTAGACGCGATAGAGGAGGGAGTGTTCATTGCAGATGACATAAATTTTCTCTCTTTTGAGGTTGAAATTGAGTGTGACAATGTAGTTATTTGGTCGTGTTCAACTAGTTAACTCATCATTTTTTTTAACAATCAACTGATTCCTCTATGACAGTTCTAGAGTATGCAAAGATACTTTATACTGAAACTTGATAGCAGATTGGAAGTTGGCCAGACTGAAACGAACTTTTGTATCTTTGCCTTTGGCAGGCAAATGTTGTAGCGTCTGAGCTACCCAAGCACGATTCAAGTCCCATCCTCATAGCATTACATCCGCCAGTACCTTGTCTCCTACCCACTTGCATTCAAGAGTGAAAGTCTTGCAGGGCAGCTTCTCGGAAGTTTGAAAGAGGATATGAGGCAGTGTCGTAAGGAAAGCTGTGAAGCAGGTCTTGTACTGTGCTCGCATAACTCAGCTGGTAGAAAACTTCCACGAGACAAACAGAGTTCGCCACCTGTACTTTAGATCTGACGCACAATTTTAATCTGTCAAGTATTTTCATATCAGTGCACACTCCGCTGAAAAGTGAAAATTTTATTCTGTAAATATCCCCCATACTGTTGCTAAGACACGTTTCCGCAATATCGTTTCTTGCAGAAGTGCTAGTCTTGCAAGTTTCGGAGAAGAGCTTCTGTGTAGTTTGGAAGGTAGGATACGAGGTACTGGCGGAAGTAAAGCTGTGAGGGCGGGGCGTGAGACATGCTTGGGCAGCTCAGTTTGGAGAGCACTTGGCCGCGAAACGCAAAGGTACCGATTTCTAGTCTCTATGCGACACATAGTTTTAATTTTCCAGGAAGTTACATGTCAGTGCACACTCCACTGCAGAGTGAAAGTTTCGCTGTTCTCTGTGGTCATAAGGGAGTAAATACAAGATAATGGTGTATTGGGGGATGAAGGCTAGTTGAACCTAACTTGTATACACTGCGACGTCTAAGGATTCATTGGAGGGGATGCAAGCAGACAGTCTTGTGCAGTACGTTTGGAAACATTTTCCGAAAACTGTGTTTAACTACATCGGCAGCATACACCCAATGCAAATATCTTAGACCTTGTAGTAGCAAATAGGACAGGTCATATTGGTAACATCAGTATAGAGACTGGGATTTGTGATCATTTTGTCATGATAGTAACTGCGGCTACGACGTAAGGTGTCGGATTTTATGGACATCTTCCATAAAGTAATTAGAACAGCACTTGTATTTTAATTGCGGTAAGAGATCGAGTACAAGTTATTTAGAACATTGACATATGTGGGCAATCAAAAAAATATTCAAAGGTGTGTGAAATCTTATGGGACTTAACTGCTAAGGTCATCAGTCCCTGCCGGCCAGAGTGGCCGAGCGGTTCTAGGCGCTACAGTCTGGAACCACGCAACCACTGCAGTCGCAGGTTAGGATCCTGCCTCGGGCATGGGTGTTTGTGATGTCCTTAGGTTAGTTAGGTTTAAGTAGTTCTAAGTTCTAGGGGACTGATGATCACTGTAGTTAAGTCCCATAGTGCTCAGAGCCATTTTAGCCATCATCAGTCCCTAAGCTTACACACTACGTAACCTAAATTATCCTATGGACAAGCACACACACCCATGCCCGAGGGAGGACTCGAACCTCCGACGGAACCAACCGGTGGGCAATCAGGATGACGTTACCAATCACCTGTATTGCATGCTCAATAAATGACTGGATGTCAGAAACGGCCCAGTGTTTTTGCTAGGAAAACCCCAGGATATGAAGACAGGAATTGCGAATTAGGGGGCCACATCGCGGTGCGTGGCAGGTACCGAACGTTCTGGCACAGCCTTCCTCCGTGAGGTGTCGTTGGTGGGGACGGCCGTGTTCCAGAGTCAGTGGCACAGCAGTGGACGCAGGCCAACACGCTGAAAGCCGTCTCTTAGCAGTAGGCGCTTATATGGGCTTGGGCCGTGACAGTTTGTGGAATGTGGAGTGAGAAGCAAAGCCTCTTGGGACGAAATCGCTCCAGCCCAACTGCAGACCAACATCCACAGCTTAAAAAAAAAAAAGGGAAGAAAGTAACCACAGCCGTTGGCTCTTCTGTAAAACGAGGCAGGAGTGGGATCTTTGCTGGAAACTTCTACTCAACTGCTACGTGGACTACCTCAGATTGGCTGAAGGCAGCATGACTCAGGGGCACTCTTTTAGAGACAAGCCCTGTGGTAGGACAGGAAAGTGCGGTCCTTCTGCTGTTCTTTTGCAGCACTGGAGCTGTGAGTTTTGTGTAAAAGGGAAGTCGGGTCTGAGCCTTCTCCGCGAGCAGAGAGGTGCTGTGTCTGTGTGTGCCGTCTTACGCAGAACAGAGAGGCACTTAGAATCCGACCGAATATCGAGTAGATGTACCAGGGCGTCTTTGTGAGCTGTATATTTTCACTGTCCAAGCAGAGAGAGAATTCTAAAGTCCTAAGAGCAGTTGGACATTACAACTGCTCCTTATTCTATCGTGCTTGTAGTGAGATTCTGTCTTTATTTGGCCAGTGGGCAAGTAACTGATCTCACTCTCACAGACCACCGTACCACTGGCCCTATTCTGTATCGTTCACACTGATCGGTGCTGTAAGTTATCTTCGGTAGTGACGTCATTTTCTGTTCTTTATCTGAAGTTGCTATTCTGTAAGCTTCAGAGACCTGTTACCGATCAGTCCTACCGTCGATTTTCGGGCAACTGAAGCGACAGGTAGTTAGGTTCGGTGTGATTTGCTTACAGCTAGAATCAGTGGTTTTAGTTTCGGATTTAGTGATGATTTTTTACTGAAAAGTCACCAGGACACGTCTGAGTGGAAAGTGAGTTCATGACAGACTTTTTTCCTTTTTTAGGAATATGGGTTGTGTTGTTGTTACTGTGAATGTAATATTAAAAACATTTTCCGTTAATATTCTCACAAAATACCTGTTATTTTTACGTAATCAAGGGTTTAAAAATCATCTAATTTTAAAAATCGGCTCTGCTTACGTATGTTACATGAGTATTAGCTGAAATACTAATGACTCCACGTACTTTTTCCCGCAAATGGTTTACTTATTAACTAACGAAAGCCTTTAAGACTTTTAAGTAGCAGTGGAAAAGAATTTTGTAAAGCCTGATAGTGGAAACCTTCCTAAATGTGGGGCTTACGCTGGCATCATTCGGCAACGAAGTCAGCCTGCGTCTCTCTCGATTAGTATTAGCAAGAACAAAGTCCAGTCTGGCTGTGGGGAGCAGCAGCCGTGTGGCAGCCGGCATGGTCGCTGTGCGTGTTCGGTCAGAGGGTCAGCTGCCCTCTGTAATAAATAGTAAACTGAGTGAACGGATGTCATGGGACACCCGCACCGAATAAAAAAATGGTTCAAATGGCTCTGAGCACTATGGGACTCAACTGCTGTGGTCATCAGTCCCCTAGAACTTAGAACTACTTAAACCTAACTAACCTAAGGACATCACACACATCCATGCGCGAGGCAGGATTCGAACCTGGGACCGTAGCAGCAGCGCGGCTCCGGACTGGAGCGCCTAGAACCGCACGACCACCGCGGCCGGCCGCACCGAATTAACGCAGCGATCAATAACGAGCAATATGAGGTCAACAAAAAAAAGAAAAAAAAGAAAGAAAGCGGCTAAGCTGCAGTGCTGTAGGTCGTAAATTCGTATACCACTTGGTAATATAATTTTCTTTCCTTTTCGTGTTTGTAGCACAGTCTGAGACTTCGTTGTTCGTGAAAGTTAAGTACTTCCGTATGTTTCAGAAATGAAATTGCTGTGCGTGAAACAAATGACAGCGATATTTATATTTTTTCTTGTCAGAAATATGTCTCCATTCTTACCGAATACGTAGCGATTTGCGAGTATGTGGTCAGACAGTGATCTAAGAGCACAACATAAATTACTGCGAATAAACTAGCAGTAATCATCATTGCATGTCTCAGTGTAACGCAGCATGTTATTACGAGATAACACTCGGTGCAGTAAGGCACGCAGCCGTCTACTACAGTGGCTGCAGGATGGCTGTTTTTTTTTCCTCTGCTCACAGTACAGCTGACGCTGCCTCCCGTGATAACTGCATAGCGTAACATTCAGCCGATACGAAGATTCATACCCTCTACGAATCTAAGTAATCCATATTAGCTGTTATCCGATTTTGTTCAAATTTGGTACACAGCCTTTTGTTATTAATAGAATGCTGCCGTCAAAATGTCAGATTTTTATTTGTTATAGTTCCGGAGATAAAGAGAATTACCTAAAAGTCCTAAAACCTATGCTTGTTTTTTAAAACAAGGTTAGGAAATATAACGCATCGACTTTCATTATCATCCATTGAAAAGTTATCAGTACATAAATTAAATTAATTAGAATTTTGTTTTTAAAACTTTAGTCACTTTGCATTACTTGATACACAAATCTGTCAAAATTATTATTTGATTATATTTTGTCGTCCGAGTGCGTGACAATAATTGAGAGAGAGTATGTGGCACATACATTAAAATTTAATCTTTTACGTGAGACCGTGTACAAATGAACTGTGGGAAAGTTAAGTTGCCACCACGATTCAGGTGACGTATGTCTGTGTGAGCATGCTTTTCTATAAAAACAGCCTCAATGGAAATTAGAGGCGGAGTAAGTCTATTTATCAATTTGAAGAATACTTCGCACTTTGCTTATTTGGATTAAACATAATACAAGAAACTGAAGTTTAGCTGACATTAATTACTATCAAATTAATTATTGGACATGGCAAGACTCGCTGCAAGAATGATCAGAAAGGAAGTTCTGATTGGTCGTTTCGACAGCAAATCAGAAATAAGCTGTTCCCGCACGAATAGAGGAGTGTGCAGAGAGGAGAGTACCTCGGGAGAGTCGACTGCTAGCTGGCCTATGGATATCACCAGCTTGTGAGCAGAAAGATAGCGTTTCAGAAATGTTTGCAAATATTTTGAAACTTATGGGAGATATAAATACTATAAATGAATGGATTGTGTTCCAGAATTAAAATTACATTAAGCTCTGACATTAACATTAAAATGAAGGAAATGGGTTCTGATATAAAGAATTCTTTAAGTTCTGAAACAAATGGGTGGTATACTGAAGCTGACGGATTGGTGTCTGAAGCTAATCAAGGGGTTACTAACATGTCAATAGAAATAGAATCGAAGATCGAAAACAAAATTTCTAAATTAAGAGATTCGTGGAAAAACGATATGACCTTGTTTAGTGACAGAGTGGAAAGTGAAACTAGTAAAGTACAACAAGAATGTAATAATCCTGTTGCAACAGTAAAAAATGAATTGACATCTAGATTAAGCAAGGTGCTGATGACAGCAAACACTTAGCGGGAGAAGTAAATGGAGATTTAAATAAAATGCAGCAACAAGTAAATAATGTGGAAAAGCAATATGAGGATAGTCACACGATAATGGGAAACGAAATCATGGAAGGAAAGGATGTGTGTGAGAAATTTAATGTGCAATTCATTGCTAAATTTCGTTACCTGGAAACAAACATAACTCAATTTAGTACAGATGTAGTTGAACAAATGCGTAACCATGATGGTAGACTGGAAAGAGTAGAACAAAGTGCTACTAACAGTAGTGGCTATGTAATATCTAATGGTGTTGTGAATTCATCAGAAATTGCATATGTGACACATCGCCAGTTTTTGCGATTTGATCCCAGTAAAAAAGTACATTGTGAAGAATTTTGGGATGATTTTGAGGACGATTTGCCCAAATCATGGAATGATAAGCAAAACATTGACTTTATAGCGTCATATTTGATGGGTGAAGCTAGAGTGTGTGTGGTGGGGGGGGGGGGGGGAAATTGGATAGTAGATAAATAGGATAGAGGATTTTAAACTGGCATTTTTTGAGGAATATTAGGCAAAACGAAAGCAGAGGGAAGTTTTGAACAAATTCTGGTCAGGTGAAAAAAATGATCCGAAGAAAGATACTATTAAGAGTTTTGTGCAAAAATGGGTGACAACTTTGTCCTATTTGAGAGACAGAACAGATAATTATGGGGGTAGAGATTGAGTTGTCTTTGTACTGGCGTAATAAAAAAATCTCGGCACCTAGGGACGATATTGGTAAATTTATTAATTACACTGAGAAGGTAGAAAATCTTCTAAAGGAGGAGGAGAATGTTAGGAGGGATTACAGGCCTCCCGTTAACCAAAATGGAAACAGAGCCGAGGCACATGTAAGTAGAATAGGAGTGCAAAGATCCAGTAATTACAGGGGCACGTACCGCGGGCGAGGGGGTCCTGTTGGAAGTAGACATAATGGCAGAGACCAAAACGTTGAATGTAGACAGAAGCAGTCAGCTGACTGGGTGGAGTGGCGTAGACAGCCAGCCGAAAGAAATGTCAGTGCCTACGACCGCGTAGGAGAGGGGGAATGGAAGTCAGTGTGTATTGGTGCTAGCAATTGCAGGCTGCGGCAGCACACGTTAAATCCACTAGCAATACGTTTTGTAAGGCAGCCACCAGATTAAAATCTTGGCATTGGTTTAGTAGAAACAGATGTTTCAGAGGAGACGGAAACTGTTGAAATATGCGTTTTTGCGGGACGTGTAGTAGAAAAGGTCATAATAGCGATTTCAGGAACCACGTAAATGAGGAACAGCTATTAGAAGATAACGATTCAGAACAGGATGTTAGTGTGGGTGAGCACTGCAATGCGGAGGAGGAGCCTAGAGTGATCTGTAGAATTAGCACGGGGGGGACGGTATTAGAGGTGTCTGAGGAAGAATCTACGTAGAAGAGCAGAGGAAGTTTTATGTAGAATAGAAGGAGTTGTGTCTAATAGCGACGAAGAAGGAACATAAGTGGAGGAAGCAGGGGGTTATTTTTATAATAGGACGGGTTGCAGAATCCGATATTATTATTAAAGAAGGAGAGTGTTTGGAGAAGTGTTTCGATTTGTCAGTAGTGGACAGACTAATTAACGCTGCCACATTTAATGAGGAAGAAGACTCCCTGAATACGTGCGTAATTTCCACAGAAGGTGTAGGATTCAGTAGGCGTGATGTAGTGCAAGATTTGTTAAACGAACTTCATTCTGAAGTCACAGAGAAAACTTCAGGACAATCTATGATAGATGTTGGGATCTTCTCATTAAAACTTGTAACAACTGTTTACTGGATAATAGTTCCGATTTATGTGCAGTCACAGAGTTTTGTGAATGCTCTCACTGTTAGTAAGGATGTGGTTAAAATGCCAGTGAATGGCATAAATATTATTGTAGCCACAGGGAAAAGTAAGAAAGTAGTTAAACATGAAATTATGCTGCCTGTCAGGATTGGCGATGTACAGTTGGACCAGAGTTTTCTGATAGTAAATGGCTTAAGCGTGGTACTGCCGGTGGGGAGCAGATTTCTTACAAAAGTAGAAAGGAAAAGTGGATTTTGGACGTAATGAAGCGCTCATTGTGGCGCGGGGAAGAACAGTAGCTATCTCTCTTATTGGTAAAGAGCAATATGAATCCGACGAGCAAAGTGACATGACTATATGTTACTGCAGAAAGAAAGACGATATTGTGGGGTATAATGAGTATGGAGAAAGGAAGAAAGTAGATCCTTCTGAGGTAGAAAACATCCGAATAAGAATTAACGAAAAAGTACAGGGATTATCAGATTTGATAGAAACAGCAAAGGATGAGGTAAACAAAATTTTGAGCAGACATCAGGAAGTCTTTTTTGACCACCCAGGACTAGTTCAAGATTACGAATGTCATCTAACTGTAAAAGAGGACGTACAATTCTTCCGAAAGCCATTCGGTGTTCGGGAGGTATATAAAGAAGCTATGAGAGATATGATTCAAAAAATGCTTAAATGGGATATGATAGAAAGGGGAAGTAGTGTGTATAAGAACTCCTTGAGTGTGGGTCCTAAAAAAGATGGTTCAATTAGGCTCGTGTTGGACGCTAGAACTTTTAACAAAATAATATTGCAAGAGAGTGATAGGCCTGAAAATATTGAATAATCATTGAAAAGAGTTAACGGTGCAAAATTCTTCACATCCATGGATGTAACTTGTGGTTACTAGAACCTACCCTTAGCGAAAGAATCTAGGAAATACACAGCTTTCCTGTTCAAGAGAAGGTGCTATTGGTACAAGGTTGTGGCCTTTGGGTTAAACATCCGCGTTTGTGTATTTGTTGGAGCAATTTTCCAAGTGCTAGATGACCAGTTATTGAGAAGAATTACAGTTTATGTGGACGATGTGTTCATTTTAACTCCCAATTGGGAAGAACACTGTATGTTGTTGGATAAGGCTTTAGAAGCAATAGAAAGGGTTGAAATGAAACTCAAATGAGACAAAGGAGTTGACGGGGAAATAAATAAAATTCTTAGTGGAAAAGGAATTATGCCTGATCCCGAAAAAATTAAAGCCATTAGGGATTTTTTACTACTCAAAAGAAATTAAAAGGTATGTTTGGCCTTTTTGGATTCTATCTAAAATTTGTGCCTGGACAATTATTCAGTTCCTCTTGTCCGAGAAAACCATTAAAGAGAAATGTAACTGGTCATCTAGCACTTGGAAAATTGCTCCAACAAATACACAAACGCGGATGTTTAACCCAAAGGCCACAACCTTGTACCAATAGCACCTTCTCTTGAACAGGAAAGCTGTGTATTTCCTAGATTCTTTCGCTAAGGGTAGGTTCTAGTAACCACAAGTTACATCCATGGACGAATTAGTGTTGAAGAGCTTAAATGAGCGCTGCTAAGTAGTCATATCTTAAACCTTCCTCACTTTTCCAAGCCTTTCTATCTTGGGTCAGATGCATGTGGTGCCGGTATGGGGGGGGGGGGGGGGGGGGGAATTGTTCCAAATTGAAACAGAAGGAGAAAACCAAGATCACATAACGATCGCGTTTGCTAGTCGATCGTTGCAATAAGCGGGAAAGAACCATGGCTTTTCTGAGCTGGAAGCTCTAGCAATTATATTTGGGCTACAGAAATTTGAACATCACTTATTAGGCCACAAAGTAATAGTCTACAGTGACCATCAGGCCTTAATATATTTGCAGACATGCCGACTATAACACAACAGACTGATGAGGTGGGCAATGTATCTCCATAAATTTGATATAGAGTTAAAATACATAAAGGGCTCATAGAACCTTGTAGCTGATGTATTGTCTAGAAATGTGAAAGAAAGCGGGAAGGAAGTAGATCCTTTAGGACAACAGGAAAGGAGTGATGTCTTGCTGGCAACCATACAGTTAGAGGAAGAAGGACCGCTTGAACTAATTTGTAAGAACTGCAAGAGGGAACAAAATCCATATGACAATGAGGAAAAATGGCGGATCTGTTCCCCAGAACAACAGGTGGGCTTCCTGAAAGATTATGTGCATACGATGTACAGGCATTATGGAGCCAGAAAATGCATTTTGAAATTGAATGAGGTAGTAATTTTCTATATCATGTGGCGCAGGGTACAGAAAAGGCTGGAATCTTGTGACAGATGTCAGAAGGCGCGAGCAAATAATAGAATCGTACAGGGACAAATGTATTCTGTAGAACCTTAAAATAGGCTAGATCTCATAGCTGTGGACCTTTTTGGCCATTGATCTGTTTTATTGAGGGTTGTGAGTATGTCTTTGTACTGGTAGATGGATTTACGAAGTATGTTACATTTTATCCTATAAAAAAGGCAAACTCCAAAGTAATTGATAGTTAACTAGAGAAATATTATTCTGTAAACATTGGAGTGACGAAAGCCACATTATCAGATAATGGACCACAGTTGGTGCCAAAGAAGTTTGAGGAATGTTTATACAAAAGAAGTATACAAAGATTTCATCCTATATTCCCCAGGGAAGTATGTGCGAAAGAACAGTGAAGGAACTAAATCGTCTCTGTAGGACGTATTGTCACAAGAAGCATTGATCTTAGTCCTGCTACTTAGAATATTTTGGAGATGTGATTAATCACCTGAAACATGAAGCAATTGTACCGTTAATGTGTGGAATCCGACCAAATAACTTATTATTTGACGTAGTTGAATTTCCTACTCTTACTGAAATGGTCTTAGAGCAGAAGACGAGGCTAGTATTGGCAAATATTAGAGAAAAGGCTCTGGAAAGAAAATGAAGACACGATGCAAAAGTGTGTCCTACAAGTTTTCAAGTAGGCGATTTAGTGCTGGTGAAAACCAAGGAAAAATCTAAAAAGCTCACTGCAGAAAGCAGAAAGTTTACAGATGAGTATGTGGGACCCTTTAGACTTGTGGCCAAGCCTTATGCCAATGCATGTAAATTAGAATATGTCAAGTCACTCAAACTTCTGCGATTACGAAATATCATTGATTTGAAGAAGTACATACAAAAGGATGATGGGGACAGTAGTAGTTAATAGGTCTCAGGGGATGCGCATTCTTAGCATTGTCAGGTGTATGACTAACACCAGGCATCCCGAGTTGTTGGCAATATAATTTCCTTTACGTTTCGTATTGTCAACCAAACTCTTCATCATTCGGAAAATTTTTGCTATTTTCTTTCCTTCTTCGCTATCGTTGTAAATAATGCATATAAAAATTACACAGATAGTGAATGCCATCAGAAAATAGGAGAACTGGTAAAAGAAAGATATTTTAGGTGGCAAATGATTATTAAAGCCTAACACGAATGAATGTGGAGTGAAAGTGGTGTAAAAAGGTATACTGAAAAAATAATGTAATGTGACTCCTTAGTATGTGATTTCTAGGCCTTTTCAGAACATGTGGGAATGATGTTGGAAGACGTTGGTGAAAAGAAACATAAGGAAACTGCCTAGTAGAGGTAAGTAAATATATTATGTATCTGATGTTTGTTTGAGAGCAACGTAAGTTGAGAAAATATTTTGCACATTCCCAGTAATTTTGCATTCCTGTGGATAACAACTTGTTTTACGTAAAGTCATGCGATATTTAAGAGTAACTGTAAAGTAATTTTTTTCTGAAAACAAAAGATAAAAATCTTTGTATATTTTTGAAAAAAGAAAAAAAGTGTTTTTATTCGCTTGCTTACATAGTAATAAGTATTGCTTTCAGCAGGAACTTGCTTAGGAATTCCCCCACTACAAAATGCATATAATGATTTATTGAGAAAGAGTAAAGCAACAGTACGAATTTGGGTATTGTTGTTATTTCTGAATAATGGCTAATTCACTATTTACTGAAAATAATTAATACTGTATAAGACTATTTGAGGAAAGATGTTGAATTTCAATGAATATTGAGTTTCCTTGGAAATGAGTTTTGTGAAAATAAGCAGTAAATTTTGAGTACACTAAAAAACTGGAAGGTTCCTCATAAAGTTTCCCCTTTAGATTTGAGAACAAAAATACGAATCATGACACTTGTATATGTGTAAAGTTAGGCTGCAGAAATTGAGAACGGTGGCTTAGATGCACTGTATTCTTCGAGTACAAAATTTGCTAAAACTGATCCGAGACTATAAGAAACCTGGTCTAGGATATATGACTGGATGCTCTATCACAGTGAAGTGCCTTTAAAGCAACCGAAGGGTAAGTGTGAGAAAAAAAAATGTTCTGTCCCAGTGCTGTTACAGAAAGTAAGTGTTTTCTCACTAAAGTATGGAAGAAAGACGCTCGTCAAAGCGAGAAGGTTAAGAATAAGTGAAAAAAAAACATTGTAATGATATAACGAAAGAACATTTTACCCACAGCGATGATTAAAGCTAATGTTATCCTGCTAGAAAACTTTGTGAAATAACGCTAATTAAGTTGAATCTTCTGTATAATAATATATTAGGTTTCATGAAAGCTACCATAGCGACTGTAAGGAGAATTAAGTGGTTTATTTCATTTCAAAACAATATAGAAATTAGTGAAGTAATTGAAGAAAGTAAATTTTGATTGACAAATTTTGCAAGAAACTGACTCACCTTTAAAATTTTACTACAGATAGCACTATGATCATTAACTAAGCAAAACTTTATAAGCCTCAATTTTAAGAACTTGAGTTTATAAAAGAAACAGCAAATTGTCTTTATTACCACAATCTTCTACTTTCAAGTAAATGATTAAATAGGTGACTTTGAAACTTCACAAAACTACATTTACTGCCTTCCACAATTTCACTAAATCCACAGTAAATTTGAATATTCCCTTCTCATCAAAGCTCAAACAACATTATTTAATGTTGTGAAGCTTTCATTTTTTTTCACGAACTAGGACCCTCGGTAATCATAGTTTAAATGGAGAGGGACCTGAAAGGTGTTGTGATAGGGAAAAATCAAGGTAGGTACATGAATTCAATTATTAGTTACCTTATATTTGAACACACTAACACATCCAATAAGCTGATCCTTCACTGTACATTATTATAGCATTCCGTTACAGTGATTTCCCAGTGTGGTGGCAACTGCATGTTGGTAGTTGGATTTACAGGCAGGATTGCTGGACTCTGTCCATTCTTTGTGGCGATGATGGATACCAATTTCAGAATCGTTCCCACTATTTATCCATCCATAAGAAAGTGGCAGAAAAAGCCTCTCTCGGAACCGGCACAATATACAACTTTAACATGGCAGTGCACAGTTTGGCAGCTCGTCCCCGACGGACTCTTGGTTCCACCTTTTCTACCTAGGCCACCCACAATTTGCGCGCGCTACACAGTTCCGTTCCCGAGGGGAACCACTACACCTTTTACATACAAACTAACTAAGAATCCTAGGTGAAGGTCAGCAGTTAACATAACAGCAAACATAAATTTTAAATAAGACAGAACATTTGCACATGTTGACATTTCTACAAAAATTATTCACACAGAAATTACAATTATATACAGTAAGTTTTGTTCCCTCCAAATGGGACAAAGAATTTAAATGACAGATATACTACATTGCACAGAATCAGACCATGACATCAAAGTTTTAACAAAGAAAGGAGAATACCAGTTTGTGTTACTGATCAAACACATTTACAGAAGCTCAACGATGTAACATTAAATGAAACAAAAGCAAAATAAATCAGTAGAGCACTAGAGTTATGGTGTTACATGCTCACAGCACAACTGACGCTGCCTCCCATGATAACTGCATAGCGTAACGTTCAGTCGATACGAAGATTCATACCTTCTACGAATCTAAATAATCCATATTAGTTATTATCCGATTTGGTTCAAATTTGAGCTCAGCCTTTTGTTATAAATGGAATGATTCTGTATAAATTTCAGATTTTTATTTATTATAGTTCCAGAGATAAAGGGAATTACCTAAAAGTCCTAAACACTACGCTTCTTTTTTAAACAAAGTTAGATGCCATTGAAAAGTTATCAGTGGATTAAAATGAATTAATTAGAATTTTCTTTTCAAAACTTTGTATTAAGTGATACAAAAAACGGTCAAAATTATTATTTGATTTTATTTTCCTTCGTGAGGGCGCCGCGCGGGATTAGCCAAGCGGTCTCAGGCGCTGCAGTCACGGACTGTGCGGCTGGTCACGGCGGAGGTTCGAGTCCTCCCTCAGGCATGGGTGTGTGTGTTTGTCCTTAGGATAATTTAGATTAAGTAGTGTGTAAGCTTAGGGACTGATGACCTTAGCATTTAAGTCCCATAAGAATTCACACACAGTTGGACAGTTGAGTGAGTGCGTGAGAATGTCTAAGAGAGTGTATGTGGGACATAAATTAAAATTTAATCTTTCATTTCAATTAAAACCTTGTACAAACGAACCATGGGAAAGTTTAGTTGCAATCACGACTCAGGTGACGTATGTCGTCGTGAATATGATTTTGTATAAAAGTAGCCACTATGTATGTTAGAGGCGGAATGAGTTAATTTACCAATTTGAAGAATATTTCACACTTTGCTTATTTGGATTGAACATAATACAAGAAACTGAAGACTTGCTGACATTAATTAGTATCAAATTAGTGATTGGATAAGGAAAGACTTGTCTTGAGAATGATCAAGAAGGAACGTTCTGATTTGTCGTTTAGGTCAACAGCCAACCAGAAGTATGCTGTTCCTGTGTTGATAGAGGAGTGTATAGAGAGGAGGGTACCTCGGGAGGGTCGCTTGCTAGCCGGCCTATGGATAACACGACGTTAGATCGCTGCATAAAAATACTCTGTAAGATGAGGAAATAGTGAGATAATTTCGGTTCGAGCATATCTTGACTGAATGGGATGGAGCTACCAACATTTTAATGAAAGTTCGGTGTTTCAAAGTTAAATAGTTCGAGAGATATGAGCGTGTGAACTTACTGGTAGTAGTATCAACACCGCTTGGCGTGTTTCTTGCTCTGTACGGATTATTTTGGCGAACACGTCTTACGAAGAAGACCACTGAAACGAACGAATGCTTAACTCGTGAATAGTTGTGTGTATGTGACTAGTAGAACGTGAAAATTAGTAGGGTCGGACTTGAAAAAATTCTGGCTGCTTTTCGAGTGAACATTTGTTATACAGACAGTGAACTTTCAATGATAACGTTTCACCATATTAAATACGGACTTGATAGCCATTTCGTGTGTTTCAATATAAATAAATAACTGAGTTAATCTAGTTTTAAACGCTTTTCTGCAAGTAGACTGAATAACCCAAACGCCTGACTTTTTAGTCATGAACTTTCAGGAACTTACTTTCAAGTAGAGTTACGCGGCCTTTGCGTGGTAGGTATTAAGTAGTGGGTTCATCAACGCTGCTTTACACTGCCTAGCACGTATCTGCTACCACAGAGTGAAGGGACACTGGAAAGAATCCTATGGAGGTAGGTGGACTGAACGATAGCGTTAACAACAACGCAGACGACCGACCACGCCCCGACGCAACAAGTATTTATCTACGATCGAATCCTTAACCACAGTAGACAGAGATGAAAGATCCGCTCTATAATATTTTTAGACTATACGACCATATATGAAACATTTTGATTCACCCGATGCACGTTATACACGACGACGAACTTCATAAGCTGCACTTCCCACATGCTCTCGGAAAGGCGTTTTTAAATTTTGTTTTGAAGATACACCATATAGGGAAGTAGGCTACGTCATTATTTGGATATCTAGGAGCGAGTTGCCAACATATTCTGTGCATCTTCTTCCTCTTTAACATTCTCTTAAATAATTTTTCGAGTTCACTAATGTATGTTCGGTCTAGGTTAGTAAAGATTCGTGCATCTGTGAAAAGATACAGATGGTGAAGATACAACTACTGCCACCGTCACAGCTTAGCAACAGATCGAGAACGCGATAAAATATCGGTCCTATAT
The DNA here is from genome assembly GCF_021461395.2 of Schistocerca americana. Lineage (NCBI taxonomy): Eukaryota > Metazoa > Arthropoda > Insecta > Orthoptera > Acrididae > Schistocerca > Schistocerca americana. The sequence continues at coordinate 89,637,767 of NC_060129.1, forward strand.
GAAATCATTAAGCAGGTCTAAGGATTCGTTCCAGTCACTCATAGACCAATCTGGTGTGGCAGTAGAAGATAACAAAACAAAAGCTGAAGGTCTGAATTTTGAGTTTAAGGTATCGCTGACGCAGCAGAATCAAACTAACATACCGTCGTTTGGCTATTACATGATATGGTAGTAAGTAGCCCTGATGTAGAGAGTCAACTGAAAGAGTTGAAAACAAAAAAGTTGACAGATTCGGATAGATTTGCACTTAGGTTTTACAGAAATGTTTCACTAATAAAAGAAGCGAAAAGCGTATGGAAATCACAGACAGAACACACCTCCATGAATTTTGAGACAGCCAAGATACGACGCTAAACAGAAAAAATGCCGATTGTTTCAGGTGATTTTATAGATGCATTTGTGCAATGTGGAACTACATTCCTAACTCACATTCCGAATCGTTAAATCCAAAGCAATATGTCGATATGAATGAGAATAAAATAATAACCCATGTATGACGGTTTCCAGAACATAGTGAAATGTCGCAGGGTTAATATGCTTGTCTGAAAACACGTGGTCAGCGAAATTTGAGAAGCACTACTTTCTTTAAACACACTATTCGGTACTGCGGAGAACAGAGTGGTTGGCTGCGTCGGCTGCCAGCCGCTTGGGGTTCGAGCCGCTGTGGCGCCGCAGTGCGGATGCGCGGATCTGAGGCAGACTGCGTTTGATTGGTTGGCGTGAGGAGAACTGACTTCAGCGTCTCGGTTCGCTGGAGCCATACGGCGTCGCTTCCAATATGCTTACAGAATAATGTGGGGGCTCTCCTTGGAAAACAACGCCGCTCGGTGCGGTCGCCTACCGACCTGTTCCGACACTGACAATGTTGAGTGTTTATGGAAAAAGTTCAAGGCAATCGTAAAATGCGTTTTAGACAGGTACGTGCCGAGTAAAACTGTGAGGGACGGGAAAAACCCACCGTGGTACAACAACAAAGTTAGGAAACTACTGCGAAAGCAAAGAGAGCTTCACTCCAAGTTTAAATGCAGCCAAAACCTCTCAGACAAACAGAAGCTAAACGATGTCAAAGTTAGCGTAAGGAGGGCTATGCGTGAAGCGTTCAGTGAATTCGAAAGTAAAATTCTATGTACCGACTTGACAGAAAATCCTAGGAAGTTCTGGTCTTACGTTAAATCAGTAAGTGGCTCGAAACAGCATATCCAGACACTCCGGGATGATGATTGCATTGAAACAAAGGATGACACGCGTAAAGCTGAAATACTAAACACCTTTTTCCAAAGCTGTTTCACAAAGGAAGACCGCACTGCAGTTCCTTCTCTAAATCCTCGCACAAACGAAAAAATGGCTGACATCGAAATAAGTGTCCAAGGAATAGAAAAGCAACTGGAATCACTCAACAGAGGAAAGTCCACTGGACCTGACGAGATACCAATTCGATTCTACACAGAGTACGCGAAAGAACTTGCCCCCTTGTAACAGCCGTGTACCGCAAGTCTCTAGAGGAACGGAGGGTTCCAAATGATTGGAAAAGAGCACAGGTAGTCCCAGTCTTCAAGAAGGGTCGTCGAGCAGATGCGCAAAACTATAGACCTACATCTCTTACGTCGATCTGTTGTAGAATTTTAGAACATGTTTTTTGCTCGAGTATCATGTCGTTTTTGGAAACCCAGAATCTACTATGTAGGAATCAACATGGATTCCGGAAACAGCGATCGTGTGAGACCCAACTCGCTTTATTTGTTCGTGAGACCCAGAAAATATTAGATACAGGCTCCCAGGTTTTTCTTGACTTCCGGAAGGCGTTCGATACAGTTCCGCACTGTCGCCTGATAAACAAAGTAAGAGCCTACGGAATATCAGACCAGCTGTGTGGCTGGATTGAAGAGTTTTTAGCAAACAGAACACAGCATGTTGTTGTCAATGGAGAGACATCTACAGACGTTAAAGTAACCTCTGGCGTGCCACAGGGAGTGTTATGGGACCATTGCTTTTCACAATATATTTAAATGACCTAGTAGATAGTGTCGGAACTCCCATGCGGCTTTTCGCGGATGATGCTGAAGTATACAGAGAAGTTGCAAGATTAGAAAATCGTAGCGAAATGCGGGAAGATCTGCAGCGGATAGGCACTTGGTGCAGGGAGTGGCAACTGACCCTTAACATAGACAAATGTAATGTATTGCGAATACATAGAAAGAAGGATCCTTTATTGTATGAGTATATGATAGCGGAACAAACACTGGTGGCAGTAACTTCAGTAAAATATCTGGGAGTATGCGTGCGGAACGACTTGAAGTGGAATGATCATATAAAATTAATTGTTGGTAAGGCGGGTACCAGGTTGAGATTCATTGGGAGAGTCCTTAGAAAATGTAGTCCATCAACAAAGGAGGTGGCTTACAAAACACTCGTTCGACCTATACTTGAGTATTGCACATCAGTGTGGGATCCGTACCAGATCGGGTTGACGGAGGAGGTAGAGAAGATCCAAAGAAGAGCGGCGCGTTTCGTCACAAGGTTATTTGGTAACCGTGATAGCGTTACGGAGATGTTTAATCAACTCAATTGGCAGACTCTGCAAGAGAAGCGCTCTGCATCGCGGTGTAGCTTGCTCGCCAGGTTTCGAGAGGGTGCGTTTCTGGATGAGGTATCGAATATATTGCTTCCCCCTACTTATACCTCCCGAGGAGATCACGAGTGTAAAATTAGAGAGATTCGAGCGCGCACGGAGGCTTTCAGACAGTCGTTCTTCCCGCGAACCATACGCGACTGGAACAGAAAAGGGAGGTAATGACAGTGGCACGTAAAGTGCCCTCCGCCACACACCGTTGGGTGGCTTGCGGAGAATAAATGTAGATGTAGATGTAGATGTAGATGTAGATCTGATTCGCAGAGCGGGCGAAAGATACAGAACGGGGCCCCAGAGCAGTTCACAGAGAGGAGCATTACGGACAATATCAGTCCAGGTGAGCAGGCGGTTTTGAGAGCTGCAGCGAGCGTCTACCGACGGTGTGGGAGCCGCAACAGTCAGTAGCAGTTGATTCCGCTGTTGTTTTCGATATGGTGACACCGCAGCTCAGCAGACTTTAGGGCCTTCCTAAATGCGTTGAGTTCCATGCCATTGCGCTGTATTTAAAGCTGGCAGGTTCATTTCTATTACTTTTCTCGCTACAAGTGGACGACATCCTTTATTGTCAGTACTTAAAGTATTGTAGAACTTTTTCAAGGGGCGATAAGTTCAATACGAAATAATGCCAGGTCGAACTCAGAGAGATAGTTAAGGATAGGGGATGTTCTTGTCAATCGAAACTTTCAATTGAATAAAAAAGCTATTCTGATGGGATATTTTTGACGTATTTACACACTGAAGAGCCACAGAAACTGGTACACCTGCCTGGTATCGTGTAGGGCCCTCGCGAGTCACCTGACAGAGTTGTATCTACATGTATCACGGGTTCCATATCACTGAAACTGCAGACGCCCCACACCACTTCAGAGCCTTCACCAGCTCGCTGATATGCAGGGTCCATGGATTCGTGAGGTTGTCTCCATACCCATACATATCCATCCACCTGATAGAATTTGAAACGAGACTCGTTCGACCATACAACATGTTTCTAATCATTAATCCTCTGATGTCATTATTGATGGGCCAATGGAAGGTGTAAAGCGTTGTGTCGTGCAGTCATCAAGGGTACACAAGTTGGCCTTCGGCTGCGAAGCCAATTTCGGTGATGTTTTGTTGAATGGTTCACAGGCTGACACATGTATTTTCTATTGACTTCCATACACGAGCAGTATGTGATTTTGTAATATCTAGGCGCTAGTTGTCTTTTTCCTAGCTATACATTTATTCCATATTCCCTTCCAGTTTAAAACCAGTGTGTGTCATTACACTCCATGCTTCATACTGCGCGACCTTCTACGGTGAAGAGCCAAAGAAACTGGTACTCCTGCGTAATATCGTGTCCCCCTCCCCGGAGTACGAACTGCCACAACAGAACGTAGCATGGACTGGACTTATGTCTGAAGTATTGCTGGAGGAAATTGACACCATGAATTCTGCAGGGCTGTCCATAAATCCGTAAGAGTACGAGGGGGCTGGAGATATCTTCTAAACAGCAGGTTGCAAAGCATCCCAGATAAGGCCCCAGAATGAGATTTTCACTCTGCAGCGGTGTGTGCGCTGATATGAAACTTCCTGGCCGATTAAAACTGTGTGCCCGACCGAGACTCGAACTCGGGACCTTTGCCTTTCGCGGGCAAGTGCTCTACCATTATCTGCCAGGAAGTTTCATATCAGCGCACACTCCCCTGCAGAGTGAAAATCTCATTCTGGAAACATCCCCCAGGCTGTGGCTAAGCCATGTCTCCGCAATATCCTTTCTTTCAGGACTGCTAGTTCTGCAAGGTGCGCAGGAGAGTTTCTGTAAAGTTTGGAAGGTAGGAGACGAGATACTGGCAGAAGTAAAGCTGTGAGGACCGGGCGTGAGTCGTGCATCGGTAGCTCAGATGGTAGAGCACTTGCCCGCGAAAGGCAAAGCTCCCGAGTTCGAGTCTCGGACGGGCACACAGTTTTAATCTGCCAGGAAGTTTCATCCCAGATAAGCTTAATAATATTCATGTCAGTGGACTCTGGTGGCCAGTGGAAGAGTTTAAACTCAGAAGAGTGTTCCTGGAGCCTCTCTGTAGCAATTATGGATGTGTGGGGTGTCCATTGTCCTGCTGGAATTTGCAAAGTCCGTCGCAATGCACAATGGACACGAATGGATGCAGGTGATCAGACAGGATTATTACGTGTCACCTGTCAGAGTCGTATCTAGACGTATCAGGGGTCCCAAATCACTCCGCACACCACTACAAATCCTACACTAGCTTGCACAGTCCCTTGCTGACATACAGGGTCCACAGATTCATGAAGTTGTCTCCATACGTGTACACGCCCATCCGCTCGATACAATTTGAAAAGAGACTCATCCGACCAGGCAACATGTTTCCAGTCATCAACATTCCAGTGTTTGTGTTGACGGACCCAGGCGAGGCGTAAAGCTTTCTGAGGTGCAATCATCAAGGTTACGAGTGGGACTGCAGCTCCAAAAGCCCATATCGCTGATGTTTCGTTGAATGTTCCATAAAACACGGGAGAACTGTCGGATGTCAGTAACGACCTGCCACGATATTTCGGCGCAGAGTCTTCTGGCCATCTTCAGGTGAGTGCCACTGTAGTAGTACTGGCGAGTACGCGATGAGCTCCGCTATTTAAAGCCGTACTGAGGTGACAGTGCGCATGCGACTACGAAGTTTCTCTATAACAGGATTCCAAGCAGAGTTCAGCTGATAACCGTTATCTCGATTGATAAGAGTCTCGTTGTCAGACAATGTTATTTCCACAGATTCATTGATAATCGAGCTCCAAAAGTTTGATGTATGGGCCAAAATTTTTGTATCGTCGTAATTCATGGAATGGTCTGTGGAAATACAATGTTCGGCGATTGCGGACTTCGTGGGTTGGAGAAGACGAGTATGCCGTTGGTGTTCCTTTCTTGCACAGTTCGTGTTGTTTGCCTATATATGATTTGCCGCATTCACAAGGAATTTTGTAAATACCTGGTTTACACAGGCCCAAGTCGTCTTTAACGGATCCCACCAGTGATGAAATTTTGGAAGGAGGGCGAAAGATGACTCTCACTTGATACTTTCTCAATATTCTGCCTATCTGTGAAGAATGGTTCGCACACTGACACTTGTTGGTGGCACAGCATAGAAATCTGCAGCAATTTGCGGAAGTGTTGGACTTGTGTCACGTTGAAGGATTCTATTCATTCGCCGTTGGTCCCGTTCTTGAGGCATCTTTTTTCGGCAGCAGCTATGTCGGAGATTCGATGTTTTACCAGCTTCCTGATTTCTCAGTATACACGTGAAATGGTCTTAGGGGAAGATTCCCACTTCATTGCTACCTCAGAGATGCTGTGTCCCATCGCTCGTGCGCAGACTAGAATACAACGTCCAGAGTTACTTAAATGTTGATAACCCGCCATTGTAGCTGCAGTAACCGACCTGATAACTGCGTCAGACACTTTTTGTCTTGCATAAGCCGTATTCTGCCTATTGAAATGTCTCTGTATTTGAATACGCATGTACATACGAGTTTCTTTGGCGCTTCAGTGTATAGTCTCATGTGAAAGTTTCTTACACTAACTTACAAACTACACTACTGGGCATTAAAAATGCTACACCACGAAGATGACGTGCTACAAACGCAAAATTTAACCGACAGGAACAAGATGCTGTGATATGCAAACGATTAGCTTTTCAGAGCATTCACACAATGTTGGCGCCGGTGGCGAGGCTTACAACGTGCTGACATAAGGAAAGTTTCCAGCCGATTTCTCCTACACAAAGAGCAGTTGACCGGTGTTGCCTGGTGAAACGTTGTTGTGATGCCTCGTGTAAGGAGGAGAAATGCGTACCATCACGTTTCCGACTTTCATAAAGGCCGAATTGTAGCCTATCGCAATTACGGTTTATCGTATCGCGACATTGCTGCTCGCGTTGGTCGAGATCCAATGAGTGTTAGCAGAATATGGAATCGGTTGGTTCAGGAGGGTAATACGGAATGCTGGTTCCCAACGGCCTTGTATCACTAGCAGTCGAGATGATAGGCATCTTATCCACATGGCTGTAACGGATCGTGCAGCCACGTCTCGATCCCTGAGTCAACAGATGGGGACGTTTGCAAAACAACAACCTTCTGCACGAACAGTTCGACAACGTTTGTAGTAGCACGGACTATCAGCTCGGAGACCATGACTGCGGTTACCCTTGACGCTGCATCACAGACAGGAGCTTCTGCGATGGTGTACTCAACGACGAACCTGGGTGCACGAATGGAAAAACGTCATTTATCGGCTGAATCCAGGTTCTGTTTACAGCATCGTGATGGTCGCATCCGTGTTTGGCGACATCGCGGTGAACGCACATTGGAAGCGTGTATTCGTCATCGCCATACTGGCGTATCACCCGGCGTGATGGTATGGGGTGCCATTGGTTACACGTCTCGGTCACCTCTTGTTCGCATTATCGTCACTTTGAACTGTGGACGTTAAATTTCAGACGTGTTACCACCCGTGGCTCTACCCTTCATTCGATCCCTGCGAAACCCTACATTTCAGCAGGATAATACACGATCGCATGTTGCAGGTCCTGTACGGGCCTTTATGGATACAGAAAATGTTCTACTGCTGCCCTGGCCAGCACATTCTCCAGATCTCTCCCCAACTGAAAACGTCGGGTCAATGGTGGCCGAGCAACATGCTCGTCACAGTATGCCAGTCATACTCTTGATGACCTGTGGTATCGTGTTGAAGCTGCATGGGCAGCTGTACCTGTACACGCCATCCAAGCTCTGTTTGACTCAATGCCCAAGCGTATCAAGGCCGTTATTACGGCCAGAGGTGGTTGTTCTGGGTACTGATTTCTCAGGATCTATGCACACAAATTGCGTGAAATTTTAATCACATGTCAGTTCTAGTACAATATATTTGTCCAATGAATACCCGTTTATCATCTGCATTTCTTCTTGGCGTAGAAATTTTAATGGCCAGTAGTGTATTTAAGTGTCTTGAAGCCAGTATTCGAAAATGAGTCCTCTTAGTGACTTCCAATAAAAATTACAGACAATTTCAAACCTTTCCGGTACTTTTAACACTGAGTAACACCTTCAATCCGGCCCCATCCCTCGCACACGCGCGAGTGGATACTCACGCACTCTCTCTCACAACACACACACACACACACACACACACACACACACACACACACACACAAATGAAAGGGCAATAATTTACCGCTGAGCTTAAGAAGTTTTCCTTGTTTCCGGCGTAAAGCTTCAACAGCGTGGACGTACTGCTTTGTTACTGAAATAATTCGTAGCATATTTTGCGGACAGTATCCGCATTCAGCCCCGAATTTACATGCAGAAATAAATCATCGCAGGCGCACAGTTCGGGAGACATGACTTCACACACACACTCTGCCGCTTGGAAAGATAGCTATTTTTAAAATGGAGGGTGAATTACCCAGACTGTTCCGGTCCTGTGGCTGAAGCTGTTTTAGACACATGGGAGTTTGAGTCTCTAAAGAATCAGGCTGACAAGTTTTAGAGACTAGAACGGATTTCTTTGACATAACCGAGATATCGGTTCAGAAATCATTTAGCTCAATTACGATACTAGTTTCTCTTTCTCACAAGGCTCACACGTGTACAGCGGTTATTCCATGGCTGCTAAGGTAACGCTTACAGACATCGCGTACAAATCAGTTACATGTTCCTGGTCATGATAAAGAGACCGAAACGACAAAATTAGAGACCGTTGCCGTTCATTGGGCCGTGGGCCACAAAATTGACTAGTTGTAGTGCAACGAAAATTTGTAGTGAAACACAGTTGCGGACTTCCTATAAGAACGTTATGCAAAATAGATAAGGCAAATTGTGACGTCAGCGTTGTCGGCGTCACTCCATACTCCGCAGATTGTTCACAGTTTAATGGTGTTTGCAGCTGACGGGAACGAACTGTGGCGAACAGTGTCCAGGCGTCTTTACTTAAAACTTCTGGGCTGATAGGTCGTGGTCGACGTACGAGGGCAGTTCAGTAAGTAATGCAACATATTTTTTTCTGAAACAGGGGTTGTTTTATTCAGCATTGAAATACACCAGGTTATTCCCCAATCTTTTAGCTACACAACAATATTTTTCAACGTAATCTCCATTCAATGCTACGGCCTTACCCCACCTTGAAATGAGGGCCTGTATGCCTGCACGGTACCATTCCACTGGTCGATGTCGGAGCCAACGTCGTACTGCATCAATAACTTCTTCATCATCCGCGTAGTGCCTCCCACGGATTGCGTCCTTCATTGGGCCAAACATATGGAAATCCGACGGTGCGAGATCGGGGCTGTAGGGTGCATGAGGAAGAACAGTCCACTGAAGTTTTGTGAGCTCCTCTCGGGTGCGAAGACTTGTGTGAGGTCTTGCGTTGTCATGAAGAAGGAGAAGTTCGTTCAGATTTTTGTGCCTACGAACACGCTGAAGTCGTTTCTTCAGTTTCTGAAGAGTAGCACAATACACCTCAGAGTTGATCGTTTGACCATGGGGAAAGACATCGAACAGAATAACCCCTTCAGCGTCCCAGAAGACTGTAACCATGACTTTACCGGCTGAGGGTATGGCTTTAAACTTTTTCTTGGTAGGGGAGTGGGTGTGGCGCCACTCCATTGATTGCCGTTTTGTTTCAGGTTCGAAGTGATGAACCCATGTTTCATCGCCTGTAACAATATTTGACAAGAAATTGTCACCCTCAGCCACATGACGAGCAAGCAATTCCGCACAGATGCTTCTGCTTTGCTCTTTATGGTGTTCGGTTAGACAACGAGGGACATAGCGGGAACAAACCTTTGAATATCCCAACTGGTGAACAATTGTGACAGCACTACCAACAGAGATGTCAAGTTGAGCACTGAGTTGTTTGATGGTGATCCGTCAATCATCTCGAACGATTGTGTTTGCACGCTCCGCCATTGCAGGAGTCACAGCTGTGCACGGCCGGCCCGCACGCGGGAGATCAGACGGTCTTACTTGACCTTGCGGCGATGATGACACACGCTTTGCCCAACGACTCACCGTGCTTTTGTCCACTGCCAGATCACCGTAGAGATTCTGCAAGCGCCTATGAATATCTGAGATGCCCTGGTTTTGCGCCAAAAGAAACTCGATCACTGCCCATTGTTTGCAACGCACATCCGTTACAGACGCCATTTTAACAGCTCCGTACAGCGCTGCCACATGTCGGAAGTCAATTAAACTATACGAGACGAAGCGGGAATGTTTGAAAATATTCCACAAGAAATTTCCGGTTTTTTCAACCAAAATTGGCCGAGAAAAAAAATGTGTTGCATTACTTATTGAACTGCCCTCGTATAAAACTCACCCCTCACGTTTCGTCTCCGTCTGCGAGAGACATCCTCCGAGGTAAATAGGCGAACTGCAAAGAGAGCTCGAGGAAACGCAGGTTATATAGGCAGTGAAGAGGGCTCCACTGTCCATACACCTCCTCCGACGATAATTAGCTGCTTTGTAAAACAGAAGCGTACCCACCGAGACTCTATGGCTCACCCAAAGTGCATATACCTGACGTTCCTTTGAGGCCAATTGTCAGCGCTGCAGGCGGTCCCACTGACGAGTTAACTAGACACCTTGTGTCTTTGCTGCAACCTTATGTTGGTACAACTGACTGTCATATTAAAATTCAGCTCATTTTATTGACAAGTTAAAGAAATGAGCGTGGGTCCACATGATATGCTCGTTAGGTTTGATATTGTGTCATTATGTAGGCCCTACTGTGATTCCGGTAAACGAAGCTATCTCATGCGTAGCGATTTTTCCCACCGATATTGTGACATTATTCCGACACTGCCTCACGACAACCTACTTTCAATACAGTAGTGACTCCTATGAACAGATTGAGGGGGTGGTTATGGGCAGTCCTCTTAGTTCTCCTGTTGCTAACTTGTTTGTGGAGACTTTTGAACAACAGGTGTTGCAGACTGCCAGTAAGAGACCAGCCAGATAGTATCGCTACGTCGATGACACTTTCTTAGTGTGGACACACGGAGCAGAGGAGTTGAATGCCCTTCTGACACATCTAAACAGCATTAATCCGAAAATCCCATTTACTATGGAGACGAAGAGTAATAGGCAGCTGAATTTTCTGGATGTGTCTGTGATTAAACGATGGGGCGGAACGTTGGGTCATAAGGATTATAGAAAAGCCACACATACGGATCGTTATCTGCATAAAGATTCTAACCACCAACATAGACAAAAGAAAAGGTGCAATAAAAAGCTTGGTAGATAGGGGGACAAAATTTGAGAACCTGTTTATTTAAAAGATGAGATTTAACATCTACTGTAGATTTTGGTGAAGAATGGCCATTCTAGGAAGGAGATGGATCGAGCACTTCGCTCTAGCCAGAGAATGAGCAACGACGAATAACAGCCGTCCAACGGCAAATATTGGCAAAGGTGCACGACACCCTTTGGCTACACCTGGGGTATATAAAACTCCTAGTAGTTGTGGACAGGTTTATTTCGGTACAACAAAGAGAAGTGTTAACACCCGTCTTGTTGAACGTAAGAGGAACCGCCGCTTGGGTCACACGGGTAAATCGGCCATTGCAGAACATGTATACCAGGAAGGTAATCATGAAATAAAATTCAGCGAGACGATTGTCGTATCTAAAACCTCGTATTATTATATGCGCATGTATAGGGAGGCTATCGAGATTGATAAACGACGTAATAATTTCAACAGTAAAGACGAAGTTGTTAAACTGGATAATGTTTGGAGGTCAGCGTTGCACCGACGATACATTACTTTCAGTCGAGAATGCTGGCATTACCAGAGACAGCCTCACAGTGATGGACAGTGGCGCCCTCTGTGGTTCACCACTTCACCTCGGAGGAAGTCTCCCGCAGTCGGAGACGAAACGTCAGGGGAGAGTTTCGTACATCGACTGCGCCTTGTCTGCCCAGAAGTTTTTAGTGAAGACAGTACTGGCCGTGAGAGCCTACACTGTATGAACAAAGTGAGCTGGGTTTCACGCGACCTCTGTATTCGGAACCCACATTAATTCCGATAGAGGAGGTTCGGAGCGTAAGACAGATGTCAAAATTCTATAACAGACCGACGCCAGGGATGTAGACCTGCTGTTTCGTGCGTCTGTTCGACGACTCTGCTTGGAAGCGTTAGGTAAGCTTTGCTCCTCTAGAGGCCACTGGGGCGAGTTCTCTCGCATGCTCTGTGTGATTCCAGTTGGTCTCCTGTGAGGTCCACTGGCCTTTCCTCTGTTGAGCTATTTCAGTTGCTTCTCTATCCCTAAGTCCGTTGTTTCGATATCTGTCTTTTGTCGTTCGTGCGACGAATTAAGGAAGGAACTGCAGTGCGATGTTCCTCTGTGAAAGAATTTTGGGAAAAAAGCACAGACCTCGGCCTTTCTGAGCCATCCTCTGTTTTGGGGCCATTCTGTGGACAGGGTGTCAGGACACTTGGCTTCGATCCGTCTACTAATCTAACGTTATACCGGTTCTTCTTAGGATTTTCTGCAAAGTCGGCGGATAAAATTTTACTTTGGAATTCATCGGACGGATCACGCCCATCCCTCACACTGATTTTCGCTTCTCTTAGTTTTCGATTGTTTGTCAGTCTTCGACTACTTTTCGATGTACAGTGAAGCTCACCTTCTTTTTATAGCAGATTTCTGAAATGATTGTCAAATGACGGTAGACCTATTCTATCCCTCACAATTTTGGTTACACATATCTGCCGAAGCCTTATTGTACAATGCTCTTGAACTTTACCTATCGATGCTCTATATTGTCAAAACTTAACCTCTTAGAAAATCTGAAATTTGTCTCTAGTCAATCTTGCTAAACAGGAGGGTCTTGTTATTGATTGGTGGTATAACTATATTTATATTGGATTCAGGGGCTAATTTTCAATTTAATTTAAAAAGATCATTGCTCTTTCAACTTTAAACTGAGTAAGAATTTTAGCAACAGGTTCTCCAAAGAGTGCTTTTTTAATTTGTTGGCTCATGCATTATTTAAGGCATTATTATTTATTTGTGAAGGTTAAATAATTCATAATTAAAGGGTTCTCAGGATTTTAGCAATAGGTTCTCCAAAGTGTGCTTTTTTAATTTGTTAGCTCATGCATTATTTAAGGCATTATTATTTATATGCGAAGGTTAAATAATTCATAGTTAAAGGGTTCTCAGGATATTCATTTTGTAGCATCTAATATAAATTTTATACCTTTAACTTCTGTTTGTTCTAATGTTTCTAGTTTGTCTTTGTATGGTACATCTCTCGTAACTAGATTTTATTCAAAGGATTTAACTCTTGAGATGGTCTGTGTAAGATGCATTAACTGTTTAGTTATTTCTGCATTTTTTTTTCCTATGCTGATGTGCCTTGAGAATTTCGACTCAAATTCTAGAGACCCTCCACTTTCCACCATCTCGAACACCCAATATTTTACGTACGAGCGTGAGAGACGGTAGAGTGTCCACCTCGCGCCGGTTTTCTGTGTGCGCAGGGTGGACGTGTGTCAAGAGAATGCCACAAGGTGAACGGCTGATCGACACGGGCAAGTGGTTGCCTCGTTCGTCACAGAAGTTACGCGCCCAGCACTAGCAGCAAGCGCGCCTTACTCCGTGACGGTGCTACGTCAGTCATTATTGTGAACAGTTGAACTGTGTAAAAGAAACGAAAAGACACTTTTACTTACTTACTTACTTACATACCGACTCTCTAGAGTTGTGGATGGTGGACTTGTGAGAAATTTCGGAGATTTTTGGAACTGTATTTATTGTTAAAGTAATCAATAGTTTCTGCCGGACTGGGAGTCATCGGATTTACGAAATATGATTCACTGATGTGAAACTGTTGTGTTGTGTTCTCTTTGTGGAAGTGATATATAGTAGGGTTGATTTAAAAGTATCCTGAGTGTACGAAACCATTTTAAGAGAACAGAAAAGTCCTCCAAACAGTGTCATATCTTCGGACAAGAAATTGGGCAGATCGTCGCAGCGGGCTATCCTGAGAAGAACATAGGCCAAGTACTTCCAAGTAAGTCCAGTGATGAAGGGGATGTGTGAGTCTAGCGCACCAGCACCACATTGCTTCCTCCAGTCGCAGGAAATCGCCAGAACGTAGCGACCGACGTGGTCAGGACTCGAAAAGGAGTAATTTTACGACAGAAATCGAAATAAGAAGATATTGAGATTCCATAGCAACTGAGAGTAATCTAACAAAGAAACTGGTTTAGAGAATTGGATTCTGCCTAAAAGAAAAAAGGGTGAAAAATTCAGTATGCACCGAACAAAGGAAGACGCAGAGAATAGTTCGAGTAAGATGATTTGGTGTGGGGAAGTAAGCATACGTCGGCCCATTCGACGTATACCCAATAACCAGCCGACGCCGATGGCGCAACCATCGTTCGACGCTGCCGGCGCCCCCGCTGTTCACCGGTGCCGATTCTGCACCTGCGCACCGACACAGCCTGGACCTCTACGACGGGTGATCAAAATCCAATAACTGTTTGGTAAGCTTGAAAGAACTGCGGGACACTAAACTGTAGGTGTCGTTATTGTACACAATATTGTATTTTAGGTCAGATGATTAGTAGGGCGAAGGAAACTAGACAGATGGATAATATTCAGAAAGTTGGGGAAACGTCTGAGCCAGCCGTGGCAACGGCTGTAACAATGGAAATGCACAGACTGGACTGAGGTACCACATTTAATTAAAACACTGAGCCTTAAAGTAGAGAACCAGAGAGAAGAACAGAGTGAAGCTATTACTAGATTAGATGGTAAGTTAGAAGCACAGAGTGTAACTTCAGCTGCTCAAATTGCCTCTTTGAGTAATGAGATAAGTGCGACTTTATGTGAAAAGTTAGAAGCACAAGGTGAAGCCTTATATTCTAAGTTTGATGTGTCACATGATAAAGTAGAGAATTTGCGATTAGATTTGAGGGATTAGTTAAGTAATTCCTTAACTGTCCAAATTAATCAAACGTTTACTGAATTTAACCAAAGACAGGATGCGCAGCTTCAAAATGTAACAAAAAAATTAGAATTTGACATTGAGGGCAAATGTACTAATGTAGAAAAGGAACTTGTTGAAAAATTAGGATCACTTCAGAGCGTATGCAATGTTACCTTCGACGTGGTAAATCAGAGGATGCACACGCTGAAGGATAGTATTGAGAAACAAGATAACATAATTCCTTTGGTACAATCGCAAAATGCAGGTCTCAACACTCGAGCCGATGACGTGGAGAGAAATTTTGAAGAAAAACTAGCAACTTGAGACACTAAATATAAGCGGTCTGGAGGGACAGGTAGAGGAGATAATCGATAGAAAAGTTGCCGTGAAAGTAGATTCTGACAACGGATCTACAAAGGTAATCTATGAACTTGATGACACTAAGAGAAATGTTGACGAGTTATGGAAAGAATTCAAATTTATGCAGGACCGAGTGGGGAACAGAGGGAGTTCTACTAACGCAGTGTTAACCAGTGAGGCAATAACCGACCTACGAGGTGCATTCAAGTTCTAAGGCCTCTGATTTCTTTTCTCCGGACTGGAAAGAGATAGAAACATGCGCATTGTTTTAAAATGAGGCCGCATTCATTGTCAATACGTCCCAGAGATGGCAGCACCGTACGGCAGATGGAATTTTACCGCCAGCGGCGAGAATGAGAACTGTTTCAAATACTTAAAATGGCGACGTTTTCCTTACTTGAACAGCGTGCAATCATTCGTTTTCTGAATTTGTGTGGTGTGAAACCAATTGAAATTCATCGACAGTTGAAGGAGACGTGTGGTGATAGAGTTATGAATGTGTCAAAAGTGCGTTGGTGGGTGCGACAGTTTAACGAAGGCAGAACATCGTGTGACAGCAAACCGAAACAACCTCGGGCTAGCACAAGCTGGTCTGACGACATGATTGAGAAAGTGCAGAGAATTGTTTTGAGGGATCGCCGAATGACTGTTGAACAGATCGCCTCCAGAGTTGGCATTTCTCTGGGTTCTGTGCACACAATCCTGCATGACGACCTGAAAATGCGAAAAGTGTCATCCTGGTAGGTGCCACAAATGCTGACGGACGACCACATGGCTGCCCGTGTGGCATGTTGCCAAGCAATGTTGACGCGCAATGACAGCATGAATGGGACTTTCTTTTCATCGGTTGTGACAATGGATGAGACGTGGATGCCATTTTTCAATCCAGAAACAAAGCGCCAGTCAGCTCAATGGGAGCACACAGATTCACCTCCACCAAAAAAATTTCGGGTAACCACCAGTGCTGAAAAACTGATGGTGTCCATGTTCGGGGACAGCGAGGGCGTAATCCTTACCCATTGCATTCCAAAGGACACTACGGTAACAGGTGCATCCTACGAAAATGTTTTGAAGAACAAATTCCTTCCTGCATTGCAACAAAAACGTCAGGGAAGGGCTGCGCGCGTGCTGTTTCACCAAGACAATGCACCAACACATCGAGCTAACGTTACGCAACAGTTTCTTCGTGATAACAACTTTGAAGTGATTCCTCATGCTCCCTACTCACCTGACCTGGCTCCTAGTGACTTTAGGCTTTTTCTAACAATGAAAGACACTCTCCATGGCCGCACATTCACTAACCGTGCTGCTATTGCCTCAGCGATTTTCCAGTGGTCAAAACAAACTCCTAAAGAAGCCTTCGCCGCTGCCATGGAATCATGGCGTCAGCGTTGTGAAAAATGTGTACGTCTGCAGGGCGATTACATCGAGAAGTAACGTCAGTTTCATCGATTTCGGGTGTGTAGTTAATTAGAAAAAAAATCGGAGGCCTTAGATCTTGAATGCACCTCATACAACGGGGAACATATTCATGAGTACCTAGGCAATTTCCAAAATTTAAGCGAGACGGCAACGTGCACCAACTCATTCCTGAAGCGATTTAATAAGGCATTACCCAGTCTTTGGAAGACACAAAAATGATGGAATTCGTGGTGGGGTATCTTTTGGGAGAAGACTCAGAGTGGGCAGACATTCAGAAGAAGTTTAAAAAAAAAGTATTGGTCAGCCAGTGCCCAGGAGAAACTACTATCGGATTTGTGGGACGCAAAATATTACAATAGTTCCTGGGGTGCAATGAAAACATATTTTGATTGGCATTTAACGAGGGTGAAATACTTAGATAAGCCCATGGAAGAATAAGGGTTGGTTAGGACTCTTATAAGACGTTTACCCATTTATACTAGAAAGGATATATTGTATAGTGGATGGAAAACGGTAGAAGAATTATTAACCTTTGTAGATACGCTTTATGCCATAAATAGGGACCGAAATGAGAGCATACATCAAAATGAAAGTCAAAATAACCGAAGAAATAGTAATAGTAGTGGCAACTTTAACAGACATGAGGCAAATTTAGCCAGAGTACATCAGCATAGGCGGAATGATGGTAACAAAATTTTCAAAAGAAGCATCGACCTTCAACTATAGGCCTAGAAACGTCGCAGGAATTTGTACCGAGTATAATAGAGTCCAAAGTACTAACGTCATAACTCGATTTGATAACCAGCCTGAGCTTACAAATAGTGAGTAAAACGTAGTGCGATCTGGACCCAGGGCCGGGGCCCAGGTCGTAGAAATGCGCTAGGAGGCCTAAATTATGAGAAATATGTTAGTTTTACGCATAAAGTACGCACCAAAGAGTGTTTGTTACTGGAAGAACACACCGATAACAACATTAATCAACGACCAATTGTAATTGGAAGAATAGAAGGTCTTGGAGTTAACATCTTTATAAATTTGGGTTGTGAAGTGTCACTTATTTCTCGAGATTTCTTTAGCACATTAACAGCTAAGCATGACTTACCTATACTACCAGTAACAGGAGAATATATAGTCGGTATAACTGGAACTAAAAGTAAGGTTGTCAAATATGAACCCCAAGTAACTTATAACATCGGCGATATTTCGTTCCGTCATACGCTTCTTGTAGTAGAAAATATTAACTGGGATGTGTTATTTGGCATAGAGTTGCTATCAGAATTTAACGCCGTGTTAAATTTTGAAGAAAATTTGCTTCATTGTTGAAAAGGAGACGGTAAGTGCTGTGTACCGTTTCTGACAAACAATAATGAGGGTAAGCTAACAACAGAAGCTCAATGTTTGATATCAACTGCGACCGCACAATTGTCACCAGAGATTGAAAACGTAAGTCATACATTGCACTGCGCGGACATACGAAACAAAGTAAATGAATCCCCAATATTAACCAACGACGAAAAATCAGATTTAACCAAAAGTCCATTGGAATATGAAATGGTATTTTCGGATAGTCCAGGTAGTATTACTGACTACGTACACAAATTTAAGATCACAGATGATACTCCATTCTTTTGTAACCCTTATCCGATGCTGCCAAGATAAAAGGAAGGGGTTGAGGAGGAGGTAGATAAAATGATAGACAGTATGATAATAGAACGTAGTAGGAGTGTAATAAATAATCCCTTAGTAGTCGTGAGAAAGGCTACAGGAGGTGTGCCAATGGTACTGGACGCGCACTCTAAATAAATATACGGAAACTGGAAGAGATAGAGCTA
The DNA here is from genome assembly GCF_021461395.2 of Schistocerca americana. Classification (NCBI taxonomy): domain Eukaryota; kingdom Metazoa; phylum Arthropoda; class Insecta; order Orthoptera; family Acrididae; genus Schistocerca; species Schistocerca americana. The sequence continues at coordinate 89,655,992 of NC_060129.1, forward strand.
TTAATATCGACGAGTTATAGACCAAATTGGAGAAAGCACAGTATTTAAGCTAGATGGACCTGACTGCTGGTACTGGCAAATCCGTTTACATCCAGATTCAAAGAAATGTACCACATTTCTATTTGATGGGAAATCCTATCATTTTAATGTGTTTCCATTTGGACTAAAAATCTCAGCATCAGTATTTATACGCGTATTGCACGGAGCGTTAGGAAGAAGGAGGGTAATTCCATGGACTTGGGACCAAGAGGCACACAATGCATTTCAATGTGTAAAGCGGGTATTATCAGAATCACCGATATTGCACTATCCGGTGATGGGTGAACCATTCAAGATTGCAGCCCATGCATCAGACTATGGTATAGCCACAGAACTTTTCCAAGGCGAATGGGGCTTAGAAACTATAGACCACAGGTCAATAGCTTTTGCTAGCAGGACTCTCAACAAACATAAATTGAACTATACAGCCACAGAAAAAGAATTATTGGCCATAGTATGGAGTGTACAAAAATTCCAAACTCTGATATTGGGGTCCGAAATAGGTGTCTATACAGGTCACCAAGCTCGATTACTACATAGTAGATTGATGTGGTGGATGTCGTTTCTTCAAGAATATGACATTAAAATCCAGTATATAAAAGGTTCGGAGGATACTGTACCCTACGCCTTGTCTCAGCTACCAGTAGACATGAGAGAACTAAATCGTACAGAAGCACTTGGCGTAGTTTTTGCGATTAATTTTTTATCACTAGAATATCCACTAAACAAGGTGCAAGAAATGGCTCACAAAATAACAGATAACGTCCAAAATGATCCTTATTTTACAGACATATTATCTATATTTGTTAGGAAGTCGTTGCCATCTAATCAAGATGGAAGGTAGAAGATTATAGGACATTATATTTTCTGGAGAGACAGTAAGACAACGCAACATTCGCGTTTATGTATACCGAACTTAGTAGAAGACGAGTAAGTGTGGTACATTCATAAGGGGTATGGGCATTTCGGTATAAAGAAATATATTGCACATATGAATAAGTTCTACTACTTTAAAGAGCTATGACATAAAATAGCATCAGTCATTAATATTTGTGATATTTTTCAGAAGGTAAAAGAGGGCAACGCTCACATTGAATACAAAATGTATCCAATTATTCGTAAAGCATTACACGATCTAACAGCTGCAGATTTCATTGGACCAATTTCAAAAGAAAAAGGAGGAGTGGCTATGTTTTTCTCCTCATAGTGTGTTGGTCTAAGTATGTTAAGTTATACTCTATTAAGAAAGCAAACACACCAACAGTAATACACTGCAACAGTACTTTCTCGAGGTTGGAAAACTGAAACGGTTCCTTTTCGACAATGGAATGCGATTTTCTAGTAACGAGTTTATGAAATTTATAACGTGCGAAAATATTCGTCAAGTATTAATCTCCAACTATAATCCATCTTCTAACCCATGTGAAAGGGTTATGAAAGAAATTGGGAAGTTATGCCCCACATACTGCCAGGAAAAACGTACGTCTTGGGCAACGAAAATGAAAGACTATGAGATTATTTTTAATGAGTTACCTCTTTTATCAACGGGATTAACACTTTAGGAGGTAATAGGTAAACCCTTTGTCGGATAACCCCTTATTAAATGTTTTGTGTGGCCTGAGCAACCTATTGACGATTCCAACTTGAACAGGAAATAGTCTGTAAGAACATACTTAACAAAGCAAAACAACGAGTGAGCAAATATAACGAGAAGGCTATAGAACCACAATATAAAGTTGAAGATGTAGTTTTTGTAAAGCACCATTTTCAGAGCTCGGACCTGAAGAAAGAGACACATAATTTTTTTCGGAAATATGCTGGACCTTACTGGGTACAAACAGTAATCCATCCCAAGACACTAATTTTAGTAGATCCCATAACTGGATCGGAAAAGAGAAAATACAAAGTAAAGGATCTAAAACTGTATATTCCCCAGGGACGTTAACATTCTGTGTTAAGGGGAGGAGTGATGGCTGTCAGTGCTTGAGTTGTTTCCGGTTTTACTTCTACATTAGTTTTCCTACACCAAATTTCCTTCAAATATTCAATTATTCTTAATCTATTAACAACCTCTTAAACTATCCTCTCATATTAGAAATAAAGTGACCGAATGCGACTACAAGATTGTGATTCATTTAAGAGAATCAAGGAATAAACAGTGATCTGTAAGCATAAAATGGAACGAACGAAATAATATTGTGGTAGTATGTATAATATGATGGTACTATGGAACCAGAGTGATTTTAAGATGGAATTAACAGAATAGAGTATTATATTTAAGAATAATATAATATGAAGTGACTGACGAATTAACTATTTGATTATAGTGTGTAACTTTCCATTTAGTATAGAATATTTTATTCCTTTTATGAGATGTGAGGTAGATGGGGAGGGTTTATATCGATTTTGAAAGAGGGGGGAGGGGTAGTGTAAGTACAAACGAACCTCTCACACAAGTGTAACTGATTCTTCACCATTTGCTGTTCCATAGGAGTTGCTAAGATCTTTCTTTAGGGACTTCAAAGGTGAAGATAAGGAAGTCCGTTCTGCAGGAGACGTTTAACATCATACCTCCTCCAGCTTCTGACGCAAGTACCGGTAAAGTAGGGATCATGGGGAGGGGGGGACAAGGGTTTTCTTTGGGACTATCTTCTTTCACTTCTCCGATCTTAGCAAACGTTCCTATTTTTTCCTTCCTTACTTCTCTATTGAGTACTGGTCTAGCTTTCCCTCTTTCCATACACATACACTTTTATCGCTGAAGTCCTTCCTACGCTGCGTGGTTTCCTTTTACCTTCAATTTATTTCACATAAGTAGGCCAAAGAATCAGGCTGCACCAACACACATCGACATAGATACAAAACTACACTTAGACACAAACATCAAAACTACGGACTAGAAACCGAAAGTGATGTCAAAACCGTCAAGGGATCTAGGGGAGTATAGATATATGTACATGTGAATCGATGCACATATTACATTGTTGATATGTGACGGTCCCGCATCGTTACTTTGGCGCATGTGCCGTGCTAGTCCTTGGAGAAAAGTTGATAAATACAGGTAGACGTAGCATTTACTATCCGAATGTATGATATCTGTTAATATAGTAAAAGTGAGATGTGAAAGAGGACTCTAGGGCATAAGATGATGTATTAGAAAGTGGAATATGAGGTTAAAGTAGATCTGTAATTTTACCAGAGAGTATTTAAGAATAGTATTCATAAAGATGTATGAACGGGCAATAAACCGGGAGGCCTACTGAGGAACGACGAGGAGGGCGCATCTATCATTTATTGACTGAAAAGGGCAGATAGGCAGACCCAAGAGAGAGGCTGACTGATACTATGCAGACAGGGGCACTAAGAAGGGCATCGACCTGTACTATAGATTAGGAAGTTAAAAGGAGCGTACCTACCAAAACGGAAGGAGAAAGGGTACTACTAGGATCAACCCATGTAAGATATAGGTTCCTGTTCGTACATATTGAATATCTATAAAATATCGAGTGTTCAAGCTAAGGGGAAACATGTATAGTGCCTCGAGAATTTCGACGCAAATTCTAGAGACCCTCCACTTTCCACCATCCCGAACACCCAATATTTTAAGTACGAGCGTGAGGGACGGTAGAGTGTCCACCTCGCGCCGGTTTTCTGTGTGTGCAGGGTGGACGTGTGTCAAGAGAATGCCACAAGGTGAACGGCTGATCGACGCGGGCAAGTGGTTGCCTCGCTCGTCACTGAAGTTACGCGCCCAGCACTAGCAGCAAGCGCGCCTTACTCCGTGACGGTGCTACGTCAGTCATTATTGTGAACAGTTGAACTGTGTAAAAGAAACGAAAAGACGCTTTTACTTACTTACTTACTTACCGACTCTCTAGAGTCGTGGATGGTGGACTTACGATAAATTTCAGAGATTTTTGGAACTGTATTTATTGTAAAAGTAATCAATAGTTTCTGCCGGACCGGGAGTCATCGGATTTACGAAATATGATTCATTGATGTGAAACAGTTGTGTGGTGTTCTGTTTGTGGAAGTGAAATATAGTAGGGTTGATTTAAAAGTATCCTGAGTGTACGAAATCATTTTAAGAGAACAGAAAAGTCCTCCAAACAGTGTCATATCTTCGGACAAGAAATTGGGCAGATCGTCGCAGCGGGCTATCCTGAGAAGAACTTAGGCCAATTACTTCCAAGTAAGTCCAGTGATGAAGGGGATGTGTGAGTCTAGCGCACCAGCACCACATTGCTTCCTCTAGTCGCTGGAAACCGCCAGACCGGTTTAAAGCTTCTTATTCGTTCGTTCGTTTTATTATTTAATATCTCGTGATAGTAGTTTTTATTCAAGGTTTTGTTTTGATGACAGTGGTTATCATATTTCTTTTAAAGTAACAGGTTTATTATTCGTTGTTGTTTCTGGTGGTAGACATATTCATTAATTTTTCCTCTCCATCATTTAATTTGAAGTTTTTAACAATTACTGTTGATGCTTAAGGTTCCCATTTGGGTTATCGTAGTGTGATGTGACTCTATTATATCAGCCTTTTATATAACCAGTTAAACAAATAAATGATCAACATAAATGAAGACGGTCTAATTACTCCCCTCAACCATTCTCAAAAGATTGATGAATATGTTTCTATTCTTCCTTGTCATGGGTGGGGAGGCTTCTGTGCCTCAGCGATACAGATAGCTGTACAGTAGGTGCTACCACAATGGAGGGGTATCTGTTGAGAGGCCAGACAAACGTGCAGTTCCTGAAGAGTGCCATCGGCCTTTTCAGTAGTTGCAGGGGCAACAGGCTGGATGACTTGCTGATCAGGCCTTGTAACATTATCCAAAACGCCCTTGCTCTGCTGGTACTCTGAATAACTAAAAGCAAGGGGAAACTACAGTCATAGTTTTTCCTGAGGGCATGCAGCTTTTCTGTATGGTTAAATGATGATGGCGTCGTCTTGGGTAAAATATACCAGATCTCCAGGAAGTGACTACTCAGGAGGACGTTGTTACCACGAGAAAGAAAATTGGCATTCTACTGATTGGGGAGTGGAATGTCGGATCCATCAACTGGGCAGGTAGGTTAGAAAAAAAGAGGAAAAGAAATCGATATCTTAAAGTTCGACATTAGTGAAGTTCGGTGGCAGGAGGAAGAAGACTTCTGCTCAGGTGAATACAGGGTCATAAATACTAAATCAATTAGTGGTAATGCAGGAGTACGTTTAATAATGAATAAAAATAGGAGAGTGGGTAAGCAACTACGACCAGTATATTGAATGCATTATTGTAGACACAATGCCCGCGCCTACGACAGTAGAACAAGCCAACCACCTCCACAGATGATGAGATTTAAGAAATGTCTGATGCGATATAAGAAATTGTTCAGATACTGAAGGGAGACGAAAATTTAATTGTCATATGGCACTGGAATTCTGTAGAAGGGACAGCAAGCGAAGGAAAAGTAAGAGGCGAATATGGAATGGGGGTGAGAAAGGAAAGAGGAATGCATGTGGTAGAATTTAACACAGAACATAACTTAATCATAGGTAACACTTGGTTTAATAAACATGAAAGAACGTTATATATGTGGAAGAAGCCTGGAGACACTGGAAGGTTTCAAGTTGATTATATAAAGGTAAGACAGAGATTTTGGAAGCAGGTCTTAAATTTTGAGAAATTTCCAGGAGCAGATGTGGATTCTGATCACACTTCATTGGTTATGAACTGTAGACTAAAACTAAAGGAACTGTAAAAAGGTGAGATTTTGAGGAGGTGGGACCTGGACAAACTGAAAATGCCAGAGGTTGTAGAGAGTTTCAGAGAGAGCATTAGGGCAGGATTGACAAGAACAGAGGAAAGAAATACAGTAGAAGAATAATGGCTAGCTTTCAGAGATGAAATAGTGAAGGCAGCGGAGGACTAAACAGACAAAAAAAGAGGGATAGTAGAAATTCTTGGGTAACAGAACAGATAGTGAATTTCATTGATGAAAGGAGAAGATATAAAAATGCAGTAAATGAAAAGCCGAAAAGGAATACAAATGTCTCGAAAATGAAGTCGACATTAAGTGAAAACTGGTTAAGCAGGGATAGCTAGAGGACAAATGTAAGGATGTAGTGGTATACGGCACTAGGGATTATATAGACAGTGCCTAAAGGAAAATTAAATATAGAAAAGAGAACCACCTGTTCGAATATGAAGAGTTCAGGGGTAAATCGGTTCTAAGCAAAGAAGGGAAAGCAGAAAGGTTGAAGGAGTATATAGAGGGTCTATACAAGGGCGATGTACTTGAGACTAACATTTTGGAAATAGAAGAGGGCGTATATGAAGATGAAATGGGAGATATGACATTGTGTGAAGAATTTGACAGAGCACTTAAAGACGTAAGTCGAAATAAGACCCCTAGAGTAGATGAGATTTCATTAGAACTACGGATAGCAAGGGGAGAGCCAGTCATGAAAAAACTCTACAACTGGTGAGCAAGATGTATGAGACAGACGAAATACCCTCAGACACCAAGAATAATATCATAATTCCAATCCCAAAGAAAGCAGGTGTTAACAGGTGTGAAAATTAGCGAACTATCTGTTTATTAAGTCATAGCTCCAAAATACTAACACGAATTCTGAACAGACAAATGGAAAAACTGGTAGAAGCAAACATCAGGGAAGATCAGCTTCGATTATGTAGAATTGTGGGAGCATGTGAGGCAATATTGTCCCTACACCTTGTCTTAGAAGACAGATTAAGGAAAGGAAAACCTACATATCTAGCATCTGTAGATAGAGAAAGCTTTTGACGATGTTGACTGGAATACTCTCTTTCAAATTCTGAATGTAGCAGGGATCAAATACAGGGAGCAAAAGGCTATTTACAATTTCTACTGAAACCAGATGGCAGTTATGAGTCAAATGGCACGAAAGGAAATCAGTAGTTGAGAAGGAAGTGAGACAGTGTTGCACCTTACAGCCAATGTTATTCAATCTGTATATTGAGCAAGCAGTAAAGGAAACAAAGGATAAATTTGGACCAGGAATGAAAATCCGAGGAAAAGAAGTAACAAATTTGAGGTTTGCTGCTGATGATGTTATTCTGTCAGAGACAGCAAAGGACGTCGAATAGCTGTTGAATGTAATGGACAATGGCTTGAAAGGAGTTATAAGATAAACATCAACAAAAGCAAAATGAGGATAATGCAATCCAGTCGAATTAAATCAGTTGATGCTGAGGGAATTAGATTAAGAAACGAGACACTCAGAGCAGTAGATGAGTATTGTTATTTTGGTAGAAAAATAACCGTTGATGGTTGAAGTCGGGATATAAAATGTAGGCTGCCAATGGCAGGGAAAGTATTTCTGAAGAAGAGATATTTGTTAACTTTGAGCATGTATGGAAGTGAAATGTAGATGATAACTAGTTTAGGCAGGAAGAGAATAGAAGCTTTTTAAACATATTGCTACAGAGGAATGCTGAAAATTGGATGGGTAGATTACGAAACTAATGAGGAGATACTGAATAGAATCGGCGAGAAGCGAAATTTTTGACATGTCTAGAATAAGGGATCGGTTAGTAGGACACGTTCTGAGGCATCAAGTCATCACCAATTTAGCATTGGATGGTAATAGGGACTGAAAAAACGATAGAGGGAGACCAAGAGATGAATATACTAAGCAGATTCAGAAGGATGGAGGCTGCAGTAGGTACTTGGAGATGAAGAAGTTTCCACAGGAAAGAGTAGCATGAAGAGCTGCCAGTCTCTGGATTGAAGACCACAACAATAACAACAACGTGAAGCTATTGTTATGTATGTCTTTAAAATACGGCTTTTTGTATATTTATATTATGTATTTCATTTTTTGTGCATAAATAGCTTATAATTAAATTTTAACACTGAAGATGTGAAGGAAATACTTCTATTTTTAGGTAAATTTTATAAGGATAAATATATTATTTTTGCAGTGGAAGTGTTATTTTTTATTTTCACTATATAAATGTTAGAAATGTTAATGGCATTTGACTGCTAATTAGCAGTTTTAATATTGACTTTACATTTTCTTCATTGTAACTCAATAGTTCAGTTACATGATTGACAACAGTAGACTTCTTTTTACCCTCAATAAATATAGAATGAAGCTAAGTATTTACCAACCTTCCAGGTCGAAACTGACAGCAATAACTCACTTCTTATTCAGTATGAAGTTGACTGATTATATTTATACATTCTGTATACAACCCAAATGTAAGGTTTAACTACAACCCTTTATTCTGCTCCTTGATTTTATTTGTGATATAATCTTCCTAGAAGGACTGAAATGTAGAATATTGTTGATACTGTACAGATTATAATATCTGATGCTTTCATAATGCTTACAATTGCTAAAATTAATGCAATTCCTACATCTAAGATCAGAAAGTTTATGGCAATTAAGAAAAATAGAAGGGAGAAACAAATCTGTGCTAATACATTTTTGATCAAATCCGTATTCAAATGGTAATTTTTCAATCATTAATTAACTTTTTTGTTAGAATTGTTGCAATAATTATAACAATTATTGGAGTGATAAAACTACTAGAAATTTTTGTAGGTAATACTAGGATTGTCTTACTTGACTGATAATCAAGCTTTCTGATTGGAAGTGAAATGTACTATTTATAGAAGGAAAACTATTACCTACATCATCAATACCTTCATCATCAATAAATTGGTATGTATATAAATTTACAAACAGCCATTATCAAGTAGTGGCTTCAAATCTAAAGCACTGTGTTGGTGAGAACCAATTTATTCAATGTCAAAGTATGCATGTTATTAGGAAAATTGTTCCAATAACTATACAAACCACATCAAATCCTATGGCAACAAAAATGTTTATCCATAAACTATATCAGCAATGGTGAAAGATGCTTACCAACATTCGTATGATTGAACTGTAGTGAAAGATGATAACAATAGTAATATTAATAATAATCCTTGTAACACCTGAGTTTGACTGGATTCTTTAAGTCTGTGGTGTGTTCATGTTACTCTTACTCCTGATGCAAGAAAATGTTAAAAAGCTAACCTGCTATTTGCCCTTATAATATTCCCAATTCAATAGTTGGTGCTCATCTTGTACTAAAAAAAGTGCCAAAGAATGTGACGAAGAACATATCTTATGATGCAATAAGTAAAATTATCCCTTGCTATAATTCAATTGAGAAAAATTCTGTATGTAGTCCTTGGTATGTGCATTCACAGTCTACATCTCATCATCAATGAATTATTGTAAGAAATGTAATTCCAATTCCAGTGATGAACAGGATATTGTTAAATAAGTGGAAATACTTCGCTAAACCTGATACTAGAACTACTACTCCAATTTCCCCATCAATAGTCAGGGTCTATAATGTATTAGGTGACAAGGATTGTTTGAGTGAGTTGTTATCATAAGTTTAGTATACTTCTCTAAAATATATAGTTCTTAAAACTGAGAAGACATAAGCTTCAAATATAGCTACTGCTGATCCCAGAACCAGCATTAGTATTGGACCAAGAATTAGCAATGAGATTAAATTTATTGCTATTGAAGATCCTGTTTCTCCTAATAATGTTAATAATATGTGTCCAGTTATTATACTCATGGTTAATTATATGGCTAATGTTCCAGGTTGTAAGGCATTCTTAGCTATTTCAATTAGAACTACTCATATAAATGATATTAGTGAAGGTGGTGCATCTTGGGGTACCACAAGATTAAATATATGACTGATGTGATTTATTCATCCTAAAAGTGTAATATTAATCATATAGGTAAGGCAACTGCGAATGTTAGTGCTAAATGTCTCATAGTGCTGAAAACAGTAGGCATGAAACAGTGGAACAGTATAATAACAAAAACTGAGATGAAGATAAATTTTGTTTCATTAAACGATTTTGGTCCTAATGAGTTTTATATTCCTTCTGTAAGGTTATGTTGTCCACAGCTCGTGTTCTCATGGTAGCATTCTAGCTTCCCAAGCACAGGGTCCCAGGTTCGATGTCCAGTGGGGTCAGAGATTTTCGCCTGCCTTGAGATGACTGGGTGTTTCTGTGCCATCTTCATCATCATAATTCGTTCATCCCCATTATGGTCAGAGGAAGGTAATGACAAACCACCTCTGCTAGGTCCTTGCGTAGTTCAGCATTGCATCCCCTATGCTCTGTCAAGGAGTATGGGACTTCATTGTCATCAAGGTTATGTTATTTCAGGCAATGTTGATTTGTGATAGTGTAAGCCAAATAGTGAAGGGATTAATAGTAATACTAAGATTGTTCTAGTTCATTTTCATGAGAAATTGGAGATGTGACAACTGGATGAATTGTGGAGAATAAATTTGTTATCTTTTACAGATTAGGTTCTTCCTTTCAGTTACCCCTTTTTCTCTTTCAGTAAGATTTGGTACAAAAAATAAAAAGTTTATTTCGTCAAATAATGCATCTATAATAAACAGAGAGAATCGTATGATTGGCGATAATTGAAAGATTCAGATTAGAAATTCCCCATCTGAAGTAGCCTTTAATTTCTCTATTCTTTTTATTAAAAGGCCTTTACCTACTTTGAGCCATCTCATGTTCCTAGGTGTACTAAGTGTTCACTTACTCTGCAGTGATTTTTTAACAAACTCCTTATATTATCTTAAATAATAATTTGATAAGTAAATTTACTGAATCTCTTGCAATTACAATTGATATAAATGTATGGTTTGCCAAACAAATTTGTGAGCAAAGAATAACCCAAGCTGATTTATTGTTAATGTTCCTTGATTCAGCCGACATGTGTAGTGTGAATACTAATTCCTAATGCTGGTATTGATCATGAGTGTAGGACATTTGACACTGTTGTTAATACTGATACTTCAACATTTATAGTTAAAAATATTGGATTGTTAACATCTAGTAATCGAAATCCATCTCTTCTGGATGTTCTTCTGAAGTTGTATAAGCATCAAGTTCTAAATCTACAAAATACGAATATTCATAACTCCAGTATCTTTGTAGATCGAGTTGTTTTGATTGTAGTTATTGTACCTACTGACTCATCAAGTAGGTATAAGTCATTATGAAGGTAATGGAATAAAGAGTAGTGCTGGTAATGCTGTTCAAATGGTTTCAATTACTTGCACATAAAGTGTATTTCAGCTTGTATAGGCAATAGCTAGTATGTAACTAAAAGCATAGCATACAATTACTGTAATTAATAATAGTACAAATATAATATGGCGATGGAACAATGGTAATTGTTCCATAATTGGTGAAGATCTGTCTTAAGGCGATAAATTCTGTCGCTTTGCCGCCAATTATTTCCAGCAAACGGCAGGCCTGTTGCAGAGCTAAAATCTTCTGCACTAATCTGCCATATTAAACTCTAGAAATTACTGGTAGTTCTGAAAAACTGTGTTCCAAGGTTGCTTTGTAATTAGTCGATTGATCTACTTATATTATGATAGGTGGACTTACAACCATTCTGTTTTATGTAATTATAACAAACATATTGATTCCAACAATTGTGAGAGTTGATCCAATGCTTGACACTACATTTCATATTGTACATACATCTGGGTAAGCATTGTATTATCGTGGTATCACTGCTAATGATAGGGAGTGCTCAGGAAAGAAAGTAGGGTATAGTTGAATAAGTACAGTTGTGAAGTGGATATTTAATCATGTATTATTAATAGTTAATACTGTAAATAAAGGGTGTCATTTAAGTGACACTTCCTATAATTGCAAATACTGTTCTTATAATTGATACATAGTGGAAGTGTGGAACCACAAAATGAGTATTTTGTAGTTCAATATTAAGGGAGGAATTTGCTAATACTAAACCTGTTAATCCTCCACTTGTAAATAAGAAAATGAACCATAGGACTCACAATATTGGTGGGTTAAATTTGAACTTTTTTTGCATAGTGTTCTAATCATCTGAATTTCTTAGTTCCTGTTGATATGGCAATAATTATTGTTGCTGATGTAGAATATGCTAATGCATCAATATCCACTCCCACTGTGAATACGTGGTATAATCACATAATAAATCATATTAGTCCAATTGATAACATACCACAAAATCTCCAAAGTTCCAAATGATTCAGTTTTTCCACTACCTTGACACATAATTTCTAAAATAACACCAAATTGTGGTAAAATTAAAATGTAATCGACTGGTTGTCCAAAGAATCAGAATACATGTTGATACAGAATGGGGTCACTTCCACCTTCAGAGTCAAGGAATAACGTATTCAATTTTGGTAAGTAAGTAGTACGGTAATAGCACCTGCTAGAACAGGAAGTGAAAGATGAGGGAGAAGGACTGTAATAGCAATGGATCAGACAAATAATGGTGTCTCATCTAAAGTTACTAGAATAGGTTAAACAACATAATGGGTTTGTGTTTCTATTATAGCTGCAGTCACTGATAATGTAACTGCCTTATAAACACTGATTTCCTGTTCTATGCTAAATAAGTCGAAAAGTTTGGGCTGATTGTCAGCAGTAGGTGTAAAATATTATCTTCACAAGATGTTTCTCTGATTAGTGAGTCAAGGTGATTTTTTGATAAAGCACATATAACGATTTCATATGATTCTTATCTCTATTGTCGTCAGTCCAAATTACTTGGGTTCTCATTCTGTTACTGGCAGAGTTAAAATCTTGATCTAAACTGTAACATGACCACATCTTTCAGTGACACTTATAAAAGACTCACCAATTCATCCAAAAACACCTGAATTTGATTACATGCTTGCGATTCCCATTCCCATAATGTGTGCACATTGTAAGTGGCTGTGGAATACAGCAACACCTTTAAGTGTTTACATGGTTAGAAATATAAGCACCATGGATTGCATGGCTGGGGGCATCCTTCTTTGTTTGTGTTAAATACTTTTGTACTAGGCATAGAGATGTGCAGAGCAATTTCATAGAGTCTGTACATCATATCTACCGATTTCTGTCCTATTTTGATAATTCCTTTTCTTCTCTTATCTTGGAGTTTGGTTTAAAGAAGGTGTGCAGAGTGAGAGCAGTTTTAAACGTAAAGTTTTAGACAGAATGAACAGTTATATAGGCTATAAACTTTCCTTGGTGGAAGTCACATGTAAACAAAATAATTGGCGGTGTTGATAATGTTATCTTCCCTAGTCCACTGGCACATAAGAATACCTCTTTACCTTATGATGACCTGTGCTGTACTATATTAGTGAAGCCTGGACAATTAATGCGGAAGATGCAATAACACTAACAGCTTGTGAAATGAATTTATTGAGATGTAGTGGACACCAAATGGGAATGAGAATGAAGATGTCTTGAAGGAGTATAAGACTGAACGTATAAAACCCTGTAACATTATCCTCACCTAAAAACTAAAATTCACTACCTTTTAAGGTTGCAATAACAGACAAAAAAGTTCATGTCGTCTACTCATACCATAACTTAAAATCCATTACTGCATTCTCTATTGTCTGTCTGTATTTGAAGGCTAATCTCAGGAACTACTGTAAGGATTTTGATATGGTTTTCAATAATAGTAAGAAAGTTGGTCTATATGAAGACATATTATAAATTGAAGTCCAGCATTGTATTTTACTGTCTGTGTGCAATGGCTAATTTCATGGCCTACTTTAGGGATACAGTTATCAGTAATACATAGGAAGTTTTTGGGGTTGTCATAGGATACTATTGTGGTGTCTCAACATAGACATACATTACTGGTCGCTACTTGTGAATAATTTTCACAGCTTCAACAGAATTTAGTATCTGTGTATAATAGTAAATCCTGCATATTAATAAGCAGATTATCTAGATGGTTAGCTTCATGTTTCATGGATCATTTTGCATGATAAATCTTTATGATGTGAAATGAATCATTTTTAATTCAGAGCTCACATTAATTTGTATATTTGCTTACATATTGAACATTTCTAAGATAGTATTATCATCATTATTTAAATATGCAGATGTATTTCCTACCCACCACCTGCTACACATTCCAATAACAGAAATTCCTACCCACCACCTGTTACACACTGCAATAACAGAAATTCTTCTATGGAGCAGAAGGAATTTTGAAGGAGAATCTTTCTCAGTTTGTTAAGTTATCAAAAATTTTAGTTGCTACTTTGTGCACTTGCCTTTGTGCTAGAGATAATCGTAATGTAAAGTAATGAATGTCTTCTTCCTCCTGGTATTATAATTATGTACATTATTGTTACTCCTGAATTGCAGTAGATTATTTACAACAAGTTAATAATATTGAAGCAGTGGTCAGAATGGCCAAGTCCTGAAATAAATGTCTACAAAATGATTGTGGGTGAGCACCAAATATTATTCTTAGAGCCTGTTTTTGAGCAATGAAGATTTTGTTTCATAAAGGTGAGTTTCCCATGGAACATTATTCCATAACAGATTACTTAATGCAAATATGCTAAAGTTGTAAACTTACTGATTTGTTTGTGTCAAAGATTGGCAATTATCCAAAGCATAAATGTGGCTAATCTGTGTTGTTTTAGCACTTCCAAAATGTACTTTATCCAGTTCAAATTCTCCACAGTATAGACACTTGAGAATTTTGGGGTTTCTACTCCATTTATTATTTATTTATCATGCATTACAGTTATTATTGGTTAAGACTGCTGGGTCTACAGAGTTAAATAGGTTTTCCTTTTTTTAAAGATTAGAGTGAGAGCATTTGCAGAAAACTTATCAATGATACTTTTAAGAACCTTGTAGACTATTTCTTCTGTTTCTGTATGCATGATTTGATTAAATGCTGTGCTAGTTACTTCCGCAAAAGGAATAATCCTGCTTGTTGTGTGTTAGACTGGACATAGTTTACCTGTAAGAGGGACAATAGTGGACCTAAGACTGAGGCTTCGGATGCCCCTTCGTGATTTCCCCCCATTCAGAACAATGTTCCCAGACTGCACTGATTGAATTACTAAGTACAACATTTGCAGTTTTTGGTTAGATATGGCAATATATGTTGTTGGTTGTAACATCTGTCTACCAAACTTCAATTTGTTTAGGAGAATACTGTGATTTGCACGTTATATTCCTTAGATTAGCGTGCAAAAAAATACTAACCGACATTATTTTATGTTTTATTACTTCTAGAAAATGATGCATGAATATGTAAATGGCATTCTCCTTAGGAAAATACTTCTGAAATCAAGACTATCATTTTCTGAGGATATTATTGTTGCTCAGGTGAGATACTATCCTAGACTATGTCATCATGTCAGAAATTTTACTTTTATTTTACTTTTGTTGAGGGTTACTTTTTATAACTATGATTAATATGTGTGATGCAAAGTTCCACCCTACAGAAATTCTAGATTTTCTAGTTCCTCTGCCACAGATATCTTTTCTTATTACCAGTTCCATGGCTGAATAATTTGTTGCCATGTGTGAGCTATATTATGTTCTGATGGCATCTTGTGAGCCATTGCAACAACACAGCTTCTCAAAAGTTTCTGTAGTACTACATATAAATGTAGTAATTATTGACATCTCCTATTGCCTTCCTTATAATGGGGCTTGACAACAGAATGTCTCAGGTGAGTAACATCACATTATTTATCTTGTGAAAAAGAATAAAGTGATCATGTGCTAGAAAATTTTATGTGGTGCATGGAAGTAACCGTTGCCTCACCATATGTATACTGCAGATGTGATATGTATTGACTTATGTTTACAGGTGTATCGATGAGCTACGCTGTAGACTGCACCACATTTACATAATTTGAGTATAGCCCTTTATTCTTGTATGGCCCACAGTCTAAGGACTGTTTTGATGCAAGTCTCCATGTTACCTTAATTCATGTGAGTATCTTCACGTCTGGAAAACCATTGCAATTTACATACGACAGAGCATACCTACTTACTGAGTTCGAAGCCTGGTCTCCCTTGACAACTTTTGCACACAAGTTCTTGCCCCATCCGAAAACTGGTGATTCCTTGAAGTGTCGTGATATGTATTATCAATAGAGCCTTCCTTTTAGTCTCGCTGTGTCGAAAAATTATTCTTTCCAATCAGATTACTGGCTCCTCAATAGTTATTCAATTTACTGTTAAACTTTTAGTTAACTTCCATAACACCAAATTTCAAAAAAAAATTCTCTTTTCTCTGAATGTGATCCACATTTCTTTTCTGTACAAGACAACAGCCCTGAGAAAGTATTTAAGAAAAGAGTTTCTACGTAAATTTAGGTTTGAAGTTAAAGATTTTTCATTTTTGGAAATGATTTTTTTACAATAGTTAACCTGAATTGATACCCCCTTCGTTTGACCCATCATCCATTAAACGGCTACCAAATAGTAAACTAGATCTACTATGTTTTCTATTTTGTTTTCTAACTTTCTCAGTACAGCTTTATTGATGGTAACTACACTGTGTTACCCTTATTTTACTTTCGTTGAGGATTACTCCTTACAACCATGATTACCATGTGTGACGCTGTGTTCCACCTATCAGAAATTCAAAATTTTACAGTTGCACTCACACAGATAAATTTTCCTTTCACAGTAGTTCCATGCCTGAATGCTTTTTTACCAGGTGTGAGCCATGTAATATTCTGATGGCATCTTGTGAGCCATTACCACAATATAGCTTCTCAGAAATTGCTGCAGCAATACAGTTATTTCTTTATCACTTGAAAATAACTCAAGAGTCACTCTTTCCTGGCATGAGGGTGGCAGTGCCATTCTTGTTGAAATACGTTCGTTTTGTATTAATCGGTACTGAGAAAATTCTCAATGCTGGTGGCAGTGAAATCAGTGATTTGGAAGGTCAAGGGTTTAACAGTGGGTCGCATGGTGATTCTTAAAATGTTAATTTGTGTAATAATTCACTGAAGGAAATAGTAGTGAACAGTATGCTTCATAATGAAGAAAGATGAACCATACAGTGTCAATTGTGCAACAGTGCAAAAAATTTTATTGCAAACAACCTGAGTAGGGTATCAACAGATAAAATGATCATAAATACTGAAAAGAACACTAAAACAAGTTAGAATATACTGATGTGTTGAAATGCTGCTAAAATTGACTGAGAGTTCAATCTGCCACATTCGCTGTTATGTTGTAGTCCATCAGATACTAGTACAACTGGTTTTGAACCATGCAGGTACACCTTCAGGCTTGTTTCAGGCTTAATATCCCAAGTTACCTAAATTGTTTATCACATTGTCCAGGGTGTAATGACGAACAATACTGACACAAGCACCAACAGAGGTCAAAGTTAATAAAGCCTGTTGTCACCAACAACTTACGTTTAAGTTTGATTTCTGTCAGTTGTTGCGTCATGGAACATTAGACCTTAAATACACCTCAGGATACTCCTGCATGATATGAAACCTCTTGTACAAGTCTGTAAGCGACCACAATAAAACAGCTAACTTAGCAAATTGCACTCTCAAACAATTTTATTAGCACTTAAACACATCATTACATTTCAGTTTGTTTGTATGTTTCTTTGAGTATGTAAAAAATAAGCTATTGCCCACATACAAATATATCCACAGTTATTTCAAGTAATTTTTAAATATTGCTGCTACCAAAATATAGTTCATGCAATACATCACAATTATGTCACTTCATAACAGCTTGTATTTTGCATTTGTGGATTGCACAAAGATGTGCAACACTTTAAGAAAGATATGTCGACATCAGAAGGTAAAATCATCATCAAAAATGTGATATGCATTGTTTCTTCAACTATGACATAAGTGATGGGAACTATTTTAAATCCATATTACAGCAGGTGTACAAAGTAAAGGCCGTAGGAAACATGACACACACAAAATGAATCGTTTTGCATTTGTGAGAACAATCAGTGTAGAAGTCCAAATTTCAATGTATTCACAGACTGGTCATACAGAAATGTCACTTTATCAAATAAATTTGAGAAGAAGAAACGATAGAGTTTACAGGAACCACAGAAAGAAATAAGACTGTCAAGTCTACAGAAATGGAAAATAAAACGAAAATGAAGAAATGTCGCAAGTCCACTGACATGAAGGCAACAAGGCATTGATATTAAGACCGTATCACAGCTTGTAACAGACCAGCCATATTTGTCTGGACAACTGAGTCTTTGCGATCAAACCACATTATACATTATAGAAATGTAGAAGTGTGTTCACCAGAAGACGCATATGGAGTGAAGAAATGAAATTACCGACACAAAAGCACACATTTCAATATTACACTCTCACTGTTGCGTGTATGGCCTGTATTGTTCATGTAAACTGAAGTGTGTGCACAGGTTTACTGCAGAAAGAAGTCATGAAGTTAAAAAGAATGCGTCTACGAGTTTATTGATAGCACTCATGATGGTGATAAATTAGTCAGAAAAATAATGGTCTGGAGTTGAAGTGAGTATTGTATGCAGATTAAAAACTGGAACTTGAAGAAAATACACAATAATTTTCAAAATAAACACCATTACACAAAAGTAATAAAGGCCTGAAGAATGTAAAGTTATGAAACTTCCTGGCAGATTAAAACTGTGTGCCCGACCGAGACTCGAACTCGGGACCTTTGCCTTTCGCGGGCAAGCTGTGAGTACTGGGCGTGAGTCGTGCTTTGGTAGCTCAGTTGGTAGAGCACTTGCCCGCGAAAGGCAAAGGTCCCGAGTTCGAGTTTCGGTTGGGCACACAGTTTTAATCTGCCAGGAAGTTTCATATCAGCGCACACTCCGCTGCAGAGTGAAAATCTCATTCTGGAATGTAAAGTTAACTTGGATATGGTATTGTGGTTCTCTTGAAATGAGTAAGCAATAGCTATGGTACTATAAGCTGCTGAGTATCTTGAATGATCAAGATGTTCACTGGAACTCATTTTCAGATGTACTGTGTTGATAAGGACACAGGAACAGAGACAGATGCAGCTGACATTAAATGTATTCTCAAAACGAATTTGTGTGATTGCCCTTCCCTGTTCATCAATTGTTCTTCGTTATCCACACTTCTTTTTTAACAGTTCTTTAAAGGCATCTTGGCTTGGTAGAAGAAAAGCTCGCATCGCTATACTGTGTTTACTGAAGCTGTGATTAACTATAAACTGATGGATTACATGAATCACAAGTTTTCCTATGGTATGTTAGGCTGAACTTGCAGGAAAATCTGTAGAGTTATATGTATGTGTGTATCAAGGTACAGAGAGGTCATGAAGCCGAGCACACATCATAACAATATCAAATATGTGTATGGGTGCGTACCAACTGACACATCTATAGTACGTAGATGATACACAACAAAAATTACCTATTGACTGAGCTAACTACTATAGTGTCAACTGGTTTTACCGATAAACCACTGTAGTTTTGGGGACCAGTATTTCTTTTTCCACTACAGACCAGTGTGGTGGAGCAATCAGTGGTAACAACATTAGAGATCAAACGGCTAGCATAGGTAGGTCACAACAGACTGATGAGGATGAAAGTGTATGAAATGATTCTTTTACATAATTAGTTCTCTAGGGTCCCTCTGGCTTGTCTTACTCGTTTGTGTCACACCAGTACATAGTTTTATACTTTTCGATTCTTTACAACCTTATTTTACTAGTTTATTATGACCCATTTGTATAAATATTTTATCTCCAATTTTAAGCAAATTCTCTTATACGGGTCTACTACTTCTCATGTTCCTCTTTGTGAAAATACTTTCGCCAGCCATCACCCTCTTGTGCCATATGCTGTGGGCTGCATGTACTAGCCATATACTTTTTGTGTGTTTCTATGCCGAGTACTGTGTAAGCAGCTGGAAGCATGAGCAGCTGCGTCTCCTGTACTGTGTGATGCATCCATGCAGGCTTCATCCCGTTTTAGTGGATGTAGATGGCGCCGCATATCTCAAAAGGCAATCTGCTGCCTCTATACACAGATATACATACTTCTTGCAGATGAAGTCAGTTATTTGCTTTTGAATACTTCCTGACAATTTTCGAGCTGACGAGTTTCATTTGGACACCATGTGAACTATTTTAAGTATCTGACAAGAGGAACTACCTCCTCAGGCTTTCATGTGGTTTAGATGCAGTCCTCTATATTTTAAATTTCTATATCAGTAAGCTCCTTTACTTATTTTTTAAAATTTTATTTGAGTGTGCTTTGGTCTCTTAGTGCACTAGACTGTTTCCTGGGTTCTGAACATTTTATTAGCCATATTATGGTATAACTATGAAGACTTTTGTGACAGAATCCTACATAAAAAGTGCTTGATTTACTTACCATGTCAAAATTGGATGAAATCCCGAACTTTCGATGACTACCTCCGTCATCTTCGTCAGGGGTAAAACTGACAGGACCCCTGACAAAGATGATGGAGATAGTCATTGAAAGCTCGGGATTTTATTAAAACTTGATGTGGCAAGTTAACCGAGAACTTTTTATGCATATTCTGGTATAGTTTGCTCTTAACTTATAGAACACTGCACTACGTTCTTAAAATCCTGACCACAGTGGTTTCCTGCTGGGACATTTGTATACATGGAATCATATGTGCTTAACACCATATTTGACAGTAACAACTTATTTTTTCCCTTGCTAGTCGAATTTTGATGATCGAGGCCTTGGCATTTATATGAAAAGTTGTATTTTTTCTCGTAGGCCAGTCTGAAGATGCCTTGGTGAAATGCGTCATTGGAGGAGAAATAAAATAAAAACTCCAGTCTTGGAATCAAAATTGTTTGGTTCTTTCAACAGTTTTTCAGGTTCCCTGAAGCGCCTTTATCAGTCTTATATAAATTACTACAGTATGTTACATTATATGCAAATACAATATGGTAAGTAAGAATTGTTAACACTTTTTAGGAAGACAGTAGGAGCCAGTTGTAAATGATTTATGTATACAATGGACAAATAGCAATGTATTATTCATAGATAACGAGAAAATCGTTAGAAGGAACACTTCATTTTCGTTTCCATTTTCCAGCTTTGATGACATATGTCATTCCCAGTTGACACAAAAAGAATTGTTTTACAACTGAGAAACTACGAGAAATTCAAAACTACAAACTCATGTTTTAAAGTGTACCAATATTTCCAAATTATATGAAAAGTATCCAGCACAAAATTATGCTTACTTTTGTTTTTATATAAAGGGAATAGTTATTTATGCTTCTTACCACCATGATTAAAAGAACAGTAGCTCAATGGTTTAAAGTAAATTGACAGCAACATTGGATCCCTCATACTAATGCTAACAACGATACCTCAAATTGTTGTAACAATAATTCCACAAGGCTCAATGTCAAAGCAGCTTTTAGGAACAAACTGGTGAAACTATAAATACAAATTTATGAAAATCAATAGGTAAAAGTTGAAAAAAATCCATAAAACCTTAACACTAAGAGATATAACGTTAGATCACTGATCTCAAAATGTCATAATCATATCTTAAAAATTCAGAAACTAAAATTTGATACATTAGCCGACTGTGCCACAAGAAGAACAGTATCCTCTTTTATTCTATCTGGTCTCCTTTTATATCATGGTCGATCTTCTTCACATTGTTCCACTCCAGCTTTGGTAAAAATGGAAGACATATGTGAATACTGAATAACTTTCGTTCTTTAATAGAGTATATTAAACAGCTATAGTTATCAGACATTGAAAACTTTGTGCATATAGGTAAATTGGAGAGTCTGTATACATTATGCCAAATTCAGATGTAATTTTATTAGTTAACCAATAGAAAAGCTAACACAAGTGGAAAGGTATATACTTTGCCACACTTAACATGATACAAATACAGAAATGTGAACATTGTTCAGTACATACAAATCTGTCACTTTTCGAACATAGTCAATAAAATCTGTTACAAAACAACCAGATACTTAAATCTTCTGCACTACACACAATGGCACTGCCACAAAAATTACAATTATCGATATAAGGTTTACATAGAAAATAAAGTTAATTTCCCTGAAATGAGTACTGATCTATGGGCTATGGATGTCAACTAACACTCATTTATAAAATCTCTCTGCCAATTTCTACTGATCTAAATAAGCTTACTGGCAGGTTCATGTGAGGTCTGTCTCCCATTTGAACTATGTCACTTTCGTATCCAGTTTCCTGATTTTGGATGGTTTCCTACTGGTATGTATAAGTATACCCTACTTCAAATCAATAGATTTAATTAAGGATGTCCCACAAATGGCACTTGTATGTGATCTGTCGTCCATATGTACTAGGGCATGAGTCCTGAGACTGCTAGCCATGGTAAATGATATCCCACAACTCCACATTTGAATGGCTTCTTGATGTTATGTATTAAGGTTTGCTTCTTGACGGCATCATACACAGCAAAGGGTTTCCCACAAATAGGATATCTGTGTGGTTTTTAGCCAGAATGAACTAATGCCTGCTTTTTGAGATAATTAAGCTAAGTAAATGATTTCTCACAGATTTCACATTTGTGTGCTCTGTCTCTACTATGTATTAAAACCCTTTTAAAACATCTGACCGAGCAAAGATTTCCCACAAACATCACATTGATACAGTTTCTGGCCAGTATGAATTATAATGTGCGATTGGAGATTAGTTGAGTAAAAGATTTCCCTCAAACATCACATTTGTAGGCTTTCTTACCTATATGTATTAAGGATTGCATATTGAGATAACTGGAGAGAATACATGATTTTCCACAAACTTCACATTTTTCTTTTCGCTGTACGGTATGTGTCAGTAAATATTTTTTGAGATTTTCAGATGTAGGATAGCATTTTCCCACAAACACGATATTTGTGAGTTTTTTCGACAGTATGCACTAATTTCCTTTTTGAATTTACTAGTCCTCATAAATGATTTCTCACAAAAAATCACATTTATGTTGTCACTCTTTATGATGTATTAATAAATGTGACTTGAAAACATTAGGCCGTGCATAAGATTTCCCACAAACATCACATAGGTACACTTTCTGGTCAGTATGACTTAATGTGTGCAATTGGAGATGGGCTGACTGAGTAAAACATTTTCCACAAACATCACATTGGTAAGGTTTCTTTCCTATATGGATTAAGTAATGCTTTTTAAGACTACAAGAGCGAGTAAATGATTTTCCACAAACCTTACATTTGTGTGGTCTGTATCCAGTATGTGTTCGTAAATGGACTTTCAGATTATCAGACCTAGTAAAGCATTTTCCACAAACATCACATTTGTGTAGATTCTTGCCAGTATGGCTTACGGTGTTCGTTTTGAGATGGAATGACTTACTAAAAGATTTTCCACAGACATCACATTTGTGTGAACTCTCGCCAGTGTGAGTTAATTTGCTTGTTTTCGGATTACAAGACTGATTAATGGATTCCCCATGAACTTCACATTTTTTGATTTCCTCACTGTCATGTAGTGAAGTTGGTGTTTTGAGAAGATTAGATTCAGTTACTGATTTTTCGCTAACGACAGATCTTTGTGGACTGAGATTATCAGTTGTGGTGAAGGATTTCGTAGAAGAAAGGAATTTGTGTGGTCTCTCATCAGCACACATTATTTCATGGGACTGGTTTCTACGAAGTTTATCAGTGATTTTGCCACATTGATCTTCCTTTTTAGTAATCCCTGGCATCGTCACACAATGAGTGCTGAAGCTGCTATGGCTGAGAGATACTTCATCAGACAATGTACAGTTATGTGCTGTTGACTGAACACCATCAGTGTTGAGCTTCTTGTCTGACGAAAAGCTCTGCTTGCGTGAACTGCAGCCAAAGTCTTGATACTCCTTTTCCTCTAAGTTGCAGATATTTGTAGCGTACGGTCTCTTCTCCTGGGTACGAAATACATCTGTTTCAACACTATTTCCGACAAAATGCGCTGATTCGTCTGCAATGATCTTCGGATTATCAGCAGTCAGTTCTTGCAGCCATGTTTCTTCTGATAACGTGTTACCAAGCTCAACGATATTTTTTCTCAGCCTGAAACATAAAGATGAGTCCTATATATAGCTATTCCACTGTACGCTGAGAAATAAAATTTAAATAATCGATATATTCTGTACTACAACTGAAAGTATTTCAAATATACACGAAACAAAATTTATATTCCATTAGTACTGGACTAATGTGTTTATATACATATTGTCCTGAGTTTCAACTCCTTGTAGCTTAGCATATCAAAATACAGATAGTACAAACAAAGCACGAATGAAAGATAGATATTGTACCTAGAGTGATACAAAAATTGTTGGAGCGCAAGCTCTAAGTACATAATAACAAAAATCATGCACAAATCAGAAGGCCAATAACAATCAGATGTATTTCGTGTGGCACTATGACCAGCAAGCAGTAAAGGAAACAAAAGAAAAATTCGGAGTAGGTTCTAAAATCCATGGAGAAGAAATTAAAACTTTGTGGTTCACCAGTGACACTGTAATTCTGTCAGAGACAGCAATGGACCTGGAAGAGCAGCTGAATGGAATGGACAGTGTCATGAAACGAGGATGTAAGGTGAACATAAAAAAAGCAAAACAAGGATAATAGTCGAATTAAATCGGGAATTAGATTAGGAAATGAGACACTTAAAGTAGTAAATGAGTTTTGCTCTATGGGTAGCAAAATAACTGATGATGGTCGAAGTAGAGAGGATATAAAATTTAGACTGGCAATTTGTTAACATCGAGTATAGTTTTAAGTGTCAGTAAGTCTTTTGTGAAAGTATTTGTATGGAGTGTAGCCATGTATGGAAGTGAAACGTGGACGATAAATAGTTTAGACAAAAAGAGAATAGAAGCTTTCGACATGTGGTGCTACGGAAGGATGCTGAAAATCAGATGGGTAGATCACATTACTAATGAGGAGGTATTGAATAGAATTGGGGAGAAGAGAAATTTGTGGCACAACTTGACTAGAAGAAGGGATCGGTTGGTACGACATATTCTGAGGCGTCAAGGGATCACCAGTTTAGTATTGGAGGGCAGTGCAGAGGGTAAAAATCGTAAATGGAGACCAAGAGATGAACACAGGAAACAGATTCAGAAGTATGTTGGTTGCAGTGAGATGAAGAAGCTTGCACAGGATAGAGTAGCATGGAGAGCTGCATAGTACCAGTCTCTGGACTGAAGACCACAACAACAACAACAAGCTCTGTTGAAGTCAGGTGCGACTTCAGCTAGTGAGGAAAAGATACAGGCTGAAACTGAATCTTGAAAGATGGTCATTGATCTATACATCTGTCTGTGTTTGCAAATTGTGTATGTATCGTATCAGTGGCTACAGTGTAATATTACCATTGTGTCTGGAGTAAAACGATATGAATGTATGATTCTCATTTATTTCCTTAGTGCCGTCCACACATATAGCAGGGACTTTGGATGAAAATGCTTACGTTGACTACAGAATTTTGTACTTATTGCGTTGAGAGAAGGAATCAACTGTGCAAGGAATTGATACTGTAATTAGAGATTGAATTTATGTCTGCAGATTCCAGTATCCATGAGCAAGTTTGACTAAGGTTGGTAAGGTCATCAGGAGAGCATTGTTGCCAAGGCAGGTCCAGAGTGGTGACAACACACTGTTTGCTGAGAGCCAGGGAGCAGCATGCTGACGCGAGGACTTGGGAATAACTGGCTGTATTAGTTGGTGCAGCTGCAAGTAGTGTGATGTGGTTGTGCTCCGTCCTTTCCTGTGGTATCTGGACTTGGTGGCTGAGATGCTTTGGAATCACAATCTATATTACTGCCCACTTCTGTTTGAAATTGGAATTAATCGCGATCCCATGAGAAGTTATACATGCCAGAAGGGGAGTTCCTCTCTTATTTAGCCACTTCAGTGCAAGAATTATTAAATACTAGCGGTAGTTACTTCCCTGTTATAAAGTTCTTGGTTTATCTAAACTGTATGTTAAAATATCTACTCCTTTGGAACAGCATTAGCAAATAATCAGGAAATATATCTAGAATGAAATTTTCACTCTACAGCGGAGTGTTCAAATGGGTTCAAATGGCTCTGAGCACTATGGGACTTAACATCTGTGGTCATCAGTCCCCTAGAACTTAGAACTACTTAAACCTAACTAACCTAAGGACATCACACACATCCATGCCCGAGGCAGGATTCGAACCTGCGACCGCAGCAGTCACGCGGTTCCGGACTGCGCGCCTAGAACCGCTAGACCACCGCGGCCGGCAGCGGAGTGTGCGCTGATATGAAACTTCCTGTCAGATTAAAACTGTGTGCCGGACCGAGACTCGAACTCGGGACCTTTGCCTTTCGTGGGCAAGTGGTCTACCAACTGAGCTACCCAAGCACGACTCACACCCCGTCCTCACAGTTTTACTTCTACCAGTACCTCATCTCCTACCTTCCAAACTTTACAGAAGCTCTCCTGCAGGAAGTTTCAATCAGGAAATATGTCAAGCATCCAGTGGATGATGTACTCAGATCCTTATATGTATAAATTGACCTACAATCAACAGTAATGCGAATGACAGACCCTCACCTACTACAGTTGTTGTGGTTGAAATACAAGGAACCTTATCAGAATGGTCTCAAAAGTACAGGCAAGGAATTTATGATCTCCTGTCAAAGGTTTGCAGTACTATGCTAGCATCTAGAACATTGCAAGAGTTAATGTGTACTTAGTATGGTTGGCATCAAAATTATGAATTGGTAGATATGTGAACAGAATTCGAAAAACGGCAAGATTGGTATATCTACCACATACTGAGACAAATATAATACAGCATATACCATTGGGCCAAAAACAAGAAGATAACTCCCTCCATTCCATGGTTGAATTTGTACTTCAAAACTATTAGCATGTAAGACATAAAATATTTCTCTAACTGTAGCTGCATGAGCAGGAGCAATGCACTCGTTACTCTTAGCACTAGTCATGTATACACATCCTGTAAACTAACTCGTTCAAATCATTTCAATAAAAGAATCATTCAAATGATTTACAGAACATGTAACCAATTAACTAACAAACCTACTTTACATCTTCCTGTACTTACGCAAATAACAGAAGGATTGATTGGCAGTAATTTAAAACTAATTTAAGAAGCTACAGATCATTAGTATCTCCCAAGACCTGTTTTAGCTAAGTTATCTGCTAATCAACATAGTTCATCTTAGACTTTCGATTAACCTGTTATGAGAATTTAATGAAGGCTGCATAAATTACCAGAGACAGGCCATTGCTAACGATAAATTTAACATCATAGACCCAGGTAAGCAATCTTTGTAGGAAAGATTTATGACTCAGATATACACATATACTTAAAACTGAGCAACACAGATGAGTGGCTTGTCTTGTGCTCACCTGGCTTCCACTGGTGGATCAGATACCAAGGCGACACACTTCGATCAAATCTTCAGGCTGGCTATGCATTGCATCTGCCCAGGCCTGCGTGGCCATCACACTGACCAAGTGGGCCTTAATGTAGGCGACGGCAGCCTGCTTCAGGCTGTCAGCAGAGTGCCTAATCGCGAGGACAGCGGTGGCCGCCGCAGTCTCGACAGACAGCTGTGCAGCCACCTGCTGCTCACACTCTGCCTTCAGGACGGACACTCCGTATCTGTCAGCGGCGGCCAGCAGCTGGTGGGCCATGCAGGGCAGCTGGGGCGCCTGCAGGGTGTAGAGGTAGCCCAGCAGCTCTTGCAGGACTGGGCCCTCCATGTCAGGGACTGCGAGCTGGTGACTGCTGGCCTCCGGCGTGCCGTGGCGGAACATGGCGGCAATCACAGGGCTCCTGGCGGCCAGGACGACCCTGTGCGCCACCAGCCGCGTGTCGCCGGCCACCAGAGTCACGACGGCTCCGTCCCCAGCGTCCAGCAGGGCGGCCAAGCTGACCTCATGCACTGCTTCCATTGTGGACGATTCTGAAACACAGACTAACTCAGAAGAGCTTTGCCCTTACACAGCACTCTCTACACGGTGAAGATTAATGAAACTGGCAAACTACTGAGACGGTTTCTGACTAGAAATGGAAGAAAAATGTCCCCATGAATAGGGGTCTGGAAATGTGTCGTTGCTATGATAGCTGTCGCTGATGACTGGCACTTCGTCTGACCATGTCCCGTGTGTTGCTTGTGTTGGGGCCGTGTGATTGACGCAGCGTACTATAAACAGCAGAATGGTCTGGTATTCATGTCAGGAACAAGCCAACATGGTGTTTGTGCATCGCCAAGAAAATGTAGGTGGCCGAGAGGCCGCACAGCTATACCAAAACGAGTACCCTCATAGACACCCAACACATCACTCAACGTTTGAAACCCATTTTGGGCGTTTGTGTGATCACGAGTCCTTTCAGACTGACAACGTGCAGGGATATAGCGGACTGTGCATACAACAGATCTGGAGGGCGTAAGACATACTGTCCCTCGACCGTTTTCATCTGCTTGCCTGTACACAAACACCATATCGGCTTCCTCTCGGCATGAATAACATATTACGAGTCCCTGCAGTAGGCTCTGTAATGTTGTGGGTTGTGTGAAGTTGGAGTGATATGAGATACTACACCACATATACACAATTGCTACACAGTACCTCCAGGAACACTCTTCTGAATTTAAACACTTCCGCTGGCCACCACACTCGCCAGACAAGAACATTATTGAGCATATGTGGGATGCATTGCAACGTGCTGTTCAGAAGAGACCTCCAGCCTCTCGCACTCTTACGGATTTATGGACAGCCTTGCAGGATTCATGGCGTCATTTCCCTCCAGCAGTACTCTAGAGATTAGTCGAGTTCATGCCACGTCATATTGTGGCGCAACGCATGCTCACGGGGGCCATTTACGATATTAGGCAGGAGTACCAGTTTATTTGCCATTCCTGCAGTGTTTTGGTTTTAATGGTGTTCAACCTACATATTCTGTGAGATACAGGTGGATTGTATCAAGCAATATTTGGTAAATGAGGTTCATTGTATGTCGGTTGCAACAATACTGACTGAAGCCACAGGTGGACAGCAGTCGCATAGCTATCAAAGGTCTAAGCAGATCAGTGCCCTGGACCCTCCAAGACGAAGGGTCCCTCGGCATCCATGAACGATGTTCGAAAAAGCTTCCTAATATCTGAGCTGAGTCAAGTGTTCTCGACTTCCAATTTTATGGACCCTGATTAAGAAACCTCGAACTGCACGAGCTGTGAACACAGCAATATCTCCGACCTATATAGCATAAACATAAGAGGGCGTATTTCTTGTCCACTAAGACTGGACCCTGGCTCCGGTCGGGTGTAGTCGTTTGAATTCGGAGTTGCCGTGGGTGCCAATCTTTGTGAATTAATAGTGAGTGGCGCGGAATAACAAGGAGTGGGTTTCGCAGTACAGTGTGTGATCACGTTCGGATATGAAGTCCTTACTGTGTATTTTTAAGGAACATTGTTGCTGCCATGCGTCATTTCTAACGTCGAGAACTGTGGATATTTCACGCGAAATTGCACGCTCTGCAAAGCCCCAGCCTTTTCTCCCCATGTCTGCGAAGGCTTTGTTCCATATGGTCCCAGAATCCTCCGTGGCATCGAGGTCCACGTTGTAACACGCAAGCAATAATATGGCAAAAAGCATGGCAACTTAACAGTTTGTGTAGGGAATTCCACTAAGCGAATGATCGTTCATCATAGATCCCGATTAAGTACTGTAAACAGATGCACTCTGAATTTGACAAAAGAAGAACAGGAAATATGGATCTTGGTCATTGATGGTTTTGTGGATTGTTTTAGTGATCGGTCCGTCATCAGTGTGGTATGTAACAGCTCCAGTGGCGACCTGTAGGGCTGTTTCGATCGGATGCAGATATCGAGGGCGTTAAAAGATTATCGGATGGGTTAATGACGGTAAGTACTGCCCTCAGTGACTTCACTTTCTTTATCTACTCTTTTTCTCAACTGACATATGCTTTTAACTGGCAGTTGAACTATCTGTTTGTGAAGTTTAAAGTATTTTGATTCACTGTCTTAAAACCAGTTAGCAATTGCTGTTTTGTTATTTCTCTGTCGGTCGTCATTTCTATAAATTAGCTGCAGCTGTTCACATAACTATAAGTTAGCTGGTGTGGCTGGCCAGTCAGCGCGAATATGCCGGCAATATCTGTGCTGTTGTGAGAGTGTTTTCGGTCTTATGGGCGTCGTTGCAGCACGACTCATCTCGTCATAATGTTACTTGAGCGTACTGTGAATCTAATAAATCAGAAGTAGTAGAAAGACGAATTAGAAGGAAAATATTAGAACATCAAAACTCCGCAGAAAGTTGTGAATACGAAGTAATGCTGAAATATACCTAAGTGTAAACGGGAAACTAGTTTTGCATAGTGATATATCATTGCTCTCAATATTTAACGCATTTCTTTCGGGAACTTGTAATATAACATTAACGCAAAGTGCTGTGAACCCGTTCAGCGCAAAACTTTAAGTTAAAGGGAAAGAGAAGGGACGTGAAGAAATTTATGTTATAATGTACCATACACTACAAACCAACACTGCTGCCGCCTGGTTGCAGGTGATGTAACAAGTCGCTGACCAATGGGAATAAGCTAACCCTATGTGGCATAACTTTCTTATTCTACGTTCCTTGACCAAAACTGACAAATCGTTTACTCAGTCTTCTACAAGTACTTCCGCTCCAATCATTTTTGTGGATTGTAACTCAATGTGGTATGTGTCCAGAAGCCAATTGGACGATCCGATAATAATTGTATTTAAAAATACCGCCAGCCACGAAGACGTCAACGATTATGTTGATGGAATCTCCATGGCACAGAAAACAGGGAAAGAACCGACGACCTGTACACTCTTCAAAAGGCTAAATAAAGCTTCCCATGTCGTGGAAAACTTCGTGAAGAAAACATTGAGTGACAAATAAAAACGTCTAATTCTTGACATGGGACCGTTATGGCTTTAAGGACCATTTCCTAAAGATCTCCACCAGATCAACAGGTGTTATTCACATCCCACTATGTTTCAATATCTATGTATGAACCAGTTAATTGATTTTGGCTGTTAATTCCCCAATTCTAGATGATGCCTATTGTCAACCTTGCTGGTTGTTGGCCTTGCAAAGGAATAATGTAAGGTGTACAGGTAAACAGATAATCCGGACTGTAGGTACTTACCAGATAGAATTAAAGGAAACAGTTTGTCATGTGGCCATAAGGAAGCATGTGGCGTGTACAAATTTTGGAAAATAATGATATCATCGAGAAGGAAACTGAAACTGAAATTTGTAAAGAAGCATCATTTTGGAAAATGGTTCTCACAAGGTTATTCGAAATCACACTGACTCTAACAAGGAATTCATTCGCTTTGAGAGGACATCGAGAGAACTTTTCAGGAGGAAGGATACCATAGCAGCACAAAACGAAGTGATCGGTGCTTAGGGAACGAACCTCAAAATAAGTTGCTACAACAAATTGGAGCATCAACGATTTCGCCATCGTAATGGACACTACACTGGATGCATCGAAGATAAATCAGCTACGCATTGTACTCAGATATGCTGTACTAACCAGATCGGAAAATGGATAAACAGTGCATACAGAAGTAAAAGAATTATTTCTAGGTCTTTATGCAGTCATCAAATATGACACGGCAGATTTAGACAAGCAGATGACAGAATTATTTTTTAATGCCAAAAATATTGATATTAAATGTGTTGGGACGAGGTTATGATGGGGCCAGTGTGACGAGTAGTATTTATAATGGCTTAAAAAAGCAGATTAACAATAGTCAAGTATGTACATTGCACCAGTCGTAATTCGAATTTAGTGGTAAATGACGCCGTTAGCAGTTGTGTGGAAATACAGACATTTTTCGCAGCAATGCAAAACTCACGTAGCTTTTGGGAATAGCTTTTAGCGTTGGGATCTAGTGTCTAAATTCACTGGGGCATGAGAAACCACACTGAAAACAAATTAAATCTGAGCAAATTGTCTAGTGGAGTTAATACGCTATCTCCAATAAAATTTCATTTTTGAATATAATCAAGGAATTGTCAGAGACAGTATTTAAAAGTTCCGGTAAAGACGACCATACCGAAGCATGATAGTATTCAAACCAAGTTTCGAGTCCGTATTCCCTTGTGAAATCATTCACCAAATATTGAATGAAATCAATTACGCTTCCAAAATTTTACAAAAATGCGATATCGATTTGGATGAGGCAAGTAGAGCTTTAGCAGATGTCAAAACAAAATTGATATTTTTTTAGAAATGATTTTCAATCATTCAAGCGCAAAGACAGTGAAACTACAAAATGGTATGACACTGATCCGAATTTTCACGAAAAACTGCAAAAGAAAGTTGAAAACCATTTGAATGTACCAGCTTCTGAGCACCAGTTTTGAAACAGGGATGAAATATTTAAAGCTGTTATTTTCAAAAATGCACTGGATACAATAACATCTTAGTTAAATACACGTTTTACTTGCATGAGAGCAGTCTGTCAGATATTTAATTTCCTGACACCATCATTTCCCCTCACTGAGGATGAAACAACTTCTTTACAAAAATGTGACCTGTACATATTTTAATATAATATGTGTCCTATTTATCTTCAATTTATTAACACATATCACTTTGTTCTACCTGAATTGGCTCGGATTTGGATAAGAAAATCATAACTAATATGGAAAGCGAGAAAGCGACATTACGAAAGTGATTACCGCAGTTTTATTATTTTACTCAATACCTGTCTCCTGTGCAACAGTCAAATGATCACTCAGAAAACTGAAAATAATGAAAACTCATTTAAGGAATTGTGTGGGTCTAGCTCGACTCCAACTTTTTGCACTCATAGTAATCGAAAACAAGGCCACATCAACTATACATATAACGGTACTTCTTCGTCATTTTGCAACAACTAAAGCCTGAAAAAGACTGTAAAATAAACTGTTAAAATAGAATTGACTACTTCGTTTTATTGTCTACCTATATTATCAGCATTAATCTACTACAACCACGAAAACGTGGCCCCTACCTCCGCCGCTACCAGTGAAAAGTTTTCGCTAACTGGGATACTGAATGGCACACCCCGAGTACGCCAAATAAACTCCTTGGCGACAACGAATGTGGGGCGGTCATCCATGCGAGCCACCCGCAGTGACTCTGTCCCCCTTTGCCGGCTCTGCATTGGCCACAGGTGGCCACCACACTGTCACCTCCTCCGCTGCGAGCACCCACCACAGCGTCGCTGTGGCTCCCACATGACTGACGTCCACATCTTGTTGGAGTGCCGTTCCCAGCTCCCTACCTATTGTGTTGGGCGTCAATGCCGGAAGGCAGATTTAGTTGTACGTTTTATTCGTGAGGGGGCTTTTATCATGTAGTCTAAGGGTGGGTGACAGGCCTTCTCTCCCATGCCTCCACCCTCCCTCCATTCTATCCCTTCGTAACTCTTTCCTTGCATTTTGTTTGCCTTGGTGTTCGTCTTCTCCCTGTGTGTGTTCATCTCGCCTTGACTTCTAGGCTGGCGATTTAAGTATGTTGCAGAGTGGCTGGCTCATCCTTTGCTACTCTTGTGATCAGCCAGACTAGGCCATCTGCTATATGATTTTATTTCCTTCCTCAACATTTTTTTAGTGTACGTTTTCCCCTAGGTTCGCTTCTTTCATTTGCTCTTTTCGTGTGGTTCCCCATTACTTGTATGTCCTTTCACTTTGCCAAAGTTCATTTTCTTTTAATTGTATTACCTTGGGACTTGTTTGCTTGAGAAAAAAGAGACTGATGACCATGTAGTTTGGTCAATTTATATCCCATATCAACGAACCGACCATGTATGGTGCTCTGAACATATGTTCTACACATTTCCAGAGCACTATCTCTTCCGTTTTTCTACCGTCACGTTTTCTGCCATTTCCCATTTTTACCATGTGAGCAGCTCCTCGTGCAATCATCTCTAGCTCCCCAGTTTTAGTAACTGGATAAAATGATATTTCTTCTATTAATAGTAGATATTATGCTGTTGTTGCAATGCTACATAGTTAAGTAGAGGCTTTCTGTTAGGAAAAAAATGAGAGGGAAACGTCAGATCTGTTCCACATTTCCTTCATCCAAATGTTACAGATCCTTGTAGACGAGAACGTTATCTGAGGATGCAGCTGGTGGTCTCTGTTAAACCGGTTAACACGCTGAGAAAAATAGCATCATCTTATACCTCTTTGTGAAGAGTTTCTACTAAGTTTTCGGTGTGTATATAATGTACAGGGGTCAACGGCAACGCGTTTGCTGTAGTTGTAACACAGGTTCCCGTCAGATTACCGAAGTGAAGCGGTGTCGGGCTTGGCTAACACTTGGATGCATCCAGGTCTGGCAAATGCTGTGGAGGGCACTCAGCCTTTGTGAGGGCAACTGAGGAGCTGCTTGAATGGGGAGTAGCGGCACCGGCCACGAAAACTGACAACGGCCAGGTGAGCCGTGTGCTGACCACGTGGCCCTCATTATCCCTGTTTGTGAGACAAGCACGAAGTGAAAGTTGTACGGAGAGGGAATGCGTAGACATTTGCGCGGATCCGAGGACACTGCAGGCTGTTCTAGAAGAAGGGATACACCAGCCTGCCCGCCGCTACCTGGGACGTGTTCTGAGGAATGCCACACCCAATTTCATGCTCAGAGTTCCATGTCCCTGCAACAGTTCTCAGTGTGCGTGGCATCCTCCGTAAGTTCAGTACTGCAGCTGACCTCTGACTGGCAAGTAGTGTTCCGTGTTTTAGTGCTTGCATAATGGAGCCCACCGAGACCACCATAGTGAAACTTTTGGTGATTTATAACAGACATCGGCATACAGTGTACTATCCAAACAAACAAGAAGTGACTTACTGGCATTGTATGAACTTTAAAAAAATAAATGCTGAAGAACACTATCCTCAAAGAATAACACAATATTAGGGAAAGGTAGCCATGTTTGTGTCCCAGGTGAAACAGCAAATAATGTGCTAAAAAATTTTGTCAGCGCAAAGACGAGGGCAGAAGAAACAGACGCAGCACTTTCGTCAGTTTACCTAGAATTGTGGCACCTGTTCTAGAACACAGATTCAGGAAGAGTAGTCTTCCAAGAAAGAAATTTATTGAGGAATGATAGTAACAATCTGTGTAGCCCGCCTGGTTGACCTTGCGGTCTAACGCACGGATTTCCAGGCGGGAAGGATCGCCTGGTCCCCGGCACGAATCCGCCCGGCGGATTTGTGTCGAGGTCCGGAGAACCGGCCAGTCTGTGGATGGTTCTTAGGCGGTTTTCGATCTGCCTCGGTGAATGCGGCCTGGTTCCCCTTAGTCTGCCTCAGTTACACTATGTCGGCGATTGCTGCACAAACACGTTCTCCACGTACGCGTACACCACCGTTACTCTACCACGCAAACATAGGGGTTACACTCGTCTGGTGTGAGACGTTCCCTGGGGGGTCCACCGGGGGGCGAACCGCACAGTAACCCTGGATTCGGTGTGGGCCGGCGGAGGGGTGAAGTGGACTGCGGTAGTCGTCGTGGGGTTGCGGACCACTGCGGCTGCGGCGGGGACGGAGCCGCTCTGTCGTTTCTAGGTTCCCGGTTAAAATACAATACAGTGCAATACAACAATCTGTGTGGGCGGTCATCGAATACAAAATCTGTGCAAATGACAAACAACTAAGTCCATACTTTCTCTGTCCGTTGCAATATGAGTGAACGAGCGTGAAACTCGTAAAGACAAAATAAATTATCATAAAAAAGTGACCGGTCACAATTTTTCAACCCTTGAACATACGTTAAAACTAATTTCTAGTAACACTTGACCACAACAGGCCTGTTGAGGAGCGGCTGGACGAGCAAGGCCGCTCAAGCTTGCTGGCCGCGTGGGCTGTGAGCGCTCGCCGTAGAATGGGACGGCCCACTGGTAGCGCAGGAGGAGTGCAAATACTGTGCTAAATGGTTCAAATGGCTCTGAGCACTCTGGGACTTAACATCTGAGGTCATCAGTCCCCTAGAACTTAGAACTACTTAAACCTAACTAACGTAAGGACATCACACACATCCACGCCCGAAGCAGGATTCGAACCTGCGACCGTAGCGGTCGCGCGGTTCCAAACTGAAGCGCCTAAAACTGCTCGATCACTGCGGCCGGCTAAATATTGTGCTGCCTTCAGAGGAGTGAGTAAAATGAAGTTATCGTACCCTTAAAGATGAACACACAGTTTACACGGCGCGGTGCGTACCCGCTCACTCCACTCAAAAATTTTACTTCTCCTCCACTCTCCCGATAGCAACCGAATTTTAAAATGGCGTGTATTATGTAAAGTTGTAGTAACACGTAACTTCTGAAGTATACAGCTTCATTGGTTTTCGAGTTCTGAACTTTTAATATGATTTTAATAGTGTTTTTGAGAAACAAATTTTGTTACTAACACCACAATATTCACATGCAGGATTTTGTACGTACATTCACGAGACATAGTCCAACGGTTCTGTGCATTCACCTAATGAGGAATACTAATAATTTGGTTTCAGTGTTTATTTTAAATTTCAGCTTTAAATTTTCTTTAATTATCTACATCTATATCTACATGGATACTCTGCAAATCACATTTAAGTGCCCAGCACATGTTTCATTGAACCACCTTCACAATTCTCTATTATTTCAATCTCGTATAGCGCGCGGAAAGAATGAACACCTATATATTTCCGTACTACCTCTGATTCCCCTAATTTTATCGTTGTGATCGTTCCTCCCTATGTAGGTCGGTGTCAACAAAATATATTCGTATTCGGAGGGGAAAGTTGGTGATTGGAATTTCGTGAGAAGATTCCGTCCCAACGACAAACGCCTGTCTTTTACTGATTTCCAGCCCAAATCCTGTATCATTTCTGTGACATTCTGTCCCATATTTGGCGATAATACAAATTTTTCGATGTATTCCGTCAGTCCTATCTGTTAATGATCCCACACCGCACAGCAGTATTCTAAAAGAGGACGGACAAGCGTAGTGTAGGCAGTCTCCTTAGTAGGTCTGTTACTTTTTCTAAGTGTCCTGCCAATAAAACGCAGTCTTTGGTTAGCATTCCACACAACATTTTCTGTGTGTTCCTTCCAATTTTGTTGTTTGTAATTGTAATACCTAGGTATTTAGTATGAATTTACGGCTTTTATATTAGACTGATATATTGTGTAACCTAAGTTTAACGAGTTCCTTTTAGCACTCATGTGGATGACCTCACACTTTTCGTTGTTTATGGTCAACTGCCACTTTTCGCACGGTTTTTCAGTTTGTTTTGATCTTCTGATAAACAACAGCGTCATCTGAAAACAACCGAAGACGGCTACTCAGATTGTCTCCCAAATTGTTTATATACACTCCTGGAAATGGAAAAAAGAACACATTGACACTGGTGTGTCAGACCCCCCATACTTGCTCCGGACACTGCGAGAGGGCTGTACAAGCAATGATCACACGCACGGCACAGCGGACACACCAGGATCCGCGGTGTTGGCCGTCGAATGGTGCTAGCTGCGCAGCATTTGTGCACCGCCGCCGTCAGTGTCAGCCAGTTTGCCGTGGCATACGGAGCTCCATCGCAGTCTTTAACACTGGTAGCATGCCGCGACAGCGTGGACGTGAACCGTATGTGCAGTTGACGGACTTTGAGCGAGGGCGTATAGTGGGCATGCGGGAGGCCGGGTGGACGTACCGCCGAATTGCTCAACACGTGGGGCGTGAGGTCTCCACAGTACATCAATGTTGTCGCCAGTGGTCGGCGGAAGGTGCACGTGCCCGTCGACCTGGGACCGGACCGCAGCGACGCTCGGATGCACGCCAAGACCGTAGGATCCTACGCAGTGCCGTAGGGGACCGCGCCGCCACTTCCCAGCAAATTAGGGACACTGTTGCTCCTGGGGTATCGGCGAGGACCATTCGCAACCGTCTCCATGAAGCTGGGTTACGGTCCCGCACACCGTTAGGCCGTCTTCCGCTCAAGCCCCAACATCGTGCAGCCCGCCTCCAGTGGTGTCGCGACAGGCGTGAATGGAGGGACGAATGGAGACGTGTCGTCTTCAGCGATGAGAGTCGCTTCTGCCTTGGTGCCAATGATGGTCGTATGCGTGTTTGGCGCCGTGCAGGTGAGCGCCACAATCAGGACTGCATACGACCGAGGCATGCAGGGCCAACACCCGGCATCATGGTGTGGGGAGCGATCTCCTACACTGGCCGTACACCACTGGTGATCGTCGAGGGGACACTGAATAGTGCACGGTACATCCAAACCGTCATCGAACCCATCGTTCTACTATTCCTAGACCGGCAAGGGAACTTGCTGTTCCAACAGGACAATGCACGTCCGCATGTATCCCGTGCTACCCAACGTGCTCTAGAAGGTGTAAGTCAACTACCCTGGCCAGCAAGATCTCCGGATCTGTCCCCCATTGAGCATGTTTGGGACTGGATGAAGCGTCGTCTCACGCGGTCTGCACGTCCAGCACGAACGCTGGTCCAACTGAGGCGCCAGGTGGAAATGGCATGGCAAGCCGTTCCACAGGACTACATCCAGCATCTCTATGATCGTCTCCATGGGAGAATAGCAGCCTGCATTGCTGCGAAAGGTGGATATACACTGTACTAGTGCCGACATTGTGCATGCTCTGTTGCCTGTGTCTATGTGCCTGTGGTTCTGTCAGTGTGATCATGTGATGTATCTGACACCAGGAATGTGTCAATAAAGTTTCCCCTTCCTGGGACAATGAATTCACGGTGTTCTTATTTCAATTTCCAGGAGTGTAGATAAGGAACAGCAAAAGGCCTATAACACTATCTTGGTGAACGCCAGAAATCACATCTGTTTCACTCGATGACTTTCTGTCAATTACTACGAACTGTGACGTCTCTGACAGGAAATCACAAATCCAGTCACATAACTGAGACGATATTCCATAAGTACGCAATTTCGCTAATAGCCGCTTGTGTAGTATAGTGTCAAAAGCTTCCGGAAATCCAGAAATACGGAATCGATCTGAAATCCCTTATCAAAAGCACTCAGCACTTCATGCGAATAAAGAGCTAGTTGTGTTTATAAACCCACGTTGACTGTGTCTCAATAGACTGTTTCCTTCGAGGTAATTCATAATGTTCTAAAATCCTGCTGCATATCGACGTTAACGTTATGGGCCTGTAATTTAGTGGATTAGTTCTGCTACCTTTCTTGAATATTGGTGTGACCTGTGCAACTTTACAGTCTTTGGGTACGGATCTTTCGTTGAGCGAACGATTGTATATGATTGTTAAGTATGGAGCTAATGCATTAGCATACTCCGAAAGGAACCTAATTAATATACCGTCTGGACCGGAAGACTTGCATTTATTAAGTGATTTAAGTTGCTTCACTACTCCGAGGATATTTACTTCTACGTTACTCATGCTGGCAGCTGTTATCGATTTAATTCTGGAATATTTACTTCGTCTTCTTTTGTGAAGGCGTTTTGGAAGGGTGTGTTTAGTAACTCTGCTTTGGCAGCACTGTCTTCGATAGTATCTCCATTGATAACGCGCAGAGAAGGCATTGATTGCTTCTTGCCGCTAACATACTTCACATACGACCAGAATCTCTTTGGATTTCAGGTTTCGAGACTAAGTTTCGTTGTGGAAACTGTTATAGGCAACTCGCATTGAAGTCCGCGCTAAATTTCGAGCTTCTGTAAAGGATCGCGAATCTTAGGGATTTTGCGTATGTTTGTTTCGTTGTTCCTCCAAGAGTATTCTAACCTGTTTTGTGTACCACGGAGGATCAGCTCCGTCGTTTGTTAATTTATTTGGTATAAATCTCTCAATTGCTGCCGATACTATTTCTTTAAATTGAAGCCACATCTGGTGTACACTTGTATTATTAATTTGGACCCATGAATATGATGATGGAATAAGAAAATGACATTTTCGATAATATAAATGCACAGAAGTATGCAAACACGCAAGACTACTTCCTGCAAAAATTTCCTTCAGGATGGTGAACATTAAAAATAAAAATCTTGGCCCTCAGCTTACAAAAAACAAAAACCTATTTTACAATTTTATAAAAAAAAGTGTTACTACAAGACATATACCCATTAAAATTCACCTGCCCCGTAACAGCTTCCCTTTCTAGTGATATGAGACTTCTTGTCTTAATTTCAACATCAAGGTAAACTTTCCCTTGAATTTTCTGAATAAAAGTCTACTCACAGTCTTCTTGAGTAGATGCAATGCTGGTGATATCTGATAGTAAGCTAATGCCAATTTCCTTCAAGCTTACTGACTCTGCTGATCAGGAGTCCAATGTATTCCCTACATTTATATTTACTCGGTCAATAGGCAAAGTAACTCACTTCCACTGGCTGGCAATTGTATCGCTTCAGTTTTCCTGTAAATCCTGCAACTTATTTTTCCGAGTCTGAGATATGCCAAGGCCGAAGTAGAGATTGTTCTGTTCGATGGTGATAGTACTGAGAAATTATTTTTGGCATGTTTCGGTGAGCCGCAGCCCCTTACACAGTGAATATTTCAGACAATTGTCATACGTCCTTGTAATTCGGATACAGCCAAACAGTTATGGGATTCAAGTGTAAATTCTTCAATGGTGTGCGTAGCCATTAAATTTGTATAAATCAAATTCAACTTTTAGGCTGAATTCTTTCTTAAAACGGAGAGCAGCTGTTTTTAAAGGCATGAAAGCTAGACTGATGTTTGAGTTAGGAACTTCAAAGAGGTCAAACACATCAGCATCTACGTATCAGTGTAGGATGCCTAATCTATAAGTTTATTATATGCGACAGTGTCTGAAAAGTTTGTGTTTTATAAAGACGTTTCAAAACTCTGAAGAAGACAAAAAATTAAGCTTACAACTACATTACAATAGGTTTCAGTGCAAAACATTAAGGACACTTGGAAGGCAAAAAAAAAAAAAGAACCGGTTCTAAGCAGTATGATTGAAGAAAGTGCATATGGGAGTAGAGAAAGGACGTCTCAGTTATTTTCCCAACACTTTCACTACAAAAATACATTTTTGTTTCCAGGAGGCACACTCAGCGAGTGAATCTGCAGTCACATCAAGTTACAATGCTCTATTTGAAGTTGCAAAGGATTGTGCAGTTTCTCTGATTTTGAGGTTATGTTAACAGTGTGGAAACTCTGCTACAGCAGACGTGACGTTAGCGTGAGTAATTATAAAGCGAAAGTGGTCTCCTTGACTGCTGTTACCCCAAAGAAGTTTTTTTACAAGATTGCAAATCCGTAGCTATGATTATGTCGCTGTGTAAGCTTACGTGTGCATGCTGTTTCTTTACATTGTAAAGAGAACGAAATGCACCACAGGGGCTCACTGGCAGACTTCAACTTACGAGCTTGTCTTCGAATTAGCAATACTAGACAAGTGGTAACAGACATTCGATCCTTTAGTGAACAGCAATATAAGTATTAGTCATTGACATTTTCTGTGTTTATGTTTAACGTGCAAATAAAATTCTAAAAAAATATAAATTTGTCATTTTAAATTTCGTCCTAAACGGGCAGTCGTAGGAAACATCCTGTTACTAGCTTAGCTGTATATGTTCTTTACATAGCTGTGCTGAACTGCTGGACTTGTTGAGAGTGCCTTACCGTACCTGTGGGAGGCCGGTTAGACCAGCAAGAGTCCCAGGCTCCGTGCGAGAGTCACTCAGTGCAAGTGTTCCA
Source organism: Schistocerca americana (assembly GCF_021461395.2). NCBI lineage: Eukaryota > Metazoa > Arthropoda > Insecta > Orthoptera > Acrididae > Schistocerca > Schistocerca americana. The sequence continues at coordinate 89,697,651 of NC_060129.1, forward strand.
ACCCCACCCTCCCGTATCCAGATCAGGTGATGCCTAAGGGTGAGGATGACAAGGCGGCCGGTCGGTACCGTTACACCTACAAGGCCTCTTCCGACGGTGTTTGTTCGTTTGTATCGTACTGAGCTGTGTAAGTCGCTAATTCTATCACGTACACACATGTCTGAGAAGCTTTTCTGTGAATAACCATCGTAAAAAGAGATGCAGCATCAGACATATGTTCATAATGCGAGAGTACCTGTACCAGATATCGCGTGTGGCGGAGAGTACGATGTGCGGCCGCTCACCTCTCGGCTGCTCCGTCTCCCTCAGTTCGACGCTCACTGCTACAGAAGGACGTGTAACGCCGCAGTGCTGGGCTGATATCACCTGTGGGGAATTCCGATAACAGGGACTCGTACATCAGCTTATCTTTTACCAGGAGTGCTGATTGCCAGGGGCGCCGTTTGTCGATAAATCTCGCTAAAATTGACGACAGACTCGCAAAAAATTAGGTAGTTCATCTTTCTCCTTTGCGTAAAAAAATATAATTTTTGTTTCCCATTACGTTCAATATCTTTAAGATTTATAAATTACGTTACTGCTGATTCATTTGTCAAAGCCGTAGGACAGTTCTGAAGTATTTCAGTGTACCTTTCTCTGCGAGATTCGAACTGTCCTTGATTACAAGAATTATGATTGAGGCACATGTGGCGTCGTGTGTACGACAGGTGTCAATGCGATCCTGACCTAAAGGTGAATTCCACTTCGGGTGTCACAACTGCCTAGTATCAAACAAAGATGCGGGCTTTCAAATAAGTACGCACATGAGCGGTGGCCCTCAACTACGCACCCTCAGACTCAACGTTGCAATATTAAAGGTTTGGCTGGTTTCGTTGTCTAGGGGCTGGGACACGTATTTGCCGCATTACACGCCTAATACTGCTGAGTCTACAGTATACGATATGAACATACACATGAATCGAATTGTCGAAGGTTCCTATCACTCAGCAATTGCAAATTTTATGATTGAAAGATTACAATTAAATAAAATCTGCAGGTACTATCTTAACGACTTTAAATGATGAGTACGATAGTAGAAGTACTTTTGAAAATGCGGTATATTTCTGCAAAACAGTTATTGGTGTCGATGGTCCAGCAATTAAATAAAATATAAGTTGAATAACAGGGAAACAATAGATTCTTACTGCACATAATTAGCTACGAACAACAACATAGCTCGCGAGATTTCACTTCTAAACGCACACAACGTCTTCACTGTAGAAGCCACGGAAATCTGACAAATGCACAAGTCGACACTCCGAAGTATTTCTCCCTGCCGCGACCACGCGCAGACCGCTCCACACTTTCAAAGCCTCTGCCGCGACTGTCCGTTTGTCGGGCCGTCGTGTCCAGCACCTCCGTGTCCCGTGGCGTCCTCTAGTACCCTTCACGCGAACTGGCTTCCATCGAGTATCCCCATTCACGAGCGCTGTGATTGGCTAGAGCGCTCGCGCCATGTCTTCATCCCAACGCACCCACAAAAACATAATTAAACACATTCGAAGTACTTGATTTACATTTAAATAGCTTGAAATTACATAAATATTCCTAAGGCTGGACCATAAACACCCTCTAACACACATTATTAGATACATAAACAAATTAGATAAACATATATCAAAGGAATAGGAGAAAAGGTAGGCCAGTAACCTGATGTGTCAGTGCTTTCTAAAACACAGTAAATATTTGACCAATTTCTTCGTGAATAGCATATATCGGATATAATCAAAGACATAGATGAATAACTATATTTATAAGCATGCTGCTACCGTTTTCTCATGTAACTGTGGAGTACTTATGGCCTGACGTGATTCATAGTAATCGGCCACTTTCACCTCCAATAACTCGTGTACTATTTAAGTTACACGCCTGTAATTCATACCAGTTTAGGTTTACACTAATAGCTTTCTAAAGACACGTAGATCGACGAAATCGGATGAACTGTTTAGATTTTGGAAATTCGTTGCTGGGTGTTACTTTTACAATTTACTGTCAGATACTAAACTTTAAACTAGTAAATATATTGAAAATCCAATTACACCATCAGAATCGTTGTGCAAATAATGGTAATGTACATGTTTCTTTTTGAGGTATCATGATTCAGCTGGCTTCTATTAATTCCTATACGAAATATGAAACGTCTGCCATTAAGTTTTCACAAAGTCTGCCATCTTTGGCCCTCCTGACGCACAGTGCCACAGCGCAATTCCCAACCCCGTGCTCCACAGACCATGCACTGGGGCCAAATCAACTTCGATGATTACAAAAATTGTATTACCTAAGCGATAAGATGCGAAAATTTTACGAGGAAACAGGTATGTTGTAGTTATGCTTCGAACAATTTAAAATTTGCGGCTTGAAATATTCTAACGGCAAAATTCAAAATGCCAATTGTGGCACCCCATGTTTGTCAGTTTCGGAACTAAACCGGAGACGCAGGTTGTGGTAGAAATATGAATGCGATGTGTTGCGGAGATTCACCTCTGAAACTTCGCAACTCGCCTAGATGTTAGCCAACATCTCTGATGATGGGTTTGGAAATTTTCCATCGTCCTAGCTGCTAACAGTTTGCTTTCTGCAAAAAAAAAGTTCAGCGTTGTGGTGTCTTTGCATCCAGTAAGGAGAGAGAGGAAATAAGGTGTCAAATAAAAATGTATCCTGCTGTAGCACATCGTCCTCTGGAAAAGCTGGATGATGGTTGACTGTGTATTCAGGACAGCACTTCTGAAAACCAAAAGCTTCATGGCTCTTATAACTATTTTGTGGACCAGTGGCTAGGTGGCGACACATGCCAAGAGAGATTTGGAACGGTAGTGGAAGGTGGCATCGCAAAAATAACGTCTCAGAAGAATGGAAACGAAGAATAAACACATTAATATCAAAAGTTCATCCGAATGTTTCGTCATTAGTGAAACACCTTCAAGAAGAAGCACAGTACCACGGACACCAGTTTGACCAACTAATTTTAAACTTTGATGCGAAAAGAAGAAAGGTCAGCAATGGAAACTGACGAAACGATTGAAAAAGCTTTGAAGAAACTTCGAACTGATGGGATCTTAAAATTATTTCTTTGTTGTGTGGCCTATGTACAGAAGATACAAAGCCCACTAAAACGTCAGTGGCATTGAAAAATTTGTAAATTTTGAAAAGCAGTTTAATGGGATCATTAGCAATCTTGTAAATATTCCAATTTTTGTAAATAAATTTAATGGGGGACGAAAGGAGATTAATTTTTTTGTGGTGTCTCTCTGGAAACGGCACAAAGTGAGCTAAATGTTTTTTGAAAGTAGAAAAATACTTTACTGCATAATGAAGACTGGCAAGACTATTTCAAAGGCCAAGCCTTTTCTATGGAATATACGAGTTTTCGCCTTGAGAGGTTCCTAAAACCGAAATCTGTGTGGACAGACACCGAATACAAAATCTATGCTACAGAAACGCAGGCAAATGACAAGCAATTAAATCCATAATTTGTCTCTCCGTTAGAAGACGAGTAAACCAGCATGAAACACCTATAGACAAAAAAAAATTATCATAAAAAAGTAACCGGTCACAGTTTTGCAACCCTTCAATATATCGCTGTTCCGGGAGAACAATGACGCAACTGCAAAATTCAACCAATCGAGATTATTGCACCAGTAATTTCAGAAAAAGGTAACGCATGCAGTGAAAGATCTTCAGAACTGTAGTTATACATGGTGCCGCTAGAGAGTAGATGGCTCTTTGTGGAAATATCGATTGTTGTGACTTGGGTTGGGAAGAACATTGTCGTAATTGTGTGTTGCGTATTTCAGTTTGGTGAGTGTTTATAGCATTGTTGTTTCCTCAACTTTTAAATATCTTTTTTGTCATCACTGTTCTTCGCATCATTGTTGATGTGAACAAAACGGCTTTTAAATACACTTACGTCAATTTCATTTCCGTTTTATAGGGGTAAAATGAGTGACCCAGCAAAGAAGATTAAGCGACTTGCTCTTCAAGGGCTAGCGGAGGATAACAAAGGGACAAGGGAAATAAACTCTTCCATGATAATTGAACTACAAGCACGGGTGAGTAGTATAGAGCAACACCCATTAAGCCCTCACTGTGAACTAACAGAGAAGCCAGTGAGCAAGGTGGAGCCACAGGCATCATCATCAAAACATCAATCCAAGGTAACACAATTGCTGGAAGCTTCAAATGTGTATGTGGTTGTAAGGGCAAGCGCGACAAAATCAGATGTGAAAAGAATGCCAGTAACAACCCCTTTGCTGAGCAGCACGTTCGATATCACTTCAGATTTGTCGTCTGGCTCAAGTGACAATTATCATCCATCAGGCAGCGATGAATCGTCTAATTCAAGTGAAAAATCAGTCCATAAGGAAAAATCTGCCATTACAAAGCCTAAAAAAGAATTCGAAATTGTAGCAACTGGGACAGAGTAAAGCCAAAACATTGAGAAACAGTGGGAAAAGTTATACATCACGTTCGGGTAAGATAATCAAGGCTCGAAAAATGGGTGCTCGGTATACTGATAACTGTACCCTCTCATGTACAAAGAAAGTAACAGAAGACTTTAGATGTCAGCTGTTCACGAATTACTGGGCACTGGGATCGTTACAAAGACAATGGGATTTCCTAAACTGCATTGCAAGGCTCGTTTTCAAATATCGTCGCATTACTGCCCAAGAAACTAGAAAGCCGAATTTCGTTTTCTAATTGGTGAAAGATGAGCAGAAGATTCGTGTGCGCAAAACATTTCTCATAAACGCTTTGGAATAACTGAAAGGCCAATCCATACCGTTATCGAAGTGAAAAGGACTGGGACTGGGGTAGCACCTGTGGACGAAAGGGGACAACGTGGAAAACACTGTAAGACTGATCCAGAAAACCGGCCGCTGTGGCCGAGCGGTTCTAGGCACTTCAGTCTTGAACCACGCGACCACTACGGTCGCACGTTCGAGTCCTGCCTCGAGCATGGATGTATGTGAGTTCTACGCCGCAGATGTTAAGTCCCACAGTGCTCAGAGCCATTTGAACCATTTTGATCCAGAAATCTTGGAGTCAGTTAGGAATAACATAAACTCAATTCCCCATGTTGTGAGTCACTATGTAAAAGAAGTGACACAACAAGAGCATTCAGATGGTGGCTTACCCATCGCAGAAATGCACAGAAATTACTCTTCAGAGCGATCTTCCACTAACCTGCCAGCTACAAATTATGACGCCTACCCGCATATATTCAATACCGAATTTAACATCGGATTTTTTGTTCCAAAGAAGGATTAGTGCGACCAATGTGAAGCTTACATAAACGCTACAGATAAAGACATGGCAAAGCTGCAAGAAGCATTTCAAGAACATCAGGAAGAAAAAGAATTGAGTCGCATAGAAAAAACTTGGGTAAGAAGTTGGCTCAAAATAAGAAGATACAACTAGCTGTTTATGATTTACAAGCCGTCTTACCGGTACCAACGGAACAAGCATCTGCCTTTTCTACAAGTCGAGGCTCAACTCTTACAATTTCACAGTAAGTGTCCATACATACATTTTTTTCACTATCTGTTATTACTCTTGAAGTCTGATCTACTTATGTTTGTTGTTTGTTGCAGGCATTGGAGTCAAAGGCGTGGTGTAAGTAGCAACTTGTGTCTTACAATATCTTGAAGAGTTATCCAAGAACCTTCCTGGAGTTGATGTCGTATTTTACTCCAACAACTGTGGAGGGCAACAGAAGGACAAGTAAGTACTGTAAACTCAGACTGTGATTCGCAGAAATTATGTAACAAAATGTTTGTGTTGTAAAAACCACATTGATTAAAATGTCATACTCTTCTATTTCAGATACATTATTGCAACGTACTTGTGTGCAGTACAATGGCTGGATTCTGGTCACACCCAGAACGAGGGAGACGGAGTTCACAGCATCATTGAGAGAGCAGTTAAGAGTGCTAAGAAGTCAGAGCCAATTTATGTATCCGATCAGTACATATCAGTCATCAGAAATGCAAAAGAGAATGGAAGTACGCTACATCTTAGAGAAATGGGTTTTTCAGAGTTCAATGACCTTAAAGCTTTGCAGGCGGCCGTTGTGGCCGGGCGGTTCTAGGCGCTTCAGTCCGGAACCGCGCTGCTTCTATGGTCGCCGGTTCGAATCCTGCCTCAGGCATGGATGTGTGTGTTGTCCTTAGGTTAGTTACGTTTAAGTAGTTCTAAGTCTAGGGAACTGATGACCTCAGATGATGTCCCATAGTGCTCAGAGCCATTTGAAAGCTTTGCATGATGATATAGCTCTTTACATGGCCAAGGACGGTGACGGGAGTATTTTCAAAGTGTCCGAAATTAAATTATTTCGATGTGAAAATGGAAGTGATGTGTTTCAGTATAAGAACAGTTACAAACAGTCCGAGTGGGGACAAATTCAGTTCAAAGGGAGAAATAGGCGTTTAACAGGGAATGTAGATGGGAGTAATCTGGATCTGAAACCTGCTTATACTACATAAGTGACCCTCTCAGGAAACAAAATTCAAGAGTTAGACAATTTGGTTAACAGCAACATCATTCCTAAATATTACAAGGCCTTCTATGATTCTGTTTCCACATAAATGTAATTTGTTGCTTTTATGGCATTTGGAAGTTCTTCATTTCACTTAGTGTATTATGTCGGCTATAAGATGCAAATAATAAAAATGATAATAAAACAATGAAACTGTAAGAATTAACAAAGAATTATCGTTTAGAGAAATATTTCTTTCTTTCCCACACACCTTCTTTAGCCGTATTTGTTAAATTGTGATAACAATGTCGGAAGAACAGTGACACATTTACTTAAAGGGTTGCAAGGGGGTGAATAGGATGCTGTTAGAAGGAAATAATTTGTGTATTTTGTAGAGAATACGTAGTGTCACAGTTAGGCCAACTTTCAATACCATAGATAATTGTACTGTTGTTTCATGAAGTTTTTAAAAAATGTCGTTTGGTTTTCTGCCTCTCCTGTAAAGTATTCATTTTGGCAGTTATGTCATTGTTTTTCTGGAACGGCGATATGTTAATTGCTAGTAACGCTTCACCAGAACAGGAATGTTCTAGACGCCTCTAGGCGAACAACGGCGTTCGCGCCTCTTCGCCGCGTGGGCTGTGAACGCTCACCGTAAAATGGGACGGCGAGACGCCGCTACGTCTCGCAGCACGGCCCACTGGTAGCGCAGGAAAGGCGCAAATACTGTGCTGCCTTCTGAGGAGTGAGTAGAGTGAAGTTCGGCGTAGCCTTAGATATGAACACGAAGTTTATATGTCGCGGTGCTTAAGAGCACAAAACATTCAAAAGTATAACTCCTCTTCTAGTTACCCTATAGCAACCACATTTTAAAACCGTCTCTATTATGAGAAGATAGTAGTACCTAAGTTCTGAAGTACACATCTTCATAGATTTTCTAGTTCTGATCTTGTGATTTTAATGGTGTTCTTGAGAAGCAACTTTCGTTACGGACGCCGCAATTTTCACGTGACGGATTTCGTAGATACATTCGCAAAACATAGTTGAACAGTTCTGTACATCCATTTTATGAGAAAGATTAATAATTTGTTCTCATAGATAATTTCATATTTCAGCTTTAAATTTTCTTTTCTTATCGACACATAAATGTGATAATGGAATAAGCAAATTATATTTTCAGTAATATAAATGCACAGAAGTATGTAAACACGCCAAGACTACTTCCTGCAAAAATTTCATTCAGGTTAGTAAATATTTATAATAAAATGGTTGGCACTCAGCTTAGAAAAATAAAAACGTTTGTTAACATTTTATAAAAAAATAAAAGTTTCTATAAGAGAAATACTCATTAGAATTCATTGGCACAATAACGGTTTCCCTTTCTGGTTATATGGGATTTCTTCTCGTAATTTCAAGATTAGGGTAACATTTCCCTTGAGTTTTCTGAATAACAATCTACTCATTAGGGTAACATTTCCCTTGAGTTTTCTGAATAACAATCTACTCACAGGCTCCTTGAAGAGATGCAATGGTAGTGATATCTGATTGTAAGTTAATGCCAATTTCTTTGGAACTCATGGACTCTACTGAACACGACTTCACTGATACCCTAAATTTAATTTACACGCTCAATAGTCAAATAACGTATTTGCAAAGATTGGCTGCCAATTGTTTCACATCAGTTTCACTGGAAATCCTGCAATTTGTTTTCCCTAGTCTGAGTTATGCTAAAGCGGAAGTAAAGATGGTTCTGTTACATGTTGATAGAAATCAGTAATTATCTTTGGCATCATTCGGTGTGCCACATCCTGTTACACAGTCAGTATTTCAGACATTTCCGAGACGTACTTGTAACTCGAATACAGCCTAAAGGTTTTGGGAGTTAAGAATAAATTCTTCAAACATGTGAGTAGTCACTAAATTTTTCTGAATAAAATTGTAGTTCTAGGTTGAATTCTTTCTTAAAATGGAGATTAGCTGTTTCTAAAGGGATGAAAGCTAGCATGATGGTTGGGTTAGGAACTTCAGTGTGGTCAGACACATCAACATCTACGTATCAGTGCAGGACGTCTAATCTACAAGTTTATTGTATGTGACAGTGTCATGATAAGTTAGTGTTTTGTTAATACGCTTCACAATTTTGAACAACACGGAAAAATTTAGTTTACAACGATAATTTCGTGAAGGACCACTTCTCTGACCACTGCATACAAGTTGTGATGCAATACTATCAGTATACAGCGACCCATTCACTTTTATTTTCCATTGAACGTCGTAATCATTAATTATATAAGAGGTCCACGACAAAACTAAGTTTCCTTATTTAAATGAATAGCTTGACTATCTCAAACACTGTTGTTGTAATTTAGAAATGATGGTTATGTACATTCCTCTCTAGAAGAACAAATGACTAGTCTGCGATTGCGATATTGGTTCGAATTAACCACCTGCATCACATCTCCATAATGATCTACTGTCTGCTGATAATAGAAACGGTAAATAAGCAGTGTTTGCGAAATACGAGGTGTCCAGAAAGCAAGTTCTGATGCTCGTATAGAAAACCAAATTATCACTAAGCTATATATATTTATAAGAATACTTTCAGATTCACTAGTTAGATCTCAACGTAGTCATCACGACTGATGAGGCGTTTTCCTAAGGATGCACCATCAGTTGTACACCCAGGTAATAGGATTCAGCTGCAAACATCCGGAGCCACGGACTCACTCCAGTCTGCACCTGAACTTGGTCCTGGTGGACGAGATAAAGGTCACTGGCGGTGTGATGAGAGCTGTATGGTGGATGGACGAAGATCTCCCATCCGAAGTCATTCGACACATTTCATGTGGCGTCGGCACAAGATTAGTACCTCTTGTCAACATCGCTTGTCTCTTGTTCTGGATCAACCTTCTCAGATATTTCAATGCCTGACAATATCGATCAACATTTAACGTTTCCCCTCACGATAAAAACTTGCACAGAAGGACACCACGCCGATCCCAGAAGACAGTGCACAGGAGTTTTTGACAGACAGTTTCTGGCAATTTCGTCTTCACATGTGAACCACGATGCTGCCAATGCATGGATTCTTGTATGGTTTCTGGTGTGATATGGGATACGCACCTTTCATTTCTTGATAGTCCCTCTGCTTAGCTGGGTGGTAACGTGCTTGCCTCCCATGCACTGACCCCAGTTTGATTTCCGGCCAGATTGGAGATTTTCTCCTCTCTGCGACTGGGTGTTGTGTTGCCCTCATCATCGTTTTACCCTCATCATCGGCCGCAAGTCGCCCAATGGGGCGCCGACTGAAATAAGACTTGCACTCTGCTTCCGAACATCCCCACATAGAGGCTTCCTGGCCAACGATGCCATACCATCATTTCATTTCTACCTCCAGTGACAACATGGTTGAGACAAGTCATCTTTATCTGCGTACCGCTGTGGCAATATCAACGCTCCAGCCTGATGTTTGGTTTTGTGTTTATCTTACAGTTGCCTTGACACAGTCTTCCACACACTTTACGGAAAACAAGCCAGTGGGAAACAATTTCGTGCATCAACAAGCGAGACGATTGGGGAATGATGAGAGTGTTCAGAAAAGTTTCCTTTAATTTACGTCTATGGTCATAATCTTTTTGTTTAACAGATTACCGGTTTCGGTCTTTAATGACCATCATCAGATCTGTTTCATAAAATCAAAGTCCTAATGTATTGCAGCCATAGTGGCATCGTCAAATATTAAATGCGGAATCAGCACCAGCATCGTCAAATACATATAAATCACATCACATGCACGATACGCACGTTTGTGATGTGATTTATACGTATATGACGACGCTGGTGCTGATTCCGCATTTAACATATGACGATGCCACTATGGCTGCAGTACATTAGGACTTTGTTTTTATGAAACAGATCTGATGATGGTCCTTAAAGACCGAAACCGGTAATCTGTTAAACAAAACGATTGTGACCATAGACGTAAATTAAAGGAAACTTATAACATATACGGGTCACTGTGTTCTTTCGCGACGATGTCGCAGCTTGTGAAACTAGTGTTCAGAAAAATTGAAACCCCGGTTCTGTAAAACTGCTTGCCGCACAGATTTCCAGCTGATCTGGTGTCACAAGGACGTGGCCGGCTATCGACCACTGAGGTCTTCTTCGTGAATACTGGTCCGTCCTTCAGCGAATTGCCTGCACCAGCTTCTGACCATACTGTCGCTCATAATGTCGTGTCTGCACGCGTGGCAGAACTAGCGATGAATCTCTGCAGGACTGTGCTTCCGAGTATGCGAAAATCGGACAACTGCACGAACCTCGCAGTTGGTGGGAGACAGTGATAGGGCAGGCATTTTACCCTAGCACTGTGCTGTAACCACAGCCGTCACAAGACGACAACTGCACTCCATTATTCCCACACACCTGCTCTATACTCCCGCGAGTGCGCAACCCCATCACACGACTCAAGCCAACCCTGTACGTGATAGGAACTTACCTCCTGCATCTTGTACCATTGCTTATAGTGGATGGAGTCCCAGGTTGAATCCCACTATGTCCACGTCTTCTCTTCTTGTTATTTTTCCCGTTTCTTCCCGTTTTGTGTGTGAGACAAATCAACTTTAACGACTAACAGTGACACATCCACGACTACACTCATTTTACGATTTCCTGACCTTCACGATTGTTAGTTTTCATTTGATTTTAATATGTTTTAAAATGGCTTCTTATTCTGGTCTTTCAGCCTGGTTTACTAAAAACAAGAACTTAAGACCATAGCAGCTTTGAAAAGCAAAGCAATTAAATCTCTACAGGGTGTGGCTAATATGAACTTGAAGTCATGTCATTGTGACGTGATGAATGTACTTAGACGTATTTCAGATACTTGGTAGATGGCCTGATAAAGCTATCTGGCACCGCTAGACTTGATTACTACTGTCAGCTCACGCGAATCTAAAAATGACACTCTGCAAAGATTTTCTTTGTTGATAAAGAATCTCAGTTACAGATAAGATGGTGGTTTCTGAGGTTCTCTTACTTTTCAGAACTTTCTCCATTGTTAGATTGGTAACTGACGTCGTATCTTCTTTCTCTCCAGACAGCAAATATGCACTGTGGTACTTTAACAGATAATAAGGAATTACAGATCTTGCCTGTGAACGTGTATTGATTCAAAATAATGAGAATTTAAAAGGTGTTTTTATGAAACTAAAATAAATATTTCAAGTAACCACGTGATACTAGCAATTCAGTAAGATGAGTCGCAGTATTTCCCTCAGTACTAGGTCTGAAATGCCTGATAAGGGTCTTTCTATTAAATGCGTTTGTGCTTTCCATGCGGACTCTTTGGTTTTTATCAAAGAATGCCCAGTCGTTCCTGTCTCTAGCCTCAATAAGATCAGCGCCTCCCTTTCCATGTCCACATCTACAATCCGTGAGTCGCTTACGGTGTGGGGCGGAGGGTATTTCTGCTACCAGTATGATTTCCTCCTTTGCCCTCAGTCCCCTCGCCTGCTCCATTCGCGAACGTTGTGTAGACAGAATGGCTTCCTATAAACATTCGCATGAGCGCAGATTTCTCTGATTTTCTGGTTGTGCTGGTTTCAGGATTTACATGTGGGAGGAAGTGATGCCTTTCCCGTCTCTTCTTTAACCGCGCTCTCTCGATCTTCCAACAGGAGCCCTCTCCATGGTACAAAGCGCCCGACTTGCAGCGACTGCCACTGCTGTCTGCTGAGGATCTTTGTAAGATTCCCGCGGCGAGTGAATGATCCCGTGGCAAAACGCGCAACCCTTCATCGAATCTACTCCGCCTCTCCCGCTCATCCTTCCGCATGACTCTCGTACGCTGGGGGTCTGTGTTCTGCTGTCAGGCAGAGGCTGTACAGCTCATTACGGTCCTTACAGCCGAGGATGGCGCTCTATGTGTTCGCGTGAGCCGATACATAGTTAGTTGGCATATCTTTCTTCGAGTTTTCCGCTGTGAGTAGCTCATCCCACGACAATTTTCAAACTCTTGATTAAAACATGTTTCTTTACATAATTTTTTATTAAAAAAAGGATAAAAAGTATCACAGAGCGAATTATGGCTTTTAGTTTAGTTGTGGAAAGTAATTAAAGAGAAACTGCACACTTTCAATGGACTCGCTGACCTAGAAAAAGCGTCTGAAAGAGTACAGTCGATACCTAAAGAAATATAGGTTTAGGGTGACAATTATTGGTCAGTATGAAAGAAAATCGTCATAACCTCTGAACGGTTAGCGTTACGATGTTCGAACTGCACGATTGGCAGCGGGACATAATGGGAATTAGTATGTGCATGCATGGTTAGGTTTAGCGACGAAGTCCACTTCATTTTTTTGGGTTCTTCAATAACAAAATCCGACGCATTTGGGGGACTGAGAATCCGCATTGTCTCACCCACCGTTTATGTAAGCCGACATACCTGGGGGTCCTTCTGTATTGCCTTGCGACACACAGATATTGGGACTCAGGTTTCTGTCATTTTGTAGTCTACGGAGTCTGTTAAAAAATTTTCAGAACATTTCTGATTTCGCACCTCTGGCGTGTTGCAACGAATTTGGTTAGCATCCCTGCAGACGTCTGTGTTAAACGTGTAACTGCCGGAAGTTTCATTGCTGTTATGGTTCAGTGATGTAGTTGCGTCACACAGTGAGTGAATTTCGAGATGGCAGAGTTAGATGAGCAACGCGTCTATATTAAATTTTGCGTGAAACTCAAGGAAACCTTTACAGAGACACACCAAATGATGCAAGAAGCCCACGGTGATGAGTAGTTAAGCCGTATTTGGTGTTACGAGTGTCTCACACGGTTTAAAAACGTCCTGACGGAAGTTAATTTGACCCTCGTTCAGGAGGCCCTTCGACGTCTACAGACAATGCTTACGTCAGGAGCGTGAACGAAATTGTACATGACAATAGAAGACTGACTGTCCGAGAGATTGCAGAAGAATGTAGCATTTCAGAAGGATCATGTCATGAAAGCCTCACGCAGCATCTTGGAATGCCTCGTGTGGCCGCCAAGATCGTCCCACGGCTCATGAGTCAGGACAAGAAAGTTCTTCACCTTGCAGCCTCTGAAGAGACTTTCCATTGGACAAATGAGATATTCTTCAAGACAATCATAGCTGTTGACGTGACGTGGGTTTACGTTTATGATGTTGAGACCAAGGTTCGATCTTCACAGTGGGTCGGGAAAAGTTCTATAAGACCAAAGAGAGCTCGTCAGGTGGGGTCAAATGTCAAAGCTAAGCTGATAGTTTTCTTTGACTTTTGAAGGATTAGTTCATCATGCATTCGTTCCACAGGGAGAATCTGTTAATCCCTGGTACTATTAGGACGTGTTGCGACGCCTGCGAGAAAATGTGATAAAGAAACGGCCCGGAATGTGGTGTGACAGTTAATGGCTCATGCTTCACGACAACGCACCCCCACGTTGATCCCTATTGGTGAGTGATTGTTGCACAAAAAACCAAATCACCGTGTTGCCTCATCTTCCACACTCTTCAGACCTGAACACTATGGATTTTGTTTATTTCTGAAGCGGAAAATCCCTTTGAAAGGACGAAGATTTGCAACGACGGACGAGATAAAAGAAAATTCGCAGACTGTAAGAGGCGTACCAAGACTGCTTCCGGAAACGGAAACGACATTGGGGAGCGATGTCTCAGTTGTTGAGGAGAGTATTGCGAAGGAGCCCATGCACAATGAGTAAAAGATGGGAGTAAATAAATTTTGTGGAGGCAGTTCTCGAGTTATCTGAACAGACCTCGTATAGCGTCAATGAAGTATTTTATTGAGATCGTACGAGATTTGCAACGACGGACGAGATAAAAGAAAATTCGCAGACTGTAAGAGGCGTACCAAGACTGCTTCCGGAAACGGAAACGACATTGGGGAGCGATGTCTCAGTTGTTGAGGAGAGTATTGCGAAGGAGCCCATGCACAATGAGTAAAAGATGAGAGTAAATAAATTTTGTGGAGGCAGTTCTCTAGTTATCTGAACAGACCTAGTATAGCTTCAATGAAGTATTTTATTGAGATCGTACGAGATTTGCAACGACGGACGAGATAAAAGAAAATTCGCAGACTGTAAGAGGCGTACCAAGACTGCTTCCGGAAACGGAAACGACATTGGGGAGCGATGTCTCAGTTGTTGAGGAGAGTATTGCGAAGGAGCCCATGCACAATGAGTAAAAGATGAGAGTAAATAAATTTTGTGGAGGCAGTTCTCTAGTTATCTGAACAGACCTAGTATAGCTTCAATGAAGTATTTTATTGAGATCGTACGAGATTTGCAACGACGGACGAGATAAAAGAAAATTCGCAGACTGTAAGAGGCGTACCAAGACTGCTTCCGGAAACGGAAACGACATTGGGGAGCGATGTCTCAGTTGTTGAGGAGAGTATTGCGAAGGAGCCCATGCACAATGAGTAAAAGATGAGAGTAAATAAATTTTGTGGAGGCAGTTCTCTAGTTATCTGAACAGACCTCGTATAGCGTCAATGAAGTATTTTATTGAGATCGTACGAGATTTGCAACGACGGACGAGATAAAAGAAAATTCGCAGACTGTAAGAGGCGTACCAAGACTGCTTCCGGAAACGGAAACGACATTGGGGAGCGATGTCTCAGTTGTTGAGGAGAGTATTGCGAAGGAGCCCATGCACAATGAGTAAAAGATGAGAGTAAATAAATTTTGTGGAGGCAGTTCTCTAGTTATCTGAACAGACCTAGTATAGCTTCAATGAAGTATTTTATTGAGATCGTACGAGATTTGCAACGACGGACGAGATAAAAGAAAATTCGCAGACTGTAAGAGGCGTACCAAGACTGCTTCCGGAAACGGAAACGACATTGGGGAGCGATGTCTCAGTTGTTGAGGAGAGTATTGCGAAGGAGCCCATGCACAATGAGTAAAAGATGAGAGTAAATAAATTTTGTGGAGGCAGTTCTCTAGTTATCTGAACAGACCTAGTATAGCGTCAATGAAGTATTTTATTGAGATCGTACGAGATTTGCAACGACGGACGAGATAAAAGAAAATTCGCAGACTGTAAGAGGCGTACCAAGACTGCTTCCGGAAACGGAAACGACATTGGGGAGCGATGTCTCAGTTGTTGAGGAGAGTATTGCGAAGGACCCCATGCACAATGAGTAAAAGATGAGAGTAAATAAATTTTGTGGAGGCAGTTCTCTAGTTATCTGAACAGACCTAGTATAGCGTCAATGAAGTATTTTATTGAGATCGTACGAGATTTGCAACGACGGACGAGATAAAAGAAAATTCGCAGACTGTAAGAGGCGTACCAAGACTGCTTCCGGAAACGGAAACGACATTGGGGAGCGATGTCTCAGTTGTTGAGGAGAGTATTGCGAAGGAGCCCATGCACAATGAGTAAAAGATGAGAGTAAATAAATTTTGTGGAGGCAGTTCTCTAGTTATCTGAACAGACCTAGTATAGCTTCAATGAAGTATTTTATTGAGATCGTACGAGATTTGCAACGACGGACGAGATAAAAGAAAATTCGCAGACTGTAAGAGGCGTACCAAGACTGCTTCCGGAAACGGAAACGACATTGGGGAGCGATGTCTCAGTTGTTGAGGAGAGTATTGCGAAGGAGCCCATGCACAATGAGTAAAAGATGAGAGTAAATAAATTTTGTGGAGGCAGTTCTCTAGTTATCTGAACAGACCTCGTATAGCGTCAATGAAGTATTTTATTGAGATCGTACGAGATTTGCAACGACGGACGAGATAAAAGAAAATTCGCAGACTGTAAGAGGCGTACCAAGACTGCTTCCGGAAACGGAAACGACATTGGGGAGCGATGTCTCAGTTGTTGAGGAGAGTATTGCGAAGGAGCCCATGCACAATGAGTAAAAGATGAGAGTAAATAAATTTTGTGGAGGCAGTTCTCTAGTTATCTGAACAGACCTAGTATAGCTTCAATGAAGTATTTTATTGAGATCGTACGAGATTTGCAACGACGGACGAGATAAAAGAAAATTCGCAGACTGTAAGAGGCGTACCAAGACTGCTTCCGGAAACGGAAACGACATTGGGGAGCGATGTCTCAGTTGTTGAGGAGAGTATTGCGAAGGAGCCCATGCACAATGAGTAAAAGATGAGAGTAAATAAATTTTGTGGAGGCAGTTCTCTAGTTATCTGAACAGACCTAGTATAGCTTCAATGAAGTATTTTATTGAGATCGTACGAGATTTGCAACTACGGACGAGATAAAAGAAAATTCGCAGACTGTAAGAGGCGTACCAAGACTGCTTCCGGAAACGGAAACGACATTGGGGAGCGATGTCTCAGTTGTTGAGGAGAGTATTGCGAAGGAGCCCATGCACAATGAGTAAAAGATGAGAGTAAATAAATTTTGTGGAGGCAGTTCTCTAGTTATCTGAACAGACCTCGTATAGCGTCAATGAAGTATTTTATTGAGATCGTACGAGATTTGCAACGACGGACGAGATAAAAGAAAATTCGCAGACTGTAAGAGGCGTACCAAGACTGCTTCCGGAAACGGAAACGACATTGGGGAGCGATGTCTCAGTTGTTGAGGAGAGTATTGCGAAGGAGCCCATGCACAATGAGTAAAAGATGAGAGTAAATAAATTTTGTGGAGGCAGTTCTCTAGTTATCTGAACAGACCTAGTATAGCTTCAATGAAGTATTTTATTGAGATCGTACGAGATTTGCAACGACGGACGAGATAAAAGAAAATTCGCAGACTGTAAGAGGCGTACCAAGACTGCTTCCGGAAACGGAAACGACATTGGGGGGCGATGTCTCAGTTGTTGAGGAGAGTATTGCGAAGGAGCCCATGCACAATGAGTAAAAGATGAGAGTAAATAAATTTTGTGGAGGCAGTTCTCTAGTTATCTGAACAGACCTAGTATAGCTTCATTGAAGTATTTTATTGAGATCGTACGAGATTTGCAACTACGGACGAGATAAAAGAAAATTCGCAGACTGTAAGAGGCGTACCAAGACTGCTTCCGGAAACGGAAACGACATTGGGGAGCGATGTCTCAGTTGTTGAGGAGAGTATTGCGAAGGAGCCCATGCACAATGAGTAAAAGATGAGAGTAAATAAATTTTGTGGAGGCAGTTCTCTAGTTATCTGAACAGACCTAGTATAGCTTCAATGAAGTATTTTATTGAGATCGTACGAGATTTGCAACGACGGACGAGATAAAAGAAAATTCGCAGACTGTAAGAGGCGTACCAAGACTGCTTCCGGAAACGGAAACGACATTGGGGAGCGATGTCTCAGTTGTTGAGGAGAGTATTGCGAAGGAGCCCATGCACAATGAGTAAAAGATGAGAGTAAATAAATTTTGTGGAGGCAGTTCTCTAGTTATCTGAACAGACCTAGTATAGCTTCAATGAAGTATTTTATTGAGATCGTACGAGATTTGCAACTACGGACGAGATAAAAGAAAATTCGCAGACTGTAAGAGGCGTACCAAGACTGCTTCCGGAAACGGAAACGACATTGGGGAGCGATGTCTCAGTTGTTGAGGAGAGTATTGCGAAGGAGCCCATGCACAATGAGTAAAAGATGAGAGTAAATAAATTTTGTGGAGGCAGTTCTCTAGTTATCTGAACAGACCTCGTATAGCGTCAATGAAGTATTTTATTGAGATCGTACGAGATTTGCAACGACGGACGAGATAAAAGAAAATTCGCAGACTGTAAGAGGCGTACCAAGACTGCTTCCGGAAACGGAAACGACATTGGGGAGCGATGTCTCAGTTGTTGAGGAGAGTATTGCGAAGGAGCCCATGCACAATGAGTAAAAGATGAGAGTAAATAAATTTTGTGGAGGCAGTTCTCTAGTTATCTGAACAGACCTAGTATAGCTTCAATGAAGTATTTTATTGAGATCGTACGAGATTTGCAACGACGGACGAGATAAAAGAAAATTCGCAGACTGTAAGAGGCGTACCAAGACTGCTTCCGGAAACGGAAACGACATTGGGGAGCGATGTCTCAGTTGTTGAGGAGAGTATTGCGAAGGAGCCCATGCACAATGAGTAAAAGATGAGAGTAAATAAATTTTGTGGAGGCAGTTCTCTAGTTATCTGAACAGACCTAGTATAGCTTCAATGAAGTATTTTATTGAGATCGTACGAGATTTGCAACTACGGACGAGATAAAAGAAAATTCGCAGACTGTAAGAGGCGTACCAAGACTGCTTCCGGAAACGGAAACGACATTGGGGAGCGATGTCTCAGTTGTTGAGGAGAGTATTGCGAAGGAGCCCATGCACAATGAGTAAAAGATGAGAGTAAATAAATTTTGTGGAGGCAGTTCTCTAGTTATCTGAACAGACCTCGTATAGCGTCAATGAAGTATTTTATTGAGATCGTACGAGATTTGCAACGACGGACGAGATAAAAGAATATTCGCAGACTGTAAGAGGCGTACCAAGACTGCTTCCGGAAACGGAAACGACATTGGGGAGCGATGTCTCAGTTGTTGAGGAGAGTATTGCGAAGGAGCCCATGCACAATGAGTAAAAGATGAGAGTAAATAAATTTTGTGGAGGCAGTTCTCTAGTTATCTGAACAGACCTAGTATAGCTTCAATGAAGTATTTTATTGAGATCGTACGAGATTTGCAACGACGGACGAGATAAAAGAAAATTCGCAGACTGTAAGAGGCGTACCAAGACTGCTTCCGGAAACGGAAACGACATTGGGGAGCGATGTCTCAGTTGTTGAGGAGAGTATTGCGAAGGAGCCCATGCACAATGAGTAAAAGATGAGAGTAAATAAATTTTGTGGAGGCAGTTCTCTAGTTATCTGAACAGACCTAGTATAGCTTCAATGAAGTATTTTATTGAGATCGTACGAGATTTGCAACTACGGACGAGATAAAAGAAAATTCGCAGACTGTAAGAGGCGTACCAAGACTGCTTCCGGAAACGGAAACGACATTGGGGAGCGATGTCTCAGTTGTTGAGGAGAGTATTGCGAAGGAGCCCATGCACAATGAGTAAAAGATGAGAGTAAATAAATTTTGTGGAGGCAGTTCTCTAGTTATCTGAACAGACCTAGTATAGCTTCAATGAAGTATTTTATTGAGATCGTACGAGATTTGCAACGACGGACGAGATAAAAGAAAATTCGCAGACTGTAAGAGGCGTACCAAGACTGCTTCCGGAAACGGAAACGACATTGGGGAGCGATGTCTCAGTTGTTGAGGAGAGTATTGCGAAGGAGCCCATGCACAATGAGTAAAAGATGAGAGTAAATAAATTTTGTGGAGGCAGTTCTCTAGTTATCTGAACAGACCTAGTATAGCTTCAATGAAGTATTTTATTGAGATCGTACGAGATTTGCAACGACGGACGAGATAAAAGAAAATTCGCAGACTGTAAGAGGCGTACCAAGACTGCTTCCGGAAACGGAAACGACATTGGGGAGCGATGTCTCAGTTGTTGAGGAGAGTATTGCGAAGGAGCCCATGCACAATGAGTAAAAGATGAGAGTAAATAAATTTTGTGGAGGCAGTTCTCTAGTTATCTGAACAGACCTAGTATAGCTTCAATGAAGTATTTTATTGAGATCGTACGAGATTTGCAACGACGGACGAGATAAAAGAAAATTCGCAGACTGTAAGAGGCGTACCAAGACTGCTTCCGGAAACGGAAACGACATTGGGGAGCGATGTCTCAGTTGTTGAGGAGAGTATTGCGAAGGAGCCCATGCACAATGAGTAAAAGATGAGAGTAAATAAATTTTGTGGAGGCAGTTCTCTAGTTATCTGAACAGACCTAGTATAGCTTCAATGAAGTATTTTATTGAGATCGTACGAGATTTGCAACGACGGACGAGATAAAAGAAAATTCGCAGACTGTAAGAGGCGTACCAAGACTGCTTCCGGAAACGGAAACGACATTGGGGAGCGATGTCTCAGTTGTTGAGGAGAGTATTGCGAAGGAGCCCATGCACAATGAGTAAAAGATGAGAGTAAATAAATTTTGTGGAGGCAGTTCTCTAGTTATCTGAACAGACCTAGTATAGCGTCAATGAAGTATTTTATTGAGATCGTACGAGATTTGCAACGACGGACGAGATAAAAGAAAATTCGCAGGCTGTAAGAGGCGTACCAAGACTGCTTCCGGAAACGGAAACGACATTGGGGAGCGATGTCTCAGTTGTTGAGGAGAGTATTGCGAAGGAGCCCATGCACAATGAGTAAAAGATGAGAGTAAATAAATTTTGTGGAGGCAGTTCTCTAGTTATCTGAACAGACCTAGTATAGCTTCAATGAAGTATTTTATTGAGATCGTACGAGATTTGCAACGACGGACGAGATAAAAGAAAATTCGCAGACTGTAAGAGGCGTACCAAGACTGCTTCCGGAAACGGAAACGACATTGGGGAGCGATGTCTCAGTTGTTGAGGAGAGTATTGCGAAGGAGCCCATGCACAATGAGTAAAAGATGAGAGTAAATAAATTTTGTGGAGGCAGTTCTCTAGTTATCTGAACAGACCTAGTATAGCTTCAATGAAGTATTTTATTGAGATCGTACGAGATTTGCAACGACGGACGAGATAAAAGAAAATTCGCAGACTGTAAGAGGCGTACCAAGACTGCTTCCGGAAACGGAAACGACATTGGGGAGCGATGTCTCAGTTGTTGAGGAGAGTATTGCGAAGGAGCCCATGCACAATGAGTAAAAGATGAGAGTAAATAAATTTTGTGGAGGCAGTTCTCTAGTTATCTGAACAGACCTAGTATAGCTTCAATGAAGTATTTTATTGAGATCGTACGAGATTTGCAACGACGGACGAGATAAAAGAAAATTCGCAGACTGTAAGAGGCGTACCAAGACTGCTTCCGGAAACGGAAACGACATTGGGGAGCGATGTCTCAGTTGTTGAGGAGAGTATTGCGAAGGAGCCCATGCACAATGAGTAAAAGATGAGAGTAAATAAATTTTGTGGAGGCAGTTCTCTAGTTATCTGAACAGACCTAGTATAGCTTCAATGAAGTATTTTATTGAGATCGTACGAGATTTGCAACGACGGACGAGATAAAAGAAAATTCGCAGACTGTAAGAGGCGTACCAAGACTGCTTCCGGAAACGGAAACGACATTGGGGAGCGATGTCTCAGTTGTTGAGGAGAGTATTGCGAAGGAGCCCATGCACAATGAGTAAAAGATGAGAGTAAATAAATTTTGTGGAGGCAGTTCTCTAGTTATCTGAACAGACCTAGTATAGCTTCAATGAAGTATTTTATTGAGATCGTACGAGATTTGCAACGACGGACGAGATAAAAGAAAATTCGCAGACTGTAAGAGGCGTACCAAGACTGCTTCCGGAAACGGAAACGACATTGGGGAGCGATGTCTCAGTTGTTGAGGAGAGTATTGCGAAGGAGCCCATGCACAATGAGTAAAAGATGAGAGTAAATAAATTTTGTGGAGGCAGTTCTCTAGTTATCTGAACAGACCTAGTATAGCTTCAATGAAGTATTTTATTGAGATCGTACGAGATTTGCAACGACGGACGAGATAAAAGAAAATTCGCAGACTGTAAGAGGCGTACCAAGACTGCTTCCGGAAACGGAAACGACATTGGGGAGCGATGTCTCAGTTGTTGAGGAGAGTATTGCGAAGGAGCCCATGCACAATGAGTAAAAGATGAGAGTAAATAAATTTTGTGGAGGCAGTTCTCTAGTTATCTGAACAGACCTAGTATAGCTTCAATGAAGTATTTTATTGAGATCGTACGAGATTTGCAACGACGGACGAGATAAAAGAAAATTCGCAGACTGTAAGAGGCGTACCAAGACTGCTTCCGGAAACGGAAACGACATTGGGGAGCGATGTCTCAGTTGTTGAGGAGAGTATTGCGAAGGAGCCCATGCACAATGAGTAAAAGATGAGAGTAAATAAATTTTGTGGAGGCAGTTCTCTAGTTATCTGAACAGACCTAGTATAGCGTCAATGAAGTATTTTATTGAGATCGTACGAGATTTGCAACGACGGACGAGATAAAAGAAAATTCGCAGGCTGTAAGAGGCGTACCAAGACTGCTTCCGGAAACGGAAACGACATTGGGGAGCGATGTCTCAGTTGTTGAGGAGAGTATTGCGAAGGAGCCCATGCACAATGAGTAAAAGATGAGAGTAAATAAATTTTGTGGAGGCAGTTCTCTAGTTATCTGAACAGACCTAGTATAGCTTCAATGAAGTATTTTATTGAGATCGTACGAGATTTGCAACGACGGACGAGATAAAAGAAAATTCGCAGACTGTAAGAGGCGTACCAAGACTGCTTCCGGAAACGGAAACGACATTGGGGAGCGATGTCTCAGTTGTTGAGGAGAGTATTGCGAAGGAGCCCATGCACAATGAGTAAAAGATGAGAGTAAATAAATTTTGTGGAGGCAGTTCTCTAGTTATCTGAACAGACCTAGTATAGCTTCAATGAAGTATTTTATTGAGATCGTACGAGATTTGCAACGACGGACGAGATAAAAGAAAATTCGCAGACTGTAAGAGGCGTACCAAGACTGCTTCCGGAAACGGAAACGACATTGGGGAGCGATGTCTCAGTTGTTGAGGAGAGTATTGCGAAGGAGCCCATGCACAATGAGTAAAAGATGAGAGTAAATAAATTTTGTGGAGGCAGTTCTCTAGTTATCTGAACAGACCTAGTATAGCTTCAATGAAGTATTTTATTGAGATCGTACGAGATTTGCAACGACGGACGAGATAAAAGAAAATTCGCAGACTGTAAGAGGCGTACCAAGACTGCTTCCGGAAACGGAAACGACATTGGGGAGCGATGTCTCAGTTGTTGAGGAGAGTATTGCGAAGGAGCCCATGCACAATGAGTAAAAGATGAGAGTAAATAAATTTTGTGGAGGCAGTTCTCTAGTTATCTGAACAGACCTAGTATAGCTTCAATGAAGTATTTTATTGAGATCGTACGAGATTTGCAACTACGGACGAGATAAAAGAAAATTCGCAGACTGTAAGAGGCGTACCAAGACTGCTTCCGGAAACGGAAACGACATTGGGGAGCGATGTCTCAGTTGTTGAGGAGAGTATTGCGAAGGAGCCCATGCACAATGAGTAAAAGATGAGAGTAAATAAATTTTGTGGAGGCAGTTCTCTAGTTATCTGAACAGACCTAGTATAGCTTCAATGAAGTATTTTATTGAGATCGTACGAGATTTGCAACGACGGACGAGATAAAAGAAAATTCGCAGACTGTAAGAGGCGTACCAAGACTGCTTCCGGAAACGGAAACGACATTGGGGAGCGATGTCTCAGTTGTTGAGGAGAGTATTGCGAAGGAGCCCATGCACAATGAGTAAAAGATGAGAGTAAATAAATTTTGTGGAGGCAGTTCTCTAGTTATCTGAACAGACCTAGTATAGCTTCAATGAAGTATTTTATTGAGATCGTACGAGATTTGCAACGACGGACGAGATAAAAGAAAATTCGCAGACTGTAAGAGGCGTACCAAGACTGCTTCCGGAAACGGAAACGACATTGGGGAGCGATGTCTCAGTTGTTGAGGAGAGTATTGCGAAGGAGCCCATGCACAATGAGTAAAAGATGAGAGTAAATAAATTTTGTGGAGGCAGTTCTCTAGTTATCTGAACAGACCTAGTATAGCTTCAATGAAGTATTTTATTGAGATCGTACGAGATTTGCAACGACGGACGAGATAAAAGAAAATTCGCAGACTGTAAGAGGCGTACCAAGACTGCTTCCGGAAACGGAAACGACATTGGGGAGCGATGTCTCAGTTGTTGAGGAGAGTATTGCGAAGGAGCCCATGCACAATGAGTAAAAGATGAGAGTAAATAAATTTTGTGGAGGCAGTTCTCTAGTTATCTGAACAGACCTAGTATAGCGTCAATGAAGTATTTTATTGAGATCGTACGAGATTTGCAACGACGGACGAGATAAAAGAAAATTCGCAGGCTGTAAGAGGCGTACCAAGACTGCTTCCGGAAACGGAAACGACATTGGGGAGCGATGTCTCAGTTGTTGAGGAGAGTATTGCGAAGGAGCCCATGCACAATGAGTAAAAGATGAGAGTAAATAAATTTTGTGGAGGCAGTTCTCTAGTTATCTGAACAGACCTAGTATAGCTTCAATGAAGTATTTTATTGAGATCGTACGAGATTTGCAACGACGGACGAGATAAAAGAAAATTCGCAGACTGTAAGAGGCGTACCAAGACTGCTTCCGGAAACGGAAACGACATTGGGGAGCGATGTCTCAGTTGTTGAGGAGAGTATTGCGAAGGAGCCCATGCACAATGAGTAAAAGATGAGAGTAAATAAATTTTGTGGAGGCAGTTCTCTAGTTATCTGAACAGACCTAGTATAGCTTCAATGAAGTATTTTATTGAGATCGTACGAGATTTGCAACGACGGACGAGATAAAAGAAAATTCGCAGACTGTAAGAGGCGTACCAAGACTGCTTCCGGAAACGGAAACGACATTGGGGAGCGATGTCTCAGTTGTTGAGGAGAGTATTGCGAAGGAGCCCATGCACAATGAGTAAAAGATGAGAGTAAATAAATTTTGTGGAGGCAGTTCTCTAGTTATCTGAACAGACCTCGTATAGCGTCAATGAAGTATTTTATTGAGATCGTACGAGATTTGCAACGACGGACGAGATAAAAGAAAATTCGCAGACTGTAAGAGGCGTACCAAGACTGCTTCCGGAAACGGAAACGACATTGGGGAGCGATGTCTCAGTTGTTGAGGAGAGTGTTGCGAAGGAGCCCATGCACAATGAGTAAAAGATGAGAGTAAATAAATTTTGTGGAGGCAGCTCTCGAGTTATCTGAACAGACCTCGTATAGCTTCAATGAAGTATTTTATTGAGATCGTACGAATCTGCAAAGATACTCCGTACGATCGTGCTAGCGCTATAATGTGGAATACCTTTAAGTAATCTAGGATGATGGAGTCCTCCTGTTCATCGGTTTCAATGATTTGTGTGACCGGTCTGCGTGAAAAATTTGCTGTATCCCCACGATTGGTGTTTCACGGAACAAGAACTCGTAGTGATAAGATAGTGAACGCTTATTCAGGAGGACGGCGGTACAAATCACCGTTATAAGACCCGAATTAAGGTTATCCTTATTTTCCCTAAATCAGTTATGACTGACAGTCTCTCGTTCGCTATCTAGGGTACTAGGTCTCTTTTGTGGTAGGCTGTTATTAATTGTCCGCAAATTATTATTACTGTTTACTGGTGTTTTATGCCAGTAGGATAGTGACTCTCCTACTATGAAGTGGTTTACAAATGTTGTATACGGTATGTATTTACACTTGTAATTGCTTTAAAGGTTTCAAAGTATCTTACGCTACACTTTATGCTTGTCTTTGACTTGTGTGGCAAATGACAGACACTAAAGGTTAATTGACATACTTCTGCACAACTTTCCATAAATACGGCGAAACAGAGTGTTTACAACGCTTTTCAAAGTCAGCACGAATTATCTCGAGAAGGTAACAGAACGTTTCTCATGTGATGTCGTATATTCGAAAAACCTGTCTCGTTACTCTGATAACTGAATGAAGAGTGTTTAGTACTCGCCACATTCCTTACGAGACAGCAAAGCTCATTCAGATCCATTCGGCATCTCTTTAATAGCAGAAGCCGCTGCGCAGCATTCGTATCCACGCAAAGAGAAGCCGTGGTATCCACCCTACCCTAAGAGATTAAGATATGACCCTATTTCTTACACAGAATAGATTCTAACCCAACCTAACCTCCTTGACGCTGCCAAATGCTGACGGAGATCAGACGCACCGTGACCAAGCTGTCGGTCGATGTTGTCGGGTGAGCCCTGCCGACAGCGTCTGACGACCGTCGTCGGTGCCGCTGTGAACGCAGCTGCCCCGTCCCCCCCCCCCCCCCCCCCCCCCCTCACCAACCCCTTCTACCGCGCAGCTCTGACCTACACAGTTTACCAGCGGAGTGCAGAGCAACCTTCGCTCCTCCCAAAGCACGCAGGACGGGAAATATCTCGTGAGATATCGAAAGAGTGGAATTCCGATAAGGCCGAGTCACGTACCTGCTTACCGCTTATCTGAAGTGTTTACTACGGCGGAGCTATGGCGTCCCCCTGACGTTGACAGATGAGACGTTCATGACTTCACATACGAGTGTGGACATATATAAGGGAAGAGGCAAGTGGGGGAGGGTTTAAGGGGGTGCGATAACAACGTTTATAGCTCAACTCATACCTTGTAACGTTGATATGGATGTATTTATGGGGCAAGGCTTTGATGGCGCTCCAGTGGTGAGCAGCTGGTTGGGCTGGTATGAGACTATGATTTTTCTTCATCAAAGTTGATATCTCAAATACTTCTGTCAAACTGTTTTCATGATTTAAATCTCACCTGCCGTCAAATAAACACATTCAGACTTCTGACATTCCAAGCCCCGATATGTAGAACATCATCCTTTCATTGGTTGTTCAATTTTTTCTCACGATCACCTTGCCCTTGGCAGTCCCGGATCATTGTGAAACATTTCGGTATATTTTGCAATGTTTTCGAATGCTCCTGAATACCCTCGAAAGTTCTGGGATGTTCTCGAGTAGAAATTGTTCAGGAATTTTCTAGAAAATTCTAGAGGACGTACTTTCCAGTCCTTATATCTTCAAAAGTACGCCCTTCAGGTAAAAATGAAAACCTTATTCATTGATGGGGGATAAAGGGCTAAAGGGCTATCACACCATGCAACCTATGATCGTGTCTTCATTTTTCTTTTGCCTTGCATCCATTATTAACCGAGTCATCAGATCTGCCTCGCTAGTGCCTTTACCTTTTCTAAAGGCAAACTGATCGTCATCAGAAACATTCCATTCTTCTGCATATAATACTTTACAGCAACTTAGCTCCATGAGCTTCTAAGCTGATTGTGCGACAATTTTCACACTTATCAGCTCTTCCAATCTTCGGAATTGTGTGGATGATGTTTGTCCGTATGTCAGGTGGTATATCGCCAGACCACGTATATTGTACACACCAAAGAGAATAGTCGTTTTGTTCCGATGTTCCTCACTGATTATAGAAATTCTGATAGAATGTTGTCTATTCCATCTGTCTTGTTTGACCTAAAGTCTTCCAAATCTCTTTTAAATATAGATTCTAATACTTGAGGCCCTACCTTTTCCATATCGACTCCTGTCATCCTCTTCTATCACATCATCAAACAAGTTTTCCCCCTCATAGAGTTCCTCAGCGTCCTCTTTCAACCTACCTCTCTTCTGCAGTTAACAGTGGAATTTTCATAGCACTCCTGATGTCACATCCCTTGCTTTTAATTCTGCAGAAGCAACCTTTGAGTATTCTATATGATGAGGTGGTCCTTCTGACCATAATTTATTATCAGATTTCTTCAACCTTTTTTTTTTTTTTTTTTTTGTGGCCACTTCACATTTGTTTCTCTGCACTTACTATTCATTTCATTCCTGAGTCACTTGTAATACTGTTTTGCTGAACAATCCTGAAAATTTGTGTGTTGTCTTGTTTCATCGATCTACTGAACCTATAATTTCTTCGCAGTTATCTTCTTTGCACTAACGTCTTTATTACCTGTTTCGGTGATTGGTGTTCTAGAGATGTCCATTCCTCTTCAACTGAACTGCCTACTGTTCCCTGTCGCAGAATCTATGGCCTTGGAGAACTTCAAGCGTATCTCTTCATTCTTTAGTTCTTCCATATTCCACTTCTTTGAGCATTCATTCTTCCTGATTAGTGTCTTAAGCTTCATTTTACTCTTCATCACCACTAATTTTGTGGTCTGAATTCATATCTGCTCCTGGGTACATCTTACAATCCTATAGCTGATTTCGGAATCTCTGCCTGGCCGTGATATAACCTAAGTGGAATCCTTCTGTATCACCTGGCCCTTGCCAAGTATACCTCCTTCTCTTGTGATTCTTGAACGAAGTATTCCCTATTACTAGCTTAAATTTATTGCAGAATTCCATCAGTCTTCCTTCTCTCTCACTCTTACTATCAAGACCATATTCTTCTGTAACCATTTCTTCTACTCCTTCCCCTATGACCACAATCCAGTTCCCCTGGCTATTAGATTTTCGTCTCCCTTCATGTACTGTATTACCTCTTCATCTTTCGCTGTCAGTATCGTCATGTTTACCTGAACTATCGTTGTTGGCCTATTCACAATAAGCCACTCTCTGTCCCACCTTCCTATTTATCACGGAACCTACTCCCGTTTTACCGTTTTCTGCTGCTGTTGATACTACCCTACACTCATCGGAAAAAAATCCTGGTCTTTACCGTTTCACTCCACAATGCCTAGATTTTCCTCAGCATTTCCTTTTCTGATTTTTAGCTTCACAACCACGTTCAAACTTTTGACTTTCCGAGCCCCTACATGTAGAACGTTATCCTTTCTTTGATTGTTCAATCTTTTTCTAGTTTTCACCTCGCCCTTGCCAGTCGCTTTCCCAAGATATGAAAGGGGCATCATTCCAAAAACTTTTACCAGTGTAGAGACCATCATGACACTTTTTCAGTTATATTCCAAATGTCCCGTTGATCACATTATGTGGCTTTAATGAAGTGGTTTTCATTGTTTTCTGCATCCTCATTCCGTTGATCATTCTTCCGTCTTTAGGGGCAGTTTCCCACGCCAAGTGCAAAGGAGTGCCCTGAACCTCTCTCCGCTCCTCCGCAATCATTGAAAAGGCCGTTGGCTGACTGAGGGTGACTTCTTATGCCAGATTCCATCTACCGTCAATACTGACGATTTTCATCCAAATTTAAGCAGTGGCGAGATTAGAACTAGCGACCGAGGATCTTTTGATTGCTAACCACGGACGCTACCCCTAGACCACGCGTACTGAGTGTTTTACGCACCCCTACTGGCCAAGAGTCGTAAACGAGGTTCCCCTTAAGGCTTCTCTTCTTCAGAAATGCTGACGTGGGAGCGATGTCAACTCAGCAACGTATGCTGAAGTCGTGAACCACCTGTATTTGGTATCTACAGCGCTCAGTGCTCGACAGGTATTGGAAACCTTTCAAGGAAATAAACTGATATTAACAGAATTCTGTACAAAAGTTTCGCTTTCCACCCTTTACGAGCAGGTGGCCGCTTTTACAGTGATTAAGACGAGGTGCCAAGTACTTGTTCTCTTATCGTGAAGTAGGGGGGGGGGGGGGGAGGCAAACCATGGGGAGTCATCAATGTGGACACGGCGTTTGGCAGTCGCGTAACACGTACGTTCATAGCCGTCCTAGCTGTGTGCACGAAGCACTGGAACACTCAAATAGACGAATGTTGCGGATGTAAGGCAGATTAAAGGAGATCTCAGTAAGAATTAATATTTCTGAGAAAGTAATTTTATACTGTTGTTTCCAGGCGGAAGTAATCAGTTCAGCTAACTATGGTAGGCGCTTGAAAATGCGAGTAAATTGTTTTATTATAAACAAAAGCACAAAAAGAAACAGAAAGCTGCCCTAGACTTTTGGGAAGATGTGGAAGAAGTAACAAATAAAAGACAAACAAAGCATGTTAAAACTGTATTATAAGACTGCAGTGCACAACTAGGCAAAGAGAAGGAAAACAGCAAGTCAGAGGCCCATACGTTAACACAAACGCACGAGCAAATGTGGAGAAGGCTACTCTAAAAATTTTAATTAAAATTATGTCAACGCAATTTCAAGAACCAATAGGGAAGCTCAAAACGTGTAAAACGCTAAAAATATGAGGGAAGAATCCAAAATATATCAAGCAGATGTACAAAGAAAAATAGAAGAGAAATTCCGAACGTGGTAACAAGCAAAGGATTCATTGAGTCTGGCCATTGCGTAGTACAAGAAAAGATTAGGCCACTCACTAGAAAGAGAAAGACGACAGAGAACAAAACTGTAAAAGTGGACCCACAGCAATCGAAGAAAACAAAGATAAAGTTCTAGAAGAATTAATCGAAATACAACAGAAAATTTCACAGAGCTTGCGAAGACACTACAGAATGCAATGTTTAGGAGTGAACCTCGTAGGAAACGCAGACACACATGGAGGAACACAACTTGCGATCAGACCATTGAACGTCGAATAGGAGTACGGAAGAAGCTTAGCCGTAATGGGACAACATAAACCTGGCATTCTATAGAGAAGTTGGGTAATTAGTCCAGAAACAGTCCTCGAAAGATATTGGAAGGATGTAAAGGCCATATAGTTCATACCCAAAGGTGGCATACATTGAACAGAGGTTCATGCGTTGTCAAACTAGCTATAAACTGTAAAACCCCGGTCTTATAAAATATCTAGGCAAAACATCAGATAGAATCGAACATATATTCCGAAGAAACGGGGTTAAAATTGCATTTAGGAGTTCCGCTAATTTAAAAAGGCCAGTGTGTCGTAACTGGCCACGGAAAAGTAATAAATGTAGTAAATCGGAGGTCTACCAAATATAATGTCATGAATGCGAAAAAAGCTATATCGGACAGACAGGTAGGAACTTTGATGTAAGGTCTAAAGGACACATGTATGCCAGTAATAAGACAGTGCTAGGCTTACATATGCAAGACGAGGGTCATAATATTGGTAAAATCGACGAACAGCTTCAAATTCTACATGAAGTCACAAAAAGTAAACGATTAGACATTGTAGAACAACTGGAGATTTTTGTGACGAGATGCAGAGAACCTGACAAACTCCTCAGTGAACAGTAAGAATTTGCAACAGACGCATACTTCAACATTTACGACGATCTGTTCGCCTGAGCGAATCGTTTATACCACATACGTGCTTCAGCTGAGGATTGAGCCTTCCGGCGGGCGAGTATTGCGCTGGCCAGTGCGGGCCGCAGCAGACGGAACAACCTCTGAGGCGGGGGAGCGTCCCGGGCACCTACAGCAGAGCACCACACTCGGCGCCTGCCCGTGTCGTCCCTGCAGTACCGATGGACAGAGGCGTAAACAGGCAACAGCCATCGGGCGTCAGAAGTACACACTACAAGTGCTAGCACTATTTGCGTCTATAGCAATGTTTTCTCTTTGTTCTGAAATGTTATTTCACTGATTTAACGATCTGTTCTGTAGTTTTAAATTTTACATGCATTTGACCTAAATATTAATAGTAAATTTGTCATATTTTACACTACTGAAAAATAAAGACCATCTTATAGAAGACGCGCTTATCTATCATAGAGGAAACACAATCTAAAAAAATTTTATATCTATATAAGACCGTGGTTTTAAATTTTATAGCTAGTTTGACAACGCATGAACCTGTGTACAATATATGCCGCCTTTAGGTATGAACTATTGTATTTCGCACAAATTCAGCAGATTACTAATAAGCCTGGTTAAATATAGCACTTATTTTTAGGTTTTAACATGAATTTTCTTTTGTATTGTTATAGAATCTGAAGATGGTCATTGTGTAGTCGAAACCGGTTATGACTGTGTCATAATAATGTGATTCCTTATATAAATAAACAAAAAATTTTTACAAAATAATCAATCCCTCACTCCATTGACAAAATGTTTTTTTTTTTCAAGATATTCTGTGTGTTGGTAACGAAATACAGATTTGTCAATTTAAATTTCGTTCTAAACCGGCAGTCATCATAAGGCTGCAACAGTCGTAATAAATATCATGTTTCTTGTTTATCTGTACCCAGTTCTTTTCACCATCAAGATATTAAAACAAGCCGTTCAATATCAGTGTGCGGTCTCATTAATGCAACAGTAATAAAAATAAATTTGCCACGAAACGTTTTTAATGAGCCACCTTGAAGCGATACGCCATTGATCGCTGATGCGGTGTGAGCGTGAGCGAGACAGCACGAGCAGCCGTGCTGGACTGCTGGACTTGTCGAGAGCGCCTTACTGTACCTGTGAGAGGGCGGCTAGGCCTCTGCACACGGTGGTTGTTTGTTTGTTTGTATAATGTACTGGGCTGTATAAGTCGCTAATTGTATCATGTATACACATATCTGAGAAGATTTCGTGTGAAGAACCATTGTAAGAAGAGATGCAGCATCAGACATACGTTCATATTGCCAGAGTACCTGTGTCTGCTGTTTGCCGGATATCGCGTGTGGCGGAGAGTACGGCGAGCGGCCACTACTCGTGCAGGCGCTGACCTCTCGGTTGCTCCGTCTCCCTCAGTTCGACACTCACTGCTACAGAAGGACGTGGAGCGCCGCAGTGCTCGGCTGCCATCACCTGTGTGGGGAGCTAAGATAACGGGGACTCGTGTATCAGCTTATCTCTTACTGGGAGTGCTGATTGTCAGGTGCGCCCTTTGTAGATAAATGGTTCAAATGGCTCTGAGCACTATGGCACTTAACTGCTGAGGTCATCAGTCCCCTAGAACTTAGAACTACTTAAACCTAACTAACCTAAGAACATCACACGCATCCATGCCCGAGGCAGGATTCGAACCTGAGACCCTAGCGGTCGCGCGGTTCCAGACTGTAGCGCCTAGAACCGCTCGGCCACGTCGGTCGGCGTGAAGATACATCCCGCAATGCTTGACAACAGACTCGTAACAAATAAGGCAGTCGGCCTTTCTCTTTTTGCGTAAAAATTTTTAATTTTTGTTTCATAGTACGTTCAGTATCTTTAAGATTTATAAATGTTGTTACTGCTGATCCATCTATGAAAGCCGTAGGAAAGCTCTTATTATTATTAGCGCCCGAACGCTTTCAGTGTATCTTTCCAAACTTGGCGCTGTGAGATTCTAACTGTCCTTGAATACAAGTAACAAGATTGAGGCACATGCACATGGTCGCTTTCAACTGAAACGGCAAATGGTCTCGAAAAGAGCTCCAAAACAGATGTTACATGGAAAGCATCCTCAAGATATTTTTAAAACTATCCTTATAATTCTTTCAAGGTCACAAATAATACCTCAAACCTCGCGTTTTCTTTGACGACAGTGAACGTAGGGTACTGAACCGCCTTTGTCGGAATGTCTCCCTTCTGCAACGCGATTTTCTTTTTAAATGGCAACTAATGAAACCAGAAGGAAGTTAACTTGTGGTGTCTTATAGCGGGCAGTCTGCAGTCGAGTCAACTAAAAATCCATTGCGGATGGTCTAATTCTCGTTCCTGTATTCATTTTTGCGTCATAAATTGAACAACAGTGAATTTTAATTGATAAATCATCCTAGGCCTGCCTCTTGAGTTAGTCAACGTACTTTTCAATAATATACACTGAAGCCCCAAATAAACTGGTTTTCAAATAGACAAATAAACAGTCAGAATACCGCGCTGCGGTCGGCAACGCCTATAGAAGACAAAAAGTGTCTGGCGCAGTTTTTAGTTCGGTTAATGCTGCTAAAATGGCAGGTTATCAAGATTTAAGTGAGTTTCAACGTGGTGTTACAGTCGGCGCACGAGCAATTCGACACAGGATCTCCGAAGGTAGCGATGGAGTCGATATTTCCCCATGCGACCAATTCACGAGTTTATCATGAATATCGGGAATCCGGTAAACATCAAACTCCGACATCGCTGCGGCCGTAAAAGGATCCTGCAAGAACGGGACAAATGAGCAGTGAAGAGGATCATTCAAAGTGGCAGAAGTGCAACCCATCCGCAAGTTGCAGCAGATTTAAGTGCTGGGCCATCAACAAGTGTGAACGTCGGAATCATTCAACGAAACATCATTGATACAGTATTTTGGTGCCAAAGGCCCATTCGTGTAAACTTCATGACTCACGACACAAAGCTTTTCGCTTGGCCTGGGCCCATGAATACCGACATTGGACTGTTGATGAGTGGATACATGTTGCCTGTTCGGACGAGTCTCGTTTCAAATTGTATCGAGCGGATGGACATGTACGGGTGTGGAGGCAATCTCACAATTGCATGGACCGTGTGTGTCGGCAGGGGACTGTTGAAGCTGGTGGAGGCTCTGTAATGGTGTGGGCCGTGTGCAGTTGCTGTGATACGGGACCATTCATAAGCCTAAATACGACTCTGACAGGTGACACGTATGTGAGCATCTTGTCCCATCACCTACATCCACTCAGGTCCATTTTACATTCAGGCGGCTTTCGGCAATTCCAGCAGGACAATGTGACACCCCGCTTGTCCATAATTGCTACAGTTTCGAACTGGGAAGGCTATTCTAAGTGTAAACACTTCCACTGGCCACCAAACTTCCCAGACATGAGCATTTTTGATCAAAGCCGGAATGCCTTGCACCGTGCTGTTCAGGAGAGATCTCCACCCCCTCGTACTCTTACGGATTTATGGCAGCCTTGCCGGATTCACGGTGTCATTTCCCTCCAGCACTACTTCAGACATTAACCAAGTCCTTGCCATGTCGTTTTGCGGCACTTCTGCGTGATCGCCTGGGCCCTACACGATATTAGGCGAGTACCAGTTTCTCTGGCTCTTCAGTGCATGAAGCCTCCATACTTGTCGTTTAGTTCCATTGAAAACTGTTGCAGCTGACAACGCATGTGACTTCAGGAATTTTCCAATTTTCATGTTCTCCAGGCGTGAAAATTTAGTACAGACCACTTTTTTTATGTACAGGACAATGAATTCCATTTGCGATTCGTTGTTATTTTTCACTCTTTCATTATCAACTAAATTTTAAATTCTTTCCACATGGTATTGTAAAGTTGTTTCATAACAAACATGTAGCAGTTGTCGCCTATGTAAATTCAGAATACTCATCACTCAATTTTGCAAACAACCACTGGATATCTGAACATCCTTCATGAAATAAAAAGCAGAGAAGGTTAAACAGCTCTTACGGCATGATTCTGCCGAACTGAAGAGACTTGTGCCGACCGAAAAGTGCCGCACAACAATCCTAAATGAAATGTCGATCAAATCCGAGTGACAAGACGAACCTTGGCTCACACGTGGCATTCACACACTGCACGTGTGAAGTTTGGCACGCCGCGGCCGGCCCTGACCTAGATACAAGTTTCCAGGTGACGGCTGTAGATGCAAGCACAGTACATACTCAGCTACTTAATGAAGTGTACCGCGCGTTGCTCAGTTACGCTGTGTGACAGCGAGTCTGTGGTTTATCAGCTGCTTTGGACACTGAAGGAAAGGTGGTTAAGAAATACTTCAATGAAGACGACGCAAATACTGAAACAGTGTAAATTTTCGGAAGTAATGTGTTCAGTAACAAATGCTATGTTTGCTACTCTAAGAGCACACTGAAAATCTCTAAGCATTGCTAAGTATGAAGAATTCAGACTACTCGGACACGAAAGAATTGTCATGACACCATATCTCACTTCAACGGAAACTAAGACACTGGTGATGTAGGCAATACATTCGATGGAGAATTGAAAGGTCTACATGGAACATTAAAATTAAAGAAATTACTAAGCTGATTTGGGAAATTACTACTGATAATTTCGTGAAGGTCCTCGGCTCTGACCCCTGGATACAAGTGGTGAAGCGATACTATCAGTAGCCATTCCATTTTATTTTCCATTAAACAACATAATCTTTAATTATATAAGAAGTCCACAACAAACTATGTTTCATTAGTTATGTAAATGGCTTGACCAGCTCATATCCTGTTGTTGCAATTCAGAAACGATAATTACGTACATTCCTCTCTAGAAGAACAAATGACTAGCCTCCAGTTGTGGTATTGGTTCCAATTAACCACCTACTCCCATCTCCACAATAAGCTACTGTCTGCTGGTAATAGAAGCGCGAAGTAAGCAGTTTTTGAGAAATGCAAGGTGTACCCAGAAAGTAAGTTCCGATGCTGGCACAGAAAACCAAATCAACACCATTCAAAATATATTAATGCGAATGTTTACAGTTTCACTAGTTAGTTGTCACTTTAGTCATCACCACTGATGAGAGGTTTTCCTAACAGTGCCCCATAAGCTGTATACCCATGCCTTAGGATTCAGCCCCAAACATAACGAGCCACAGAGCCACTCCTGTCTGCGCCTCAGCTTCGTTGTGGTGGAGGAAATTAAGATCACCGTGAGTGTGAGCTCTAGGGTGGATGGTAGAAGATCTCCCATCCAAAATGATTCAACACATTTCACGCGGCGTTGGCACAAGCTTAGTGCCTCTTGTCAACATCGCACGTCTCTTGTTCTGCACCACGCACTGAGATTTTTCAATGCCTGACAATATCCATCAGTATTTAAGATCTCCCCTCGCTGTTTCTGGCAACTTGGTCTTCACAGGTGAACCGCTATGCCGTCCAACATTGGATTCTCGTATTTTTTCTGGGGTGGTATGCGATACCCATGTTTCATCTCCAGTGACAACATGGTGGAGAACCAGTCAACTTTCTTTGCATACCGCTGTAGGAATATCAATGCTCCAGCCAGTGTTCTATTTTTTGTATATCTTTCAGTTTCCTTGGCACCATCTTGCACACACTCTACGAAAACCAATTCAGTGGGAGACAATTTCGTGCAACAGTGAGCGATACGTTTCGGGAACTGACGAGAGAGTTCAGTAAGTCTGCAAAATTCCTCGCCGCACACATTTCCAGCTGTTCTGGTGTCACCAGGCACGGCCGACCACCGGCCACTGGGGTCTTCTTCGACCTTCAGCGAACTGCCTGCGCCAGCTTCTGACCACACCGTCGCTCACAGTGTCGTGTCTGCACGCGTGGCACAACTAGCGATGAATCTCTGCGGGACTGTGCTTCCGAGCGTGCAAAAATCGGATAACTGCACGAACCTCGCAGTTGGTGGGAGACAATATTAGGGCAGCCATTTTATCCTAGCACTGTGCGGTAACCACCGCCGCCACAACACAACATCTGCACTGCATTATTCCCATGCATCTCCCCTCTACTCCTGCGAGTGCGCATCCCTATCACACGACGGAAGTCATCTTAGGACGTGATTGGAGCTTACTTTATGTACGCCTTTCATACCATCTCTTATAATGGAGCGAGTCCCAGTTTGAATCCGAATGTGCCCAGATCTTCTCTTGTTGTTTTTTCCTGTTCCTTCCAGGTTTTTGTGGGAGACATGTTAACTTTAAATAATAGTGACACATCTACGACTTCACTCATTTTCTCATTTCATGTTCTTAACAATTCGTAGTTTTCATTTGAATTTAATTGGTTTCAAAACAGCTTCTTATTCTGCTCTTTCAGCTTCATTTCCTAAACACAAGAACATACGACCATAACAGCTTTCAAAGGCAAAGAACTTAAACCTCTGCACCGTGTGGCTAATATCAATTCCAACTCATATCATTCTGACGTCGGGAATGTACTTAGACGCACTTCAGTATTTGATAAATTTCCTGATATAGCTGGTACGGCTTGACTTGATTTCTACTGTGAACTCACACCAATCAAGAGATAACACACTCCAGAGATGTCCTCAGTTAATAAATAATATCCGTTAGAGATAAGTTGGTTTCTGAGGGTATCTTAATTTTTAGAACTTTCTATATTGTTTTATTGGTAATTCATGTTATGTATTCTTTCCCTTTCAGACAGAAAATATGCGCTGTGGTACTAAGTTTAATAGGGGTTAAGGAATTACCGACCATGGATGCAAGCGTGTATTGATTCCAATCAATGAGAAAAGTGGGAAATTTGTAGCAGACTGGGATTTGATCACGGGTCTGCAGCTTATAGGCAGATTCTCAGATCATTAAACCTTCCAAATGCGCTGGTCATTGCAACTGCACGATTTAACTTACCATGCCTACTTTCCAACCCAAATATTCAACTTATTCACATACTATTAATTTAGTGCCCTTCCTCATTATCAATATTACTCACGGTATTTTGCCAATTCCCCTAAGAGTTCCAGAGTGCCGTGCATCTGCACACGAGAGATCATTGGCCATCTCATCTTAATAACATATACACTGAAGAGGCAAAGAAACTGGTTCATCTACCTAATATCGTGTAGGGCTCTGCGAGCTCGCAAATGTGCCGCAATACGACATAGCATGGACTCGACTAATGTGTGAAGTAGTTCTGGTGGGAACTGATACCATGAGTCCTGCAGGACTGTCCATAAATCCGTAAGAGTATGTGGGGGTGGAGATCTCTTCAGAGCAGCACGTTGCAAGGCAATAATCATGTCTGGTGAGAATGCTGTCTGGTCTCAGAAGAGTGTTCCTGGAGCAACTCTGTAGGAATTCTCCACGTGTGGGGTGTCGCATTGTCCTGCTGGAACTGCCCAAGCCCGTCGGAATGCACAACGGACATGAATGGGTGCAGGTGTTCAATGCTTAGGTACGTATCACCTCTCAGACTCGTATATAGATGTATCAGGGGTGACATATCACTCCAAGCGCACACGTCCCACCATTACAGAGCCTTCACCAGCTTCGACATTCCCCTGGTGCAGGGTAAATAGATTCATGAGGCTATCTCTACACCCATAAATGTCCATCCGCTCCACACAATTTCAAACGACACTCGTCCAACCAGGCAACATGTTTCCAGTCATCAACAGTGCAAGGTCGTTGTTGATAGGTACAGGCGAGACGTAAAGCTCTGTTGGGCAGTCATCAAGAGTACACGAGTGGGCCTTCGGCTCCAAAAGCTCATATCGAAAACGTTTCGTTGAATGGTTCGCACGCTGACACGAGCTGATGGCCCAGCATTGACAACCGCATCAATCTGTGCAAGTGCTGTACTTGTGTCAAATTCAACGATTCTCTTCAGTCGTTTTTGGTACCATTCTGCCGAGATCTTTTTCCGGTCGCAGCGATGTCGGAGATTTGATGTTTCACTGGATTCCTGATATTGACAATACACTCATGAAATGGTCGTACAGGAAATTCCCCACTTCGTTACTACCTCAGAGATGCTGTCCCCCATCGCTCCTGAGCCGACTATAACACCATGTTCAAACTCACTTAAATCTTGACAGCCTGCCATTGTAGCAGCAGTAACGGATATAACAACTGTGCCAGACTCTTGCTGTCTTTATATTGCCGTTGCCGGCCACAGCACCATATTCTGCCTGTTTACATATCTCTGTGTCTGAATACGCATGCCTATACAAACTGCTTTGTCGCTTCAGTGTATATGTGGTTCCTGTTCTTCCCGACATGTCCGAAAGAAGAGGCAACATGTGGTGTCACCGCCAGACACCACACTTGCTAGGTGGTAGTTTAAATCGGCCGCGGTCCATTTAGTACATGTCGGACCCGCGTGTCGCCACTGTGTAAACGCAGACCTAGCGCCACCACCAAGGCAGGTCTCGTGATACGAGAGAGCACTCGCCCCAGTTGTACGAGAACCTAGCTACCGACCAGATGTACGAAGCCTTTTCTCTCTCATTAGCCGAGAGACAGAATAGCCATCAGCTAAGTTAATGGCTACGAACTAGCAAGGCGCCATTAGCCATACAGTGATTGTAATTAAAGTCTCCTGTGTATCGTCAAGATCGATGTACCACAATGATATTAAAGATAAGTATTAATACAGCTACGTACTTTTCCTAATAACATTAATTACGTAGCCTGTTCCAGTACTTCACGCCCGTCTGCGTTAGTCTAGCGTGCATTTTCAGCCATCTCAACTTCACGGTGTCGGCCCAGCTACCGACACAACATTGGCGACGAGATAAAAGAGTTCTTTTTGATTGCTTACATTTAATTGTGTCATGGCTTCGCCACATTCTCCAGATGTACTGTCCGAATTTTATCGCTTGCAGAATCAGCAGACGCAGGCGTTACTGGATGCCCTTGGACAGCTCGTCCAGGGTCAACGTACCATTCAAACCGATGCGGCCGCCGCCGCTTCTTCGCTACCGCTGCCACTAAACGCTGTTGCACCTCCCTTTCGACCATACGTGGCAGCCGATGAGACCTGGCACGAGTGGTCTCGCCAGTTCAACTTTCATCTAGCTGCCTACAGAATTCAAGGTAATGAGCGGCAGCCGTTTTTGCTTTCTTGTGTCGGTGTGTCCACATACCGTGTGATAGTGAAATTGTTTCCCCGACGCGACGTAGCAACTCTGTCCTACGAGGAAATTTTCTCTGCATTAGATGTCTATTTCAAAGAAACAGTTAATGTGGTTGCAAAACGGTATACGTTTTTTCGTACAAAACGTACGGCCGGTCAAACTAATAGGGAGTGGGTAGCAACATTGCAAGGACTTACTAGGGACTGTGCCTTTGAATGTGACTGTGGTCTTTCTTATTCAGATACAATGGTGCGTGATGCAATTGCACAGAACGTTTCTGATGTTCGCATACGGGAGCAAATTTTGAAACTAGTTAATCCCTCCCTTCAACAAGTGATAGACATATTGGATAGACAGGACACACTTGACTGTGCTCAGGAATCTTTTGACACTTCGCCAGCCATGTGTATCATTAACCGGCCCGCTGGACGCGCTGCGCGGCCCGGTAACCGGGCCTCGCGCACGTCCGCACAGCTGCCGCCGCGCGCTAAGCCACGTGTGCCGCGCCAGCCCACAAATGTAGTGAAATCGTGCCCGCGGTGTGCTACTAGACATTCGCGTGAACATTGCCCGTCACGCCAAGCTATTTGCTTTTTCTGTAATAGGAAAGGACATGTTCAAAGTGTTTGCCAGAAAAAGCTCAGATCAGACAATCACAATCATTCCAGGCCCTTTGCTTCGCGCCGGAATCGAACCACGGACACTCAGGCTCGTGGACCTTCGCCTCTGGACATTCATGTCGTTAATTCCGCTTCGTCCAGTGACACTTTCTCTAACAGTGACTGTGATCGTCCCACAAAAACTGTGCGTCGACGTCGCCGGAAATCACGTCAATTAGCAAGTGATTCTGTACCAGTGTCTGTTCCAATTGCACAAAACAGTCGCTCTTGTCGTCAGCAGAACAATAAACTTTTTGTGGACTTAGACTTTGAAGGCAAAGTGATACCATTCCAGCTCGATACCGGAGCTGCAGTTTCATTGCTCAATCACGACACGTACAAACAACTGGGCAAACCTCCGTTGCGTTCCGCAAATGTTAAGCTAACTACATATTCTGGACAGAAAATTCCTGTGTTAGGACAGTGCAGCCTTCTTGCAACATACAAGGGACAAACGAAACTTGTGTCATTTTATGTTCTTCGTTCTTCTTCTGCAGTGAACTTGTTTGGTCTAGATTTATTTAAGTTGTTTAACATGTCTATTGTAAATCAGGTGCTATCAGTGAATCAAACTGTGCCTTCAGACAGTGTTTCTCGGCTGTGTGACGAATTTGCAGACATTTTTCACCGGGCTTAGGTTGCGCTAAAAACTATGAAGCACATTTGGAACTGGAAGGAAACGCGCAACCGAAATTTTTCAGAGCGCGCAATGTTCCCCACGCATTGCGTCAGGAGGTCGCAAGAACATTGAACAATGTAGAATCACAAGGTGTGAGTGAATGTGCGCAATGCCTCTTTCATTTCAGCTCCGCTTCATCGCTTACGCCGTACAGGTGTTCCGTTTCTCTGGACGACGGAATGCGAACGCGCCTTTCGCCAGTTGAAATCGGCGTTGCTTTCTAATACTTGCCTTACGCCATTCGATCCCCAGAAACCCCTTTTGTTGATGGTAGATATTTCTTGTATGGTCGTCACTTTACCATCATCACAGACCACAAACCTTTGACATCGCTTTTTCATCCGACCAAGCCTGTACCTCCACGTACAGCGCAGAAATTCATTCGCTGGTCTATTTTCCTCTCGCAGTACCGCTACGATATCTTGTATCGGTCCACTGCTAAGCACGGAAACGCCGATGCGTTGTCCCGTTTGCCTGTTGCTGAGGATAAAGCATTCGATTCTTCCGAACTTGCTTGCATGTTCATTGATTCGGAAACCGATGAAGTGGTCGAATCGTTTCCGATTGATTTTCGTCGTGTCGCTACAGCCACAGCTGCTGACCCTGTCCTTGCTACTGTTTTACGTTTTGTTGCTACGCAATGGCCTTTGTCAAAGTCTCGGATCGAGGATCCGTTGGTTCGCCGATTTTTTGCTCACAAGGAGAGACTTTTTGTTCGACGTGGTGTTTTGTTGTTGCGTTCTGATAATGATCAGTCCACAGTCGTGGTCCCACGTTCGTTACAGTCCTCTGTTTTACGGCTTCTTCACCACGGACATTGGGGTATAGTGCGAACGAAACAACTTGCTCGTCAGCACTGTACTTGGTTCGGAATCGATGCTGCGATTACGAATATGTGTTCTTCGTGCCCGGCGTGTGCCGAACAACAGTCCGCACCGCCGCGGAAAGTCTTTGCGTGGCCAAAAGCCACTTCCCCTTGGCAACGCTTGCACATTGATTTTGCTGGTCCATTCTGGAATGCTCGATGGTTGGTTCTGGTCGACGCCTTCAGTAATTTTCCTTTTGTTGTCCGGATGTCTTCCACGACGTCCTCCGCCACCATCCAAGCGTTGTCTGCTATCTTTTGCATTGAAGGTCTTCCGCAGACTATTGTTTCCGACAATGGCCCACAATTCATGTCCGCAGAATTTCAGTCATTCTGCCAGGCCAATGGTATTCAACATCTGACATCCGCGCCGTTTTCGCCTCAGTCCAACGGTGCCGCTGAACGATTGGTCCGGACTTTCAAGTCACAGATGTTGAAATTG
The DNA here is from genome assembly GCF_021461395.2 of Schistocerca americana. Taxonomy (NCBI): domain Eukaryota; kingdom Metazoa; phylum Arthropoda; class Insecta; order Orthoptera; family Acrididae; genus Schistocerca; species Schistocerca americana. The sequence goes on from NC_060129.1 coordinate 89,740,738, forward strand.
AAAGAGTCGCATTCTCGGGAGGACGCATTGTTGCTCTTTTTGTCTTCGTATCGCTCTCAGCCCCGAGATGGTCGCTCACCGGCTGAGTTGCTCCACGGTCGTCCTCATCGCACCTTGATGTCTTTGCTGCATCCGCCGCATCAGGTTCCTGTGCAGCGGCAGACTCCTGCTTTTGCTCCAGGCGACGTTGTATTTTATCGCAACTATCGAGGTTCACGGCGTTGGCTCGCAGGGCGCATTCTTCGCTGCCTCGGCCGCGCGATGTATTTGGTTTTGGGGGCCTCTGGTGAGGTGCGTCGGCATCTCAATCAGCTGCGCCTCTGTCGTCGCTCGGGTTCTGCCGCTCCCCGTCTGCTTTCAGCGACGGTGCCGTCCGGTCAGCGCCCTGGGGACCCATCTACTGGCTCGCCTCATCCCCAGGTGTTACCGACGATGCCTTTCATTTTGCCCCATGGCGATGCGCCGCCGCCGCCGCAGCAGCAGCAGCCGCCGCCGCCGCCGCTTGTTCTCCCGCCGGCGCCGCCCGCATTCGACGCTTCGTTGCAGCCGTCAAGCGCCTCCCAGGGTCACGCGCCGCCGATCGCTTCCCGTGACCAGCTGTCCTCCGCCATGGAACTCCCGTCCGCTCCGGACCACATGACGTCATCGCGCGTCGGCTACCCCGACGCAATGGAGGTTGATCCTTCGGTCCCTCCTGTCTCTTTACAGGCGCATACACCGCATGTTGACGTGCACCCTGGACTAGTTTTTCAGGCGTTTCCTAGCTCCCCTCGGACCGAATGGCCGGGTGCGGGTGGCGCAGCCTCGCCTGTTGTTAGGCTCCCCACCTCATCGCATACGTCAACATGTGGTCCTCCCCACGGCGGGCGGAAGCCTTATCACACGACCGTTCGCCGATTTGCGGGGGAGGAATGTGGTGTCACCGCCAGACACCACACTTGCTAGGTGGTAGTTTAAATCGGCCGCGGTCCATTTAGTACATGTCGGACCCGCGTGTCGCCACTGTGTAAACGCAGACCTAGCGCCACCACCAAGGCAGGTCTCGTGATACGAGAGAGCACTCGCCCCAGTTGTACGAGAACCTAGCTACCGACCAGATGTACGAAGCCTTTTCTCTCTCATTAGCCGAGAGACAGAATAGCCATCAGCTAAGTTAATGGCTACGAACTAGCAAGGCGCCATTAGCCATACAGTGATTGTAATTAAAGTCTCCTGTGTATCGTCAAGATCGATGTACCACAATGATATTAAAGATAAGTATTAATACAGCTACGTACTTTTCTTAATAACATTAATTACTAAGCCTGTTCCAGTACTTCACGCCCGTCTGCGTTAGTCTAGCGTGCATTTTCAGCCATCTCAACTTCACGGTGTCGGCCCAGCTACCGACACAACACAACACATGTTCATTTAACAGCTGTTTTTGTCAAACCAACATAAATATTTGAAATAACGACGTGATACTAGCAAATTGGGTAAGATGAGGTGTGGTATTTCCCTCAATAGTAGGCTTGAAGTGAGTGATAAGGCTCCTCCTATTAAATGCGTTTGTGCTTTCCGTGTGGACTCTGATTTATATCAAAGGCTCCCCAGTCGTTCCCGTCTCGAGCGTCAGTACTATCAGTGCCTTCCATTCCATATCTACGTCTTCACTCCGTAAGTTTCTTACGCCGTGTGGTGGAGGGTATTTCTGCTACCACTATGTTTGCTCCTCTCGCCTATTCCATTCGCGAACGGTGCGTGGGCAAATTGACTTCTTTTAAACATTCGTATGAGTTCTGACGTCTCTGATTTTCTGGTCGTGTTGAGTTACATGTGGGAGGAAGTGATACGTTTCCCGTCTCTTCTTTGATCGCGCGCTCTCGGACTTCCAACAGGAGCCCTCTCCATGGAGCAAAGCACCTGCCTTGTAACGACTGCCACTGCTGTCTGCTGGGAATCTCTGTGAGATTCACGCTGCGAGTGAACGATCCCGTGGCAAAACGCGCAACCCTTCATCGAATCTTCTCCGCCTCTCCCGCTCATCCTTCCGTATGACTCTCGTACACTCGGGTCGGTGCTCTGCTGTCGGGCAGAGGCTGCGCAGCTGATCCTTACAGCCGGGAATGGCGCTCTGTGTCTTTGCGTGAGCCAACGCGAACACTAGTTAGTGGACTATAAGATTTCTTTCACGTTTCCGATGTCGGGAGCTCATCCCACGACCCTTTTCAACTTCTTGATTAAAAAATGTTTATTTATACAATTTGTTATTAAAGGAGAGATAAAAAGTATCACAGAGGGTATTTTGGCTTTCAGTTTAGTAGTGGAAAAACAGCACACTTTCAGTGGACCTACAGACCTGGAAAAAGCGTCTGAGAGTGTAGAGTCGATACCGAAGGAAATGTAAGTACAGGGTGACAATTATTCGACAAATGAAACAAAGTATTCACAACTTCTGAACGGTTTTCGCGTGACAAGATGGGAATTAGTATGCACATGCATGGTTTGGTTCAGCGACGAAGCCCGCCTAATTTGGTTGGGTTTGGGGGGCTGGGAATCCGCATTGTCTCACACATGGTTTATGTAAGTCGAGATAACTGGGGGTCCTTCTGTAGTGTCTTCCGACACACACACACACAGTGGGACATAGGTTTCTGTTGAGCTGTCGTTTTCTGTATGAGGTCTGTTAAAAATTTTCCTTAACAATTGTAATTTCGGACCAGTGCTGTGCTGGAACGAATTGGGTTGGTATCCCTGATCACGCCTATGTTACACGTGTAAGTGCTGGAAGTTTCATTGCTGTATGTCCGTTAGTTATGGTTCACTGCTGTAGTGTGTAGAAAGTTGTGTCGCACAGTGTGCGAATTGGGAGATGACAGAGCTAGAGGAGCAAAGCGTCTGCATTACATTTTACGTCAAACTCAGGAAACCTTTACAGAGACACACCGAATGACGCGGGAAGCCTTCGCTGATGAGTAGTTAAGCCGTACTCGGCGTTACGAATGGTCAACACGGTTTAAAAACGGCTGGACGGAAGTTAAAGATGACCCTCGTCCAGGACGCCCTTCGACTCCTACCGACGACGCTCACATCAGTAACTTGAACGAAATTATACCTACGAATAGAAGACTGATTGTCCGAGAGATTGCAGAAGAATGTAGCGTTTCAGTTGGATCATGCCATGAAATCCTGATACAGCATCTTGGAAAGCTTCTTGTTGCCACCAAGTTCGTCCCACAGCTCATGAGTGAAGACAAAAAGATGTTTACCTTGCAACCTTTGAAGAGGTTTTAGATCTCACAAATGAGAACGAGATGTTCTTTAGGAGAATCATGTGATAGGGGTTTATTGTTATGATGTTGAGACAAAGGGATGACTGGATGGTGTTGAAAGAAACATCAGGGCCCTATGAATCAGAGTATGGAGTAGGAAAGTAAACCAGAGGGCACAATGAAAGGATATTGCGGAGAATGCTGAGGCCCATGCAGCGTTGTGAAGACACAAAAAGAATTTAAATGGTTTTGCAGCCTCATCAAATTTATATCTCATTTTTGTGTAGTTAATAGTTTATGTAAAGAGAACTGTGTTCTTTTTTCAACAGACACTCTTAATAAGTTTTGTTGGTAGATAGTTAATTATTGATTATTTTCTCTGAAATGTAGCTCATATGTATAAGGTGTGTTTGGAAATATCCGTTACAAACTTCTAGAACTCGTAGAGGTGAGTGAGTTCATAATATCTTGAAAAGGAAGCCACATCTGGAAAAATACTATTTCTCTTCTATTACAGTTTCAGTTCAGATATTTAATTTATCCACTTCTATTTCACGAATTGAATGATTAGTGACACAATATAGTTATCAAGTAACAATTCGAAATGAAACATAACGAGGCATCGATTTATTACTTAAGTACATTTATTTCTATCAGCACTTTAACATTAAATGTTTACGTTATACCGAAACAAAAAAGAACCCAGCATGCTGAATGCACAGAACACTGCTGATGTGTTACAACAGGTGCATGACGTGGCGACCATCTACATTGTTAGAGACATTGTACCTATGTAGCATGTTCTGGTATACACTCTCCTTGCCACCGAGTGTCTCTTTAATTTCTAGTGCAGTGACCAGAACTTGTGCCAGCATATCTTCCTCTGTCTCTACAGGAGAGTTATATAACAAACCTAGCATATGACATTAATGACATCAGGTGAGCATCAGATGTAGCACAAGTCATCCTGTATACCCTGTTGCATACCAGGACAAGCAGCTCTGAGACTTTCCTATTCCCCTCAACAGATGTGGACACGTTACACATCTGAAGTGAAACTGTGATAGAACATAAACAGTTCTTTTCGGGATATGTATTCCCATTGAAGATATTACATACTCACTCCCTTCCACAAGTTCTAGAAATTTGGTGTGACGTGTATAAGTGCAGATTCTTTTATATGTGGTGCCTTAATACGTACACACAGCAGTAAAGTGATCGCTTTTCCTCTGCAATGCACAGTCGTCACACAAACATGTCATATAATTTATTGTCTGATGTTTTCTACATGGTTGTAGCTGCACTTTTAAGCGAACTACACCTGTTACTCTATAATGACTACCCATTTTGGGTCCACATGTCTATACTTTAGCACCTACCTTCTCCTCAGGAGATAATAATCATTTATGGCTTGCTCTTACCAAAAGTACTTGGAGTTACTACCCAACCCAAAAACATACGATATGTTATTGCTATAGTTGTTAGTCAGCAAATGATGTAAATACTGATGTAATGGGTTCAGTACATCATACCCAGCCACCAATAGAAAAATCAGAACTTAACTTCCAGTATGTGTATATAAAGGGCGAACAGAAAAGAGGTTAAAAATTTGCAGAAGTATGCATCAAGAAAAGAAAAAAATGTTCCCATAAACATTTATCTTTAGCGTCATGCTCTGTGTGTGTTTATGAAGAGCATATCTTGCCCACCATATACTTTTACACAAGACAAATATGGAAACAGCATATGTACTACACATTTTTGCAATACAGTGTGTTTGCATTCGTATCAAGCATCCACCCAACACAAGAACATTTACAGTATTCCACAGCATACTACAGTAGGTAATGTATTGGTCAGGTATGTTATTTTCATCTGGGGTACCCATAGGGCTCGCATGGTGCATTGTTTGCTGTGACAGGGCCGTACATTCCTGTAATTTGTTTGCATGTCTTTCACTGTATGTACAGCATCCAAAGGAGGCCTGGCCTACTACTCTGCGTAGGAGATGGCACAAATGGTCTTCTCCTTCTGGCAAGTAGATGGAAACAGCTTATGGGCATGTAACCTTTATGGTACCAAATACGCATGACATCGTATACCATTTGTAACGATGTTTATTACACCTGAAAATTATAATGAAATCCAGACCTTCAACTTTTATTGGCGTTGATAAATATCAATGGGGACAGTTGAAAAATGTGTGCCCGCGGCTGGGATTCAAAGCTGGGATTTCCTGCTTACATGTCAGATGCTCTAACCGACTGAGCCACCCAGGACACAGATGATAGTGCGACTGCTGGGACTTATCTCTGCCATGCTTCCCGTGAGACCCACATTCCCAACTTGTTGTCCAGAAACTGCTGTGTGCTTCGTAGCTCAGTCGGTGAGAGCGTCTGTCATGTAATCAGGAGGTCCTGGGTTCAAATCCTGGCTGGGGCACACGTTTTTCAACTGTCTCCATTGATATTTATCAACGCCTGTAAGCAGCTAAAGGTCTGGATTTCATTATAATTTCAATCTTCGAGAGTTGCAAGATTGCCAATGGTATCTGTACAGATAAAAATTTCATATGTTGATTACCCTGTTCCAGCAGCAATCGAAAATGTGATCCTTTGCATCAGGACAGTGGCGGACGTCCCACAACCCACACCTGATTTGGAGCAATGGATATTAGAATGTGTGGAAAATAATGCTGAAACACGGAGAATAATGCAGGAATAAGTATCTGAAGAATGGCTGCGGCAGAAGGTGTTGCAAAGTGTGTTGTCTCGACAATCATCCACGGACAGTTGCTCCATCCCTACCAAGTCCACTGAGTCCAGGATTTGCTGCCATATGATCAGCCTGCCGGATGGCAGTTCTGCCATTGGTTTTTACATAGGTGCACTAATGTACTGGAGTTCACAGCAAACGTGTTGTTAACTAATGGACTGGGCTTCAGGAGAGATGGTACCATAAATTGTCAAAATATACACACATATAGGCCACTGCCAACCCATGTGAGCTTGAAGAGAGGTGACACCACCAGATATTTAGTATCAACATTTAGGCAGACATCCATGTGAGCAGAGTGCTAGGTCCTTACTTTCTGCACCACACACTGAATTGTGCTAGAAATCGTCACTTTCTTTGGAACGAATTACATGTGTTGCTGGAGAATGTTGGTACACGCATTAGGTGAGGTGATACCTAACATCAATTTTTGCGGAGTGATGGATTGTTTGTGGAGGACCACTACCTTTACCTGCCTGTCTTCTTGACCTTAATGTTGTGAGCTTTTGGCTTTGGAGACATGTAAGGACCTTGCCATATGCAGTCCCATAAATGATGTCGATACACTAAGAGAATGCTTGTTCAGTGCCTATGACACAATTTGGCAACAGTCAGAAGTGTACCTACGAATACATGATTCCATCTGATGTAGGATGGAAGGATGCATTGAAATAGGTGGCGGTCACATAGAGCGACTATGGAGACTAGCGAAGAGACATGGTGACCATTGAGATGAGTGATTGTAGACTCGAAAGATACAAGCTTCACAACCTTTGTTCATAGTAATATAGGAATTTTTTTCTTCCCTTGTTTCATACTAGATCCTCTACAAATACCGTAATATATATAGGGTGAGTCACCTAACGTTACCAGTGGATATATTTCGTAAAGCACATCAAATACTGACGAACCGATTCCACAGACCGAACGTGAGGAGAGGGGCTAGTGTAATTGTTTAAAACAAACCATACAAAAATGCACGGAAGTATGTTTTTTAACACAAACCTACTTCTTTTTAAGTGGAACCAAGTTAGTTTTGTTAGCACATCTGAACATATAAACAAATACGTTTGTTGCATTCTAAAATGTTAATTACATCCGGAGATATTGTAACCTAAAGTTGACGCTTGAAACCTCCGACGTTCAGTTGCGTGTTGTAACAAACACGGCCCACGGTCGGCGAGCAGCATCTGCAGGGACATGTTTACGATGAAGACCATGTTTACGAGTGTGGCTGTAGTGCACTGTTGTGGTTTGGTCTAGCTGTCGCGGTGTCCGCATGTAGCGCTTGCTGCTATTGTTATTCTGCATTCGTCTCCGCACGCAGACCAACTGTAGTACACCGTGTTACCAGACGTCTGTGATAGTGTAGTGTTGTAGGAACTGTGACCATGGTGTATTCGAACTCTGAAAAGGCGGAGATGATACTCATCTATGGCGAGTGTCGAGGAAATGCAGCTGAAGCCTGCAGTGTGTATGCAGAACGGTAACCGGACAGAGAGCATCCAACGTGCCGCACATTGCAAAACATCTACCGCCAACTGTATGCAACAGGTATGGTCGTAGAACGCAAACGGATCCGTAACAGGCCCGTCACAGGAGACGCGGGTGCAATTGGTGTGTTAGCTGCTGTTGCCATGAACCCACACATGAGTACACGGGACATTGCGAGAGCTGGTGGACTGAGTCAAAGTAGTGTCATGCGCATACTGCATCGTCACCGCTTTCACCCATTTCATTTGTCGCCACATCAGTAATTACATGGTGATGACTTTACGGAACATGCATTACTGGTCTGTGGGCAATCCTCGCTGGCTCAGACAGGTAGAGCAACAGCGACCGTGGACTGTAAATGTATGGTGCGGAATCATTGGCGACCACCTCATTGGTCCTCACTTCATTGCAGGGGCCCAAACAGCTGCAACATACACCGCGTTTCTACAGAATGATCTGCCAACGTTGCTCGAAAATGTCCCACTGGAATCGCGTCGACGTATGTGGTATCAGCATGATGGTGCACCTGCACATTCCGCAATTTACACTAGGCTGACCCTTGACGGGATGTTCGACGGGCGTTTCACAGGACGTGGAGGACGCATAAATTGGCCAGCCCGTTCTCCTGATCTTACACCTCTGGACTTCTTTCTGTGGGGTACATTAAAGGAGAATGTGTACCGTGATGTGCCTACAACCCCAGAGGATATGAAACTGCATATTGTGGCAGCCTGCGGCGACATTATACCAGATGTACTGCGGCGTGTACGACAATCATTACGCCAGAGATTGCAATTGTGTGCAGCAAATGATGGCCACCACATTGAACATCTATTGGCCTGAGTTGTCGGGACACACTCTATTCCACTCCGTAATTGAAAACGGAAACCACGTGTGTATGTGTACCTCACCCCTCATGGCAATGTACATGTGCATCAGTGAAAAAGACCAATAAAAAGGTGTTAGCATGTGGACGTAATGTGCTGTTCCCGTTCACTCGCAGCGCAGGGCTGCATCAGCGCATCAGGGATTCCATGCGACGGAGGGTGGATGCATGTATCCTCGCAAACGGAGGACATTTTGAACATTTCCTGGAACAAAGTGTTTGAAGTCATGCTGGTACGTTCTGTTGCTGAGTGTTTCCATTTCATGATTAATGTGATTTGAAGAGAAGTAATAAAATGAGCTCTAACGTGGAAAGTAAGCCTTTCCAGACACATGTCCACACATCATATTTTCTTTCTTTGTGTGTGAGGAATGTTTCCTGAAAATTTGGCCGTACCTTTTTGTAACACCATATATATATATATATATATATATATATATATATATATATATATATATATATATACAGAGAGAGAGAGAGAGAGAGAGAGAGAGAATTTTTTTCTGGATGTTGAAGGTGCTAATCACTCTGAATCTTGTCTTGCTACGCAGTTTTGTCTATCTTATATTCTGTTATTCGTAAACTGATATGCAGAACTTTTTCATGCTAGGCGAGCTGACTTGGGTCTGAATTGATGACCTCCACACAAGTATGATACGTCATGGGAGTGAGTACAGAAAAAAGATTGCTCTCTGTAGAAGCCATTCCTGTAGCCAAGCAACCAAACAACTACACTCGTTTGCCTGAGAGGCTGGCAAGTGTGTGGTAGAAAGAGGTTGCCATATGCTACTGAAATAATAGGCTATCTGTAAAGGAATTTAGGAGAACATGATTGCACTTACAGTATCTTCAACTAATGAGTTTCATAAGTGGTTTGGGGGTTGTCGAAACTGACTGGTGTATGCAACGGATAAGGAACAATGAGTTGTGTAGAACAGCTGGAGGGGATCTCACATGGTACAGTTCTGAAATCACATATGGTGGACTGATGAACTGATGTGAAATCAGGAGGTATCAGTGATGAACAAATTATGGGCAGCGTCATGGGATTAAAAATGTGAAGTGCTTACGGACTGCTTACAAGCTGATGCTGTGTGTGTCTATCCTGCTCCTTGAGAATCACCTCATCTACACCTACATCTACATGACTACTCTGCAACTCACATTTAAGTGCTTGGCAGAGGGTTCATAGAACCACAATCATACTATCTCTCTACCATTTCACTCCCGAACAGCGCGCGGGAAAAACGAACACCTAAACCTTTCTGTTCGAGTTCTGATTTCTCTTATTTTATTTTGATGATCATTCCTACCTATGTAGGTTGGGCTCAGCAAAATATTTTCGCATTCGGAAGAGAAAGTTTCGTAAATATATCTCGCCGCGACGAAAAACGTCTTTGCTTTAATGACTTCCATTCCAACTCGCGTATCATATCTGCCACACTCTCTCCCCTATTACGTGATAATACAAAACGAACTGCCCTTTTTTGCACCCTTTCGATGTCCTCCGTCAATCCCGCCTGGTAAGGATCCCACACCGTGCAGGAATATTCTAACAGAGGACGAACGAGTGTAGTGTAAGCTGTCTCGTTAGTGGACTTGTTGTTATCTTCTAATTGTCCTGCCAATGAAACACAACCTTTGGCTCGCCTTTCCCACAGTAATTTCTATTTGGTCTTTCCAACTGAAGTTGTTCGTAATTTTAACACCCAGGTACGTAGTTCAATTGACAACCTTGAGAATTGTACTATTTATCGAGTAATCGAATTCCAACGGATTTCTTTTGGAACTCATGTGGATCACCTCACACTTTTCGTTATTTAGCGTCAACTACCAACTGCCACACCATACAGAAATCTTTTCTAAATCGCTTTGCAACTGATATTTGTCTTCGGATGACTTGACTAGACCGTAAATTACAGCATCATCTGCGAACAACCTAAGAGAACTGCTCAGATTGTCACCCAGGTCATTTATATAGATCAGGAACAGAAGAGGTCCCAGGACGCTTCCCTGGGGAACACCTGATATCACTTCAGTTTTACTCGATGATTTGCCGTCTATTACTACGAACTGCGACCTTCCTGGCAGGAAATCACCAATCCAGTCGCACAACTGAGACGATACCCCATAGGCACGCAGCTTGATTAGAAGTCGCTTGTGAGGAACGGTGTCAAAAGCTTTCCGGAAATCCAGAAATACGGAATCAAATTGAGATCCCCTGTCGATAGCGGCCATTACTTCGTGCGAATAAAGAGCTAGCTGCGTTGCACAAGAACGATGTTTTCTGAAACCATGCTGATTACGTATCAATAAACCGATCCCTTCAAGGTGATGCATAATGTTTGAATACAGTATATGCTCCAAAACCCTACTGCCAACCGACGTCAGTTATGTAGGTCTGTAGTTTGATGGATTAGTCCTACTACCCTTCTTAAACACTGGTGCGACCTGCGCAATTTTCCAATCTGTAGGTACAGATCTAACGCTGAGCGAGCGGTTGTATATGATTGCTAAGTAGGGAGCTATTGTATCAGCGTAATCTGAAAGGAACCTAATCGGTATACAATCTGGACCTGAAGACTTGCCCGTATCAAGTGATTTGAGTTGTTTCGCAACCTCTAAGGTATCTACTTCTAAGAAACTCATGCTAGTAGCTGCTCGTGTTTCAAATTCTGGAATATTCCATTCGTCTTCCCTGGTGAAGGAATTTCGGAAAACTGCGTTCAATAACTCCGCTTTAGCAGCACAGTCGTCGGTAACAGTACCATCGGCACTGCACAGCGAAGGTATTGACTGCGTCTTGCCGCTTGTGTACTTTACATACGACCAGAATTTCTTCGGATTTTCTACCAAATTTCGAGACAATGTTTCGTTGTGGAACCTATTAAAGGCATCTCGCATTGAAGTCCGTGCCAAATTTCGCGCGTCTGTAAATTTTAGCCAATCTTCGGGATTTCGCGTTCTTCTGAACTTCGCATGCTTTTTCCGTTGCCTCTGCAGCAGCGTTCGGACCTGTTTTGTGTACCATGGGGGATCGGTTCCATCTCTTACCAGTTTATGAGGTTTGAATCTCTCAATTGCTGTTGCTACTATATCTTTGAATTTGAGCTACATCTCGTTTACATTTGCATAGTCAGTTCGGAAGGAATGGAGATTGTCTCTTAGGAAGGCATCTAGTAACACTTTATCCGCTTTTTTAAATAAAATTATTTTGCGTTTGTTTCTGGTTGATTTGGAAGAAACGGTATTGAGCCAAGCTACAACGACCTTGTGATCAATAATCCCTGTATCAGTCATGATGCTCTCTATTAGCTCTGGATTGTTTGTGGCTAAGAGGTCAAGTGTGTTTTCGCAACCATTTACAATTCGCGTGGGTTCGTGGGCTAACTACTCGAAATAATTTTCGGAGAAAGCATTTAGGACAATCTCGGAACATGTTTTCTGCCTACCACCAGTTTTTAACAAGTATTTTCGCCAACATATCGAGGGAAGGTTGAAGTCCCCACCAACTATAACCGTATGAGTGCGGTATTTATTTATTACGAGACTCAAATTTTCTCTGAACTGTTCAGAAACTATATCATCGTAGTCTGGGGGTCGGTAGAAGGAGCCAATTATTAACTTAGTTCGGGTGTTAAGTATAACCTCCACCCATACCAATTCGCACGGAGTACCTACTTCGACTTCATTACAAGATAAACCACTACCGACAGACACAAACACTCCACCACCAATTCTGCCTAACCTATCTTTCCTGAACACCGTCTGAGATTTCGTAAAAATTTCTGCAGAACTTTTCAGGCTTTAGCCAGCTTTCTGCATCTATAACGATTTCAGCTTCATGCTTTCTATTAGCCCTTGAAGCTCAGAGACTTTCCCAGCACAACTACAACAATTTACAACTACAATTCCGACGGTTCCTTGATAAAGCACGTCCTGTATTTGCCATACACCCTTTGATATTGCAGCCCACCCCGTACTTTCCCGAGGCCTTCTAACCTAAAAAACCGCCCAGTCCACGCCACACAGCCTCCGCTACCCGTGTAGCCTCCAGCTGAGTGTAGTGAACTCCTGACCTATTCAGTGGAACCCGAAACCCCTCCACCCTATGGCGCAAGTCAAGGGATCTGCAGCCAAGACGGTCGCAAAACCGTCTGAGCCTCTGATTCAGACCCTCCATCCGGCTCTGCACCAAAGGTCCGCAGACGGTTCTGTCTACGATGCTGCAGATGTTGAGCTCTGCCTTCATCTCGTAAGCAAGACCGGCAGCCTTCACCAAATCAGATAGCCGCTGGAATCCATAGAGAATTTCGTCAGATCCACAGCGACACACGTCATTAGTTCCGACATGTTCCACCACTTGCAGCTGGCTGCATCCTGCGCTCTTCATGGCATCTGGAAGGACCCTTTCCACATCAGGAATGACTCCACCCGGAATGCACACGTAGTGCACACTGGATTTCTTCCCCTCCTTAGCCGCCATATCCCTCAGGGGCGCCATTACGCGCCTAACATCGGAGCTCCCAACTACCAATAAGCCAGCCCTCTGCGATTGCCCGGGCTGAGAATCATCCTCTGAAACAGGGCAGGCAGCTGCATCTGGCTCAGCCAGAGCCAGTACCTGACACCTGTTTGTCAGACGCACCGGGGAGGCTTTCCGATCAGCCTCTGGGGACGTCTTTCGCTGCCTGCCACGCCTTGGAACGACCTCCCAATCAACCACAGGCGAGGCCTCAGCCCCACTGCAGGCAGCAACCGGGGCGACCACAACGGCAGACAGATCTGGGGACAGACGGGACGAGATTGACATCCCCGTGACACCCAAGTCCGGCTCCCCACAGTGGTGCCCATTGGCAACAGCCTCAAGCTGCGCGACCGGAGTCAGCACCGCTTGCAGCTGTCAGTGAAGGGATGCCAACTCAGCCGTCATCCGAACACAGCAATCACAGTCCCTGTCCATTCTAATCGATGTTGAACAACAGTTACTGAAACACGAGTCTGTGCCTAGATAACGCAAGGTTAAAATGGTTCAAATGGTTCTGACCACTATGGGACTTAACATCTGTGGTCATCAGTCCCCTAGAACTTAGAACTACTTAAACCTAACTAACCTAAGGACATCACACACATCCATGCCCGAGGCAGGATTCGAACCTGCGACCGTAGTAGTCGCGCGGTTCCGGACTGCGCGCCTAGAACCGCTAGACCAATAACGCAAGGGAAACACACAAAGAATGTATGAACTAACCTGTACAAATGTCTAACGACTGCGCTACAATCTGCCTGAATTTACGATTACAGAACTAAAACTCAAAATTACACCTCCTATACGAAACTGACACGCAATTTAAGTAAGAATCTACGAAGTAAACACTAAAACGCGATGCTACAACTCTCAAATACAGTAACACGTTCAGAATTTATGAATTAAACAATGCAAGTACCAAAAACCCTCAAAGAAATTAAGAATTAAACTATGTAACAAATAAGTAAGCTAGAAGTATACGACTTGCTGCTGGCAGCTGCTTATCCAACGGCGACGGAGAGCACACTCCCTCATATGGAACTGTATTGTAGCAACAGAAGAGAAATGTGAGTGTGGCTCATTTGAGAACTTTTCTAAGTCGCCTCAGATGTTGTGCTACTTTGAAAGACGCTTATGTCTGTACCGTAAATGCACATAACTAAAACTGAATATCGAGCAGACGGAAAGTATATAAAGGTTATTTATTATATATTACTGACAATTTGTGAACAGTGACCAAAAGATTCACGGAAATGGATGCACCACAACACATCACAATGAGACTGCCACGCCAGAAGAAGAAAGTGAGTGACCGTTACACAACATTTTCGTGCAAACATCACTCCAGCCCATCCAGCTCTTCTTACTAAGTTTTCTCTTCTTCCACAGGATGACCGCAGCGTTTACGAAAAGACTATGTAATATCAGTATGATCTTATTGTAAAGTTGTTTTTGTATTGCCATTTAGTCTAAAGATGAGGTTTAACCCTCGAAACATGTCGCTAAATAAGTAAGTAATACAATAGTTGAGCCGGCCGAAGTGGCCGTGCGGTTCTAGGCGCTGCAGTCTGGAACCACGAGACCACTACGGTCGCAGGTTCGAATCCTGCCTCGGGAATGGATGTGTGTGATGTCCTTAGGTTAGTTAGGTTTAACTAGTTCTAAGTTCTAGGGGACTAATGACCTTAGAAGTTGAGTCCCATAGTGCTCAGAGCCATTTGAACCATTTTTTTACAATAGTTGACAATGTTTGTGACTGGAAGCGGTAATTTAAAAAAAGCTTTTACATATTTTTTGAGACAGTCACGGTCAAAAAATATTCAAGAAGGAAAGTAACTGGTGTGGCAATTTCAACATGATGCCTGAAATGGTTCAAATGGCTCTATGCACTATGGGACTTAACATGTGAGGTCATCAGTCCCCTAGACTTAGAACTACTGAAACCTAACTAAGGACATCACACACATCCATGCTCGAGGCAGGATTCGAACCTGCGACCGCAGCAGCAGCGTAGTTCCGGACTGAAGCGCCTAGAACCGCTCGGTTGCATCGGCCGGCATGATGGCTGAAATCGGACAGTTTTATGATTAGTATTCTGAAACTATCAATTCATGTAAATAACTGCTCTTGTCGTAAATCCTGTGAAGACAGCATTTCAAAGTTAAATTGTTAGAGGAAACACCACTGCAATGTATTAATCGATTCCTTTTCAAAGGACACTAGCATGAGTTTTTGCTTGCACTCATCCTCGAATTTTGATGTTATACAGCATCATGTCAGGCATGGCATCTTTCAAAGTTTTGTTGTCCATCCCTGAGAGTGTTGCTGTCACAAAATGGCATACACCCATAGCTGAGGATCCAGTATGGCTCTTCTGAATGTTCAACAAACGATCTCAAACATTATCCAACCGACAATATCGCCGATGACACAGTGATGTGAAGAGACAAGTATTTCCATCCCCAGAGGAGATGGTCTACTGCTTTGCCTACATCGTAATGAAAGTACAACTGATGCACTCATCGCAAAACTGAAGAAAAACGAAATAAAGTATACAATTGAAATTGTCTGTCTTAATGTTCTAATAACCAATAAGAGCTCATTATCACAACAATATCTCGTTATGACACCCAAAGATCTAACCTTGGTGAGATGTACCATTTCGCCCGAGGTTTTTGACTTTTGATTTTTCCTTAAGACTAGCCTAAATGGGGAGCACATTTCCAGTAAATCCAGGGAATAAGTGAAATCCAAACTTGAACCCCGCGATTGTCACTAGTAGAATATCGTAAATGTTAAAAGTATATATCCAGTCCAGTTAAAGTTTGTAGTGTCACACGTATCTTAATAATGACAAAGACATATTTTTATAGCCTTCAGCCAAATTATTTCTGACGCTGAGTGGCAGCAGGTACATTGAATTTAAGACTTCTTAAGATTTATGGTGCCATACAGTATATTATCAATATTGTTAAATGCTTGATGCATTCCAGAGTATAGTTACTGAATTGGGGCACAGTATTAAGCACTCGCTGCCCATGGTTATCACCGACCCTGCTCAATTGTCCGGGATCACAACTACAAACGAGTATTGTATGAATACTTTGATCTAAAATCCGAATCTTGTAGGTCATGATATAAGGTTGTGTATTTGAATTAGAAGCATGAGTTACACCATTTCGACAATGTGTAATTCACAACTGTCTCGCTGATTACAACAAGAGATTAATAAATGGTCGTCATACTACATAGTGAGCTAACCCAAAATTAATCTTTATTGTTCATCTGACTTGATAACTAACACTTATCTTGAATCATTTTATGTAAATATTTGTGTGACCTGATGATGATTGGCAGTTCGTGGTGTAAACTAATAGAGCCTCTAGAATGTTCAGCCATGATGTTTCATTTATTAATAAATACTAATTACTTGAATGACAGTTACTACAGCCACCAACCAATCAATGTGAGATAGCACTGCAATATGCTGAGCTCTGTCCCAACCACTAAATGTAATAAGCCTTTACACTAAAAGAAGACCATTTATTTCAGACAAGTTACACAGTTTACCACGATACAATTTTAGATTTTTCTGTAGAATCACATGGTACAATGAACATTTTCAACCTAAAAATTAATCAAAATACAATGTAGCAAAATGTGGAATGCATAACTTTCTGTAGAAAATAAAACCATGTGTTTTAACACAAGTATCTGAAAACCACAATATATTGCAGAGGAAACACTTATAACCCTGCTTTTACTCATTCAAAACCACCTCCAGCGTTGTGACACCTCACACAGGTGTATTCAGCATTGCCAAAACATGGTTCACAAACATACTTGTCACACATTATACATAAATGCTTGCTTCTATTGTTGCCTCTGAACGCTCCAATTTGACCAGTCCTCCGAATGCTGTGATGTTGTGATGCTATATGAAGAAGAGTATTTTGTGCCCTTGAGTCCTTACATGCTGAAGCATGTATATGCCAATTTGTATATAAACTAACGTCTGCTTAATTTTTCTCCTGTTACTTCCTTCCAAAGTACCCAAGCAATTATAGCTGTTAAGCCCAAGGAATTGAACAAAACGTGAATGGGCCATCTGCGGCACCCATGCTTCACCGTGCAAAGCCGAGCCATTTGATCATTTACGTCAACGCCATAGTTAGTGCTACTGCAATAGGCCACTGACTCTGCTAGCTACTTAAGATGTCGTTCGTCGATAGTTACTGTGTCATGCACTCAACTCAAAATAAGCATATCTTTGTTCTTTTTCCCCTGATAGCATGTTAGAGTCATGTCACCTGACTTACAAAGAATAGTTGTGTGCAAAGGTGCCACAGTAGATTTTGCTGGTCGAGGTAATTCCCTTCTTGATTTCTTCACTGTGCCTACAATGCTTGTACTCTTACGTTTATAAATTTCTGCACGGCATTTCGTTGCGAAAAACTTGTCACAGATTATGTTTCTTCCTGCGGAAACAGAGGGCTGCATAAGACACGTTACAACATGCCTTGCAAGGGGAACACCTGTGGGACGCTTCTCATCTTTGCCTAGGTGAGGAAACCCTTTCACCAGATACTTAGAATTCGTATAACTGCTAGCCGAAATCATATTCCTAATGTGTCGGGTTTATTGCTCATGTATTGAATGAATGCATGGAAACAGTTGCTCATCCACAGTGATATTTTCACTTTTCACATTTATATTGGATTATAACACAAAAAGGAATTGGCAATGAAAGGATTCCACACAGGGATAGCAGGTGCAAAACGATCTGTCTTTAGTGTATGTGACGTGTGCTCTTTTCGTCAAATCGCATAAACCAAAATATTTCGGTGAACTTATTTCTGATCTCTGTGTTCCGAAAAAAATGCTGGCCTCCATCCTCCATGTATGCGACCACAACAGCTTCAGAAAGTTTTTTTCTACATATACGCCTTGTAAATACGTAAGGGATATTGCGTCTTCTATTGAGTCTGATCATCATCATGTAGCTCTTGGTGTGCTCTATGTTCTGTACATTTCTTTATATTTTGTAGCATTCTGTCACCAATTAGCAGTCTCCATGCACTACAATATACACTTTTCCTGACAATCTTCTTCGCATAGCCTGTAGGTCCCTGTGCTACCTTCAAGTTGTTCTACTGTGGACGTCTTCCAGGAACAGCTTTCGTATGTGTAAGAGTCCATGTTGTTCCGTCATTAGCTGTATCACTACTCCCAATGGAAGGATTTCCTTCCATCTGAATTTTTCCTTTCACTCTGCCACGGACGAGTCTAGTGCCGTTAGCTGGAGGTAAGCGCACAGTGTTATTTGAACTACCTAAATATACAGTATATAGTAGAATAACTCTGTCACTACAAAAACGATAAATTTCAAATTGTAATACAGAAAAATAGAACACATATATAACGCTTGCTGAAATATCAGTTGCGATAGAATATAAAATTATAGTACAATGGCTATATAAAAGTACCTGCTGTAGGTAAAGCAACACTGGTTTGCAACTGCTTGGCTTGCTCTTGTCCAGTAGTTGCAACATGGCTGTCTCAAGATTTACTTATTTCATTGATGGGAGGAATATATTCCTCATCATCAACAGCGCTTGCAGCGTCGTCTTCTCGTAATGCTCCAGCCTCACAAACATCATGAGGATCTTCTCCTTCGTATTCCCATCTGACATTGAGATCAAATATATTTAAAATTTGTTCATCAGACAAACCGTCTCTTTTAACCACCATTACGAAACAACTGAAATGTCGGCCACAAAAACTGCGCCACTTGAGCAACAAAGCTTCATTGCTCCTCGACAATGAATCTGCAGAACACAATAATCAAATTAGGGAGATAAAAACCAATAGTTTGGGACATGTTCGAAAGCTATTGTTTGGGACACTTTTCAGAATGGTCCCATTGGGTAAATTCTTTGCAGACGTGTACCTAAGAAATATTTATGAAAAGTCACAGAAAATGGGACCAGTAAAGAATCCATTTAGGAAAAATAAGTCTATACATGTAGAATAGCCGTTAAATTGGCTGTGTCAGTAATCCTTAAAACTTTTCCAGACATATAAACAATTACTGTAGTACTATTACAGTGTCTAGATTGGGTAACTAGTGAGGATGTACTAAATTGGATCCGGATCAAGAATCATCAGTTTGGTAATGGAGGAAAGCTGTGATGGTCTGGGAGATGTGATGGACACTGCAGTGGGAGACCAGGGCTTGGATACAGGAAACAGGCTCGAATTGATGTAGGTTTCAGAGTTATGCAGAAATGGAGGGACCTACTCAGGGTAGAGTAGTGTGGAGGACAGCATCAGACTAGAGCTGGGACTGAAGCCCACAGCAGCATCAGGGAGTGGTCCACGGCCAGAGGCCGTCTGGTGAGGGGAGAGCAGCGGGCTGCTGCCCACCCAGTGCAGCACTGTAATGGCCTGACAGCTGGACCTGCCAGAGCTTGAAGTTTGCCTGGACTGATGTTCGCTGCCAGTGCTGCCAAAATTACTTTTGGTGTTGATGATGATGTTCGGTTTCAAGGCGCTCAAGTGCATGGACATCAGCGCCCATATAAAATCCCAATTTTTACACAGTACAATTTTTTTTGGCAGTCCAATCTAGCCACTGTCATGAATGATGATGATGACGATGATGAAGTGATGAGGACATCACAAACACCCAGACCCTGTGCAGAGCAAGTCCCCAACTGGGCTGGGAATCGAACCTGGGACCCCATGATCCAGAGGCAGCAATGCTAGCCACTAGACCACCAGCTGCGGACATTACTTTTGTGTTGTTGAGGAGAGTGAGGAAATATGCCTCCTACTTTAGTAGCAAAATTGAGTTTATTGTCTCTGAGAGAATTTGTTGTGCAGAACGGGCCATTGTGTAACATACTCGCCACACTGCAAACTAAGGGAACAACCTAGAGCAGTGTATCAGGACAGGAGGAAAGATGCTGTTCGTGTTCCAGAAAAATAAGAAAAATTTTCAGAGATGTTAGATTAGTTACCGATATTTTAACATGCAAATGTCAGAGTAAATGTCAGTACCAGCTTTGTCCTCCTATTCCAAGTGTGAGCATGTAAGATATAAAAGTCTGTTTCCATTGAAGAACCAAAACTTTAGTAATGGCCAGTTTTGAGAAGCCTTATCGAAAAAAACTCTGGGAGATTCATACCTTGAACTAACTTATTTCAATTTGCCTTAAAATCGACGTCTTCTGCCTGTTTGCCATTTTACCATACGGAAAGCTAAAAAGGCTTTCTTTCATATTTGTCACCACTATAGCCTTAATAGTTTACAAGCAGGTGAAATTAAAATACAGCGAGAAAGAGCAGCAGGAGACGAGAGATCGGCAGAGCAGGGAGTCCCAGCAGCGGCTTTAGAAATGGGTGCCTATTGTTCAGTAATAACTTGGTGACAGTATTTGTTACTATATTTAAAGCTTACACATAGCTATTTTTGAAGCCTTCTGCTTAAATTAGCTAGCAAATCTAGGTCGTTAGTGTCTGATAACGTTACTCCAGTCTACCATTTACCATACATTGCTCTGCTGGGAAGCTCAACATTTCTACATCAACATCGGTGAGTATTGGAACAACAGTGGTACTGGGACAAACTACCGTTATCCGAGATGGGGGCGATGACGTAATCCAAATGGTGGCGATGACGTCATCCAAGAAGGCGGATTTTGGTGGGAGTTTGAATTTTACAAGAATGTGCCACAACCCCCTTCCCCAGAAAAATGGTGGGAAGTTCAAATTCCAACATGATAATGCGTCACATCTAGGAAAATGGCGGGAAAATGGACTTGTCTTTATTATCTAACCAATTTCAAGTATGTGTGTTCGCCACTAGGTCTGGACTCCAACTGACTTAGTTCATATCGTCGCCACCAGAGAACACCACTGGGATGTCAGATCATGATGCAAGTAGCGTTATTCAAGATGGCTGCACCCAGTGTATCCACCACTTGGCTTGGTACACAGAGGACGCTGTCTTGATGTCAGCTGATGACGCGAGTACTGTTATCCAAGATGGCGACAATTTTCTTTTCTCCACTCAGATGACTCGAATTGATGGTGCACATTCAGTCTTTGCTGAGCCGTCGTTGTCAAACCATTGTCCTGTGTTCGATGACCGATATAATGTGAATGATAGAGCACCTTTCAATAGCTGCATTCCATGCAAACATTCGAGGGAGGCCTGTAACCTCAGTTCACTACATCACGTATGGAAGAGTATGATAATGGAGGAGTATAGGAGGAATAAGTACAAGAATTCTGTTCAACAGATTTCTGCAATGCAGAGGGATGGAGCCAGGATGCATATCGTACCCATCACATGCTCATGTGCATGCACAAACTGCCGAAATATTCATATAGGCAAGAAAAAGGGTTCAATATGCTTTCAACTACTTTTCAAGTTCATCCTACCACTCACTTCCACATCCGAAATACTGGCACATAGATCGATGTACGTAGGAAATGTGATATGATTTTTTGGTAGGTTAGCGAGTAAGACACGTAAATATTCTGTTACAAATTTTTTATTAACTTTTGTATATACATGTACACACAGAAAACATCTCTTTCATTATTTTTGTTAGGTGTAGCTTTAATAATGTCCAATTTAATTTTTAACTTATGGCTTGAATCCACATCTGAATCATCTATTTCTTTCTCCAACCACTAACTTGACAAATACAGAGAAGATGTATTCTCGAATTCTAATCATCATCATCATCATCATCATCATTTATTGCCTTATCGGGCCTTTAAGGCCTACAGCAAGAAGAACAAAAGGAGAAAAAAAAAAAAAGACTTACAAAAGTACTCTATACAGTAGTAAAAGTTACATATGTACATTACAGCTTAAAGAAAAACGAAAAAATAAACAGGGCATTCAATCAAAGGTTTAAAAGGCAAGAGGGATACATTACAGAAACAAAAAAACAAAAAAAACACACACGCAGTGTCTGTCAATTACACGAGAGGAGGGAGCTGTTGCAGATGGCAGTCCATCTCATCCGGTCGTTGGCGTCCTCCTCCACGGCTGCTGGTTCCACTTCTTTCAGGATCGTTGTTATCCTATCCTTCCATCGAGTTCTTGGGCGTCCTCTAGGGCGTTTTCCTGTGGGTTGAGAGTGGAGGACTCTGTTTGGAAGGGATCCGTCTGCCCGTAGGATGTGGCCAAACCATTGGAGTCTCTTCTGCGCCAATATTCGTCCAATGTGTGGCTTTCCATACCGCTGGTATAAATCTTCTTTTTTTCTTCGTTCCCATTTACCTTCCATGGCATTGTAGATGGGTCCATATATCTTCCGAAGTACCTTCCTTTCAAATGCACATATTGCTTCTTCTGCTGTTGCTGCTGTTGCCCAAGTTTCACAGCCGTATAAAAGTACTGGTCTCACCAGTGTCGTGTATAGGTGGATCTTGTTCTTCTGCGATATCAGCCGAGATCTGAAAAGATTGTTCAGGCTAAAGAACATGCGATTAGCATTTGTTATACGTTGCTGTACTTCTTTCGTTACTTCACTTCTATTTGTTAGTATGGAGCCCAGGTACTTGAACTCTTCAACTCGTTCGAAGGTATGCCTGTCGACATCAATGGAAGGAGGGAGATCTCGGCGGCGTGATACAACAAGATATTTAGTTTTTTCCTCGTTCACCACCAGCCCAATTTTCTCTGCATTGTGGAGGAATCGGGAAGTATCCCTGCGTACTTGCTCTAGAGTGTCGCCAAGGATCACAACATCATCAGCAAATGTCAAGATTGTGTCTGCTCCCACCATCTCCATCTCTCTGGTTCGACAAGTGTCACGGCTTACTTTTTCCAGGGCCAAATTGAATAATATTGGCGCCAATGGATCTCCTTGTCTCAATCCATTTTGTATACTGAATGATGGTGATAGTTGATTACCAAACCGCACTTGGGCCGTAGACTGAGAGTAGCAAGCAGCAATTAAGCGGATGTATTTTGATGGGATGCCAAGTTCCTCTAACGTTTCCCATAACGTGGCGCGGTCAATGCTGTCATAAGCTTGTCGAAAATCGATGAAGATGAGGTGTAGATCCTTATTGAATTCGTAGAATTTTTCTATCAACTGCCTCAGAGTAAATATGTGATCAATTGTCGATCGTCCAGCAACGAACCCACATTGATAGGTCCCTACAATTCCTTCAGCCAGTGGTTTCATGCGGTTTAGTAGCAGTGTTGTAAAAACTTTGTAGCCAATTTCAAGTAACGAAATCCCTCGGTAGTTGGATACATGAGTAGCATCTCCCTTCTTGAATATGGGACATATGATTGCTCCCTTCCATTCCTCAGGAATAACTTCTGCTTCCCAGATGGTAGAAATTAATCGTTTCAAAGCACCCACCAGTGTTTCCCCTCCCAAGCGAAGCATCTCAGCTGTGATACCACTACCTCCTGGAGCCTTGTTGTTCTTGAGTGCTTTTAGGGCAACACTGATTTCTTCCTCAGATGGTTCAGGGACTTCAACTCTGTCAAAACGGGCATCCGTCTGTGTTGTCCCTACTGGTGGGTTGTCGGGATTCAATAGGTTTTCAAAATGTTTTTTAAATAGGGTTGCTTGCTCTTCTGGCGGTACAACTTCACCCGTCTCATTCGTTAGGACCAATGTACGTTGTCTGTATGCGCCTCTGGCGAATCTTGAGGCCTGGAAAAACGAGCGTGACGACTTTGCTTCTTCGACTGCAATCAACAGACTTTTGTGGTGGTCCCGTTTCTTCTTTCTCATGAGTTGGTCCGTGTTACGCCTCGCTTCGTAGTAAGCTACCCTTGCTTCTTCCGAGAGTTGCTGTAGCCATTTTATCCTCTTCGCTGATCTAATCTCAACAGATTCTCGACATTGTTCATCGAACCAAGGTTTACTTCTTCGTTTTGCATCGCAAACTAGTTCTTCATTTGCACTTTCTAACACTGCATTCCTCAGCAGCATCCATGTGTTCTCCACACTGGTAGGGTTCTCTGTTATTGTGAGATGTTCTGCAATTTTTTCTTGATAGCGCTGTCTCACTTCTACATCTTTCAACATATTCTTGTCGAAGCGGACCATCATTTCAGAATTTCTTCTCCACATGGTTGAAAGTTTCAGACGTAGTTTGACTACCACTAAGAAATGGTCTGAATTCATATCTGCCCCGCGAAAGGATCTTACATGCTCGACACTACAATGATGTCTTCGGTCAACAAGAACGTGATCGATCTGGTTCATCGTACTTCCATCTGGGGATATCCAGGTTACTTTATGCACTGCTTTGCGGGGGAAGTATGTGCTTCTAACGATCATTCTCCTTGTATCGGCAAGGTTAATTAATTTGATACCATTCTCGTTGCTTGCTTCATGGATACTATCAGGCCCTATCGTTGGACGATACTGCACTTCTCTTCCCACTTGGGCATTGAAGTCTCCCATTATCAACTGAATTGAGTGTCTTGGGAGTTTGTCTACTACATTCTCTAGTTCTAGATAGAAGTTATTCTTTGTTTCTTCATCGGCATCCTCTGATGGGGCATGACAGTTGACTAGGCAGATCTTATATGGTTTAGCGTGTAAAATCATCCAACAGATTCGGTCGTTTACAGGAGACCATTTGTTGACAGCCGATATCATTTTATTGTGTACAGCAAAACCAACTCCAGAAGTCCAGGCTGGGCTTAGCTCATTGCTGTTAAAGAGCGTGTGAGTATCTCCAATCTTCATAACACCCTGAGGAAGTCTTGTTTCTTGAATTGCTGCCACTATGCATTGATATTTACTCAGTTCTCCTCCAAGTTGTTTCATTCCCCCCGTCATGATTGACCTTACATTCCATGTTCCAATTCTAAATCCAGAAAATCCATTTACGTATCCAGTTTCGTCACCATTTTGATCCGTCCAGTTTTTCCTTTTGTCTTTTTCTTTAACCAGAATCTTTTTTTACAGAGGATGGGGGGTTGGCCCATCCTCTAACCCTCCTCCTTTCTCATCCGGGCTTGGGACCGGCAATGGCGGAGTTCTCGAATTCTAATACATATCTAATTTTCTTCCTATAAAATACATGTTTTACGGATTTAACTACTAGCTCTGTTCCTTCCTGCAGTTCTTCTAGGCGAGGTCATTCGAGGATTTTAAATTTCCTCGTATATCCTCGATGACGCAGCTGTTAAATCGTTCCACGTCCTCTTGTGTGTATGTCGGCAACTCTTCTGCTCCACATTCTTGCGGGATTTCTGTAAAGAACTATAAGTTTACTATTTTCGCAAACGAGTGGCCATTAACTGTAGTTATTCCATCAGTTTTAAACTTGGCAAATGGCTGTTCTGTTGCTTGGTGGACAACATCCAGCTCGCCACACTTAGAAATAACCACCCTTTTTAAGCAGATCCCAATGGGAATAGAGATTAATAAACACATTTTTCGTGTATCTCTTAATACAGTAAACGTTCTCGATTCCACCGATTTTGGCCAGTACTCCAACACTTCACCAGATTCTATGGCTGTTTACTATAAATGCCAATATTTTGAATTCCCTTTCGCAGTCACATTTTTCCATACAGAATGTTTAAATCCATACATAAACCTGGCCTGCACATCGGCAATAGCTTCTTCCTTTTCCAATTGCAGCTTATACTCTAGCTTTATAGCAGTTGTCTTATATTGTCTTTGTTGGGGTCAAAGTTAAAAATCTACACGTAGTTTACAGGTAGATAATTAAAACTGTATGCAGACAGAGCATAATTTATAAGCTTTTCTCGGTCTTCAGGGTCCGGCAGACTTACTTGCACACCTGTCAATTTTCGGGTGTTCTTTTTACCCCAGTAGATAAATTGTAGAACGTTGTTAAACATCACACAGCAACTGTTCTGTAAATTATTAGTTAGCTGACACCACATGGATGCAATTGGCATAGAATAAAGTGGGGCACATCATAAATACTGCTTGTTGGTGTCCAATACATTTAAACAACTTAGCACTGGGTCGAACACACGATCCATTCTGTAGTTGTATATTGTGGCCTCCAGCCTGGTAATGCCATGCTCCTTAGCCAAAGAAGACGTACAATTTTCCTGTCGTCGTGTGTCTGGACACTGTAACATCTATAAGATGATCACTTATAACTTTTTTTACTCCTGGACTTGTGATTTGACATATAAATTTGTTATATACTTTTACCCTACAATTGGACCTCATCCACGTTGAACAGTCTCTTCCAGCTGTTATATCGTTGTCTACAATCACATTGCTGCTTCCCTGATGGTCTCCTTCCATGCAGAAGTCGTGGGTTGATATTAGGTACTCGCGCATCTCCATTTCATTAAAAATTTCGGCAAAGTCTAGCGTTATGTCTAAATCCAAAAGGTAATATTCTGGGCAACTCCTCCATTAGAACATCCAATTTAACTTTCGCTAATTCCACTTTATATGGTATAGCCCCAAGATTTTTATATTTGTTCGAAATCGTCTCCAGTGCTTCCTTGCCGATTTTGTCAAAAATTCCTGTAGCTGTCACACTGTCGCTTCCATGTAGGAGAAATGGTAGCTTCGCCTTGACACCATGTCTTGCAGTGACGAACTTGAAGAATTTACTACGTAGATAATAGTTAAATGAGCCACACATCTCCTATTTTAACATTACAGATCGTCCCTTCTCTAACTGCTCCTGACAGTCCTCTTGATCACAATTTTAAGTACCACAATGTTATCGCAAAAGGGTTCTGTAATAGGAGTAAGCACATTTAAGTTCGTCTTGCTAAGGAGCGTACCATTTTCGGTGTAATTTATGTTACCAATGTCAGAAACCAGATTGTCGAGGTTCCCCAGTAGTAACCATAAACCAAAGCGTTCGTCAGTTGGTCTCGTCCTCCTCCCTAATAGTTGAAGCACTTTGGAGGAATCCATGTTGACACTTTCAACTACCACAGAGGACTGATTAGATGAGGATGTCATGCATCCTTTTATACTCTACAAATCCGAGATGATTGCACTTCCAGTCACACGATTTACGGTCATATACTCTGCTTAGACTCTAGCCCAATTGCGCTATTTTGTCGCAAGGTGTCCGTAGGAGGGAAGGCGACTACTCCATGTTGGAATTTGAACTTCCCGCCATTTTTCTGGGAGAGGGGGGTTGGCACTTTCGCGCCAAAATTCAAGCTTCACGCCAAAATACGCCATATTGGATGACGTCATCGCCACCATCTCGGATGATGTAATCGCCCCTATCTTGGATAACTGTACTTGCGAGGAAACGGTAAGTTGGAATTTGTATGATCAATGTTCTCAAGGTTTGTACAGATTGGCATGGATGAGGTCAGATGTTTGGAGACACTCAGTCGATTAGTACATGAAACCAAGATAAATCTATATTAGCAGTCCTAGTGACATTCGAAAAGCACATAATATATACAAAACCTGTATTAGTGCATCTGGTCACTCCTTCATCTTTCTTTATTCTAAACCAAATTGATCTGTTGTTCATATTTTATTGAATGTAACGTGGTTTCCGATAGTCTCAAAGAGTATTACTTTACATGGCCATTGTATCGGAGCTTGTTAGATATTACCTGGCAGTCACTGGCAGTCCTCTGTTTGAGAACTG
Organism: Schistocerca americana; assembly: GCF_021461395.2. Lineage (NCBI taxonomy): Eukaryota > Metazoa > Arthropoda > Insecta > Orthoptera > Acrididae > Schistocerca > Schistocerca americana. The sequence continues at coordinate 89,768,294 of NC_060129.1, forward strand.
AGTCTGTTGACTGTAATCTTCTACTGTCTGTTTTGGCAGAAGGTAAACAAATACCGCTTTATCTTTGCAGCCATTTACACCTTGAGAGTGGAGTGGCATTCATGCACTATCTGACATGTTAAATTTTCTGACAGAATTCCCTATACGAATTCCTCATCCAGTTGTACACTTCTCGCAAGCAGTAGTTGGACAGACTGATGCCTGAGGCCATGGAGACGCTGTCGGCAGGGGCGGCTGTGTGGCCAGGGCTGCTGTGCAGCTGGTAGCAGGGCAGCACCTGCAGACGCGTTGTAGACGTAATGCCTGACAGAGGAAAATGCACTGAAGATGGGCAGAAGCAAAGTGTGGGAAAAAGGGAAAAATTTCTGTAACTTTCTGTAATGTGATAGTGCAGGTCAATGTTACGTGATACATGGTAATACGTCTTGTAAGAGGAGTGTCACAGCTGTGTGTTGTATTTGTGATTATATGTCATTCTACAATTCTTTCATCTTTAAGATAAACTGCTAACTTTTCAAATGATTAGCACATAACTTCGTTTGATTATTGCTATAGATGGCACACTGCAGTTATACAGATAAATCACTGAGTTTCGCACATACATGAGTCAATTAGTTCCAGTGTAAAGTCAAGTGCTGGTTCGCCAGTCTCGAATGTGAGAGTAGAGAGGGCTGTGAAGAAGACGTCTGCAAATAGCACGCTGACTGATACCTCTCTAAGACTACAACGCGACAGCAGTGGCATCTGGGCGAAGAGAACATAAGGGTAGGTCCCGACGGGTCGCAGCCACAGCGTCAAGATTAGGCACTTCAAGACCACCGACTTAGGAATTGTATATACTGAAGAGATTTTTTTGTTCGCGTGTCGCCCTTTCCTTGCAATACTTCTGTGTTATTGTCAAAGTTAAGTATTGCCATTGCTTCATTTAGTAATCAAACACTTTAATACTATTTGCTTGAATTGCTGTCTAGCGATCCGAGAAGGAGGTTCCCCAGGCACAGTATACTGGGCATCTAGGCATGATACAACATTGGCGATGAGTATTAAGAGGAACTCAGTCCCTGACGACCACGGATTTCATTTTCTATTTTACTGGCGCTTTAATTCTGCGTTGGTTTTTCTTTGCAAGGGTTTGTTTACTTGCTTTAACCCCATGGCGCATAGCGTCCACTACAGTGGACAGCTGTTAATGGTCGCTTCTCCGGCATTTTCAATCAGTCTTGAGGCTGCTAATGCACACGGTTCAGTGAAGTCGGCAGTCCCTACTGGTGTTGTGTCCTGCATGCATTTGCAACCGCATGACTGATTGAAAATTCCAGAAAATTGACCATAATAAGTTGTCCACTGCAGTCAAATGCATGCACCAAAGGGTTAATAGTTTCTCTCATATTGTTTTCGCTTATCAGTGTTTCCAGGTGGGCGTTGCGGAGATTTTCTTTGCTTCTGTACTTATTTTTATTGCCTTCCTTGTCTGTTTATTGCAGTTCTCTCTTCCAAATCGAACAACCCACTTCTCCCACCCCTTGGTCCAGCGGCACAGCTGCTAGCGATATATGAAACGCAGCTGACACAGATGTTTCAGTTTCAGAGTCAGCAAATCGCAATTCTACTGAGTACAGTACAGCAGCTACTCACCGCTCAAGCCACTAATGAAACGCAAAATACCACACCTCTAACTCCTAGTGCCATACTGCCTTTTTGCCAGTTTAATTAACAACAAGACGAATGGCTAGATGGGTTGCAACAGTTTGAAGCCCACATAATTGGTCACAACATACCAGGTACTGTGGAAGTTCATTATTTCTTATCGACAGTAGGAGGTGCTGTGTTTTGTCTCATTCAGAGATTATTCCCTACCGCAACTCTGAGTGAACTTTCCTATGATAAGGTTGTAGATTCACTAATTAACTATTAAGACCAACAAGTAAAAGTAGTAGCAGCTAGATATCAATTCTTTCGTTGCAAGAAACGGTCAGAATAAACTTACTGTGAGTGGGTAACAGATTTGCATGGTGTGACAAGGAAATGCTAATTCAAAAGTGCTTGTGGTGCTTTATATTCAGATGTTATGTCACGTGATGCGATAGGGTACAATGTAACTGATGTCTCACTCAAAGGACAGACTTTGAAACTGTCTGATCCATCATTTCAGCAAGTAGTGCAAGTACTAGATCAGCACAATTTGGGTGCCATGTCGGCTGATAAATGTAAGCAGCCACCAATCTGTCAGGTTGACTCCCTTGCTCCCGACAGGCACATTAGGCAGTATCCACTTGCGAGCGCCACGCCATGTAAACAGTTCTCTATGCAGCCTAACCAGCTCTCTACACAGGCAACAGAGTTTAGTCATGCCCTTGGTGCTACTCACAAACGCCAAGACTGCCTGTCTAGACAGGCACTGTGTTATGCTTGGGAAAGAAAGGTCATGTACAATCCGTATGTATGCAACAGAACAAACATAAACGAAATTGTAGTCACAAGGCCCATGTAATCAATGCAGTCTAGTCAAAGCCTGCTGGAGGCATTAGCATAATTAGCAAGCGAACAGTTTCTTCAGTGCAGTTTCTTCAGTGGGCACAAAAAGTTTGTGGGAAAACTTATTGTTCATTTGCACATTAGTGGAAAAAATGTGAAATTTCAGTTGTACACAAGTGTCTCAGTAACATCGCTGAATCGTAACTTTTAGGTTCCCCACGCCTTTATAAACCTAGCATGTACCTGATGGCTTTTAACAGATAAGACATTCCTGTTCTCAGAAAATGTACTTTGCCTGCCACGTATCGCTCACATTCGTGAACCTTAACTTTCAGTGTGCTACAATCATGCGATTGTGAGAACTTATTTGGCCTTGATTCATTTGATCTGTTTGGCTTTCAGATTCAGTACAATGTGTTGGCAGTCAATGCATTCAATGCTAAAGACAGTGTATCTAGTTTGCTAAAAGAATTCCCTTAACTCTTTTCTGAACGGTTAGGCAAGGCTAACAGTTTTGTTCCACATATTGGTCTACTACGAATTTCTATGGTCAACGTAAATTTTACCAGGCTAGAACCGTTCCTATTGCATTACTGGACGAAATAGCCGCTGGAAATAAAGAATTGCAAGCTAGCGGAGCTATTGTTCCCATTGGTTTTTCATCCAAACTTTCAGGTCGCATTCGCCTCTGCTTCGACTTCAAGTGCACGGTCTACCCACAAACTGTGATTCATACTTACTCCTTACCTCGCTCGGAGGATCTCTTTGATAGATTAGGCGCTGGTCGCTACTCTTCAAAAATTGATTTGTGTGATGCGCGTCTTCAAATAACGCTCAATGAAGAATCTCGAAAACTGTGTACAGTGAATACTCATTTTTGCTTGTTTAAATATTTGCGTTTGCCTAATAGCAGTGCTTCCACACATGATGTTTCCCAATGTTATTAGGAACAGCTGACTGCTCAAGTGCCAAACTGTTCAAACTATTTAGACGATATTGTTGTAGCAGGTCGTACACCTGAAGAACACACTGCAAGTTTGCGTGCTTTGTGTGTTACCTGATGCAGGACTAAAGTGTAGACTGGACTAGTGTGATTCTTTTTTAAACATGAGTTACAGTATGTTGGTCATGTCATAAACAGTCAAGGTTTACATCTTCTTCAGCAGCATTTGTTAGTCATACGAGACCGGCCAGTTCCTCGCAATGTCACAGAATTGCAGTCAGTTTTAGGGAAAATGAACTATTATTCTCGGTTAATACCGAATGCTGCAGAAATTGGAGCTCTATTCGACCGCTTGCGTCGCAAGAATGTCCCCTTTATTTGAACGGATAAGTGCCAAGTAGCTTTTCGAGAACTTTAAGATGCGTTGCTCTGTGGTCGATGCTTATTTGACTTTGATCCTGACAAATAATCTGTATTGCCAGTTGACGCTTCCTCTTATGGACTCGGTGCAGTTCTTTCACATTGATTTTGTGGTAAATACAGGCCTGTTGCATTCGCATCGAAAGTGTTTTCCAAGGCTCAGTGTAATTATTCACGAATAGAGACAGGGGCACCAGCTATTGTGCATAGTGTCACCAAATTCCACCACTATTTGTATTATGAAATTCTACTTAGTAACGTATCACAAGCCTTTGCAGTCATTGTACCTACTGGCCAAAAATTGCAATGATGGGCTTTGTTGTTGTCTCAATATCAGTACGAGATTGTAAATGTTAAGACAGATCAACATGGTAATGCGGACGTACTTTCACGTCTTACGATGGACCCTGATACAGACTTCGACGCTTCTGCAGCATTTTGTTGTCACATCGATGGTCGGGATTCTGATTTGCTTCAACCTTTGCCTCTGAACAACAGGAACATTACACAGGCCACGGAAGCTGATTCAGATTTCGAGATTCTGCTAAACTACATTCGCACTATTTTGCCTCACTCATAGTATAGCATTAAGAACTCCGTAGCGCGCCAATACTTTGCACGTCGGCATAGCCTCGCTATAAAGCGAGGGGTGATTCTTGTTCAAAATGATAGTGGACTGACACTGGGGGATAGTTACGAAACAGCGCGTCGCGACTGTACTCGGGAGGGTATGGACAGCCAAATAGAACAGCGTGACGCATGTGGGGAAATTCGGTCCGCTCCACCATAAAAATTCTCTTCTTGGCCTAAGTCGCAATCACCATGGCAACGTGTCCACATAAATTTTGTGGGATCTTTTTGGTTGGTGGTATACGCTTATAGCAACGGTTTCTCACCTCCTAACATACACATCCACAAGATGGACCATCGCTGGCGGACACTGCTCCATGTGCTCCACCCTCCTCAATATCTGGCGTCTAAGTGTGGACGCAGACAGTGGGCGCGAGGCGAGATCGTTCGTCGACTTGGTGCTTGCGTGTGTCTCATTTCAGGCCCAGGAGGATTGCAGCGCCGTCATCAGGATCAAATTCGCCACTGTAATGTGCACAGTGATCCTTGTTTATCTCTTCCAACAGATTTACAGATCCGGAGGATGGTGTGGCCACAATAGCTGTGAAAGGTTGTCATCACGACACCACGGGACGACCCCATGGAGACAGAGTCGTCGCGCCGGCCGAAGTGGCCGCGTGGTTCTGGCGCTGCAGTCTGTAACCGCGAGACCGCTACGGTCGCAGGTTCGAATCCTGCCTCGGGCAAGGATGTGTGTGATGTCCTTAGGTTAGTTAGGTTTAACTAGTTCTGAGTTCTAGGGGACTAATGACCTCAGCAGTTGAGTCCCATAGTGCTCAGAGCCATTTGAACAAAGTCGTCGCCTCCTCCGCCTCCTCTCGTTCTACCGATGGAGCTGGACCCGCCAACGCCACAGCAGCTTGAGGCTTCTCCATCTGGTTTTTAGTCTCAGGAGTTGGATGCGTGCCCTTCTGTGCGTTTTCTGGGGGACGTTTGCACCTGAGCGCAGGCCAGATGGCGAGCTAAAACTGGAAGCCTGACGTTTGCTGCAGCCACAGTTTCCAGTCCATCGCAGCATCCACACTCCTGCCTTCCCTCCCGTTGTCACGCTCCTTATACGACGACGGTCCGTCGTTTTGGGGGGAGGAATGGCGTAAAGTCGAGCGCCGGCACGCCGGTCGGGAACGATAGAGCAGACAGGGCTGTGAAGAAGATGTCACCCAATAGCACACTGACCGACCTCTGTCTAGGACGACAACGCGACAACTGCGGTCTTCAGGGGAAGAGAACAAGAGCGCCACTCCAAACTTGTCGCGGCCACTTCTACAGCAGACATTAGTCACATCAAGACCAGTGACTTAGGAATTGTGAATACTGAAGAGATTTCTTTCTTGCATGTCACCCTTTGTTTGCAACACTTCTGTGTTATTGTCAGAGTTAAGTATTGTCATTGATTCATTTCGTAATAAAACTCTCTAATACGATTTGCTTGAACTGTTGTCTAGCGATCTGAGAAGGAGATTTCCTAGGCACCCCATACTCAACAACTAGACAGGATACAACAAAATTCAGTCTGGAATCGGAACTAATGTGTTGTAAGTACTGGTAATAATACCAATTTTTAACTGTAGACACAAGTTGCTGGACTGTCAGCTCATTAGGTACAGAAGTAAATTCAGTGGAAGATCTCAAATAAAGATGTATTTTAGGTACAGAGCTTATGTGTCAGCAATCTGGATATAAGGAAATTCATAAGAGTTTTATATAAGTTCCACATAGCACCAAACATGCACCTAAAAAGTATTTTTAGTAAAAAAATATTGTAGAAAACTGGTGTTCGTTGGTAATCGAGAATTATTCAGTTTGTTTTGAATTTTCAGCAAAAGGAGAGTCCCCCTTTCAACTTATAGTCGTCTATAAGCACTCTTGGTGTAATGGTACTTGAGTCGTTGGTTGTACTATGTAAATATGGGTGCAAACCAAGATTGCAGGATAAACTTTTCTGTATTATTTATTTTATAAGTAACAAAGCTCACATAGAAGGATTTTTTTATTTTACTTCACAGTTGTTTGCACTATATTTGATCCTAGGATGTCTATGAGCCGCTGGTAGTTGTTCCGCTTGGCTAGGTCCAGCGGCGTGTCCCCATTGGCATTCCTGACTTCTCTGTCGGCCCCTGCCTCCAGTAGCGCAGTCGCCGCATCTGGGTGGCCACGCCGTGCCGCATCGTGCAGTGGTGTGTTTCCATTTTTATCCTTGGCGTTATGGTTGGCAGAGGATGCTGCCAGCAGCCGCACCACGGGTGCGTGGCCTTTCCATGCTGCCTGATGCAGAGGCGTGTTCTGCCAGCGGTCCCTAGCGTTGACATCAGCTCCATCCTCCAGCAGACGCCTCGCCACCTCCACATGTCCCTTGGCAGCTGCCCAGTGCAGTGAGTTCTGCTGGTTCTCGTCCATCGCCTCCACGTCCGCTCCCACTAGCAGCAACGTTCGCACCTTGCTCACTGACCCCTCCTTAGCTGCCGCAATCAGCATCTTGTCCTTCTCTTCTCCAGAAAGATCCCTGCAACAAAAGGAGAATACTTACAAATTGCTCCAAACACACGCGCCCGAGGACGAAACACTATGGCCAAAGCAGAACTGTGATGAGTCCCTAAAAGTCGAGAAGGTTACCGCAATGCACTGGTGTCGAAAATTAAAGCTTCTAAATGCGATTTCCCGTCCTGTGTCCAATTCACGATGTAATCATGCAAACTGTCAACAGATATCTGCACAACCGTGCTCTACACGGAAGTTAGCATTCCAGTCAAAGGACCACCACGCCCACGACAAAGTCAGCGCTGGTAGCAATGGGGTAGTGGTTGCTGGGTACTCCCACATTCGCAATCGCTGTAGACGCACTCACAGATGGTGCAGTATGGTACAGAGAAGATGCATACCAGGCTCTCCGCAGTGGAGGGCCATTGGAAGAATGGGAGGAGGACAGTCACAACCTGATGTGGGCCGATGGCTTGACTGTTCGTAGAGACGGAAACTGTATCTCGAAGACGAGGGTAGACCACGTGTGATACGAGAAAGGGAGGACCATTATTTGGGTAAAGGGGCATCATGGTACTGCCTTACTACTGAACGGCAACTGGCACCTCACCTTGCAGGATGCACTGGATGTGTTGCATCTAGGCAAACGTTATACAGAAGATCTCACCAGAGTGCCACTTATTGTGAGGGGCCCATTGTTTATGTACCTCCGACACTTCACAGAAAGAAATGTGTAGAGTGAACATCCCACCGAATGACCGAACAATGGGCCAATGTTATTTTCACATGTGAGTCCGAAAATGGTCTGAAGAGCGATTCTCGACGGATTTTCATATGGAGGGAACGTGTAACAGGATTTAGTGACCCAAATATCGTGCAAAAGAGACTGATATCAGGGAGGTTCTTTAATGGTGTCCTCAGCGATTACGTGGACTACCTGAACACCTCTTCATGACACTGTATGGGTGAATTGGCAAGGCTTAACTCCTGTCAGGTATCGTAACGAGACCTGGGGAACTCATATGCCATCGTTGCGAGGTGCTGTGGTCTACCACTTTGTATTGACGGACGATAGAGGTATGCCCCATAGAGATCAGCTGATTGACGTTTTCTTGGAAATGGAAGATATTGCACACCTGGGATGCTCAGCTCGATCTCCCAATTTGAATCCCATAGAGCATATCGCGGATACACATGTCTACCAGAAACCTTCAATGGGTTTGTTAAGGCTTTAAAATACTGTGCACGGCAGAGTACACGAGAGGATGTAGAAAATCGTACATTCAAGGCTACAGCGAAGAGACAAAAGAGAAATACGAAACGTATTGTGGTCTTTATGACGCCAACCCATTCTCCGCATAAACAATGGAGGCAGGCGAAAAAGTCATAACAACAATGATTGAAAATAGAAGGCAGAAGTGGTAACACACTGTAGAAAGCATTAGCATGACTCACAGTAGTCAGAAAGCGTAGAGACTGCTCAAAAATTAGGTGGTATACCTGCAGGTACACCAGGCTTTGCAGGCGCTATGGCAAACCAAATAGCCTCCCAACTGCTTGAAAACGGTAAAGTGAAACACAGACTGAGGAAAGGGCATACGAGTAGACTAAATGCTTTCCAAGAAGAAAATAATGATACACTCGATGATACATTTACAATATCAGAACTGAAAGAAGCAATCAAAAGTTTAAAGGCTGGCAAGGCTGCAGGCATAGATGATATTGAAAATGAACAGATGATATGTCTTGGTGTTCGCTCTAAATTGTGGCTGCTGGAGTTTCTGAACTGCTGTTGGTCTACTGGACGAATTCCTGAAATCTAGAGACAGGCAAAAATAACTGCAATTTTTAAGCCTGGTAGGGACCCAGAAGATCCTAAGAGCTATCGGTCAATCTCTCTGTTGTGCACAACACACAAACTGTTCGATACTAAGCAGATTCAAAGAGCTTACTGAGGGCACCCTAATAAAAGAACAAGCAGGATTTCGGCCTGGCAAATCCTGTACCAGTCAAGCTCTGAGCCTAATCCACTATATTGGAGATGAGTTTGAGAAAAGTGTTGCTATTGGGATCGTGTTTATAGATTTTATGGAAGCATATGATACCATCAACCTCAGAAATCTCATTGCAAAATTGGAAAAAACAACAAAAAGCCCTCAATTGACTGCTGTACTCGAATCACTTCTATTTAACAGAAGGTATTTTGTTGAGTTCCAAGGTAACAAGAGCAGATGGAGACTACAAAAAGATGGGCTTCCCCAGGGCAGTATTATTGCCCCCATGTTATTCAATATTTATACAAATGAGCAGCCTATTAGTCCCTGGTCAAGATCTTTCATTTATGCTGATGATAGGGCAATAACAGCTCAGGCATAAAACTACAAGGATATTGAGGAAATACTAGCAGAGAACCTGGAAAATCTCACCAATTATTACAATGAAAATCAGTTGAAACCCAATCCAAGTAGAACCCAGACTCGCCTATTCCATCTTAACAACAGAGAGGCGAAACAAGAATTGAATGTTTAGTGGAATGGCCCAACATTAACACACTGCCCTCTCCCAGTGAACTAGGGAGTTACTCTTGATAGGACACTGTCATTCAAGTGGCACATTGAGAAGAGCAGGGCTGAAATCCAATCACGGAATAACTTACTTGGCAAGCTAACAACATCAAAATCTCGACCTAATCCAAAAGTTTTACGCACCACTGCAATGACACTCTGTTACTCTGCTGCTGAGTTTGCAAGCTGGAGACTGTCCTGAACCAGATGTGTAGACATATTACTGGATGTCTTAATCCAACAAGAGTAGAACACCTATACTGCTTGTCAGGAATTGCTCCGCCAAATGTCCAAAGTTCAATACAGAGCAGAATTGAATGAACAAAACAGGTTCAAAATCAACGTCATCTGCTCCATGGGTACCAAATGGTACCAAAACGCCTTACGTCAAGAAGTAGTTTTCTCCACCCAACCGAACCGCTCACAGGTTCACCAAAAACTTCTAGAAAAAGACTGTCGCAGGAACAACAAGAATATGCACACGATTCTGAGGAAGTGCTGCCATCAGGTGCGGAACTTGTGTGGGAGAGATGGAAAACCCTGAACAGGCTATGTTCAGGAATGGACAGATGTAACAGAAATCTGCACAAGTGAGGAATTAGTGAAAGTGCTTTGTGTCCGTGTGGGAACATCCAAATGATGAACCACCTGCTTCAATGTCCGTTACTAAACCATCCAAGAGCGTGCACGGCCCAAGACCTGATGGCGTGCAGCAAAGTAGCGAGGGCATATGTGGACTTCTGAAGAATGACATGTGAAACAAAGACTGTATAAAATTTTATTATACTGTATATAGCTTTAGATGAATTTTATTTTATAAATTAGCATTGTAATATTGTAAATTTTATAGAGGACAAATTATTCTATAATGTGTGGATATATTGTAAATTGTTTGTAGTACGCATACGAAATATATGTAGTAGTGAGATGGGTTGCATCACACAAGCATCCACCAACAATTCCATAAGACTTGAGAGTAGCTCTGCAGGAGGAATGGTGTTATTGCCTCCACATGAGATTGATGACATCATTCACAGCTTGCCCTGTCGATGTCAGGGTTGTATGAGCCAGAGGTGGTCACAGCCCATGCTGCGCACATAATCCAGTTGTTGGATTGTGTGTGCAAATCTGTTAAGTTGGAAAAAACGAAGAACATTTTTTTCTACCTTTATGCATATTGTACTTGTTTATGTTCTTTGTTCTTAACATTTTTCCTACTTCACTATCACCTGTTTGTACTATTTTATGACAAAATAAACGCAGCCTCGCAAAATTTCAGTTTGTTGCTTTAATTTTGGACACCAGTGTACATCGAATTTCATGCGCTTTTCATACCATTCAAATTACTAGGCAATCTGGATCTTGGCTGCGTGAATACACTAAAGACCTGACAGCATTTACATACACTGTTGAGGCTCTTGCGGTCTTCCGTCCAGAGACAGCTTTGATGCAGCTCTCCATGCTACTCTACCGAGTGCAAGCTTATTGATCTCCAAGTAACTACTGCAACCTACATCCTTCTGAATCTGTTTTGTGTATTCATTTCTTGGTCTCTGATTACGATTTTTAGCCTCCACACTGCCCTCCAGTACTAAATTTGTTATCTCTTGATGCCTCAGAACATGTCCTAGCAACCGATCCCTGCTTCAAGTTGTGTCACAAATTCCTCTTGTCCCCAATTCTGTTCGGTACCTTCTCATCAGTTATATTATATACCCACCTAATCCTCTGCATTCTTCTGTAGCACCACATTTCGAAAGCTTCTATTCCCTTCTTGTGTAGACTATTTATCGTCCAAGTTTCACTTTCATTCATGGCTACACTGCATACAAATACTTTCAGAAACGACTTCTTGACACTTAAATCTTTACTCGCCGTTCCAGATTTCTCTTCTTCAGAAACGTTTTCCTTGCGATTGCCAGTCTACAGCTTATATCATATCCGTTTCGACCATCATCAGTTATTTTGCTCCCCATATAGCAAATCTCATTTACTACTTCAAGCGTTTCATTTCGTACTCTAATTCTCTCAGCATCACCTAATTTAACTTGGCTATATTCCATTATCCTCGTTTTACTTTTGTTGATGTTCATCTTAAATCCTCTTTTCAAGGCACTGTCCATTCATTTCAACTGCTCTTGTAGGTCCTTTTCCGTCCCTGACAGCTTTACAATGTCATCTTTTTATTTCTTTTAATTCCTACTCCAAATATTTTTCTTTTGTTTCCTTTACCGCTTGCTCAGTATACAGATTGAATAACATTTGGGACAAGCTACTCGATAGGATCAAAACTATCTAAACACCTCTATCTAATGTGTGACTGACCAACAAATGTAATGAAAGGACGATCCGCCAGTATAAAAGGAGGCAGAGACATATGTGTTGTTATCAGAGAACCAGAAATAGCAGAATGGGTCAATCAGGGAGTTTCAGTAATTTCGAATGTGGACCTGAGTAACAAATGTACCAGTAATATTTCGACCCTTACACAGTAGCCCTTGTGAAGTGGAAATGCAAAGGAACAACCATAGCAAAAGGTAGAAGAGGCGGATTCATGTACCGACCAATAGGGACCATGGAGGTTTATGGAGGGTCGTTGTAAAAAATCGCATGAAGCACTGCAGCCAGCATAACGACTGTCTACAGGGAGGTAAAAAGAAGGGGGTAAAATGGTCGAGTAGCCCCCCCCCCCCCCCAATGAGCCACACTTATCTGCAGTCAGTGCTAAGCAACACTTACGGCTGTGTAAAGCGTAACGCCTCTGGACGATGGATGAGTGGAAAGGAATGGTCCAGACAGATGAACCACCTGTGGCAGTCCGATGGAAGGTTCTGTTCTTGGCTGATGACTATTACCTGCCATTCTGTGTAATGCCAAAAGTGAAGGAGTGAGAAGATGGCGTTGCATTATGGGCTATATCCATGGTTATGTTATTATTCCCCTATTGAGGTTAAGAGAACACTAAATTCGACAGCATATGAATCACGTTTTCCAGCTTTATGTACTGCATACAATACAGTATCATTGTTTGTATTAGCAAGACAGTGCTCCTTGTAATAAATCATTATCTGTCACATTAGAGTTTGTGGACAACAACATTCCATGAATGTACTATTCTGCCATGAATTCTGAGCTGAATCCAATGTAGCTGCTTTGGGATGAGTTAGAAGCTGACTTCGCTGCAGATTGAAGAGTCCAACGTTGAGGAAGGATGGGTTCTCATTTTTCCACTGAAGTTCAGACACATTACTGAAAGTTTCCTCAGCAGAGTCAAAGCCATCATAGAGATGAAACTTTGACACATCCCTTATTAATGTTCACTAATGAGTGTCCAGAAACTGTCGATGTAACTGAATGTCTACTGAGAAACGGGCTATGTTATTTGCATGTGACAGCAACACCTACATTTTGATATTACAAACTGTGTGTTGCAGCCTCAGGAATAACATGTAAAACTTTCTTTGTGAACTAAAGACAATTAAGTACAAATTATTTCTATTAATCTGCCAAATGAAATTATTTTAGCTAGTAGTTATCCATTTGGTTTGATGTGGCCTGCCACGAATTCCTCTCTTGCACCAACCTTCATCTCAAAATAGCAGGTAAACACTACATGCTCAATTAACTCCTGGATATAGGCCGATCTGTCTTTCTCTTCAGTTTCTACATCCCCTTCGTCTTGTCAGTCTTTCCTCATGTCACTAATTCTGAAAAGTACCCCCACATTCCATATCCAACATGCCCACCTAATTTTCAACACTTTTCTCTAACACCACATCTCAGACGCCCGTAGTCTCCCCAGTCACAGTGTTTTGCCACTGTCTACTATTCAGTATCATACAAAGTAGTTCTCTAAACATAGATTCTCATAAATTTATTCCTCAAATTATGACCTTTGTTTCATAGTAGTAGAATTATGCTGGCTAGTTTTACCAATATTGCCTTTGCTAGTATGCTTTTTATGTCCTTGTTTTGTATATCATGAGTTATTTTACTTCCAGAATTCCTTAATATCGTCTACTTCATGACCACCAATTTCAATGTAAAAAATTCCAATATCTGCTACTTCTCATTAGAAATTTATTTCCATGGTTCATTCTCAATTAATATTCCTTACTCATCAGACTCTCCATTCAATTCAACAGATCCCGTAATTCTTTACTTTCTCTGAGAACAGCAATGTCATCAACACAAATTTTTTCTTAGGCATCCTTTCACTGTTAATCTGAATCCCACACTTGAAACTTTATTATATTTCCATCATAGCTTCTTCGATGATTAGATTGTATAGTAGGGGAAACGACTGCACCCTGTCTTACACACTTTTAATCTGAGCACTTTGTTCTTTATTTTCCAGTATTCTTCCCTCTTGGTTCTTGTACATATTGTAACCTACCTGTCTTTCCTTGTAACTTACTAAAACTTTCGAAGATCCTGCAGAATTTTATATTGTCGAACGATTTTTCTAGATAAAAAAACTTTTGACTGTATTTTGACTTTTAGTCAGACTTGCTTCCATTATCAAGTACAATTTTAGAACTGCCTCTCTGGCGCCTTTACCTCTCCTAAAACCAAACTGCCCGTCATCTGACAGTTTCTCAATTTTCTGTTCCATTCTTATTTATATCATTCTCATTAGCAGCTCGGATGTATGAGTTCCAAAGACGATTGCGGTTTTGTTTTCACAATTATCTGCCCTTGTTACCTCTGGAAATATGTGGATGATTTTTTTCTGAAAGTGTGATGGTACATTGATTCTACGCTCTAACTTGGATAGTCGTTGGGTGCCACTTTCCCCTATGAACTCAGTAGTCATGATTAAATTTTGTGTATCCTTTTAGCTTTACTTGTTATCAAATCGACCAGAGTTCTTTTAAATATTGCCTCTAACAGTACATCCTCTATATCTTCCACGGCAACACAGATTGCTTCCTCTTCCATGTCATCAGAAAAGTTCCTCCTTCATAGAGGCTCTCAATGTAATCTTTCCATTTATCTGCTCTCTCTTCTGACATTGGGAATGGAATTCCCATGGTAGTTATTGTTTTGACTTTTCTATATTGTGTGTCAGTTCTTCCTACGACTGTTTGTTTAAAGTTTTGTCTTAGGTTTTCTGCAGTTATTTAGCTTTGGCTACCTAGAACTTAGTACTTATGTCATTCCTAAATGACTTACATCGAGGTGACAAGTTGTGCAAAAGTGATGTGCACATACACAGATAGCGGTAGTATCGTGTACACAAGATATGGAAGGGCAGTGCATTGGCGGAGCTATCGTATGTAATCAGGTGATTCATGTGAAAAGTTTCCGACGTGATTGTGGCCATATGCCCACACAGCGAGAATTAACAGATTTTTCACACCGAAAGGTAGTTGAAGCCAGACGCATGAGACATTACATTTCGGAAATCGTTAGGGAATTCAGTATTCCAAGATCCACAGTGTCAAGAGTGTGCCGAGAATACAAAATTTCAGGCATTACCTGTCACCACGGTCAATGCTGTGGCTGACAGCCTTCAGATAACGACCTAAAGCAGCGGCTTGTACATAGGTTGCGTGAAATAACCGCAGAAATCAATGTAGAAGGTACTACCAACGTATCTGTTCGGAAGTGCGGCTAAATTTGGCGTCAATGGGCTGCGGCAAAAGATGACCAATGCAAGTGCATTTACTAACAGTATGTTATCACCTGCAGCTCCTGATCTCATGACCACTGTCCAAACGTTTATTAGAGTATCGTGTAAAAATGTGAAGTAAGTCGTTCAAGAACTTTTTGAGATTTTGGTAACATTGTTACAACGTCTTTTACTTTCGAAATAGTACATACAATGAAGGATTGCAGCACCAAGAAGAAGAAGTGCGATATAAACGAAAGTTGGTAGGCGTGTTTCTACATCTGAATGATGGTGACCTTTCGCGGCAGTCACGTCGCTTAAGAGTGGCGCTAGTAGCACCACAGTGACGGAGCAAATGAAGCCTGCTTTAATTATACGCTGTAACGGGCTCGAGCGTTAGTTACATTTTGAGATTGGACGCAGTGAGTTTATGTAGGGCCAAAATGTCTTTGAGACGACAAAGACGCATTTATCAACATCTCATAGGGATTAAACGAAGTCTGTAATGGGGCTACGAGATGCTGGTTGTTCCTTCCGTGATGCAGAAATATTTTACAGTAATGTAGCCACTATACATGCCTGCTGGCAGCGGTGATTACAAGAATATTCGGTTGCAAGAAGACTGGGTTCCATACGGCCACGTGGAACTACTGAGAGCGAATGCCATCGTGTTCTGCGTATTACTCTAGCGCATTGCAATACATCTCCAGCAGCAGTTTGAGCAGCAGGTGTCACCAAGTAACACAATGAAGTATTACAAATCGGTTGCTTTAAAGACAGATCCGGACCAGGTGCCCTGTAACATGCGTTTCGCTGATGCCAAACCACCAGCCTCGGTGGCAGTAACGGCCATGTTTTGATTAGGCCATTTCGGGGCCGACAACCAGCCTTTCTACTTGTTCAAACAAATTTCGGGCTTGCAGCCGATCGTTCAATACTTCGCACGATATTTCAACTGGACACCTGCCAGTCATCTTCAGGTGAGCCTTCGCAGACTGGCGGAAACGGCCTCCGTTCCGCCATATATAGCGTACTGTAACTATTCTGCGCATGCGTCGAAAACTTGATAGTTGAACCACACTGCCCGCCGGCAGCGCCCTCGCTGGTGGAATAGCGGAACTCAGTCACCATCTGCGTTGCTGTTTGCCACGGCCGTCGACGCACTCTGTCGTCTTCGATTTAAGCAAATCGCGGAGATGATGGGATTCCATGCACTGTCCAGCTGGTAGCCGCTGTCACGGTTTAACAGATTTTCCGCCAGTCGTATTTCTACGGAGTCTTTAATAATGGAGTCCCAGAAAGACGTTGCTGTGGACAAAATCATTGTTTTCTCATACTCCATTGAATGTCCAGTAGCAATACAATGTTCAGCAATAGCGGACTTGCTTGGCTGCAAAAGGCGGGTGTAACGTTGATGTTCAGTGCAGCGTTCTTTCACGGTGCGTGTGGTTTGACCTATGCAAGCCATACCACATTGGCACGGTATCTTGTAAATTCCGGCCTTTCGTAGTGACAGATTGTCCTTAACTGATCCCACAAGGTCCGCAATCTTCGATGGTGGGTGGAAAACCACTTTTACCTGAAATTTTCGGAGGATTCTTGCTATTTTAAACGACGTGTTGCCAACGAAAGGAAGAAAAGCTAAAGATTGTTCCGGCATTTTCTCCTCTTTATTCACTTCCTGCTTCTTAGTTTTAACTGTTAGTGCCCTGCCGGATGGAATACCCATTTTCACTGAATACTGTCTTTAGATGGGCGAGTTCTTGAGGTACGCTATCTAGATCTGAGACAGTATGAGCTCTAAGAACAAGTGTTTTAAGCAAACTCATGGTTTGCGATGGGTGATGGCAACTCGACGCTTGCAGGTACGAATCAGTATGAGTGGGTTTCCGGTAAACTGAATGCCCTAGAGAACCATCATTCTTCCTTCGAACCAGGACATCCAAGAAAGGCAAACAACCATCTTTCTCTATTTCCATGGTGAACAGGATGTTGCTATGAATGGAGTTGAGGTGATGTAGAAATTCCACTAATTTATCTTCTCCATGAGGCCACACTATGAAAGTGTCAACCACATACCGCCAAAAAACTGTTGGTTCCAGGGCAGCTAATTCAAGCCCTCTCTCTTCAAAATCCTCCATAAAAAAGTTGGCCACCAAAGGAGACAGGGGACTACCCATGGCGAGACCGTCAGTCTGTTCAAAATATTCTTGATTAAACATAAAATAAGTTGAGGAAAGAGCATGCCTGAACAAAGCAGTGATATCAACAGGAAACATGTTATCAATCAGTGTCAAAGAATCTGCAAGAGGAACTTTTGTAAAATTTGAGACCACATCAAAACTTACTAGAAGGTCTACACTGCTAAGGCGAAGATCCCCCAGTCTATTGATAAAATCAGCTGAAAAAAATTCACAGCCTTTCTGTGTGTTAACACACTGGACCTACATCTGGAGTTATGATCTAGGACAGCAGGAACATTCTCGTGGTTATCCCACACACCTTGTCTGTTTCAATCTGGTGATTCGACCCGTTCTACTGCCATTAACGAACAGCATTCCAGGGACAGTTTTTCAACAGGATAACGCTCGCTCACTTACCGCTCTTGCAACCCAACATACTCTATAGAGTGCTGACACGTCTCTTGGCATGCTCGATCACCAGGTCTGTTTCCAGCAGAGTAGATATGGGACATCATCATACAATTACTCTGGCATCATTCACATACAGTATTAATCGTCCCTGTACTTACCAACCAAGTGCATCAGGCATCGAACTCCATTTCAAATACTGACATCCGATACTTGAGCAATACAATGCATGCATGTCTGCACGCTTGCATTCGACCTTCTTACAGTGCTCCAGCATTTCACGTTTCCAGTGGCTTATCTCGCACTTACGTTAACTTGCGATCTTGCAGTGTTAATCAGTTAAATATGTTACGCTGGCAAATGTATTCCAGACCTTCCACTGTTCTATATTCTTTTAAATCAGTGTATTTATGACTGTAAACTATTTTTGTTCAAAGTAGTTTTCGCTTTTAGTCTTCCGAAGCCTATATTTATGTAGGACCTCTAACTAGTCACCACAGCCGTCTGATGCCGAAGAAAAAAGGAAGCCATTACTCTCTTCGCCCCGTACATTGTTATTCACATTACTACCATGTTACGCATGATCTGCTATCCATCCTGGCTTTTTTAACTCTCTCTCAACAAACTTTTCACTCCATTATCGAGAATTGTCTTAATATGTTTCATTTCCTGCTCTTAATATTTTATTCCCTAATGCTGATGTTTCTCTGTAGCTTTTTAGCCAGCTTCTCCTCGTTTTATGTCAGTCTTTTTATGCTGGAACATTCTTTCCTTTCCGTGTCTTGTCTCTTGTTCAACAACAATAATTTATTTTCTAATTTGTTTTCTGCCCATTTTCTACTGAGCTTCTGCCAATTTTATGTCTAGTACGTACAACATAATCTACAGACGTTGCCTGACATCATATTCATTAATTATTATTGATTATGCTGCATCATCTTACATTGATGAGTTTCTGGCTCATCTACATAGTCTTCTTCGCTGTACTCTCTATCTTTAGTCTTTCCTGCTACACTTACTTCTCGTTGGTTGTCTTCTTATGTCAAATGGCTGATACTATTTGTATACGACAAATTGGGTGAATACCTATCAGGCTCTCTATCTTATAAAATTTCGGCGTAGATTCTGTCTATCTTTCTATATTATCAGACCAATGGATGAAGTTTTGTTGACTGCCTGTGTGCGTAAAGCTTTTAGACTGGGAAAAGTATTTTGACAAGGGAACCTCCCCATCGCACCCCCTCAGATTTAGTTATAAGTTGGCACAGTGGATAGGCATTGAAAAACTGAACACAGATCAATTGAGAAAACAGGAAGAAGTTGTGTGGAACTATGAAAAAAATTAGTAAAATATACAAACTGAGTAGTCCGTGCGCAAGATAAGCAGCATCAAGGACACCTGCAGTCAAGGAGAGCCGTGATCCCGTAGTTAGCGAGAGCAGCTACGGAATGAGAGGTCCTAGGTTCAAGTCTTCCCTCGAGTGAAAAGTTTAATTTTTTATTTTCAGTTTATGTTACAGACTCTTATGTTTTCATCACTTTTTTGGAAGTGATTATCACATCCACAAGAAAACCTAAATCGGGCAAGGTAGAAGAATCTTTTTACCCATTCGCCAAGTGTACAAGTTAGATGGGTCGAGAACACATTCCTGTCATGTGACGCACATGCCGTCACCAGTGTCGTATAGAATATATCATACTTGTTTTCCCGTGGAGGAAACGGTTGACCTATGACCTTCCGATCAAATGTTTTCGGTTCCCATTGGAGCGGCGCGTCCTTTCGTCTACTAATCGTACGGTTTTGCGGTGCGGTCGCAAAACACAGACACTAAACTTATTGCAGTGAACAGAGACCAGAGACGTCAATGAACGAACGGACAGATCATAACTTTGCGAAAATAAAGAAAGTACAATTTTCAATTGAGGGAAGACTTGAACCAAGGACCTCTCGCTCCATAGCTACTCACGCTAACCACGGGACCACGGCGCTCCTAAGCATACATTCTCCTTGATGTTGCCTATCTTGTGCGTGGACTACTCAGTTTGTATATTTTACTATTTTTTTTCACGGTTCCACACAACTTCTTCCTGTTTTCTCGATTGATCTGTGTTCAGTTTTTCAAGCCCTATCCACTGTGCGAACTTATAACTGAATCGGAGGGGGGTGGAATGTGGAGGTTCCCTTGTGAGAAGTATTTGCTCAATTTGGTGCAAACATTAAATGTAAGACATCGTACATCTGTGGCTGACCATAATAGGTAATTAAAGCTCGAAATCCTTGAATCACTGGGAAAGAATATGTTTTCATAAGTCCACTGAAACATTACTGATCCCATTCTCATTGTTAAAATACTTGGTAAGGTCAGACTCATCTATCGTCCAATAACTTGTTGGATTCTGCTCTCATTAATTGTAAAGGCATGTTGAATACTCTGAATTGCCACTTTTAGGCCTGTAGAATTCAGGCATCAACTGAAATGTGTCCTGCAACAATATCAGTTCATTATCAGACAGGATTATTTTACAAAGCGTCAGTCAAATATCGGTGACTACCACTACAGATCTATGATTTCAAATAAGAAAAGTGAAGTCACGACGAATTTACACTGAAACTGGTCTGCGATGAATAAAAAGGAAAATTTCTGTCAGCTCGCCTGTGAAACTCCCTGAGCTACAGAAGATTTTACAGCTGGCGAAATATGGCTACTGTGTCCATCTCCACTCAACCATGCCCACACAATAGGATTGACAAAATTTTTCGTGATCTAAAATGGCCGCCTTTATCAGTAGGACACCGACAGGTCCGACTACCACTTTCGTTGAAGCTGTTGTTGCCACGAATGGTTTCTAAAAACTGCCACTAGACGTTGTCACATACGTCTCTCGCAGTAGGATATAAGCCACGGATCTCAACTGATTCCGCTCCCTCAGCTGCGGTGTTACCACACATCATGTGAGAGAATTTCTCATCATACCGCTGGGAGAATAATCGTGGAAATCCAAGTTAAGGGTTCTTCCCTCATAGTTAATTCATAAGATAGGAAACCATCTACATCCACGTCTACGTGAGTACTTTGCCATTCACAATAAAGTGCCTGGCGGAGGGTTCTATGAACCACCATCCAGCTGTATCCCTACCGTTTCGCTCTCGTACGGCGCGTGGGAACAACGAGCACTTAAATTTTTCTGTGCGAGGCCTGAGGTCTCTTATTTTGTCGTGGTGATCATTTCTTGCTATTTAGGTGGTTGCCAACAGAATGGTTTCACAATCGGAGGAGGAAACTGGTAGTTGAATTTAATGATAAGATCCTGTCGCAATGAAAAACGCGTTTGTTTTAATGATTGCCAATCAAATTCACGAATCATCTCCGTGGCACTATCTCTACTACTTCGCGGTAATAAAAAATGAGCTGCCCTTCTTTAAAATTTGTCGATGTCATCCGTCAGTCTCACCTGATGCGGATCCCACACAGCAGAGCAGTACTCCAGAATAGGGCGGACAAGCGTAGTGTAAGCAGCCTCTTTAGCAGACCTGTTCCACCTTTTAAGTGTTCTGCCAATGATTCGCAGTCTTTCGTTTGCTCTACCCACAACAATATCTATGTGATCGTTCCAGTGTAGGTTATTTGTAATTGTAATGCCTAAGTATTTAATTGAATTTATAGCCTTCAGGTTTGTGTGAATTATCGCGTAATCGAAATTTTGTGGATTTCTTTTAGTACTCGTGTGAATAACTTCATACTATTCTTTGTTCAGAGTCAATTGCCACTTTTCGCACCATACCGATATCGCATCTAAATCATTTTGCAAGGTATATGACAGCATCATCTGCAAACAATCTAAGAGGGCTACCCATATTGTCCCCTACGTCGTTAATATAGATCAGGAACGACAGAGGGCCTATAACAATTCCTTGGGGAACGCCCGATATTACATCTGCTTTACTTGATGTCTTTCTGACAGTAATCACGAATTCAGTCGCGCAACTGAGGCAATATTCAATTAGCACGCAGTTAGGCTAGGAAAGCCTTCATGAAATCTAAAAATATGGAATCTTTTGACATCCCCTGTCGATAGCACTAATTACTTCACAAGTATAAAGACCTAGTTGTGTTCCACAGGAACGATATTTTCTAAGCCCTTGCTGATAATGTGTCAATAAATCGTTTTCTTTCGAGGTAATTCATAATGTTAAGACAGCATATGTTCCAAAACCCTACTGGAAATCGACGTTAGTGATTTGGGCCAGTAATTCAGCGGATTACTCCCATTTCCCTTTTTGAGTATTGGTGTGACAAGAGCAATTTTCCAGTCTTTAGGTGCGGATATTTCTGTGAGCGAGCTGATGTATATAATTGCTAAATATGGAACTTTTATGACAACATATTCTGAAAAGAATCTGACAGATATACAATCTGGATCGGAGGCCCTACTTTGTTAAGTGATTAAAGCTACTTTGCTACACCTAGGATATCTGCTTCTGTGTTTCTCACTTTGAAGTTATTCTTGATAGGAATTCAGGAATATTTATTTCCTCTTATTTGGTCAAGGCGTTTCGGAAAACTATGTATAATAACTCTGCTTTAGTGGCACCGTCACCAGTGACTTCACCACTGTTATCACACAGTGAAGGTTATTGACTGCTTCTTCCCA
The DNA here is from genome assembly GCF_021461395.2 of Schistocerca americana. Taxonomy (NCBI): domain Eukaryota; kingdom Metazoa; phylum Arthropoda; class Insecta; order Orthoptera; family Acrididae; genus Schistocerca; species Schistocerca americana. The sequence continues at coordinate 89,790,662 of NC_060129.1, forward strand.
CTAGTGTGCTTAGTGTATTACCAGAATATCTTAGGGCTTTCTGCGAGATTACTAGACAGAGTTTTCGCTGAAAACTGAAATTGCTCCCAAAACACCAGCACAGTCGTTATTTTTGGGGAAATATGTAGTGTTATCTTACGCAAGTCAGCTGTGTTAGGAACTGAAAACGAGTCATGCAACAAACCTGTAGAAGGGTGTATAGATCCCCATATATCGTTGCCTCGTCGAACGTCACAATTAATGAAAGGAAAATCTTTATACGAGACCTACAACTTCTGCTTCGTCAAAAACGTAAAATAGCGACATTCGATTTCTTGACTTTATCACTTGGCGAACTGCCCAACATGTCGCGCTGTGATTGTGGACAGTCTACACGTAAAGTGACTGAACTCACCGCAGGAGAGAGACGGAGACGTCATCAGGCTGTGGAGTGGCCTGGGTAGTGGTGGGGGGCGCAGCTGTGGCTGGCCTCCGGCCGTCGTCACTGTGGCCACTGTGCAGCTGCAAGGAGGGGCCGGTCCTGCTCTCTCCAGCGCTTGGCGTGCTGCACAGAACGAACACTGCTTCCAAAAGGGTTTTCACATCGAGTCCAGTGGGCAGATTACCACAGACGGTACAGCTGAGGTACCGTCCGCACACAGATAATAGAACACACACTGCCAACGACAGTAGTGGCCCTGTAAGATGAATGACAGCATTCAGGTAATCATACATCTTCCTTCTCCTCATTTTCTCATACCTGTAGCATAGCATATTACACAATATTTGGTACAAAACAAAGCATAAATATAAGATTTGTACAAAGTTCAACAATTGTGCTTACAACAACCATTGTTCAACATAGTTTCAATAGACAACAGCATAATCACAGACAAATTTGAAAGACAGTACCCCATCAATGCACTTGTGGTACTGCCGTCATGAGATGGTGCTTGCAGCTCTTGTGATAAGGGGGGTTCGATGTAAAGCGGGCCGACTTGGAGCAGAAGAGGCACCACAAGACACTAATTTCTACTGCCTATATTTTTACAAATAAATTCATAGAGTTTTGTCAACATGACCACGATTCACAATCTTAGCAATGGAAGATCAAAAACATAACGAAATGAATTCTTTTACAAGTGAAATTTCATAATTATTTCACTTAGTATTGTCTGCATTTTTTGCTATAGGTACACTTTTCTTCATAAGTAAGAGAGATTCCTAGTTAAATTTTGCACAGCATACAATACATACTTAAAGCTGTATGAAATATCATCGATTAAACGTGTACTGGCAATAGCAGCGTCAATTCACGATGAATGACTGCTAGTTAGACGCATGTACAGCCTGTGTAGAATCAGTGAATGTGCTGTCCATTTATATACGGGGTAGGTATGCTAATGTCTGACTTTGAATTAGGGAAGTCTGTGATGACCTGGACGCTCATCACGAGCATTTTGGAATGCACGACTTGTTGAGTGTTCGAGGAGCGCTGTGGTGAGTGCCTTCGTCATGTGGCGAAACCAAGGTGAATCTATGTGTTGGGCGGCCAACCCTCATTACATATCTCTAACGTTGTAGGCTGGGCAGACTGGTAGAACATGACAGACGGTGCAGGCTACAAGTGTGTCTGAACACACAGTGCGCTGAAGACACCTAACAGTGTGCCCCTGCAGCTGACGACCCATACATTTGCCAATGTTAACACCACGATATCAGCAACTATGACCGATATGGGCACTTGACCATTAGCAGCTCCTGGACACCTATGCTGTGGGACAGAGACAAACTGGCGCTGGTCCCATTGTGCTCTAGGGAAATTCACGTTGACATTCATAGGTCCAGTACAGATTGTGCAAGACACCATGATGGCCAACAAGTATTATGCCCTGGTTCCAGACCACATACTCCCCTTCATGAGGATCATGTTTACAGATGGCAGTGACATTTTTCAACCAGGTAATGCGCCATATCACAAGGAATGGAAGTGATGGAGTATTTCGAGGAACAGAGTGGCGAGTTTCAATTAATGTGCTTGCCCCACAACTCACCAGATGGGAATGTGATCAAACAATTCTGGGATATGCCTCGACTTGTCGTAAGAGCTCATTCCCCAGGCAGGAATTATTGGGAATTAGGTGCCTTGTGTGGGCAGTGTGGTGCCAATTTCCTTCCAGACTATGATATGTCACTGCTGCTATCCATTCCAAAGGTGAACATATCAGCTGTTACATAGGTGATTATAGTGTTCTGGCTGATGAGTGTTTATGTTTTAGTCTCCAGTGTTATCTTACACAAGTGAGCTGTGTCAGGAACTGAAAACAAGTCATGCTAAAAACTTGTAGAATGGTGTAGAGATCCCTTATATCTTTGCCACATCGAACGTAACAGTTAATGAAAGGGAAAACTTTATACGAGACCTACAACTTCTGCTTCGTCAAAAACGTAAAATAGCGACATTCGATTTCTTGACTTTATCACTTGGCTAACTGCTTAACATGTCGCGCTGTGACTGTGGACAGTCTACACGTTAAGTGGCTGAACTCACCGCAGGAGAGAGATGGCGATGTCATCAGGCTGGGGAGTCGTCTGGGGAGAGGTGGGAGGCACAGCTGTGGCTGGCCTCCGGCCGTCGTCGCTGTGGCCACTGTGCGGCTGTGAGGAGGGGCCGGTCCTGCTCTCTCCAGCGCTTGGCGTGCTGCACAGAACGAACACTGCTTCCAGAAGGGTTTCCACGTCGAGTCCAGTGGGCAGATTACCACAGACTGTACAGCTGAGGTACTGTCCACACACAGATAATAGAACACACACTGCCAACGACAGTAGTGGCCCACGTAAGGTGAATGAAAGCATTCAGGTAATCATTCATCTTCCTTCTCCTCATTTTCTCATACCTGTAGCCTAGCATATTACACAATATTTGGTACAAAATAAAGCATAAATATAAGATGTGTACAAAGCTCAACAACTGTGCTTACAACACCAATTGGTCAACATAATTTCAACAGACAACAGCGTAAATCACAAAAAAAATTTGAATGACAGTAAGCCTTAAATGCGCTTAATGTGGTACTACCATCATGAGATGGTGTTTGTAGCTCGTATGTTAAGCGGGTTGGACGTCAAACGGGCCGATATGGAGCAGAAGAGGCACCACAAGATACTAAATTCTACTCTCTATATTTTTACAAATAAATTCATAGAATTTTTGTCAGTATGACCAGGGTTCTCAATCATAGCAGTGAAAGATCAAAAACATAACGAAATAAATTTTTTTTTACATGTGTAACTTTATAATTTTTTCACTTACTATTGGCTATAGGTACACTTTTCTTCATAAGTAAGAGAGATTCTTCGATTAATTTTGCACAGCATACAATCCATACATAAAGGTGTATGAAATTCTAGATTTTATTTAATTTACAAGAAAATGAATGACCTGTTACATTTTAAACTTCATGTTTAGAAACAAACTCAAATTTTATAGTTAATTATCTCAAACTTTACCACAGTTTTTAATAGAGATGGAAAATTCTAGAGTTTTGCATTAAGGAGTTTGTGTTTAATAAGGATACCACGTTGGAAAAGGAATGGGATATTTATTTTGGATGTTACATGTACCTGAGAACAGAAATTTGTGTTTTGCAGAAAATGGCCATTAAAGTTTCTGGCTGCATTTGGCATCTTTTAGAACTGATCAGCACCATAAAGAGGTGTTTTCCCATTTTGTAAATCAGTTTTCGTCTTTTCCACATTCCTCCACTTCCAAAAATGATTTACGTGCTTTCACTACACGCTCTCTGTTTGTCACATATAAAGCTTTCATGCAGTTCGCTTTGCCCTTGATTCCCATTTTCTCTAAAGTACATATCCGGCTTTGCACACCATCATTAAAACATGTAACTGCATCATAAACACCAACAGCAAGTGCATCTCTTCCACATAAAAATTTGTTTTTGCTATCTTTTCCATACCCATTCATTAAAGCTTTCATTGGGGTTTGGGTGCCGCCATCAAGACATTTCTTCTATGTCAATAGTCCTTTGTTACACGTATATCCATCTCTGGCGCAAATATAAACATTCGAATTCTACACAGTGAAATACACGTATGTATGACAGCAGATGTCTGTGGTAAGGGGTGTAGTGCTCCATCTTGGTACACGTAGGACCAAATAGCGTGCCTTATAATCACTGAAATATATTTGTTTTATACATAAAACTATTCAGAAAGATGTACTCTACAAAACAGACATATTTTCGAAAAGTCGATTTTTAAAAAAATTTTGACTTCCTACCCGCTTAGAAGACATGAATCGGACTATAGGGGGAAGAAATTGGAGACAGGTATCTGAAAATCTCTTTGGGTTCTTTCGTCGCTGTTGTCTGTCAGAATGATGCGAAAATAATCCCAGAACACGAAGAAATTGGATATAAATGAAGAAGGAGTTGAATTATGCCAGTGATATGATGTTGTGCAAGGTTGTTAGTCTGTGGGATGTCGCTTCCGAACATTATTGATGGCCCAAAACAACACAAGGACCGCAACGCTCTCGTGACGCGATACCACATGGAGAATGGCTCCAGTTCCGCCCTGGGGCCACGATGACGACAGCCTAAGTCGCCAGCTGCCCCAGGCGTCGCGTCGCCCCCTGGGTAAACGGCAGACAGCCCGGCGGCTGCATCGGGGGTCACCACTGGGTGAGGCGAACGCTGCGCCGAAAACTGGAGTCAACCTATATGTCGGTGTACAGCGAGAGAAATTCGAAAGCGCAGAACTGCTCCTTTGCCAAGCAGACTACTGTCACAAGGGACGTCATTTCCGCCTCGCCGCTCGCTACTCGCCATCAAAGACAACTGAGGCGTCAGGTATTTATCGTATAGTGAAAAAGTTGATGTATGAGTACTAGAAGTAGACATATAACATGTAGGGATTAATTCTTGTCACTTTACTGTTCCATCAAGTCGTTAGACTTCCACGAGTCTTAGACAGAGTTCTCGTACGCCATTACGGAGTAATAGCAGCACTGCGAGTTTTTTCTGTATTGTGGTATTTTAATGCTTCACAAGGAGGTGACAAAATAGCCAAATACAGTATGTCTACAAGGTATAATGTCGTTGATAAATGTTGCATAATATGAAACGAATGAGGTACGATAGAAGACAGTTACCGAATTTTCAGATGTTTAAGTGAATTTTGCCCACTCACGGTGAATAGAAAGAAACGCTTGCTACTTACTTTCACGTTCCATGCATCAAATTGCACGATAGATCGTCATGTCGTGGAATGAGTCATTTTAGATTCAAATTGCCAGTTAATTTATACGTCTATTTGTACTCTAAACAACACCATACAATTGCTATTCTTTTTCCCCTAAATGGTAACAAGAAATACAGATTGAGTTATCAGTTCCCACCCATAACCTTTTACACATTACAAACATAGAAAGTCTCCTACAGAGTAGAAGGAATCCTCAAGCAGAAAATTTTTCAATTTATTTCCTAGTTTTACCATACTGTCTGTTAGACATTCTATATCACAGGGTAGGTTGTCAAAATTTTTTGTTCAAACCTTAATGGCAACCTAAAGAAAACCTTAATGTTCAGTAATGAATGTAATTTTTTCTTCTATTATTGCAATCATGTACCTCAAGGTTCCTTTTGAACTGTAGTAGATTATTTACAACAAGCTTCATGAGGGAATAAATATACTGTGAAGCAGTAGTCAGTAGGCCCAACTCCTTAATCAGATGGTTACAAGACGATCGCGAGTGAGCGCGACATATTATTGTTACAACTCGTTTTTGGGCAATGAGGACCTTATTTCTTAAAGATGAATTACCCCAGAACATTATTCCATATGACATTGCTGAATGAAAAGAAGCAAAATATGTCAACTTACTGATTTATCTCTATTCTAAAATGGCTCTGAGCACTATGCGCTTAACTTCTCAGAACTTAGAACTAAATAAACCTAACTAACCTAAGGACATCACACACATCCATGCCCGAGGCAGGATTCGAACTTGCGACCATAGCGGTCGCTCGGCTCCAGACTGTAGCGCCTAGAACCGTATGGTCACTCCGGCCGGCTATCTCTTTTCTAAATTTGCTATGATTCTAAGTGCAAATGTAGTTAAACTAAGTTTTTTTAGGAGTTCCCGAATTTATGTTTTTCCAATTAAAATTCTCATCAATATGGACACCTAAGTATTTTAAAAATTTGCACCCTATGTTTACTTCACCACCATGTCTTACACTTATCACTGATGCAGTACCCCCCAGAGCTGCAGAACTGTATATAATGTGTCTTTGTGAAATTCAGTGTGAGACAATTTGCAGAAAACCAAACAATGATAATTTTAAGAACTTTGTTTACCATTTCTTCCAGTTCTGTATTAATACTGAGAGTGATAACAATACTGTTGTCATCTGCAAAAAGAACTAATTCTGCTTGCTGTACATTAGGCGGTAGATCATTAACATATATGAGAAACAGTAGTGAACCTAAGATTGAGCCTTGGGGAACCCCATATGTGATTTCCACCCAGCCAGAATTATGTCCCTGAATTCTGTTGGTTGAGTTACTACTAAATACAGCTTTTTCCAACCTTTTGGTTAGATATCATAAGACTGACTACACCATCAACCCTACAAAATTTATCTAGCAGTATACTATGATTTACACCATCAAATGCCTTGGATAGACCACAGAAAATACCCACCTGTACTGTTTTGTTATTTACTGCTTGTACTATCTGGTGTGTGAACATTTAAATGGCATTCTCAGTAGAGCACCCCTTCTGAAAGGCAAACTGTGATTTGATGACAATATTATTGTTGCCAAGGTGAGATAATCTTCTACAATACATCACCTTCTCAAAAATTTAGGTAAATGATAGAAGCAGTGAAACAGGTCGGTAGTTTCTGATGTCTCTCTTATCTGTGAAATAAAAGGTGTCACATTCAAATTCAAAACTGAACGCTATTCAGTCTGTCAATCCAAAGAAGAGTGAAATACACCGTTTGAAACAAGTGTACTGTCACAAGTCACTGTTTCAGAATATATAATTCGATGCATGACGGATAAATTGAAGCAATCCGAAAAAGCGGTGAGATGTCATTGTGGCTTCTTACACAAACACGCCATCAGCTGCAGTGTAACTGATCAAGGTTTCAAATCTCCATGACTGGTAGACTGGACACCACAGCACGTATATATAATGCCTGTGAACAGTGTCAGATGTTGTGTGATACTCGTGAAGGATACAGAGACACTTTCTACGCATGCGTTATCTGCAGCTAACATAATTTGGAAGCTGCTCCACTCTTGATCTCCAGTTGCATGGCTGGTCTAATTGTGCAGTAATAAGATTTTGGGGATTTAGATGTTATAATGTAGCAGTGTTGAATCGCACATGACCATGAGGGCAGGCATTATCGTTGTCAAGGTGACAGTCTATCACGTCTGGTCAGGACAAAGGAAGAATGCCATATTGCACACTGGGCTCACAGTGACTCCTTTACAACTGTACCTACCATCTGAGTCCAAATAATGGTCTTTTATCAGCAATGTGTTATCCTGTACTTTGGTTCAGAGATTCATTTATTGGTTTATTTATTTATTTATGTCATTTTCTCAATACCCTCTCGGGTGGAACAGCGATCATTGCAATTTATAACTAACAGACTCATTAGCCAGAACATTATGATCACCTATCATCGATTAAACGTGTACTGGCAATAGCGCCTTCACTTCACAAGGAATGACTGCTAGTCCGACGCATGCACAGTCGATGTAGGATCAGCAAATGTGCTGTCCATCTGTAGATGGGGAAGGTATGCTATATGTCTCAGTTTGAAGGTGGGAATTTTATGACGACCTGAACGCTCATGACGAGCTTTTCGGAATGCACGACTTGTTGAGTGTTCGAGGAGCGCCATGGTGAGTGCCTTCGACATGTGGCGAAACCAAGGTGAAACTATGTCCAGACATCATGGGGTTGGGTGGCCAACCCTCATTACATATTGCGAATGTTGTAGGCCAGGCAGACTGGTAGAACGCGACAGACGGTGCAGGCTACAAGTGTGTCTGAACACACAGTGCCCTCAAGACTCCTAACAGTGTGCCCCTGCAGCTGACATCCCATACATTTGCCAATGTTAACACCATGACATCAGCAACTATGACTGAAATGGGCACTTGACCATTAGCAGCTCCTGGGCACCTATGCTGTGGGACAGAGACAAACTGGCGCTGGTTCCATTGTGCTGTAGGGAAATTCACCTTGACGTTCATAGGTCCAGTAGAGATTGTTCAAGGCACCATGATGGCCAACAAGTAATATACACTAGTTTCAGACCACATACTCCTCTTCATAAGGATCATGTTTCACGATGGCAGTGGCGTTTTTCAACCAGGTAATGCACCATATCACAAGGAATGGAAGTGATGGAGTATTTCGAGGAACAAAGTGGCGAGTTTCAATTAATGTGCTGGTCCCACAACTCACCAGATGGGAATGCGATAGAACACATCTGGGATGTGCCTCGACGTGGCGTAAGAGCTCATTCCTCTGGTGAGGAATTATTGGGAATTAGGTGGCTTGTGTGGGCAGTGTGGTGCCAATTCCCTTCCAGACCATGATGCGTCACTGCTGCTATCCGTTGCAAAGGTGGACATATCAGGTATTACATAGGTGATTATAATGTTCTGGCTGATGAGTGTTTATGTTTTAGTCCTTAGTAGCAGTTTTCATTTAGCCTAATGGTTACTGGTTTTGGTACACAATAGCACCTCCGGACATCCTCTGCCATGCTCTTGGGAAACTACTAGGTACCTCAAATATGTCAAGCTTGTTTTTCTCTTATTTCTTTCTTATTTTGAACATTATAATATGGTATGTCAAAAATAAAGATTTTCGCTGTCCTTATTTCTGTCTACTAGTATGCCCCAACATTTATATGGATATCGATGTGGTGCTCTACATAGTGGCATTCGTTATTTCAAATCATCTTGCCTAATTTTCCTATTTCATATTACATATTGCTATTAACACTACAATGATAACTGATACTGTAATTGCAGTAATAAGCAATATAACTCTTACAACTATTGAAAACCTCTATAAATACTACATCACCATGAACTTCCTCTAGAAGCTACAACTGCTACTGTTACTACTATGTTACTACTGACACTTGTTACTAATATTAACACTAATACAAATACTTATACTGCAGTTACAAAAGATAACATTATATTTTCTGACTCAGAGAGAAAGGTTACTAACGTACTGACTTGTATAGCTTTGCTCTTTCCATGTACAGTAGTCTAAGGTGGACGCACATACACATGCAATTTATTAGAAGGTGGGATCAAATAAAAGCAGTCAGAGATTAGAGTTCTATAGTACAAAGCAGTACAACAGAGGAAAGTAAATGCAGCACTAAGATGACTCTATCAGCTGTTGAAAATGACCACCATTCATCTCTTGATGCTTTTGGGCCCTGGTCGGTAGGTTGCTGAAGGCCGATCGAAGGTTGGATGTTTGAATTGCTGCAGACTCATCTGAAGTGTTCTGCTGCAGTTCTTGATGACTGTGAGGGTTGTTGTGATTGACTCTGCTCTTGAGGGCTCTCGTGCAGTGTAATAACACACTGACAGATCAGGTGACAAAGGTGGCCAGGTAGGGCCCCAACCAGACTGACCTAGGCTAACAACTGTGAATCATGAAATTGTGTACCTGTGATCAAAGGTTCAGCTTGCTGTATGACCAGTTGCTCCATCTTCTTGGAAGTAACTGAACGCCTTTCCCTCCACCATTAATGCTGCCACAAATAGCTCCCAAATGTTGGCAATGTGATGGGCAAAGTCAGCAGCTGATTGAAGAAGGTGAAACCGGTAATGCTGCGTGCAGACCTTGCACACCAAAATCCAACCTTATGATCGTGCAAAGGTGTTTCGTGAAAGTTCTGCTGACTCTCTGCTACCCAGGACCTATGATTCTGTTAGTTGACGTAACAACTCATCGGAAATTAGTCTCCATCAGACATAAAGAAAAGATCCATGTCCAAGCCATTCATTGTTATTTCAGTGAATGGACATCCACAAATGTGGAGGTGGTTAGGAACATCTGCTGGTTTTAATGCACGACCAACAGACATGCGATAGGGACATACAGGGTGGTCCATTGATAGTGATCAGGCCAAATATCTCACGAAATAAGCATCAAACGGAAACACTACAAAAAGAGATACTCGTCTAGCTTGAACTGGGGAAACCAGATGGCGCTATGGTTGGCCCGTTAGATGGCGCTGCCATAGATCAAACGGATATCAACTGCGTATTTTTAAATAGGAACCCACATTTTTTATGACATATTAGTGTAGTACGTAAAGAAATATCAATGTTTTAGGTGGACCACTTTTTTCGTTTTGTGATAGATGGCGCTGTAATAGTCACAAACGTACAAGTACGTGGTATCACGTAACATTCCACCAGTGCGGACGGTATTTGCTTCGTCATGCATTACCCATCTTAAAATGGACCGTTTACGAATTGCGGAAATTGTCGATATCTTGTTGATATATGGCTATTGTGATCAAAATGCCAAATGGGTGTGTGCTATGAATGCTGCTCGGTATCCTGGACGAAATTATCCAAGGGTCCGGACCGTTCGCCGGATAGTTAGCCTACGTTATTTAAGGAAAGTGTTCAGCCACATGTGAAACGTCAACGACGACCTGCAACAAATGATGATGCCCAAGTAGGTGTTTTAGCTGCTGTCGCGGCTAATCCGCAAATCAGTAGCAGACCAATTGCGCAAGAAACGGGAATCTCTAAAACGTCGGTGTTTAGAATGCTACATCAACATCGATTGCACCCATTCCATATTTCTGTCCACCAGGAATTGCATGGTGACGACTTTGAACGTCTTGTACAGTTCTGCCCTGGGCACAAGAGAAATTACGGGATGATACTATAAGATGTTTCACTGCATTACAGAATGGCGATGTACTTCCAACATTATGGATGTCTGGCACATAGCTCGCGTACGGTTGAAGCGGTATTGAATAGCATATTTCATGACAGGTGGATTGATGGTCGAAGCACTATACCATGGCCCGCATGTTCACCGGATGTGACGTCCACGGATTTCTTTCTGTGGGGAAAGTTGATGGACATTTTTTATCGTGATCCACCGACAACGCCTGACAACATGCGTCAGCGCATTGTCAATGAATATGCAAACATTACGGAAGGCGAATTACTCGCTGTTGAGAGGAATGTCGTTACACGTATTGTCAAATGCATTGAGGTTGACAGACACCATTTTGAGCATTTATTGCATTAATGTAGTATTTACAGGTAATCATGCTGTATCAGCATGCGTTTTCAGAAATGATAAGTTCACAAAAGTACATGTATCGCATTGGAGTAACCGCAATAAAATGTTTAAACGTACTTATGTTCTGTATTTTAATTTAAAAAAACTACCTGTTGCAAACTGTTCATCTAAAATTGTGAGCCATATGTCTGTGACCATTACAGCGCTATCTATCACAAAGTGAAAAAAGTGGCCTAACTAAAACGTTCATATTGCTTTACGTACTACACGAAAATGTAATAAAAAATGGGGGTCCCTATTTAAAAAACACGCAGTTCATATCCGTTTGACCTATGGCAGAGCCATCTAGCGGACCAACCATAGCGCCATCTAGTTTCCCCCTTCAAGCTAGACAAGTTTTTTCATTTGACGCTTATTTCGTGAGATATTTGGCCCAGTCAATCAATGGACCACCCTGAATATGCAGGTCTGCATAATCAGTGTGACATCCTGGCCTCTTGTGACAGGTGTTGGATTGATTTGGTAGGTCTCTGAAACATTTTATGGCGCACTGCAGCCATGTTTTGTGGTGTGCAGGACAGTTAAGGCTTTTTTTTTTACTGGTTCAAAACAGATCCTGTTTGACAGCACTTTCGGATTAAGCATTGCATAGGACTCGTTGTTCACACTTTAACACCACTAAATTTCGCAGAAAACAACTGACCATATCGTTTCCATGACTTCGTTCTCACATAACTTTTCACAACGAACGCCTGCTGCTCCACTGAGAGTACCATCGCCCCCTTTGCTCTGCTCCACTCACACTGGCACAGCCCGCACTACAATCTGGACTGATGTGGATCACGTGGAGGATCACATGGCGTGCATGTCACAGGGTGTGGCTACATGCATATAGTCACGTGCAATCGTATTCATTCTCCCAGGCCACTTCCATTTGCTCCACCCTGTACTAACAGAAGTATCTAGGGTCTCTCTAGGTTTGGAGCCAGATTGGTCACGCTATCATGTCCGGCAATATTTTACTGCCTCGAGACAGCATTGCAACCAATCAAAGTGTATCACTTGTATTTCACTCATTTTTCTAATCTTCTTAGATACCCTCGTGGTCAGCGCTTAACACTTTTGTTATTGGACCAGCCAATCGTAGTAATGTATTGTTTGGTTCACAGTCCCTAAGACCATGAACATGTCTTCATCGTCCCTGCATTGGTGTTAGAGACCACTAGCAGATGGACTATGGAATTATTCAGCCACGTGTAGCTGTCATTACTACCAACACAAAAAAGACTTCTATTGGAGTGATTCTGTCAATATAATGCATAGACTACTCACATTACAGCAATGAATCACATTTTGTACTGGCCCAGATGAGCATCGTCAGGCACTATGGCGGCGACCTTGGTCGCATTCTTTCTGTTTTCTGGAGACATGCAGCAGTGTTACTTCTGGGGTCATGGTATGTGGATGCGCTGGGGATGAACTCAGCTCAAGACTCATAGTGACTGAGGACGCTGTTGGCACAATGGTATGCCACTGCCATCCCATGTCCCTGTTTGCTACCTCTCATGCAACAGTATTGTGACATCAACAATCAACAGGAAAATGCTCACCCACACATGGGATGTATCTCCATAAATTGTCTGCCTGATGTTGAAATACCCCCATGTCCCGAAAGACATCCAGATCTAACATGTCGGGTGTCAACCCATCGCAGTGCTAGTAACAGCGATATCAAGGACGAGTTGCAACGATTATGGCCCACTTTCCCTCAGGAGAGGATAAAATGACTTTAAGATTTACTTCCCAACAGAACCAACGCATGTTCCCGGTAAGTGTGGTTGCAATGCCAAACTATAAATGGGTTCATACCACTAAGTTCTGTGTAAATTTGACTCGATTTTTCAATGACTGATATAATGTCACATACTGTATCAACATGTGAAGTATCTTTTCGTTTCGTCAGCCCTTCCGAATACTTCAGTTCTTGTTGATGCAATGTATATTTAAACATTACATCATACTCTTACGTGGAAGTTATCTTTCTAGTCTTACATGCTTCACTTTCTCCAGACTCTACCTTTCTCTTTTGCAGCTGATAAAGTCCATAAATTTATGTTCATGTATGATACTCATATAGCAATGCACCACCAACCTACTTCCACATCCATTCCCTTCAAGATTAATTTGGGAGATAAATAACCAACATTTTCTGCAATAAGGAAGTCAGTACCAAGACTAAGTTATCTGTGCACCGTTCAATCTCTCGACCAACTTTGTTGTATGGGAGCGAAAGCTGGGTGGATTCAGGTTACCTTATCAACAAGGTTGAGGTTATGGATATGAAAGTAGCTAGCATGAGTGCAGGTACTAGTAGATGGGAACAATGGCAGGAGGGTGTCCACAATGAGGAAATCAAAGAAAAACTGGGAATGAACTCTATAGATGTAACTGTCAGGGCGAACAGGCTTAGATGGTGGGGTCATGTTACACGCATGGGAGAAGCAAGGTTACTCATGGGTTTAGCAGTAGATGGTAGGAGGAGTCGGGGCAGACCAAGGAGAAGTTACTCGGATTCGGTTAAGAACGATTTTGAAGTAATAGGTTTAACATCAAAAGAGGCACAAATGTTAGCACTGAATAGGGGATCGTGGAGGAATTTTATAAGGGGGCTAAGCTCCAGACTGAACGCTGAAAGGCATAATCAGTAATAAATGATGATGATGATGAAATAACCAACACTGAAACTAGATGCTCCATCCGCTGCATTAATATATATAGAAACTCTGGAAAAGAATTTTAGCTTAGGAAACAATCCCCATACTACTACACTGAATGAACATTTAGCATAAAAATAATCTACACCGTCAGTCCAGATTAATAAGTGGAAAGTCAAAGTCCTGATATTAAATCTCGAAAGTGAACGCCATTTTCTCTCTGAATCCAAAGAAAGATGTCGATTCCGATTAACACAATAAGTTTACTGTTAACCATCACCATCTCTGCTTTTTAGAAACTAAAATTCGATTTTTTCACCATAACACTTCGCTAACGCCACCCTCCTCTAATTTGTTTAAAGATATGCTTATGTAGTGACAGAACTCACGACATGCCACAGACGGGGGCTGAGTGGGCACCTGTGGTCTGCACAGCTGTGACGGTCCGGCCTCAGTCGCTGTGCTCACTGTGTGGCTGTATATTAGGGGTTGGTCCTGCTGTGTCCAGTGGCTGGCCCACAGTGCCGATGTAGACTGTTTCGATACATGTATTCACACAGGGACCACAGGGCAGCTATCCATCCACAGATAATGGGACCAATACAGCCAAAGGCAACAGTGGCTCAACTAACCCATTAAGATAAATGACTGACTATTGAGACAATCAGTTTACACGCTGCTTCTCTTGAGTTCCTCATACTAGCAGTTTAACATACCAAGTTACAGTCACTCAGAAGTTAGATTGGCAAAACTTTTAAATGTACTTAATTGGCTACTACGTCCATCAGATGGTGTTCGTAGGTCATATGCTACAGACTGGGCGGTAGGGGGAACATACAGTAAATATGATGACAGATACTTCTGAAATGACCGGGGAAGGAAATTCAGAGAAAAATGTAGCACAGTATTTGTCATATTACGAAGCTACTGCAGTAAAAATTTAACTTCCATTAAAACCTTTATCCCAGAATTGAAACTTCGGCCAAAAGATTTATTTGATTCACACTGGCCAATGACTACTCACACGGAACAGGTGAACGTTGAATGGTACCTGACTGGGAGGCTGAACGAGTCTATGAGTATGATCAGTAAAATAAGCAGACACGTTAATTATATAATATATATTTACACCTAAGGGCTGATCACAGGTTGTCACTCACTGAAATCAAGAATTTTGTTTCTTTACTGTGTTCAGTGTAATGATATTCATCAGACTGTGATTAGTGTGTGTGTGTGTGTGTGTGTGTGTTATATTAGTGCATAATAATGTAAATATAAGTGCAATGCACAGTCAAAGTAACTATGCTACATATGCCAGATGATGGAAATTTGTATATAGTGTGATAACGAGTGAACAAGTTGTGGTTGGTGTTTGGACGACGTGCAATTTACAAGTGGTGCTTATGAAGTAAGTGTTGTCACGGAAAAAGACAAGCATTTCCAGAGCTCTGCAAACAATGCTACATGTAGCAGCGGTGTTCAATGGCAGTAACTGTTTGGAGATACGTGTATGAAATGAGAACTATGTTACTGAAGATGTGGCAGTTTCTACTTTTGGCTCTTGTAGTTGTGTGTGTATGTGTGTTTTTCTGTGTGTGTCTGTGTGGGTGAGTGTGTTGGTTAACGTTTGTGATTTCTCACGAAGAAACTGGACGATGAATTTACGATTGACATAAGAAGAGAGGCTTCATGTCTATGCACGTAACGTGGATGGATACTTGTGTGTGAACTGGTTGTCATGGTAAGCAGATGAATAGGTACAATGCAATAGTGTACATAGCTTGAGGCAATGAAGAAGATACTGGTTAGGTCTTGTGACATGCACGCTATTTAAGTTAAGAAGTGGATTTCCCAACTTTACTTCTAAATAATTCAGATAGAATTACATATTTAAGGTTAATGTGTAAATAATAGGCATCTTGAAAACATGGCTGTGGCGATAAGCATTTTCATTCAAACATTGATTTTCGTTTATAATTATGGAATACACTTCTGTAACAATAAAAGTAAATGAGAAATGAATCATTGAATGTAAGGATTATTATGTGAAGGATATGAATTCCAGTTTTTGAAGCAGCTCAATAAGTGGTGCATAAATATTCAGCTATATCTAAAAATAAAAGTAATTACTAGTCAGTAGCATTATAGTGAGTATTTATAATGTGATCATAAAATGGAATAGAAAGATATAAAGATCTCTTTCATTTTGACGTGGTTGGGGATGGACCAATAATTGGAACAGGTCAGAAAAGGAAAACACTAAGTTCTACCAGAAGAAAACACTGCAAGACTAATATTTACAAAAGCCACAGGGAAAATTAAGCAAAGAATGGTTAGTAGATATTTGACAGGCCTTCCTCTAAGAGCCAAGTACGGAGTTTTCACACAAAAAAGCGCCTTCCTTTTTGTGTTGCACAAGGGAGTACACTGAAGTATGGCAATATCACGAGAAACAACAGACTAGAAGTGGGAAGGAAATGTGAAGGAAGACAGAGCATTATGCAGGACTGCCTGAAGCGGCAGAGCTGTTGTGAAACCCTGTCGCCTTTCTTGTGAGGTGGTCATGTGCTGTTCAAGAATTATGTTTTTATATCACCTTCTTTAAGAGAAATTTTCCGTATATGCTCCGATTGAGAATGACATATTCCTTAGAGCTTAGTAAACTTCAAAAACGTTTTTTCTAATTCCCCTCGAATAGTTCGTTAGAGTTGATGAATTTTGTTACAGAAATTGTCAGCGAATCCCACATATATATCTAGAAAGTAAAAGGGAGATACAAAACACACAAAACTGTTGTACTGATTTGGGTGTAGCGACTAATGCGACTGACTACTCCACTACAACGAAGATTTCAGGATTTACAGAATGGAAACGTCACGAATAGGGAATTTAAAATACGTTGCTGCACACCTCGAACTGTGCTGCAGCATTCTAAGATACATTATGTGATCAAAAGTATCCAAACACCTGGCTGAAATTGAATTACAAGTTCGTGGCGCCCTCTGTAGGTAATGCTAGAATACAATATGGTGTCGGCCGACCATTAGCCTTGATGACAGCTCCTACTCTCGCAGACATACGTTGAATTAGGTGCCGGAAGGTTTATTGGGGAATGCCAGCCCATACTTCATGGAGTGGTGCACTGAGGAGAGGTATCTTTGTCAATCGGCAAGGCCTGACACGATGTTGGTGTTCCAAAACATCACAAGAAGTTCTGCAGGATTCAGGTCAGCGCTCTGTGCAGGCCAGTCCATTACAGGGATGTTACTGAGGTGTAACCACTCCGCCGCAGGCCGCGCATTAAGAACAGGTGTTTGATCGGGTTGAAAGATGCAATCACCACCCACGAACTGCTCTTCATCATAACCACCTCCGAAGTTTACGGTTGGCACTACACACACTGGCAGAAGACGTTCACTAAGCATTCGCCACACCCACTCCCTGCCATCGGATGGCAACATTGTGTACCGTGATTCGTCACTCCACACAACGGAATTCCACGGTTCAGTCGTACAATGTTTACTCTCCTTAAACCAAGCGAGACATTGTTTGCATTTACTGGTATGATGTGTGGCCTATTAGCAGCCACACGACCATGAAATCCGAGTTCTGTCACCTCCCGCCTAACTGCCATACTACTTGCAGTGGATCGTGATGCAGTTTGGAATTCCTATGTGATCATATGGATAGATGTCTGCCTATCACACATTAAGACCCTCTTCAACTGTCTACGGTCTCTGTCGGTCAACAGACGAGGTCGGCCTGTATACTTCTCTGCTGTACGTGTCCCTTCACGTTCCCACTTCACTATCACATCGGAGACAGTGACCTAGGGGTGTGTAGGAGTATGGAAATCTCGCGTACACATGTATGACACAAGTGACACCCAATCACCTGACCACGTTCGAAGTCCATGAGTTCCGCGAAGCGCCCCATTGTGCTCTCTCACGATGTCTAATGACTACTGAGGTCACTGATATGGAGTACCTGGCAGTAGGTGGTAGCGCAATGCACCTAATATGAAAAACGTATGTTTTATGGGGAGTCCGGATACTTTTAACCACATAGTGTAGATGTTTCCCTGGTCCTGGTAAGGAGCGACAGACCTGCTCCGCTTCTTCACCTTCACTTTACACAGTATAACGCCATTTATAGGTATCTCATTCCCAGAAGCAGGGGAGACAACAAACGAGAACAGAGGGTACTTTGAAGGAAGAGGTTTAGGGTAGCATGTACAGCACAGAGAACAGAGCGGGCTTTCCCTAGCTGCCAATAGCACATGTCACTGTGGTGTCTGTCTGTGATCTGAGCAGTCCATCATTGTGTCCATCACTAGAACGTAACCCTGCAGTAGCCACAGCTAATTTTCCTTTTTCTTCAAACATTTCAGGAGCTACGTAAATAACAGCTTGTTGTACTCATGCAATTCAATAGAAATGATAACTGCAAATAGGACCTAAATAATCCACGTAGCTATAGAAATCTTGGCTATTGCATGATTCTCTTCTTGCTGACTTATCTGCCAACAAAAGATTTGATGAAAATGTTATTAGAATTCAACGAAAGCATTGTGAGCCATCAGAAAGTGCTATTTCTATTTCCAGTGTCTGTGTTTATGGCTCTACTGTGAAATGGCCTTCAGACATCCATGCACGTTTGAAGAAACAAGTACTGCTTGAGCTACAGCTGCGTGAAGAACAAGAAACGTATTCACAATCGTGAATACGATGAGACTCCAACTGTACAGTTTACTGGTGATGTCAAAAGCTTGATCTCAGACCTGGACTAGAATCTGAATTTCTCAATGTGCAAGTATGATCGCCGAACAACTTCGTCTATGCGAGGATGCTTCAGTGACCGACCTAAAACTCCACATATCACCGTGAGTTTCCATGTCTTGCTGTAGAACAATCACTGTAACGCCCACTCAGGAAGAAACTTACTTACTGTTGCCACGACCTGTGCCTGGGCATATGAATACTACTTACAGTGCCTGTGTTTAAAAACCTCCTATGGCATGTCCTTCAGACAAGGATGCATGTCTGAAGGAACAGACCCTGCTGCAGTTCACAGCTGTATTTAGCATAAGAAATGTGTTTGCAGTTTAAAATACGATGAGATTCTCACTCTACAATTTACTCATGACATCAGAAGATTTGTGCCAGACTGGGACCCAAACCTGGATTTCCCACTTTATGCGAGCAGTGGCCTTAACAACTTCCAGGATCCAGATTAGAGTGTCAGTATGGAAGAAATTTTACTATTTTGCCAATATATAGGGTAAATCACCTAATGCTTCCTCCAGAAATATTGCGGGTATTGAAAGTGCTATTCATCTGCTGTTTTCATACAGTGGATTGGTAGTCTGGAGCTCGTATTGTTAGCCAATCCATAGATTGTACTAATACCGAGGAAGTGTATTTGTTGTGACAAGATACACTTTTCTAATTAGACCTACTCCTATTGACGTTAATAAACGAAGAGTAGCGTAGTTCAGAATGTCAGTGGTGTTTGTTGCAGGATCCAAGTATGAGTCGTTTACGAGATACCGTATTTGAAATGTTCGACATCGGCACTTGTTTGTGGCATTCAACCTGCTTATTTGCGAAGTACAATGTCTTTATGTTGGCTTACTTCGAGCATGCGTGTTCCTTGAGAGCACTTAGACAAGCTATTCAGTTAGTGTGTGACAATCCAATGCAGACAACGCCGGTATTTGTATGACATACATTATGTGACCAGAGGTATCTGGACACCCCCAGAAACATTCATTTTTCATATTAGGTGCATTGTGCTGATACCTACTGCGAGGTACTCCATATTGGCGCCCTCAGTGGACATTACACACCGTGATACAGCAGAATGGGGCACTCCACGGAACTGACGGACTTCGAATGTGGTCAGGTGATTGATGTCTCACTTGTCATACGTCTGTACGCGAGATTTCCACACTCCTAAACATGCGTAGGTCCGATGTGATAGCGAAGTGGAAACGTGAAGGGACACATACAGCACAAAAGCGTACAGGCCGACCTCATCTGTTGAATGACAGAGACTGCTGACAGTTGAAGAGGGTCGTAATCTGTAATAGGCACACATCTATCCAGAACATCACACGGTAAATCGGAACTGCGTCGGTATCCACTACAAGTGCAATGACAGTTAGACGGGAGGTGACAATACTAGGATTTCATGGTCGAGCGGGTGTTCTTAAGCCACACATCACGATGGTAAATGTCAAATGACGCCTCGCCTGGTGTAAGAAGCGTAAGCATTGGACTATTGAACAGTGGAAAAATGTTGTGTGGAGTGACTAATCATGGTACACAATGTGCCAATCGGATGGAAAGGTGTGGGTATGGCGAATGCCCTGTGAACTCTCTCTGCCAGCATGTGTAGTGGCAACAGTAAAATTCGGAGGCGGTGGTTTTATGATGTGGCCGTATTTGTCATGGAAGGTGCTTGCACCCCTTGTTGTTTTGCGTGGCACTATCACAGCACAGCCCTACATTCATGTTTTAAGCGCCTTCTTGTTTCCAACTGTTCAAGAGCAGTTCAGGGATGGCGATTACACCTTTCAACATGAAAGAGCATCTTTTCATAATGCATGGGCTGTGGCCGAGTGGTTGCATGACAGTACCGTCTTTGTGAAGGACTGGCCCGCACAGAGACCTGACCTGAACGCTACAGAACACATCTGGGATATATTGGAACGCCAGCTTCGTGCCAGGTCTCACCGACCATCATCGATACCTCTCTTCAGTGCAGCACTCCGTGTAGAATGAGCTGCCATTCCCCAACAAACGATCCAGCACCTGATTGAACGTATGGCTGCGAGAGTGGAAGCTGAGATCAAGGCTAAGGGTGGACCAACACCAGACTGAATTCCAGCATTACTGATGGAGGGCTTCATTGAATTTGTAAGTCATATTCAGCCAGGTGTCTGGATACATTTGATCACATAGTGTATACAAGAAAATGGATATCAGTAGTAGTGTATTTTACTGCACATGCACATCTAATTAAACTTTGTGGTGGACATTGTAGGCCGGGCAGTACACACACTTATCGCTGTGTAACGTAGAATTGTGACTTGTCTCACGCTTACCTGGTGTCTGTCGGTGTCTCTGCAATCAGGTGAGCCAACTCCACAACAGTTTGTGGGTCGTTAACTACAGCCTCAGCCCAGCCCTGCGTCGCCATCACACGGAGCATGTGGGCCTTTATGAAGGCGACGGCGGCCTGCTTCAGCCTGTTCGCGGAATGCCTAATCGCGATAACACCTGCAGCTGCCGCAGTCTCGACAGACAGCTGGGCGACCACCTGTTGCTCACAGTGCGCTTTCAGTACCGACAGGCCGTATACGTCGGCGGCGACAAGCAGCTGTGGGGCCATGTTGGGCAGCTGGGGCACCTGCAGGGTGTAGAGGTATGCCAGCACCTGGCGCAGCACAGGACCCTCTGTGTCCGAGAGTACGAGCTGGTTGCTGCTGCCCTCTACAGTGACGCGACGGAACATGTCCGCAAACACGGGACTCCTGGCGGCCAAGACAGCCCTGTGAGCCACAAGCCGCGTGTCCCCGGCCAGCAGAGTCACCACAGCGCCGTCCCCGGCGTCCAGCAGGGCACCCAGATCCACGGCCGTGGCCTCCTCAGCCTTCTGAACTCGTCCCACTGTGAGGGATTCTGGAACACAGTTTCCCAAAGGAGATGTAGGAGTGGCTGCCAGTGCAGAGTTAATCATTTTATCAATTTAAAGGCATTTATAAAGCTTCAATCAGGATAAAATTCGCACATAACATAGATTAAAGTGTGTAGGTGAAGGAAATAATACCTTTGAAAATCTATTACATCTCCTCTTAAAACTTCCCTATTTGCATGTAAAAAATGCCACGGAAGGAATACAGGCCTCCTATCGTTTGTCTCTTTGTACAAATACTTGCTCTAGCACAAAACTAAGAGCATATTCTATTCAACACACAGTCCCAATTTCTGTACTTATTTAAGAAAACAATGATATTTTATGTCTGAAATCTGTATCCCTCTGCCCTTAACTGCTAGCCCAGAGTGTTTCTCTCCAGGAATTGACACAGGGGATCAACTAACTGCTGTCACAGTCTGGAATGACTTTCTAGAAACATGATATAGAGGTGGCTGGCATAGCTTGATGGCAACTTCTCACATATTCCAACATGACAACACCCAATATTTTGTAGGGTAGTGGCATAACGGCCCCCTCTCCCAGTGGATAAAATTAAATTTTATGTGGGGTACAAACAACTGTGTCCAACTGTGTTTCGCTCACAATACTAAATTTATTCTAAAAGATCATGTTTATCATTACTATTTCACAACAATGTAATAGTTATTACATAAGTTAACATCAATTAATTTTTAATTTCAAATAATAGAAGTAATGAATGACACAAGGTGGTGCATGCTACAGCTTGTCAAACGAATGTATGAACTTCATATTCCACACATAATCCTCCTGCTGCACACAATAGTTTTCACTTTGTACCATGATGGAGAAATCAAGACATATAGATCACATATGCTTCAATATCTCATAAAAATTTCTAGCAAATGACCAGAAATTTCGTCATCACTCAGTTCATAATAATAAATGAAAAAATATTAAACTTCAACTCAACACTTACTATGTAGTGGCTACTATTGTAGTGTAAGATATGTACAGTACTTTATTTTTATTACTATTTGTGGCACCTAGTCAGACACAAAGCTTTGGCAAGTTAAAATCGTTCGATTTCGGACACTGCAGAAGTAAGGAGTCCAGCAATCAAGTGATTCAGAAACAGTAAGTAGAGTGCACGAATTTTCACTTCATTGATTTTAAGTAAAGGTGCAGGGTGAGGGTGACACAAGTGTCAATAGAGAGAGAAGTGGTGTAGAGGAAAAAAGTATTGTAACATGTGCATAACTTTACTGCAGACAGTTAGTTAACTTCCATTTTTGAGTAGTCTTAGATGCCATGAGAAAGGATACATCATTACAAATCAGAAGTACCAATTGTATAATTGACACATTAGTCTGAGGTTTAATAAAACGTCTACAAAAGCTAAGTATCATTTATCTTTCATCACTTTCAAAATAAAAATTTTCAAAGGAAATATTCTTCTTAGTGGAGTTTAGTTAATTGCTAAAGACGATGACTTAGTGTGTGTGTTTGGGTGGGTAGGGGGGTGGGGTGGGGGAGGTGGAGCTCTAGTTAGTGTCTGTTTGCACTCTGGGATAATAGTCTCAGAGAGGTTGGGAGCCATTACTGTAGGGGGATATGTCAGGGTCAGTCATAGAGAATATGCCATATTTTCAACACACATTTTTTCCGTCATTTGATAATTGATGACACCCTACCAAATTGTTGCAGATGGTACTGATAACTGACCTTTGCTGGTGTGAGTTCTTCATTACAAGCTGTTATTAGCGCTGAAAATAGTCACAGTTCCAGTTACTACGTTAGACGATCAGGTTGATCCTTTAAATGACATTTTAAATTACTATTATTTATTGCTCTTATTTTCTATCAGCTAGCTCTGAAAATCCGAGAAACAAAAAAGCCCTCGGAAAGACAACATTCTAGCTGACTATGTCGGACGTGGAAGAATTGGAATTAGAAATCTGTTAAATACTCCCTAGCGCAACATATAGAAACAGGGGAATTTGCCCTCAGATTCTAGAAAAACATTATACGATATTTGGCCTTAATGGAGGAATGTCCTAAAATACGAAAATTACCGAAGTGTTAGCTTAGTTGTGAATGCCTTATCAAATAAAAGCTTCCACTATCTTCGAACAGTTGACACAGGATTATCAGAAAGTCAGTTAGGATTCGGAAAAAAACGAAGAATCCAAGAAGCAGTAATATCATTAAACTTAATTTGAAATTGTAAATACATAGCTTTGGTAGGTATACAGGAAACGTCTCATGATGTAAAATGGCCAAATAAAGTTTGAGGTACAGGAGAGAGTAGGAATATGCATAGAGAGTGATATGTTATGTGGAAGCTGTATAATAAAAGGGAAGACTTCCATTGGAGTGCACTCTACACAGGTTCTACGCATGTTCACAAATGAGTCCGGCTGGGTGGTGTACTATAAACAATTATCTTTAATCTATTCAACGAACAGGTACTTAGGAAGGGGGAGAAGTGTTACATGTAGTAATACAGGAGAATAGAGCAGGTATGCATGGCATAGCTGTTTTATCTGAAAGTGAATACAGTCTAGGCCCATGCTAGTGGCCTCTGTGTGCATCAGAACCAGAATGGTCCCAAAACTGCACCTCCAAGGTGAATTTGGATATTCCATGAGTGGACATTGCACACCACACAGTCTCCCATTGAGGGTGAAGTGACATCGCGATCGCCAAATACTGACTCTCAGCCCCCAACCGTGCCAATTTCACTTACTAACGAATCCATTCAAATAAAAGTGGCCGAGAACAACATGGGGTGTTCGATGGGCTTTCTGATTCCCATCGTGTCCCGCGGCTGGGGCATTGGACTGGATGAAGAAGACCCATTGAGTTCCCTCCACGGTCGCCAGATCTAACACCTACGGACATTTACTTGTGGGGAACTGGAGGAACTTCGCACGCTGGAGGAACTTCGCCAGGAAATTACAGCGACATGTGCAGCGATCTACACTGTAACAGTGACTGACATAGTTGCGACGAGCCGGAAGCTGTCGCCGAGCGGTTCTAGGCGTTTCAGTCCGGAATCGCGCTCGTGCTACAGTCGCAGGTTCGAATCCTGCCTCCGGCATGGATGTGTGGGATGTCCTTAGGTTAGTTAGGTTTAAGGAGTTCTAAGTCTAAGGGAGTAATGCCATCAGATGTTAAGTACCATAGTGCTTAGAGAATTTTAACGAGCGCTCGTCATTCTGCTATGTGTATAGCCGCCGACTGTAAACATTTTAACTCTTAAAGTAACCGTATGCTAAGCTGAAAGTTGTACAACATATGTGATGAATTATTAATTGAAAAATAAACACATAAGTAATAGTTTTCGTTCGTTATGGTGTGCATACATTTTTCTGGCTGACTGTATATAAAGAAGAATAAAAAACTGTTAATTAGTTACAAAGTTCGGCGTGTTACAATTTATTCAAAATGTAAACGTCACTACATATATTCAGATTAAGGTTATGACATCTTCGATGAGCCTGCCGTCATTGGCGATGAGGTGGCGCAGATGAATAGCGAAATTCTGCGTAACCCGCTGAAGTGTCGGAAAATCGATGCTGGCGATGACCTCCTGAATGTCTGTTTTCAGCTCAGCAATAGTCTCTGGGCTATTGCTGTACACCTTGACCTTAATATAGCCCCACCGAAAGAAGTCGATGTATTCAGACCTGGAGAATATGGAGGCCAATCGAGGCCCATGCCTGTGCCTCCTGGGTAACTGGATAATCGTGATGATATCATCTCCCAAAACCTTTACGGACCATTCGGTAGTCACCAAAAGAATATTGCACTGATTATTCCGTGACTGGAGACTGCACACCACACAGTCACCCGTTGAGGGTGAAGAGACTTCTCGATCACCGAATGCGCGGTCTCAGTCCACCACATGCGCCAATTTCACTTATTGACGAACCCATCCAAATAAATGTGGGCTTAGGGGCGAAACGAAACCATATTCACATCAAAGTCCTGTTCGTCAATTCTGGAGACAAGAGTGTAGGCGAAACAAAACTGCTGTTCCGTGGCCCTCGGGCTTAATGGCTGAGGAGTTTGAATTTTGTATGGGAAAAGATGCAGGTCTTCTACAACTATATGTCGCAGTGCCTCCCAGTTTACTTGGTACTGAAATTATGTTTTGGAAATAAGACACCAAGTAGTAGCACAATTTATCAAGCAATGTAACAGAAGTTTTGCTTGAACAACACAAAAGGATACTAACCGTTTTTGCAACAAGTGGCTCACAACAACACTTATATATTAAGGCAGACACCAAATGATTATTACAAGTGAACAATTGTTAACTGTGGAGCAATACTAACTTCTACAAGAGGTTCTTCGATCAGCTTACTTGTTGGAAAATAGTGTCCTTGAAACATTTTCTATCCTTGCTCAAAAGGGAAGCAGGGATTGAGAAGGGAGTGAGACAAGTTTCTAGCCTATACCCGATTTTATTCAATCTCTATTTTGAGCAATCAATAAATGAAAACAGAGAAAAATTTGTATGAGGAAATAAAGTCAAGAAAGGAGAAATAAAAACTTTGAGGTTTACCTATGACGCTGTAATTCTGTCAGACAAGGCAAACGAGTAGGAAGAGCAATAGAACAGAATGGACTGTGTCTCGAAAGAATGATATGAGATGAAAGTCACAAAAGCGAAACGAGGGTAATGGAATTTAGTCGAATTAAATCAGGTGATGCTGAGGGAATTACATTCCGAAATGAGCCACTTAAAGTAGTTGATGCGTTTTGCTATTTGCGCAGCAAAACAACTGATGATGGTCGAAACGGAGATGATATAAAATGTAAACTGGAAATGGCCAGAAGAGCATTTCTGAAGAAGAGAAATTTGTTAACAACTAGTATAGGTTTAAGTCTAAGGGAGTCTTTCCTGAAAGTATTTGTATTGAGTGTAGCCATGTATGGAAGTGAAACGTGGGCGATAAAGAGTTTAGACATGAAGAGCATAGAAGCTTGTGGTGTGAGATGTATTTCCACACCACCACATCTCATCACACAAAACATTGATTTGAGTAATGAAAGATGCCAAGAGTCATTTATTTGCCAATGTATAATATTTAACTATGCATTGTAATGATGTATTTTGACGATTTACAAGGAGAAATGAAGCCAGCACCACTGACGCTTCTAAGAAACTATAGGCTAACTCATCGAGCATGTAAAACATCGATATTAAAGACATACTCTGAAGACTTTTGAATATTAAAGAAAAAGAAGCGCGCAACCCATCGTCCACTGCCGGACGATATCAGTCTCTTTTTATCTCCTGTATAATACGGACGCACCATTACATGGACTTCTTTATTAAACTTGTAATTTGTTAAATCCCACAGATAAATACTGTCATTTTGTTGCATGTGGGACTAGCATGTGTGAAAAACGCAGAGTGGTTAATGAATGGACATTTCTACGTGATTTGTAAACTTTTCAAACCACTCAAGTTCTGTCATTGTTATTGACGTAAGTGTTAACATGTTATATGTACGTTAAGTCCAAGTTCGTAAATATAGTGTCAATTACTCTAAATCTGTGTTTGCTTAATCATTTACTTTCTATGTGCCAAGTTTTTTTTTACAGAGCCAACAGTGTCCGACGTGTCATTGTGCAGACAGAACAGTCGAGGCCGGCGTTAACATACTGCTTATATTCCCCCCTTGTAATATTCCTCAAACTCAGTTTTAAAGTGGCCCTTAGGTACTTTTTAGTGCGAGTGACGTGTGTGAATTTCTTAGCAAACTTTGCTTCTCCAACCGCACAAAGCCTCACTGTTCCACAATGGTACGCTGCGCTTTCTAAACGGGAACGGGAGGCACGCAAGTATATGTTGCTTCCCCTCCTCAGTCTGATGCTTAATAATAATAATAATACTAATAATACTTCCTTACATCACATGTGGCGCCCGAACAGCGACATGAATTAAAATCATAGCTGATCCTCTTGTTTTTAATATCATGTGGTGACTACCAACAGAACGATAAAATACAACTAGTTTCCGTAATTACTGTGACGAGTCGCTGTTTCAAGACAATGCAAAGTGAGTAGAATCCTTTGTGTTTTGTGAAAACCCTGCTTCTGTAGTGCATTTTCTGACATTCAAGTGCTGCGCTCATTTAAAATCCAGCTTTCCCGCCAAACCCCGCTTCATTTCGAAAATTTATTCAGATTAGTTATCTTGAAAACCTTTCTTTGAAATTTTTAAAGTCGATTTTGTTGAAATTCAAAATATTTATTGTTTGACTGTAGTTGTCTGTATATGTCCTCGAGTAGTCATTCTTGTCATTCAAATCCAAGATGTGGAAATATAGCGTTGGTGGGGGACAGCACTGTTGTCTTCAATTGTTTACATTTAGTGGAATCCAAATCATCTCTTTTGTGTCGTGCTATTCAGTTTTCATTGCCGCCAGTGACAATTGACTGTTTTAGTAACTCAGAGATAGATACCCCGTATGAGCAGCACAGTAGTGTATCTAAAAATATTACCAGTTGGTCTATCGCGAAATCTTTGGTTGCAAACACGGCAGAAGACAAGCGAGTGGATAATTCCGCAGATGAACTTCCCGAAACCAACGCTGGTACATACCACGTCCGCTCGCGTGTAATTTCTAATCTCCCGGAGTCTTGGCAAGGCGTGTTAAATATAGAGGACGAGGAGCGTGAGCTAAGATTCGGACAAACATCTCAGATGAGTCAATCGGATAAACTTGACATGTGTACTGAAATGTGCCAGAGAGAAAAACGGGAACGTGATGAGAAGGAAAGGCAACACGAAGAGGAGGAGTGGGACGAGGAACCAGCCTTGTTGTTCTCCAACTTAAAATCGGACTGGAAACTGAATTCTATTCTATGGGAAGTAACTTAAAGGCAGATGTACGAACTAAACTTGACTCAATGAATAGTAATTTGAAGGCCCAATTAAAATCGGTTACAGGTAAACTCGGATCACAAATGGTTACAGTAAGGACAGAAATTGACTCAGTAAAGGGTATTATGAAAACCAAATTTGGTACAGTGGAAATCAACATAGATTCGGTAAAGGACGAACTAAAAGAAGGTCTCAAACGTGAAGTAGATTCGATTAAAACCGACGTACGTGCAAAAATAGATAGTAACATTTCCACAGTGGCAGATCAAATTGTGAAGCTGGAAAAGGGCATAAAATCAATCGCCAACCAACTTCAGCTTCAGGTAACCGCTTGCCAGTCTGAGGCGGCGAAGACGCTGAAAAACTACGAGGTAGTGTCAGGAAAGGTCAACAAGCTTGAAGATAATATCAAGAAAATAGGTGATAAAATGACAGAATTGTCAGATGACATGTCTAAGTTGAATACTTGAAAGTAAAATAAAGCATGGCTTAGACACGTACACCACGGAACTGAATAAGAGATATGAAGATTGGGTGGAGACCAAAGACAGAGAAATTTCCGACAAGGTAACGAACGAGCTCAAAGACACCGTAAAATCAGCCACGTTAGAAGTCTTAGCTGCTCCCGGAAGTTCAGGAGACACAGTCTGTAGCGAGTTAAGACACATTCGACGTGTCTTCATGGGAGATTTACAAGAGTGGAAACGCAAACTTGAGGGTCAAATTGAGATAATGCTACACCGCTTAAATGACCTCCAAAACAATAACGCACATGGGGAAACCCAAATCGAATTACCAACCGTAAACAACTCGACGGAATATTTCGACCGCCAGCAACAAACTTCCACACGATCAGTACCGAAGCAGGACTACCGACCTTTACAGCCGGAACAAATAGCTCAAGTATCGCCTTGGGAATCTATTGAAAGAAGTGTGCGTATTGAAGCATAGAGTCTTTCAAATATTGATACCAGAAAAAAGAAACATTCACCATCTCGTATTTTTAAAAGAATTTTCTGGCGTATTTCCAGAAAGTTGGTCACACAGCCAAAGCATACAGTTTTTTACCGGATTCATTCAAGAAGAAAATGCGTTATGGGGAACAGAGATGGTCGATAGATGTCATACCTATGCCGAATTCGAACACGAATTTTTGCATTGGTTTTGGAGCTCAGGAGTATGGCAGAGACTTTGGAAAGAAGTGAGTAATGCTGAAGCTTTTCATGCCAAATTTGTGAGGCTAAGGAAGTATTTTGAGAAGTACTTGAGGAAGATTCGCTCTTGGGATACACCAATCACCACTAAAGATATAATGATGATTCTCAAGCCGAAATTGCCCATATCGATAAGGGAGACCAGGAGATGTTCTTATCCGTGTTGGACAGTTTTGACCTCATCTATAAAGATGCGCGTGTTCAGGACAACCACAACTACGGATATCAGACGCCACGCGCACCGGCCGCCGAAATACACGGCAGCCAACAGGTAAACGCTAACTGAGAGTCAAGTGACAGAAAGAACAATGGCAACAATGGGAATGGCAACCAGCGGAACAGACGTAACAATAATTACAGACTCTACCCCATTTGTAACGACAATCCGAAAAGCCATGGCAATGGCTACAAACGAAGTAGATACGGCAACGGTTACCAACGTAAGAACTACGGTGGGAACCGATACGGTGAACAAAACAATGAAGGCTACCAAAATGGGTCGCGAAATCATAACAGTTTTCAGCAGCAGAATCAAGTCATGCAATACCAACAAAATGCACCACCACAGCAAGCAACGAAGGCAAAATATCAGCAACAGTTTAAACAAAATCAGAAGCCGCGTGGAACATACAGCATGACCATATTCTACACCCAAGTCAGGCCGCCGCCGAACTACAATTTTTGCAACCAGCCGGGATTCGTACCAACGGAAACACTGTATTCAGGCTCTACCGTGACGATAACTGAAGACAATAGCAGGAGCGCTACATGAAACGGTAGCAGCTCAGCACAAAGGGAAGCGAAAAACTGGAAGCAGCTGGTCCAGGCCTCCGTGGGTTGGCTGCGGAATGCACAGGGAACGACTTCATGTCGGAGTCAATAAATCTCATGCGCTATGCTCAGATGTACGTGAACAATTAATCGGAGAAAAGGTGACTAAACCAACAGAAGACGTATGGCAAGACCGAGTACAAGCTTCTGCGCAGATCTATATATAGGATGTTACAAAAAGGTACGGCCAAACTTTCAGGAAACATTCCTCACACACAGATAAAGAAAAGACGTTACGTGGACATGTGTCCGGAAACGCTTAATTTCCATGTTAGAGCTCATTTTAGTTTCGTTCCTCCACCTACGCTCAATGCAGCACGTTATCATGATTTCATACGGGATACTCTACCTGTGCTGCTAGAACATGTGCCTTTACAAGTACGACACAAGATGTGGTTCATGCATGATGGAATTCCTGCACATTTCAGTTGAAATGTTCGTACGCTTCTCAACAACAGATTCGGTGACCGATGGATTGGTAGAGGCGGATCAATTCCATGGCCTCCACGCTCTCCTGACCTCAACCTTCTTGACTTTCGTTTATGGGGGCATTTGAAAGCTTTTGTCAACACAACCCCGGTACCAAATGTAGAGACTCATCGTGCTCGTATTGTGGACGGCTGTGATACAATACGCCATTCTCCAGGGCTGCATCAGCGCATCAGCGATTCCACGCGACGGAAGGTGGATGCATGTATCCTCGCTAACGGAGGATATTTTGAACGTTTCCTGTAACAAAGTGTTTGAAGTCAGGCTGGTACGTTCTGTTGCTGTGTGTTTCCATTCCGTGATTAATGGGATTTGAAGAGAAGTAATAAAATGAGCTCTAACATGGAAAGTAAGCGTTTTGGACACATGTCCACATAACATATTTTCTTTCTTCGTGTGTGAGGAATGTTTCCTGAAAGTTTGGTCGTACCTTTTGTAACACCCTGTATATCGCTGATGTACCCATCATAATAATTATTGATACAGGTGCGAACGTGAATTCAATGTCAATATGTGTTTTCAGAAAAGTACCTGCCATAATCAAAGTACCCACTTTACCTGTTTAAGGCTGTACAGTCACCGGTGCTGTCGGTTCGATGATTCAAAGAGTAATCCAGTCCGAACAGAATCATCGACAATTGCATGTGTGTGCTTAATCGTGAAAAATCTGTCCATTCCTTGCATATTCGGTGTGGAGTTTCTCCGCAAGACAAGAGCAGTAACTGATATTTATAACGGAACATGCAAGCTGACAGTCAACGACAAAGCAATTACGGTTCAACATTTGCGTGACAAGATAGGAGTAGCGGATCGACAATGCATGTTTTGATGCGCCGACTGTACCGAAAGGGTAAAGTACGCAGCGATCACCTGTTGTATTTCAGCCAACACGTTGCTGATTGTGAAGAATACGAGCAAATACCGGCTCAAGAAGAAATAATTCGCAAAACCATGGAAGAACGTTAACTAACAGACGCCCAGCAGCAGGATTTACTCCATCTTTTAATGAGATATTCACCCGTATTTACTACCAAGCCAAGAATAATAAGAGGCTTCGAGTTCGACATGATCCTTCCCCAAGGTACGTACTGCAAGACCACCTATGCGCCGGCCAGTGTGGCCGAGCGGTTCTAGGCGCTTCAGTCTCGAACCGCGTGACCGCTACGGTCGCAGGTTCGACTCCTGCCTCGGACGTGGATGTGTGTGATGTCCTTAGGTTAGTTCGGTTTAAGTAGTTCTAAGTTCTAGGGGACTGATGACCTCAGATGTTGTCGCATAGTGCTCAGAGCCATTTGAACCATTTGAACCACTTATGCGGTTTGGCAATCCAAAATGGCAGTCGTTAGAGATGGGATAAGATAAATGATCAAGTGTAACATTATAGTAAAACTCTGATTCACCCTACTGCAGCCCCTTAGTTCCTGTTATGAAGGAAGATGTCAGCGTAAGGTTGGTACTGGACGTTAGCAACATTAATAAAATAATATCACCGGTTTGCAGGAGGCCTGAAAACAGAAATTTTAGACGTAGTGCGGTTTACGTCGATGACTTGCCAATTGCCATCACTTCATGGGCAAACCACATGCAGCTGATCGAGAAAGTGTTCAGAAGGTTCACGGACTATGGAGTTACTGCCAGCCTCAGGAAGTCAAAATTCGGGATACAAGAGATCAAATTCTGAGGCCACGTGTTATCTTCAGAAGGAATTCGACCGGATCCCAAGAAACTTTCAGCTATAGAAAACTTTCCTACGCCCACCACGAAACGCCAGCTTAAAGGGTTCATTGGAATCGTGTCATTCTTTCGGCGTTTTCTATCCGGACAATGCCTTAACCACCCGTCATTACACAACCTGTTGGAAAAGAACGTTCCGTGGAATTGGACCGAAGAGTGTAAACGAGCTTTCGAGGAGATAAAAGAAGCATTACTCCCTAGTGATATCTTGAACCATCCAAATTTAGGTGAAGACTTCTGTACATCTTGCGACGCTTCCTTTCAGGGTCTAGGCGCTTGTCTCTTCCAAGAAGAACAAGTAAACGGAGAGAAGAAAATAACAATTATCAGTTTCGCGAGTCGCGTATTGACGGAGTGTGAGCGAAACTGGTGAGTAACGGAATTGGAAGGTTTAACCGTCGTATGGGCATTTCGGAGATTCAGTTATTATATATATGGTCGAAAAATAAAAGGTTATTCCGACAACGTCATAGCCGATGTCCTATCACGCATGCCGGAGGGAATGCCCGAAAACTGTGAATTTGAGGGAAAATTACGGAACGGACAGATATCGTTAATGGAAGACCCGATTTACTGAGACTACTACCTACAGCTGTGCAAATGAAGACCTTGCATGACGCCGACAGAAAATGGAATAAAGTAAAGGGAATACTTAAGATAAATCCTCAACACCGGTTAGCCGGCCGTAGTGGCCGAGCGATTCTAGGAGCTTCAGTCTGGAACCGCGCGACCGCTACGGTCGCAGGTTCGAATCCTGCCTCGGGCATGGATGTGTGTGATGTCCTTAGGTTGGTTAGGTTTAAGTAGTTATAACTTCTAGGGGACTTATGACCTCAGATGTTAAGTCCCATAGTGCTCAGAGCCATTTGAACCATTTGAACCTCAACACCAGTTAACGAAATTTTACAAATTACTTGAAGGAGTATTAGTTCATCGGACAACAGAAACAGGAAGAAGGTGCGTGTGCATATCCCATGCCTATGTGGAACATTTGTTATGGTATACCCACCTGTCCTGGGGACACTTCGATCCTATAAAATGCAAGAAGAAAATATCGATGTATTGCTACGTTCCTAATATGCAAGGAAAAAAGGTACACAAACTCCTAAAAAGTTGTCTAGAATGCCAGAAAACCAAGCCATTTAATCTGTCTAATGCTTTGCCATTAAACCCGACATTAACCCAGAAACCAGGGCACGTAGTAAGTATAGATGAAGGACCACTCCCGACAGTAAGAATAGGTGCGAAATACCTTGTGGCACTTCTACATCTGTTTACAAATCGTATACGTACGCGACGAAGTCGTCAGACGCGCAGCCGACTATAAGAAGAATACAGCACGATTACTTCCCACGTTTCGGCAAACCGGAGGCCATACTTCCAGAAAATGCCTCGAACTTCATCGGCAAACAATGGAGAGGTTTCCTCGCAAGGAACAACATCAAGAAAATTTTGATTTCGAAATTCAAACCACAGTCAAACTTGACAGAACGCGTATTTAAGGAATTCAACCGATTCATCCGCACATAAATTTCGACACGCCAAACAAAATGGGTGGAATTTGTAACCCAGTTGGAGCAGATAGTCGACAACCGGCCCCAGATGTCAACCGGTTACACGCCACCAGAACTACTGTCGAATCAAAGGGAACACAACGAGTGGATCGATCCTATACCTAAACTTCAGAGCGATGAAGAAGAACTCGATGTAAAACAGGCTATGATTTCACATACTGTCCATGCGAATATCAGAAAGAGAGCACACGATAAGAAGAACTGGAAGTGGTAGACTACAAACTTAATCAAAAAGTATTAGTGAGGACGCATTGCAAACCTTCATTACTGTACCGTCTAAATAAAAAGTGGAGGTACTTGTGCGAGGGTACGTACATAATTTTGCCCAAACGACACAATGGTTGCTATCTCATATTCGATCCCCTGTCTGGAAGAATAAAGGATCTGTACCACCATTAGTACATTAGGAAGTATGCTTCGAGCCAAGAAAATAATAACGACCATTGAGGAAGATTTTGCCGATCACATCTACAAAAAGACCGCTGAAAGACAAGAAGAAGAATGAATCCATGAGTCAAAACACTGCCGCACAGAAAACAGGAAATAAGAAAAGAAAATTACTAAGGAAAATCGCCGACCAGATTTACAGGAGAAATTATGCGATTAGTTTTAAGTCTTTTATTAAGAAGATGAAGTCCTACGCGACTGCTGGCCGTGGATGACGATTTATATTGAGGTTTTATTTGAATACAAAGGAAGGACGTAGCCGGTGAGCCGGCTTCAGACATTCTACATGATGAATTATGTTAGATGTCAGACGAAGGAACAGTAGGCGCGACGCGATGGAGAGAGAGTAATTATTCGTAACCACCGCATGTATCGACAGATATAGACGTGCGGATGATAAAAGAAACTCCAGCGGCAAGTGAGATAATGAATCACGTGGACTGAGCGATAAGAAGGAAAACAAGGCAACGTACCATGTGACCCTAACGGAAACACGCACGGAATTTATCAGTCATTTGTCCCTTGACACGCCCAGCTTAAATACATGCGGATCACCGCGCGAAGCGAATACTACAGAGCGCAGGAAGACGGGATAATGCGACCACGCCTATTCAAAATGAAAGTTTCCACCTTTAATGATATGCACTTCTGAGAATGCTAGCTGATTGACTTTAACAGCCGCGTGTCCAGCGCAATTCAAAATATGTACATGGACATTTCCCCGAACATAGAGACCTGTATAACAATAAATGCATCCAAACTAAAGACTTATGTCAAATATTGAGTGTACACTAAACACGAACAGTGGTATAGTCAAAGAAATGGCTCTGAGAACTATGGGACTTAACATCCGAGGTCATCAGTACCCTAGACTTAGAACTACTTAAACGTAACTAACCTAAAGACATCACACACATCCATTCCGGAGGCAGGATTCGAACCTGCGACCGTAGCAGAAACGCGGCTGTGCACTGAAGCGCCTAGAACCGCTCGGCCATAACGGTGGGCTGGTATAGTCATCTCGGCGGAAATAAGATAACAATGTATAAATGAAGTGAGCGAGTACTAATGCTAACTTTGTAAATCTGATGTTCACATTCTTACCCCGTACCCTATTAGTGATATAAGCTTAGTGTTAAGCATAAACTAACTCAGGTTTTCTTTATTGTTTCATGAGAAAAAATACGCACCAAAAGGAACACAAATCACGGTCATATATCTACATGGACGAACATTTAACATAATGAGACGCTAGCTTCTCAAGGTCCTTCTCGTGCCCACGTAACCAAGTCAAGGTGCGGTGAGACAAGACCACAAACTACCATCGACAACTCACGGCGAAGAACGTCAAAGTGTTTTGTGTCCGTGTGCAACATGAAAATTTATTAGTGTAAATTTAAGCGATAAGCAAATACCGTGCAATTGACAAAAAAAAATCTACAAAAGAGACAAAACCCCTGAACTAACTAAAACATAGTACAAATGTACAGACAATGATTAGTGTATAAGCAATCTACGTTTGATTTTCATGTTTGATTATAAATTTCTCTCTTTTCAGCAGGACTGAATTTATTAAATTTAGTAATATGGAAGCTAGATCAATGTGTTGTACAGTTACTTTTAAAGAATGAAGGTCACCGCCTGTGCATAGACAGACGAACACAAATAACCGTGGCACCGACCACAATGAACTGAAACATAACAGTGCGAAAACAATGGCTTTTAAGTTCAAGGCATAAACACTTCTATTCACTTATTTGATAAATATTGTGGATATTATGATGTGTATGTTATGTTAATTAATTTAAGAGTGTGATTTTGACAATTTAGATGAATGCATGTACTGTGTGCAACTACATCACTGGAATTACGCATGGATCACGTGAATCCAGTTGTTCTCGTTCTCCACATGGGAGACGATGAGATGTATTTTCACACTGCCACATCTCGTCACACAAAACACTAATCTGAGTAATGAAAGAGGCCAAGAGCCATTTATGTACCAATGTATAACATTTAACTACGCATAGTAATGTTGTGTTTTGACGATGTACAAGGAGAAATGAATCTAGCACCACTGACGTGCCTAAGAAACTATAGACTAACTCAGCGCGCAAGTAAAAACATCGATATTAAAGACAGACTCTGAAGACAGTTGAATACTAAAAAAAACAAGCACGCAACCCATCGACCACTGCCGAACGATATCAGTCTCTTTTCATCTCCTGTGTAATACGGAAGCACCATTACATAGGGGTCATTATTAGACTTGTAATTTGTTAAACCCTACAGATACATACTGTCATTTTGTTCCATGTGGGACTAGCATATGTGAAAAACGCAGAGTAGTTAATGAATGGACATTTCTATATGATTTGTAAACTTTTCAAACCACTCAAGCTCTGTCGTTGTTATTGACGTAAGTGTTACCATGTTATATGTTCGTTACGTCCAAGTTGGTAATTATAGTGTCAATTACGCTAAATTTGTGTTAATCATTTACTTTCAATGTGCCAAGTTTTTTTTACACAGCCAACAGTGTCCGACGTGTCATAGCGCGGACAGAACAGTCGAGGCCGACGTTAACATACTACTTATATTCCCCCCTTGTAATATTCCTCAAACCCAGTTTTAAAGTGGCCCTTAGGTACTTTTATTGTGCGAGTGACGTCTGGGAATTTCTTAGCAAACTTTGCTTCGCACATCGCTCACACAGAGCCCCACTGTTCCACAACACATAATCAATGAGGAAGTACGAATAGAAATGGAGAGAACCGATACTGGTGGCACAATCTAATTAAAAGAAGGGATCTGCTGATAGGACACACACTGAGACATCGTTGTTGTTGTTGTGGTCTTCAGTCCTGAGACTGGTTTGATGCAGCTCTCCATGCTACTCTATCCTGTGAACGCTTCTTCATCTCCCAGTACGTACTGCAGCCTACATCCTTCTGAATCTGCTTAGTGTATTCATCTCTTGGTCTCCCTCTACGATTTTTACCCTCCACTCTGCCCTCAAATACTAAATTGGTGATCCCTTGATGCCTCAGCACATGCCCTACCAACCGATCCCTTCTTCTAGTTAAGTTGTGCCACAAACTCCTCTTCTCCCCAATTCTATTCAGTACCTCCCCATTAGTTATGTCATCTATCCATCTAATCTTCAGCATTCTTCTGTAGCACCACATTTCGAAAGCTTCTATTCTCTTCTTGACCAAACTATTTATCGTCCATATTTCACTTCCATAGATGGCTACACTGCATACAAATACTTTCAGAAACGACTTCCTGACACTTAAATCTATACTCGATGTTAACAAATTTCTCTTCTTCAGAAACGCTTTCCTTGCCATTGCCAGTCTACATTTTATATCCTCTCTACTTCGACCATCATGTTATTTTGCTCCCCAAATAGCAAAACTCCTATACTACTCTAAGTGTCTCATTTCCCAATCTAATTCCCTCAGGATCACCCGACGTATTTCGACTACATTCCATTATCCTCGTTTTGCCTTAGTTGATGTTCATCTTATATCCTCCTTTCAAGACACTGTCCATTCCGTTCAATTGCTCTTCCAAGTCCTTTGCTGTCTCTGAAAGAATTACAATGTCATGGGCGAATTTTAAAGTTTTTATTTCTTCTCCATGGATTTTATTACCTACTCCGAATTTTTCTTTTGATTCTTTTACTGCTTGCTCAATATACAGATTGAATAGCATCGGGGAGAGGCTGCAAGCTTGTCTCACTCCCTTCGCAACCACTGCTTCCCTTTCGTGTCCCTCGACTCTTATAACTGCCATCTGGTTCCTGTACAAATTGTAAAAAGACTTTCGCTCCCTGTATTTTACACCTGCCACCTTCAGGATTTGAAAGAGAGTATTCCAGTCAACATTGTCAAAAGCCTTATCTAAGCCTACAAATGCTAGAAACGTAGGTTTGCCAATTATTAATCTGGCTTCTAAAATAAGTCGTAGGGGCAGTAATGCCTCACATGTTCCCATATTTCTACGGAATCCAAACTGATCTCCGAGGTCGGCTTCTACCAGTTTTTCCATTCGTCTGTAAAGAATTCGCATTAGTATTTTGCAGCCGTGACTTATTAAACTGATGGTTCGGCAATTCTCACATCTGTCAACATCTGCTTTCTTTGGGATTGGAATTATTATATTCTTCTTGAAGTCTGAGGGTATTTCGCCCGTCTCATACATTTTGCTCACCAGATGGTGGAGTTTTGTCAGGAATGGCTCTCCCAAGGCCGTCAGTAGTTCTAATGGAACGTTGTCTCCTCCCAGGGCATTGTTTCGACTCAGGTCTTTCAGTGCTCTATCAAACTCTTCACGCAGTATGATATGTCCCATTTCATCTTCATCTACATCCTCTTCCGTTTCTATAACATTGCCCTCAAGTACATCGCCCTTGTATAGATCCTCTATATACCCCTTCCACCTTTCTCCCTTCCCTTCATAGCTTAGAACTGGGTTTCCATCTGAGCTCTTGAGATTCATACAAGTGGTTCTCTTTTCTCCAAAGGTCTCTTTAATTTTCCTGTAGGCAGTATCTATCTTACCCCTAGTGAGATAAGCCTCTCCATCCTTACATTTGTCCTCTAGCCATAGACTCAGATGAAGGTTGTACATTTTAGTCACAACACGATATGAGAAATACTATTAAATATCTATACATGACATTATAAACACTTTAACTTCAGACCTGCACAATCAACATTAAGCTTGCCTTTCAAGCCTGCTAACCAGTCACTGCTATGAATTATCATAGTTTTTACAGATAACTGTTACACCGCACTAAGATTTTAATATGAACAATCTTTAAGTTGAATACTTCAAATATTTTCTTGGCAACTACACTTTAATAGAACATCAACTATCCTTGTATGAAAAATATGTGGAGTATGTCAAAACTTGGCCTGACTGAATACTTATAGTGTCAACTATGTAAGTAGGCTATTTAGGTTTTTATGTTGGTAACGCTATGTAGCGCTCTGTATGAAAATCACTGGCTGTGCTGTGTGAAGTCTGTGGCTGGTTGGCATTGTTGGAATAGTTGCTATTGTAGTGTTGGGCAGTTGGCTGTTAACAGCGTGTAGCGTTGCGCAGTTGGAGGTGAGCCGCCAGCAGTGGTGGATGTGGGGAGTTTTGACAGCGGATGATCTGGACGTGTGTCCATCAGAGAGAGTAAATTCGTAAGATTGGATGTCATGAACTGATATATATATATATATATATATATATATATATATATATATATATATATATTATGACTTTTGAACACTATTAAGGTAAATACATTGTTCTCCATCAAAATCTTTCATTTGCTAACTATGCCTATCAGTAGTTAGTGCCTTCAGTAGTTAGAATCTTTTATTCAGCTGGCAGTATTGGTGCACGCTGTATTGCAGTAGTTCTAATAACGAAAATTTTTGTGAGTTAAGTGATTCATAAAAGGTATAGGTTATCGTTAGTCAGGGCCATTCTTTTGTAGGGATTATTGAAAGTCAGATTGCCCCTATTTTATCGAAGGAAATCTTAATGGTAGGAAGTACACCACATTCCTGCAAGAAACATTAGGTCTGTTTTTGGAAGAAATACCTTTAGGAACGAGGAACAGATTGTGGTATCAACACGATGGGTGTCCAGCACATTTTTCGCTGATGTCTAGAAATGAGTTGCCGAGACAATTCCCAAATTGTTGGATTGGACGTGGAGGAGATGTGTCGTTGTCGGGTCATTCCCCAGACCTGACACCTCTGGATTTTTTCTTATGGGGTTTCATAAAAGACATTGTTTATAAAGACGTCGCAACTACACCTGAGATATGCAAGAGAGAAATGTCAGAGCTGATGGTTTGATAAGTGCTGATGTGGTAAGGAATACTACTCAGTCCATGATAAGAAGGTTGGAGAAATTCGAACACCTTCTGTAAATCGATGTTCATGCCACCTTTGTGACCCTCGTTGACCTTCAAAGAACTTCCTGTTACA
Source organism: Schistocerca americana (assembly GCF_021461395.2). Lineage (NCBI taxonomy): Eukaryota > Metazoa > Arthropoda > Insecta > Orthoptera > Acrididae > Schistocerca > Schistocerca americana. The sequence continues at coordinate 89,831,580 of NC_060129.1, forward strand.
CATCAAAGGATTCGTCTCAATAAGTACCCAACTGTTACATGTTATTTAAATAAACAAAGTAGACCTTCACATCTCTGACACGACCCCACCTAGCAATAAAAAACCAACGTCACATTACGGCCCCCCTTGGCCCATGCAGTTTTTCTCCCACAACCTTTTCAGGTCTTGTCATACTTTTCAAGTTTTTCTTGGTGGCAATAGTTAGTGACTCACCCTGTAGACACTCGACCGCGCAACTGTGCCGTGGGAGGGGGGGGGGGGGAGGGGGGATGGGGGGGATGGGGGGGGGAGGGTAGGAGGGGTCGAGGGATGACACTGCGAGTGTTCTCTGCATTTCTGCACTGTGCCAACAGCAGAAAGGGATCTGAACCCGGTACCTCACAGTCTGGGACAGTATTAGAGAGTTGGCACACAGCCTTTTAGTAATATATACGAAGACAGTAACTTGTTCTCGAAAGAACAGTTACTGTTGATAACCGTGCAGCTTTTCACTGAAATAAATGATGACTAACTGACAACCTCAGCTGCCGACAGGTGTTGTTGTTATACCTCAATGTGGACCTGGTCGGGGCACACATTTTCAGCTGTCCACATTGGGGTATAACAACACCTGTCTGCAGCTGAGGTTGTCAGTTAGTCACCTTTTAGTAATAGTGGGCCGCTCTTCTGCTGCTAATGGTCAGCTGCATTGGTGTCAAGAATGAAGCTGTTAGGGTGGCAGTATGACCAGGACAGTGTCAAAAGGATCAGTGATCTGTGAGGTTAACTGAGAATTACTACCATCGTGAAGGTGTGGCTAGCGAAAGGTGTGAAACTCTGGGGGACCTCAGACTATATGCACCTCCTCTACGATAACTATGTTACAACTACCAAAGGACTTATAAGAACGTGTATAGTGCGAATAGTCAAACGGAGATCTTACATACAATACACCTCTTAATTTAAGTCACTATCCACTGAGTTTAGATGCTTAAGAAAAAGGGAAGTTATTTCTCAAACACAAATCATACAGTTTCTGTTCGATAACCCCATCAACTCTGTTAATCTACGTATACATCTGCATCCATACTCTGAAAACCGCTCTGAAGTGCAAGGCAGAGGGTACTTCTTACTGTATCAGTTATCAGGGCTTCTTCACATTCCACTCACATATGGAGCTTGGGTATGATTGTTTAAATTGCCTGTGTGCGTCCCGTAAGTCTGCTAATTTCATTCTCACCACACCCGTGAGAGAGATATGTGGTGGGTTGTAGTATATTCCTAGATTCAAGGTGTAAAGCAGCTTCTTGAAATTTCCAAAGTAGGCTTTTTCGAAATAGTATCCGTCTATCTTCAAAGTGTGCCAGCTCAGTTTCTTCATGGACAAAGAAGCATTGACTGTTCTTGTTGCTCTTCTCTACATCTTTACACTACCTGCTGCCAGTCCTATTTGATACAGCTCCCACACACTAGGGCAATATTCTTGGCATCGTCAGATGAGACAATTGTAAACAGTCATGTCTGTGGACTGATTCCATCACCCTAGTATTCTACCAATGAACCAAAGCCTTCCACCTGTCTTATCTCCAATTGAGAGCACATGATCGTTCCGTTTCATGTCCCAAATTGTAACGCCCAGAGATCTGTATGAATTAACTGGTACCAGCTGTACTCTTTCATTGGTGAGTATAATTTTTAGTCAAGATCCTACTCAATGTTTGTGCAGAATTCTTCAGATAGTACATCATTATAGACAACTGCATCATCCGTGAAAATTCTAAAACCATTAAATTGCTGCAAGACCATTAATATATAACAGAAACTGCGAGTCCCAATACACTTACATTGTTCACACCAATTTCACTACATTGAAGGTAACATGCTCAGTCCTCCCTACCAAATAAATCATCAGTTAACTCACAAATTTCGTATCATACCCCATATAATCTTACTTTTGATAATAAATGTGGTTGTGGTAGTGAGTCAAATGATTGTATCGAAAATCCTAAATTACTGCATTTACCTTACTGTCTTGATTAGGGCTTTAACGATGTCATGAAGGAAATGTGACGGTTTTCCAAATCTGTACTGATTGGCAATGAGGTCCTTCTATTCCAGGAACCTCATTACGTTTGAGCTGAGAATATGTTCAAGAATCCTATAACAAATGGATGGCAAGGATATTTCACGGTAGTTTTGTGAATGACTCCTGATGCTCTTCTACTAGATGTGTGTCTCCTCGAACTTCTTCCAACTACTGGGCACTTTTATTTGTGCTAGAGATTTACAATAGATTTTCGTTAGGAGAGGGGCTAACTCAGGTGCAAGTTCGGTGGAGGGTCTGATAGAGATTCCATCACGCTCTGGAGCCTTGTTAAAAAATCAGCTGTTTCCCAACACTAGTGACACTAATTCTACATCTATATCTGTCACCGTCACAAATTGGAGCAGTACCCCACAGTACCATTTCTAGAGAAACATTTTAAGATACTCATTCGGAATTTCTGATTTTGATTTGCTACTCATAATTGCTGTCATTACCCAGTTCACAAGTGTCTGACACTAACTTTGGTACCAGCTTTACGTAATACCGGAATTTTCTAGGTTTTGTGAGAGATCCTTCCTATTCTGTTACAGTATTCTTAGTAGGAGTCAAATTATGATAAATCCAGGATGGAACGTAACAATATTACGAAAAGGAAAGTTGCAACTCACCATAGAGCGGAAATGCTGAGTTGCAGACAGGCACGACAAAAAACTCTCAGAATTAAAGCTTTTGTCCAATAAGGCCTTCGTCAACAGTAGACATGCACACACACACACACACACACACACACACACACAAGAACGCACGCACGCAACTCACACACACGACTGAAGTCTCAGGCAACTGAAACCACATTGTGAGCAGCAGCACGAGTAAGTGGTGGGAGTGGTGACTGGGTGTGGGGAAAGGAGGAGGCTGTGGCAGGGAGGGGAGCAGCAGGATGGTGGGGTGGTGGACCGTGAAGTGCTACAAGTTAGACAGAGGGCAGTGGAGAGGTTGGGAGGGAGGGGAAGTAGCAGAAACGTAGAGAAATAAATATGGGGTTGGTGGTGGTGGAATGACGTCTGTGTAGCGCTGGGGTGGGAACAGGACACCTTGCTGGATGGCTGAGGACAGTGACTAGCAAAGGAGGACGCCAGGTGGGTTGTGGGAACCTTTGTCAGTCACTGTCCTCACCCATCCAGCTCCTACCCTATTCCCATTCCATCATTACATAACCATCATTTCACCACCAAAGACAGTCTTTCTATTTATCTCCTTTACTGATACTTCCCTTCTCCTCCCCACTTATCCTCTTACCACCATCTAACATGCAGCACTTCACCGTCCGCCACCCCCACATACTACACCTACCCTCCCCACTCCAACCTCATCTTTACCCCCACCCTGTGGCTACTATCATCATGCAATGTTGCTGCTGCTTGCAGTGTGGTTTCAGTTGCCTGAGAGTGCAGTCATGTGTGTGAGTTGCGTTTGCGTGAGTGCATATGTGTGTGTGTGTGTGTGTGTGCTTGTTTTCTATTGTTGACTGCAGCTTTAATGACCAAAAGCTTTAATTATGAGAGTCCTTTTGTTGTGCCTATCTGCGAGTCGGTAGTCTGAGTAGGTTAGACGAAATTCTCTTTCATCAGCCAAATACATCTCATTTAGCATCTTCCTACATGTAGCCCCACGTTTTGCCTAGCATTCATTGACCAGTTATCTCTTTTTCTTTAGATGTTTCTTTAAAATGACTCCAGACTGTGGAGTGTCCCTCTTATCATGAACTGCTCTACATACGTACAAAGTGCACAGCTGACTGTTCTTGTAAACCTGAACCACAATTTTTCTACATGTTTTTCTCCAGAGTTTAATATTTTGAGTTTTGTATTCAAATAGGTCACAACTACTTCTGTATATAACTTCCTGACAGATTAAAACTTCCTGGCAGATTAAAACTGTGTGCCGGACAGAGCTCCTATATCTGGTTTGCTGAACATATATGTATTCTGCAACTTGTTTTAGTTGCCATTTGTACGTTGCAAATCATTATTGCTTCATGGTCATTGATACTAGTTTCTGTGTGAGCTTCCTCAAAGAGGTATGGTCATTTTGAAACTATCGGATCCAATATCACTAGTGGGTTCCCAAACAGTCTGTTTTAGGTAATTCTCAGACAACTCATTTAGAGGTGTTTCACCAGACGTCTTGTCATCCCCACCTCTTTGTCATTTTCTCAGTCGATTGTTGCACAATTAACATCTACTTCAACAATGAGAGTGTGACTTGGAAACTTATGTAACAGTGCTTCGGTTTTCTCTATAATTTTTGGTTGCATCTGGAGTAGATCTAGAAGTTGACAGAGGGACCTGATTCCAAATTATTGCCCACCGATGATACTGAGTCTTTCCCAGACAGCCTCACATGCAGTTTATGTTTCTGTTTTGGTTGGTACAATTTGTTTATGACCTGGGACAAATGCCCTACTATCTCCATGTATATTTTCGATACACGCTGAAATTTTTATCAGTATCTCGCTGCTGTCAGTTCCGCATTTCCACCAGCTTTCTGTACCGGGTATTATGTGAGCTCTACTGGGCCAGCTTCAAACCCTGGCACGTTGTTATCAGTGCTTCAGAAGTTAATCACTTGAATTGTAATACTCTCGCCAGTATGTGACTCTTCTTTGGAACTATTACTGACACTTTCTGGTCCCTACCGTTACCTGGACTGGATGAAGAGTAGTCTAATCTGAAAACCGTTGTGTCCACTCCGCAGCCAAACAGCTACCTGAGCAGCAGCCTCTGATGTGTACCAAACACCTGATCCATTTAGGGTCTCCATAGATTTCTCAACCCCTTGACGCAAGTCCAAGAAATTTCAGGTCGCTTTGTCACAGAACCTTCGAACTCTGAGTCAGAAGTTACATTCGATTCAGAACGTGGGGGGCACGACCAGTTTTGCACTGCAGCAAATTGTCTCACTGAAATTAGATGAGTGAGACCACCATTCTCAACCTTCTCTGACAGTTGAATGATCCAGTGTGGCCGCAGAGCGCGGTCAGCTGCCGGTAGCACCACGTTCCCTCAGCAGTTGACGGAATGACCTCTTCGGCAGGCTGAATAAGGCTTCCAGCCACGGACAGTGGGTACACTTAGTCTTCCCTCGCATCGTTTCTTGCATTTCCCTAACGGATACATTCACTTGCCGTACATTTGAACTCCCTAGTGTTAACAGATGCTATCCTTTCGTGTTTGCCTCTTCTTGACACTGCACATACCATATTATTCAAAAGCTGAAGTTAGTCTCAGTGACTCAATTTCGATTTCAGTGGAAGCCTGCACCTCCTATTTGTTGGTTAGGGTGATAGGTACCGCGTGCTGGGTCCTCCCTGGTCCCCGCTCTACTGTCCATGCAGCCTAGTCCTACCACTGACAGACCGCTTACAGCCAAGTGGATGGGCGGTGACAGATCATGTATTTCCTGCAGAAACTGCTGACAGCCAAGTGGACCATGTACTTCCTGTAGAAGCTGATGACAGCCAAGTGGATCAGTGGGGACAGATCATGCACACCGCGTAGAAGCGACAGCAGGAGATAGAAACATATGGTTATGGGGCCACCTCAGAAGTATCGTGCACGCGTAGCCTATTCCAGATGTGGAGACACTGGAGCAGCGTATTCATCCTGCCTTTGACGCTGTTCTTATGCAGCCTGGTCGGTGTGAGCGTGTGATACAGAGCACGGTACGGCGCGTATGCACGCATGCGTCCAGGCACATGGAAAGCATTTTCAGTACATACTGTAACTGTGGCTACGCGGTACAGCGAGTATTAGACTGCAGTCTTAGTAACAGTGTATGACTGAATAAATGGTTTCTAGTGTGGAAACTATGCATTTCCGGACATAAGTTCGGTAGAAATTTTCTTCCATATCCCCTCACCGATCAATCGATAGAGTCTGTACACAGTCGTAAAAATCACCCGGTCTACGCAACATGATGACCAAACGGCATTCCAACTGGAGCTTTCTACAGTACCAAAGGCAATGATACACTGATACCCAACGATGTTGGGCAGTTCCCTCGCAGTATTCTTATGACTGCCCTGTGACCCGAAGCAGTTACCCCAACAAGTTCACGCCTGTGTGTACCACGAGTGGGTCACGCCCGACTCTGCCAGTTATGCTACTTGCATAGCAATAGCGTCTGACGTACGTATTGCCTATCATGCAGGAGCAACGAACAGTACTGAATACAAGTCTGTGCGACCCTTGGACGAGAGAGATTTCTGAACAAATGATGTATATTTATTTTATATCTTCTCTCGCTGTTCTAAAAATAGAACCTCGATATATTCAAGTAGGCCACTATTCTAGTGTGTTTGAATAAGACAAGCAGGGAACAGGTGGCGCAGGCAGCTAGAGGGAAGCTTGCACACGCTCGTCTCCCCACGGCGCCGGCGAGGACATCTCAAACCAGATATAAGGCTACCGTGATTAAATAAACTAGCACCAAAAGAACCACTTGGACCATGAGTAACGGATGAAACACTTACCTGAGTTGTCGGCTGTTAAACTATGTCCAGAGACTTCGGTATACGATTCCGGAAAATAAATTCGTAAAGATCTCAGTGTAAAACTTAAACATTTACTTCATTACTTCACAAAAAATTGCTGTCCATTATCATACCCAACCTCATAGGAATCGAAAAAAACATAATTTTTACCTGTAACGGAAACTGGGCGACTGTAGCCACTACATATGACCACCGCCACAAAAATGCGGATGAACCAACTAGCGTTTCTGCGGAACATCACGGAAGGTCGCAGATGTCGGGCCAAGTAAAAAAATTTTCCCTCAAAATAACTTCACCGAACTTGCAGTCTGCTGAAGAACCTGAAATTTTACAAACAAGTGTAATCACAAAACACAATTTTTTGCAACTACCTGTATAGTAAATAAAGAAGCGTAAATTAATCTGAACTACACCATTTTACAAGATGGATGTCATTCTGTTGTTCCGAATATACAGGGTGATTCACGAAGGTATGCAAATATTTCAATATGTTATTCTACAAGGAAAACTAAAGAAAAAAGTTCGTGTAAACACAGGTCCGCAAATGTTCATCTACGGAGTTACGGCTAGTGAAAGATTTTCCCTGAAATTTACCAATGTCGGTAATATGAAGCCATCGCAAAACTGTACGAGGTTACAGTAAAGCACGATTTCCATTTATCTTCTTGTTATTCATCTGGTGAAACTAATAAGAGATGCTCCAGACGTGTATCTGCAGTAGTTTTTCAGAACATCCAGAGAAGCAAAGAAGTAATTTCGTAAAATTTTTTATTTATTACTTGGCCCAATATGTTTTTTAAATTCGAGGCGACTGCACAAAGTTTTCAGCAGAAGTTGTAGAGAATTTAATTTTGAAATAATGATGCTAATAACATTAACTGAAACTGTATGAATTTGTCAGATAATCTGCTTTTATTAATACTATATCACACGTGATTTCATGTTACAGCGGATAAAACAAAGCTCAGTGTTAAGGAAGTTGTACAGTGGGCATACACTTTCACAATACATTCACAATAAATATTCAAAAACGTGTCCACTGAGTTCAATGAATTTAGCAACACATGTATGAACTGATTTTGTTGCTCGTTTCAGTTTCACAGGGTTGTTCTTAATTTTGCCGATTGCATTCATAACGCGAGCAAGTATTGCCTCACGTGTTTTGACTATGTCCTCATAAACTATGTCTTCCACCCATCTCCAAACCAAAATATTCATTGGTGTTAAATCGGGCGTTCTGAGTGGCCACAGACGTGTAGCACCTCGACCAATCCATTTATGGCGAAAAAGTTCATTTAAATGTGTAGTGACGGGTTGGCGAAATGTGGAGGCGCGCCGTCCTGTTGAAAACACCTTTGCGATCGCATAGCAAGTGCAACATCTTCGAGCAAGCGGGGATTTTCTTCTTGAAGGAATTGTAAGTACGTCTCGCCAATTACACGATTTGGGAAAATTTTTTATTACATTCACCAGATCAATGACAACGAAGTAAATGGAAATCATGCTTTACTTTTACAGTTTTGCGATGGCTTCGTATTAGTGAAGATGCTAAATTTCAGTCAAAATCCTTTATTAGCCGTCTAACATTCAGCGTGGGGTCAGTTTGTTATATATCGTGTCTCCCTACCACTTTCGCGCAACGACGCTCTGAGCGTGTTTTTTAGGGAATTGACTAATTTGAACCTGGGACCTGTTACTGGTAAGGAGACACCAGACCACACATGACATGTAGAATTCAGAAGAGTTCAGTGAGACTAGCGATGATATAACCAAATACTTAATGATTTCAGCGTCAGCTCCACTGCATTATCGGTAAAAGAATCTTAATACTAACTAAATTTAGTGGAAGGGGTTCAAGGCTTTCCTATTTTTAGTTAGCTGGTAAAATAACGTCGAAAAAGCAGTTAAGTTTACCTTTGGAAATTTTATTCTACTCACAAGACATTTTTTATAAATTGCACTATTGATAAAAGGAAATTTTTTAATACAGGATGATAAAAACCAACTGCGTTCAACAAAAATGTGAACGAATATTCCCTGAATGGGTTTCCAAGTTCTACAATGGATCGAAGGATGACCTATGCCATATCACATCTATAATCTAGGTTTAAATTAAGTTTCATAAAAGAGAAAACTATCAAAATCGTCTACAGTGACCCTCAATTATCTTTAATTACTTATCTAACTTGTCGTAAATTACAGTGGCTGATGTGGCTTCTCAATAACTATATAACAGAAAAATCATCGCGTTTCAGATTTTTACTTCAAGTGGCAAATGTGAACACCATGAGCTTTAATTGACGATCGACACTAGTATTACGCAAAAAAGGGGGTGTAACAGATGAGACTTCTGCAGTTCTGAGTGAAGCTTTATGCGCTGTTATTCGCCATCGTGTGCGTTCATTACCTTGTCGGTGTTCGTCAGGGGGCGGCGGGCAGCACAGCTCCGCTCACCTCGCCGTCTCGGAAGCAACTCTCGTCCTAACTTCTCCTTACTACAATTTACCGAAGTTGGTTTAAAAAAAAACTATCTGGCTGTCTTTTCATCTGACCAATCAGGGTCTCAATGTTAACCTTAAGCTCCACCTACAAAAATTCTGTCCATCCAATGAGAAACGTTATGCTTTTCGTGGTGGGGCAATGTTTTAAAAGATTGCAACGTAACAGAGACGCAAAAAAATCTCACTCTAAAACTTGCAGCTGGTGTGGTCCTTTTTCTGGTATCGTAAGATCTATACTATTCTTCTGGAGTGTTCTATCTCTTAACACGGGCTGGGGGGTGGTCCTGACGTAACAGAGACGCGGAAAAGTCTCACGCTAAAACTTGTGGGTGGTGTGGTCCTAGCGGTTAGCTGGCGACGTGGGTGTCCCTTATCGTAGGGCCTTCTAGCTTAACACGGTTCTGCTCTCGGCTTCTGTTCTCGTTTCTCCCCTCGGAACTGCGTCTGTCTCACGGCGGGAAGGTATGACATGCATTTAGGCATTCTTGTGTTAGTCTGTGGTATTCCATTTGCTCACTCGTTACTCGTATTACTTTGGTTAATTTAATGTCACGATTTATTCGGAGCTATGTGACATACTACTGGATTTGCTTACCATGTCAGGGTTTTCATGGAAGGTGTTGGATTTGGCTGACACCTTACAGCCGTAACTCCGTAACTAAACATTTGCGGACCGATGTTTGTATGAACTTTTTCTTTAGTTTTAGTTGTAGAATAACATATTAAAATATTTGAGTATGTTCAGGAACCACCATGTATACTGACTGATCAGCTGCACTGTTTAAGACAAATACTGTCGAAACCATTTAAGAGATTGTTACGATATTTGCACTTGATTAATTCTGAGAAACTGCTGTATGAGCGACGTTTAGTCCCTTGTAATACTCATATTAATTGTAGGAGACGGCGATCAACTTCGCTTTTTCAAATGAAACCATTGTGTATGTCAATACGTGGTGATCTGGTATGCAGAGGGAGAGAAGGACGGGGCTGTGTCTCGCCTACAGCAGTGTCGTTAGCCGGCTAGACGAGCCTCAGGCGGCTAGAGACACGCCAGCGGGTACTTCCGAGCGTGGTGCTGGCGGAAACTGTGCTCTAAGAAAATGTGTCATCCGCTTGCAAAACTATCGTGATTGTTAAGTTATTTCACATGTGTGTACGAACAGCTTACTTGTGGAAAGAGCAAACTCTCGGGTTTTACACGGTTTCAGCTAGGTAGCAACAGTGTGCGCCCACTTCAGTTCTAGTAAAAATGGCGTCGGGAAAACAGAAAGCGCTTTGTGTTCTAAGTTTTGGGGACTGCAGGTCAGTACTAACCGTTCAGCGCGACTTTTGTGTGTACCATCCTATAGCACCGAGCGTTAGACAACGGGATGAACAATTCCAAGAAACAGGTTGCGTGTGTAAAGGGAAATCGCCGGGCCGTCGCCGAGTGTCTCACACAGACGTCGAGCGCATCCGCCATAGATCCACAAGGAGTCCGCATAATCCGTTCGCCGTGCAGCTAGACAGTTCAACATGCCTCCGATGTTCGTCTGGCGTGTGTTGCGTAGACGTTTACATACGAAATCGTACAAAATTCAGTTACTGCAAGCTTCTCGTGAAGGTGACAAACGGCAACGTGTGGAGTTCTGGAATTCGTTCTTGGCAAGATGGAGGATGACAGTTTTATGCCACGCTTAGTGTTTAGTGACGAGGCAACATTCCATGTAAATGGGAAGGTGGACCGTCATTATGTGAGAATATGGGGTACGGAACAGCGACATGAAATTGGTCAACAAGAGGGACTGTCCAAAATTGAATGTTTTTTGTGCAGTATCACGGGAAAAGGTGTACGGTGCCGATAATTCTGTTACAAGAAGTACATATCACGATATGCTTGAAAACGTTCTTATCACACAGATTGATTTGGACGACTTCTGTAAAGTTTGGACGGTAGGAGACGAGTTACTGGCAGAAGTAAAGCTGTGAGGACGCGGCGTGAGTACTGCTTGGGTAGCTCAGATGGTAGAGCACTTGCCAGCGAAAGGCAAAGGTTTCGAGTTCGAGTCTCGGTCCCGCACACAGTTTTAATCTGCCTGGCAGTTTCAGCATAATTGTTGTGTGTACAGAAGAACTTACTTGTATATGATATGCCAGATTACAGGAGCAGAACAGAGCTGTACACAGCAGGTTCAACAGTTTAGAATTGAAGATAGAGGACACTCAAGCGCGAATGACCTTTATAAATTCTCTTATTACCGACATGCAAACACAAATCAAAAGTTGGAATGACACCATGGAGGAAAAAATTAAAGCCATTACTACTGCTTACGCAAGCGAGCCAAACTCAAGCGTACATGCAAAAACTGGCAGTGTTGGTTCCATGGTGGAATCCGCCGATACCAATATTGGTAGAGACTTTAGAGATTTGCAGACACAAGTCTATGTGTGTAAATCAACAGCGAGTGACTCTTTAAAGCATTACAGTCATGATTCAAAGATAGTAGGCCAATTGACAGAAGGTGTCAGCCACATTGGCGAGCGAGTAGAAAACCTTGCTCAGCGAATATCCGATGTCAATATTGACAAAAGGATCGAATATGTCACTGCAGGAGTAACCACTACACTTAATAAGGAATTTGGAAAGAGGATACAATCTAAGGATCAGTAGATTGAGCGTATTGTACAATATGATCTAAAGGCTGAAGTTAAATCTGCCATAGTAGAAATCCTAACCGCTCCCAGTACTTCTGCTGACAGTTTAAAGAGTGAATTAGGAGAAATCAGACGAGCGTTCAGCCACGATCTTCGGGAATGGAAGCACAGGCTGACCAATGACATAGATCAGCTGAAAAGGTAAATTGTAGAACTGCAAGGTGACAATCAAAGCGATTATTCACTACCGCCAGAACAAGAAACTCGTCAATATCCCGAGTATCAAGTACAGTTCTCATCGACTGTAAATAATACGCGCCATAAAGCTTCAACGTGACGTAGTCATACCGATCAACTGACACTCGTTGAACTATTGCGCGATGAGAGTGTGCTGAAACACAGAGTTTTCCAGCCTTTTATACCTAAAAAACTAAATATACATCGCGTGGTATTTTTAAAATCATTCACAGCTGCTTTTCCAGAATCATGGAACGACAGATAGTGAATACATTTTATTAGGGTATGTACATGGCGAAGTATCAGTTTGGGGAACTAAAATTATAGACAAATGACACACCTAAGCAGAGTTCAAAAGACATTTTTTTAATAAATTCTGGAGTTCTGGTATACAACAAAGACTCCGAAAGGAGGTCTACGCAGCCGAACCTTTCAACACCAAGGGAGTCGGTTTGAGGCGTTATTTCGAAACATATCTACGTAAAATTCAGTATTGGGACACGCCCATCTCAACCCAAGATGTCATCATGATCTTAAACAAGTCAAAACTTGCTCTGTCAATAAGGAAAAAATTAGTTAGTGAAGAGGACCAAAAAGCCTTTCTTTCCGTTCTTGACAATTTGGATATGAGCTATGAGGACGTGCGTGCGAGGGCGTGGAATAATTTCAATAATGGACCGCCCGCTTCGCAACAGCACGTAGCAAACTGTGTCAACGGAATGTCGTACCAGCATAACACGGGATAACCAAACGCTCAGCGTTACAGCAATCATAATAATTTCAACCGCTGCAATCGAAAACCATATAGTAAATATCGAAATCAGAATAGATATAACCCGAATTCTCAAAACACACAGCGACAGTACGGCAATTAACCAATGAATCACAAAAGTAATAACCAGCATCCGAACAACAGGAAATATAATGGAAACTGTCACAAGGGAAAACAACAGTACAGTCAGCCAAGTCGCTTCACTCCATCACATCAAATGAATTCTTTACAGCCTCAAAATGCGACATTTCCTCACCAACTTAACCAACAGTTCAGGAACAATAATCAGGACAATCCGTCGCATGCTTTTCTTATTACCGCCAGTCATAATAGCAAAGTAAATTCGACCATTTTTCACACGCAGGCGAAACAAGCATCAAACGCGATGTCAAATGACATGCAATTCAGTGATGCACAGTTCACATGGGACACGAACGCAAATTTTCAGCCTGGTATGACACAAAATACTAATCAAGTGAAAATAACTGACATTTCAACTCCACCCAAGTCGGAAAACCATTAGCAGCTTCTTTATGTCTCCACGGGGAAGCTGCGGAACAAAATTACAACACCCTGAAGTAACATTAGACGACAAGTTAAGACAAGCTCTCATATCTTTAACCACTTATGCCAACCTACGAAAAAAGGCGCACGACAAACACATTACCAAAGTCTTGTCGTATCATTTAAATGAACGAGTGCTATTAAAGACCGACTTCATACCAGTTTTGACTTATCATAAGAATCGCAAGTTGCAGCACTTGTATGAAGGACCATTTATTATACTAAGAAAGCCGCACATTGGTTGCTATCTATTAGCTGACCCTGTGCCCTGTGTGTGTCACGCAGACTTAGAGAAATACCGAGTCAACCATTGAAGATCTCTGCTAAGTTAAGCTGCTTATATATGTATATATATATAGTCATTCTATGTGTGAAGTATAAGCATAGATGAGCGCAATGCACAGGACAACACCATGTCGATCTGCCTCCACAAGAGAAGTAATTCATGTGAGCATCTGAAATAAAATACGTTTATTGTAGGAAAGCGAGATTAGCTTTCCATGTAAGTTTTAAGTTAATTGAGCCATGAACGGCCACAGCCAAAGAGCTGACAAATGAATAATATAGCACGGACGTGCTAAGTGCCACCTGCTACCACTAGTTTTAGGTACAGCAGAGCTCTCTCCTCTTCAATGAAATAAATGAAAATGATCATTCGTACAAGAATGATTGCTCGTAAATAAAAGTTTATTAAGGTCGTTAACTCTTATGAGTTAAATGTTATGTTATGTATAAGGAGTGTTTGACAACAACTTTTATGAGAACACCTGTGAAAAGCAGTTGACACAGACAGCAGCTTAGCATATGAGAGTCAGATAAATCAATAACGATCCAGGTAGCAGGAAAGAAGTGCGCAACTCAATTACTTTTATTACAGTACGGAGGAAACTGCACCGCTCATAAGAATTTTAAGGCACAGTGCAGCTGAAATACTTGCAAAGATCACTTATAAGTAAACTAATTTAGTACCAGAACAGAAGATAGCTAACAGATTCCGTTCGCTGCTAATGCATGGTGTAAGTAATTTTAGATATGTATAAAGAAATGCTTGGAGAGCTGAATCACACACTACTGAGACTACCGTATCGATTTAATTACGCTTACTACTTGTCATGGAAAACTAGGGTGATAATGCACAATTTATGTTAGGCTCATTTCATACGTCATTAAAATTTTTTCTTCCGATCTCTTCACCCCATAAAAGTCTACTGTGTTTTCTTCTAATCAGTATCCTTATCTTCCTACCTTACCCAGAAGAGAAGTGAATTTTACGGACTGATTGCATGCTTGATACCTACAGACTGAACGTATGGATGGTCGTGACACTTTAGTTGTTGACAGGCTATGTATATTCTCCGAGAACCGTGAATTCAATTAACGATTGTTACGTGCAATTGCACGACAGAGAACACTAAGCTTCCCAATTTCCCTAATAGAAACTTGAACATGAACCGTTCATACCGTAAACGAAGTCACATTGACTATGTCTTCAAACTAACGACGTAATTAACACAGATAAAATAAAAGAGCTGAACTTGAGAAAAAAGTGGTTATTGTAAAAAGAAAAGAATAACAAGATTTCAAACAAGGTGTAAACCTAAAGTGCCTTGGAAGCACAAATTATGAATAAGAGACACGTTATTCGTCAGGTTTTGAAGTGACATAGACTATTTTTCCTTTGTAAATAATTTTTAGACACAATATGTATACCGAATGTTAACTGTACTTTTTAGTAATAATGCAGTCATCAACTAATGGAAACATATATGCTGCTGCGTGTGAACCGACTATAGACAAGCAATTAACGGACACGTATAAAACGGGTGCGTGTGAACTTTAACATGGTGACCAAATACATGTGGACACGAAATAATAAGAACGTGTGAACTGAAAAGGTGATAACTACACGGACACGTGTGGAATTCCACGTGTGAAGTAATGTTATAAGTACTTGTACCACGAACTGAGCCAGTGAGCGAATTTTGTACGTACCGTAACCGGTTTATTTACGCCTTTCCACGGACACTTCCTTCGACACAGCTGCGGGTGTCGCCGCGTCTGGCCGCTGCCGTAATTCCGAGTCGATGAGAAACTGTAAAAACTCACGACACGGCTAGTAGAGACCAAACGTCCCGCCTCTCTCGGAACACTGCTGCTAGCGTTGTGAAGCCGTCAAGTTACTGTCACGTTACTATGACAAACGGACGTGACAGAGTACTCAACAATCCACTTTCCTTTGCACAACGAGCGCGGGCGCCAAATGTGTTTCAAATACTTTCAATATAAAATCTGATAAAACCATGAGTTGAGCACTTATATACCTTATAAAATCACCAAGACACTAATCTGAAATGCCTCAAACTCGACTTTGACAATTGCTGCCGGATTTATAGACCAGGCCAAGTAATAACGAAATCTTGTCGACCCAATTAAAACCAGAAAAATAAATAAATGCGAGAACTAAGCACTCCCAAGAGAATGAGACCTTATGTACATAAGCATTATTGTTATCCTTACCTAATCCACTTTTCTTTTAGACTAAGTTCTTAATAAGTAAGCACACTCTAATACAGATTTTCTCTGTGTTTTTCATGTACGAGAACATGAATGGAAGCTCGAACATGTGTCAAGTGAAATAGAGCCCGCCACCAAACGGCTCAACACGTTGCATAACAAGTCTTCCAGTTCCTGATCCACGACGTATTTCGAACGCACCATCACATACAGACAACCACTTCAACCTCCATAGTCAAAGTGATGCCCGGCATATCCTCCACTATGAAAGTGCAATCAATTTCCCTCACTCAAGTGCAGTGCTACCATATATACCCGAAGTTCTACCACTCTCAGTGCAAGTCATACCTACCCAAGTGTAGTGAAATATTTTTTTGCAGGTCATGAAAGCCGTAAATCAGTAAAGTGCTAATAGTTTACCGCAACAAATCTTCGTCAAGACCACGACAAAAATATTCCTGTAAATGTCACTGTAAAACAAGAATGTCAGTTGTTTGTAATATATTTTTCCAAGAGTGCACACTGCACACAGACTTTCTGCGAAGTCAAATAATTTATTTCTTTGTTATTTTTTAAAGTTTATGATGCCATATATAATGTATCCATGTATGTGTATCTTTATCCTAACTTCATTGTCTCTTACCAAGAAATGAACATTTGTTATCCTTGTATAATTCATTACAACGAGTACGGCTCAATTGTCATATAATTACTCCATGAACAATTTACCATCAGTTTCATTCGTAGGAATATATTCAACTGTTATTCTGTATGTCAACCACTTTGTCTGATGTCATATATGAAATCTATTGTAAAGAATTGTAGCAAGTAATACTAACTTGATTCACGAGAGCAATAATATTACGACTACGCGTGAATCGCGATGATCTTGACGGAGTCATCGCGCCGGGCGGGGTGGCCGAGCGGTTCTAGGCGCTAAAGTGTGGAACCGCGCTACCGCGAATCCTGCCTCGGACATGGATGTGAGTGATGACCTGAGGTTAGTTAGGTTTAAGTAGTTCTAAGTTCTAGGGGACTGATGACCTTAGAAGTTAAGTCCCATAGTGCTCAGAGCCATTTGAACCACTTTTTTTTTTTTTTTTTGAGTCATGCTCCTCACTCGGGAAGCAATGTAATATTAATGGATTTCAGTTACTTTTCGGATGAGGTATTTCTCATAAAAGAAAAGGACAGCCAACGAGCTGTAGTTCGTAAAGAGGCAAAGCATCACAGCGCAAGAGATAAGATATATTTTTTTATTATGTGCGCCTATACCAAGACGCGCGTCCAGCGTTTAAATACTCTAAATAAACACTATGATAAGCTGGGCGCAGATATTTAAAATCATTGCCGCAGTGCGTGATACAATAAGAAGCGAAACAGAAGAAAGAACAATCTATGTTTTGTTAAGAAATAATCTAGAGACTTCATTACCCTTGTACTTTTGGTCGCCGACATGTTAAGACGTACTACATAGCATTACTACCAATTGCATTTTTATCTTATGTAAAAACTACGTGAAACGACGAACAAACGTTTCGGTAACGCGGGTGAAGATATAATGTACTTACGCGCACGCAAGGACATTTAATTTTAAGAAGGAACGGACTGACAAAGCAGCGATTATTGGACTGCGCCATGTACAAAAGAAATATCAGATGTAAGCTATGTACTTATTCTGTACTTGTCAGACTCTAGAAGTTTCAAGCCAATTTGTTAAATATATATTAATATTAACAATGCAGTAATTTTCTTCTTATTCTTTTCTTACACTAAACAAAAATGATGTTCAAATTGTATATGAGCTTTGTACAGGTTCGCTCTCTATCGCAGTGTCTCGATTGTATTTGGGAGACCACTAATGTGTTCAACTTCGGATCTGCTAAGCTTTCTCTTACGAAATTCGACTAATTTGCTTTCACTTCCATTTTTATATTCACATAGGTCCCTTAGGTATTTTCATCGAAGATTCTGATAGCGTGAAGGCAATCCAGGTCAAAAGGTCAATTAAGAAAACCCCTTCGCGTAATCAATCAGTACGTCTCCTGATAGATGTAAGTACGCAATCTAGTGTTAGGTTTTATTTTGCCAGTAAATATTACCAACCAACAGTGACAGCATCACTATTATTATTTACTACTATTTCTTATACAGAATAAGCAAGTTACTAACGCCAGAACAGGAAGTGAAAAATGGCTAAGCAGTGATGGCTACAGGACAAATGTGAGTATTTAGAGGTATACATCACTAGGGGTAAGATAGATACCGCCTACAGGAAAATTAAAGAGACCTTTGGAGAAAAGGTGAATCTGAATGAATATCAAGAGCTCAAATCGAAATCAATTCTAAGCAAAGAAGGCAAGGTCGAGAGGTGGCGAGACTATGTAGAGGGTCTACACAAGGTCGATGTGCTTGAGGGCATTATTAAGGAAATGGAAGAGGACGTAAATGAATATGAAATGGGAGATATGATACTGCATGAAGAACTTGACAGAGCACTGAAAAACCTACGTCGAATCAAGGCCCCGGGAGTAGACAACTTGCCATTGGAACTACTGACAGCCTTGGGTGAGTCAGCACTGACAAAACTCTACCATCTGGTGAGCAAGATGTGTGAGACACGTGAAGAACCCTCAGACTTGAAAAGGAATGTAATAATTCCAATCCCAAGGAAAGCAGGTGTTGACACGTGTCAAAATAACGGAACTATCAGTTTAATACCTCACGGCTACAAAATACTGACACGAACTCTTTACAGACGAATGGAAAAACTGGTTAAGCCGACCTCAGGGACAATCAGCTGGATTCCGTAGAAATGTTGGAACACGTGAGGCAATACTGGCCTACGTTTCTAGCATTTGTAGACTTAGAGATGGCTTTTGACAATGTTGACTGGAAGTCTCTTTTAAATTCTGATGGTGGCAGTTGTCAAATACAGGGAGCGAAAGGCTATTTACAATTTGTATAGAAACCAGTTGGCAGTTATAAGAGTTAAGGGGCATGAAAGGCAAGGAGTGGTTGGGAAAGAAGTGAGACAGGATTGCAGCCTATCCCCAATGTTATTCAATCTGTACATTGAGCAAGCAGTAAAGAAAACAAAAGATGAATTCGGAGTAGGAATTAAAAACCACGGAGAAGAAATAAAAACTTTGACGCTTGCTGTTGACACTGTAATTCTGTGTGAGTCAGCAGAGGACATGCAAGAGCAGTTGAACTGAATGGACAGTGTCTTCAAAGGATGATATAGGATGAACATCAAGTAAAGCAAAACGAGGATAATGGAATGTAGTTGAATTAAATGACGTGATGCTGAGGGAATTAGATTAAGAAATGAGAAGCTTAAAGTAGTGGATGAGTTTTGCTGTTTGGGGAGCAAAATAACTTATGATGGTAGTAGAGGATATAAAATGTAGACAATGGCAAGGAAAGCATTTCTGAAGAAGAGAAATTTGTTAACATCGAGTACAAATTTAAGTGTCAGGAAGACATTTCTGAAATTATTTGTATGGAGCGTAGCCATGTATGAAAGCGAAACATGGACGATAAATAGTTTACACAAGCAGAGAATAGAAGCTTTCGAAATGCGGTCCTACAGAAGAATGCTGAGGATTAGATGGTACATTATGTAACTAATGAGGAAGTACTGAATACGATTGGGGAGAAGAGGAATTTGTGGCATAGCTAGACCAGCAGAAGGGATCGGTGGTAGGACATGTTCGGAGGCATCAAGGGATCATGAACTTAGAATTGGAGGGCAGCGTGGAGGGTAAAAATGTTAGAGGTAGACCAAGAGATGAATACACTAAGCAGATTCGGAGGATGTCAGATGCAGTAGATACTTGGAGATGAAGAACCTTGCACGGGATAGAGTAGCATGGAGAGCTGCAACAGACCAATCTTTGTAATGATGACCACAACAACAACACGTTGCAGTTACGACGAAGTTTTTTTAAGCGGACCAAGGTAGACCATTGGCTTGGTGCGGATGTTTGGTGACCTAAGCTGCTGAATCTGAGAGAGCGTAAAAATTTGTTCCACACAGTGCTGGCGCGTGTGACAAGAGGTATAATTATTGGTCCACTGTCTTAATCTCTACATTAGCAAACTGTTTCGTTGTGTTCTGGACCCAAGATTAATTACTGTAGAGACTAGTCGCCTTTTAGCGTGCCCGTTTGATGTGTTAAATAATAAATTGAGCCAATAGGTCGCCAGTTTGAACTGAGTGGCTTATCATGATTTTCGGTACTGATTTATAACTTCAAACTGTCTCTCGGACCGAGGACTGTAAATTTTAAATCATGTCAGATTCCTTGAACAATTGTCTTGGAAAATCTAATGAGTATAAGCAGCTCTTATTTCAGATTTTGCTTGTATAGAGCGTCTCCATATTGTTCATGAAGACATTTTGGTTTTGTTGTCTATGTAATTAGTAAATCTTTTGCCATTGGTTAGTGTGCTAAGAATTTATTGGACTACAAGCCTCATATACATTTAATTTCACTTATTGAGTCTTTCATTTTTTTGAGCTATTATTTGATTCTGTTTGAATTTAACTGAACGCGTCACTCGGTGTTAAGTTCGAAGCAACCGCTGTTGTTGATCTTTGAAGTGTGAGTAGTCTTGCTTGACGACCTTAGCGTAATTAGTGCAGTGAAATTTGTTTAACGTTTGATAGGCTGTGGCTCATGTAACATGCAAAATTCTTTAATGACGGACCTCTGTAATTTTTCAAGTTATCGAGTTTGTTTGATGAATTCGTATTGTGTCTAGATTGTTTCATTTGGGCACCAGCACCTTACCCCTCCAACCTAGCTCCCTGCCACTTGAAGTATTGTACGCAAGAGATAAACAGAATGAGGTAGCACTGTCTTAAAGAGACTGGCCTTGTATTCGGGAGGGTGGATGCTCCACTCTTCATCCGCCCATCTAATTTAGATTTTCTTGGTATCGCTAAATATCTCAGGTAAATGCTAGGTAAACTATTTGTTGCACTCTTGCCATTCTAGACATATAAGCTAGCGAATGTCTCTATATGCAAATTACCTTAATGTGTCGTTCTTAAATAGTAATAACAAGACTTGTTCAATATGACTGTAAAAAGTGATCTAGTAATAAAAAACTGTTATTACTACTACCACTACTACTACTACCACCATTACTACAACAACACACAAATGCTAAAGTAGGCTCACGTGCCTGTTCACCACATGCATAGCAGAGTGATCACGAGTGTTGTGGACACAGTGTAACATACTCATATTCGTTTCTCGGTTTATCAACATTCAGAGGTACAGTTTCCAGTCCTTCCTTGCATTCTAGAGATAATGGTCGACCTACCGTAGTCGCTAAGTAGCATAACTGCTGTTACCAAGTGCGTACCCAGTACCTGAGCTAAGCGTCAATTCCTACTAATTTTGAGGATGGGGAAAATGTGGAGAAAACAAAGCACCATTTATTGCGACGTGAAACCCAAAATTATGAAGAACAGTTTATTAGAGTCACATCTTTGTAGTAGTTACCTACTATAATAAATAATTCCCTAATAAGGAACCTATTTACCATGTGGGGTCGACGTATTACTGTGTCCAACTCTGCCATAGCAACGCTGGTTACTTATTCAGTGGTAACAATCCATAGCGTCCCCAGTGAAATAATAAGAAAAGACTTGAAAAACAGTATTTATAAAGAAGAGAAATTTAAAAATTGAATAATAAGTAGACACCAGCCACTTAGGCGAACATACATTTTTCTCATGTATCCGTATTATAATAATTTCTCCGTGTAACTTTCGAGGGCAAACAAATATAAGAAAATGATCTAAAGAGACGACAAGATACGCTCTTTTGTTAATTTTTTAGTCGTCTTTACTTCTTCTCTTGTCTTGGTTGCGTGTAGACGGACATCTTGCGAGTGCTGGCAAATGTAAGCATGTTTGTACTAAATAAGCAGATAATATATTGATTTAATATTATTGTTCACTTTTAATTTGTAAGAGGTGATCCCGATTTCATGTCCGCCTTCCTTTGAATTAACCTGCATTCGAGTAATTTACAGTGCAACAATCGCAGCCAACGACGCCATTACGTGACTATGTTAACTTTTAAAAATTAGCGGAAGCGAAAAACTCGCCAGCTATTAACATAATATATCTTTTCCTCCACTATCGCCCGACGTTGCAGAAAATACATAGCTTTAAGATTCCTATTTTCAGTATCACAGCCGAGAGCCAGAGCCAGGACTGCGACTGCAATGCAATGGTTAACGGAGGTAAGAAGGAATATTCTCGCGCGTGTGTGGGCCGCAATTCTAATTAATAATTAAGGAATTTTTGTTTTAAAGTAAACTGACTAGCCGAGGAAATCAATATGAAAAGTTTATTCCATTGTTCAATTTAAACGCGCATGTTTTAAGATTCAGCGACTCTAACGTTCGTTGGTTGGTTCAAATGGCTCTGAGCACTATGCGACTCAACTTCTGAGGTCATCAGTCGCCTAGAACTTAGAACTACTTAAACCTAACTAACCTAAGGTCATCACTCACATCCATGTCCGAGGCAGATTCGCGGTCGCGCGGTTCCACACTTTAGCGCCTAGAACCGCTCGGCCACCCCGGCCGGCTAACGTTCATTAACGTAACAAATAATTTCCACTGAAGATTAATATTGTTAAAAAAGAGAACTTCAGAAAAGCATTTAATTGTAACTCAAAATTGAATGAAATATCGTTTTGATCAAGGCCCACCACGTAAGTCGGCTACAATCACCATTACCAATCAATCTGTGTAATAAATAACAAAATAAATTACGACGACCGACGGACGCAAGAAAACCCAATACAGGCGCAATATGTTAATTTCTGAAACGTCCTGGCAGATTAAAACTGTGTGCTGGGCCGAGACTCGAACTCGGACCTTTGCTTTTCAAGTGCTCTACCGACTGAGCTATCCAAACACGACTCACGACCTCTCGTTACAGCTTCACTTCCGTCAATACCTCGTCTCCTACCTTCCAAACTTGGTAGAGCACATGCCCGCGAAAAGCAAAGGTTTCGAATTCGAGTCTCGGCCCAGCAGGAACTTTCATATCCGCGCACACTCCGTTGTACATTGAGAGTTTCATTGCGAAACTTTCGCCTGCCTTAGTTGTTATTTACATCAAAAGCAACTTTCGTTCCAGAACCTGTTTCAAAACCATGGAACATGTAACAATAATAACCACTGCTAGTAGCACAAACAGGCAAATTACGCTGTAAGAAACAGTAATTAGTAACTTTCATATCTGACGTGAGCCATTACAACAGTTCGTAATAAGAATTGTCGCCCTAGAGGTCGCGGAAAATAATTGAGAAAAGAGAGAAACACCCCGGTCTCACTTTAGCTTTCCCCCGTTTTCAAAAAAAATGGTTCAAATGGCTCTGAGCACTATGGGACTCAACTTGTGAGGTCATTAGTCCCCTAGAACTTAGAACTAGTTAAACCTAACTAACCTAAGGACATCACACACATCCGTGCCCGAGGCAGGATTCGAACCTGCGACCGTAGCGATGGCGCCGTTCCAGACTGCAGAGCCTAGAACAGCACGGCCACTTCGGCCGGCCCCCGTTTTCATAGCATCCGCTTTTAAGTGTGGA